>NC_134356.1:472788559-473403559 GCF_048569485.1 Anomaloglossus baeobatrachus
TTCTGTGCCTGTTTTACCCAGTGTTCTACAATTATGTACATAATCATAAATGTTATTTCCTCTACCTTACATTTATCTACATTAAACTTCAATTGCCACTTCTCAGCCCAATTCTTCAATTTACATAAATCTCCCTGTAATATAAAATTATCCTCCTCTGTATTGATTACCCTGCAGAGTTTAGTATCATCTGCAAATATTGAAATTCTACTCCGCATGCCCCCAACAAGGTCATTAATAAATATGTTGAAAACAAGCGGGCCCAATACTGACCCCTGTGGTACCCCACTATGAACTGAGACCCAGTCCGAGTACGTACCATTAATAACCACCCTTTGTTTCCTATCACTGAGCCAGTTTTTAACCCAGTTACACATATTTTCCCCTATCCCCATTATTCTCATTTTATGTACCAACCTTTTGTGTGGCACCGTATCAAAAGCTTTTGAAAAGTCCATATACACAACATCCACTGCTTTTCCCTGGTCCAGGCTTGAACTTACCTCTTCATAGAAGCTGATCAAATTAGTTTGACAGGATCGATCCCTCATAAACCCATGTTGATACTCTGTCATAAGGTTATTTTTCTTGAGATACTCCAGTATAGCATCTCTCAAGAACCCCTCAAGGATTTTACCAACCGTAGAGGTTAAACTTACCGGCCTATAATTTCCCGGCTCAGTTTTTGTCCCCTTTTTGAATATTGGCACCACATTTGCTATGCGCCAGTCCTGCAGTACTGACCCTGTTATTAAGGAATCTGTAAAGATTAAAAATAATGGTCTATCTATCACAGAACTCAATTCCTGTAGTACTCTGGGGTGTATGCCATCCGGGCCCGGAGATTTGTCAACCTTAGTGATTTCGAGGCAGCGGCGTACCTCCTGCTGGGTTAAGCAGGTAATATTCAAGGGTGAATTTATGGCATCACTGGTCATGTCATCTGCCATGGCATTTTCTTGTATAAAAACCGTAGAAAAAAATTCATTCAGCAGGTTGGCTTTACCCTCATCCCCTTCCACCATTTCACCAAGACTATTTTTAAGGGGGCCAACACTATCGCTTTTCAGTTTTTTACTGTTTATGTAGTTAAAGAATATTTTAGGATTATTTTTACTTTCTCTTGCAATGAGTCTCTCTGTCTCAAACTTAGCTAACCTAATTTGCTTTTTACATATTTTATTTAATCTATATATATAATTGCCTTATTCTGTCTGTCTGTCTGTCTGTCATGCTCCAAAATTGTGTCCTTACGGTGACACAAAGCTGATTGGCCGCTGGGCTTGCCATGGCCCCGCCCCCCCACACGGATTGGCCTCTCGCCCCGGCTCTCTGCAGGCCCCGCCTCTCTGCAGGCCCCGCCCCCCTCACGCAATGCACGCTCGCTCTGGCCCAACTGACACGGAGCTCCGACTCCCAGGTGAGTACACACACACACATCAGATCACACTCACTCTCACACACACCTCACACATCACATCCACACACTCACAACATCCTGGGATATCGCAGACATAACCTTGCGATGCTGGGATCTTGACGGAGCCCGCGAACGCTGGTAACCATTATACACATCGGGTAACTAAGGTCCCTTGGTTACCCGATGTGTATCATAGTTACCAGTGTACACCGGCTCCGTCACGATCCCAGCAGCGCCAGACATAACCTTGCGATGCTGGGATCTTGACGGAGGCCGTGAACGCTGGTAACCATTATACACATCGGGTAACTAAGGTCCCTTGGTTACCCGATGTGTATCATAGTTACCAGTGTACACCGGCTCACACTCACTCTCACACACACCTCACACTCACTCTCACCTCACACTCACTCTCACACACACCTCACACACACATCACATCGCATCCACATACTCACAGCATCCGGCGATATCGCTTGCTTCTCGGCCTCGATACTGTGCTGTTGTGACCTTCCAGGACCTGCCGGAGGATCACATGGCCAGAAGCATGTGGTATCTCCGGATGTTGTGAGTGTGAGCGTGGATGTGCGATATCGTCAGTGTGTGTGTGTGTGTGTGTGAGTGTATGCGATCGGGTGTGTGTGAGTGCATGCGATTGGGTGTGTGTGAGTGTATGCGATCGGGTGTGTGTGAGTGTATGCGATCGGATCTGTGAGTGTCAGCAGAGGAGCACGGCATGCTGGAGGAGGCTGGGAGGAGAGAGGCTGATCTTGGGGAAGGCTGGGAGGGGAAGGCTGATGCTGAGGGAGGCTGGGAGGGGCAGGCTGGGAGGAGAGAGGCTGATCCTGGGGAAGGCTGAGAGGGGGAGGCTGATGCTGGGGGAGGCTGGAAGGAGAGAGGCTGATGCTGGGGGAGGCTGGGAGGAGAGAGACTGATGCTGGGGAAGGCTGATGCTGAGGGAGGCTGGGAGGGGAAGGCTGATGCTGAGGGAGGCTGGGAGGAGGGAGGCTGGGAGGAGAGAGGCTGGGAGGAGAGAGGCTGATCCTGGGGAAGGCTGGGAGGGGGAGGCTGATGCTGGGGGAGGCTGGAAGGAGAGAGGCTGATGCTGGGGGAGGCTGGGAGTAGAGAGGCTGCTGCTGGGGGAGGCTGATGCTGGGGGAGGCTAAGAGGGGGAGGCTGATGCTGGGGGAGGCTGGGAGGAGAGAGGCTGATGCTGGGGGAGGCTGGGAGGAGGGAGGCTGGGAGGAGAGAGGCTGATGCTGGGGGAGGCTGGGAGGAGAGAGGCTGATGCTGGGGGAGGCTGGAAGGAGAGAGGCTGATGCTGGGGGAGGCTGATGCTGGGGGAGGCTGGGAGGGGGGAGGCTGGGAGGAGAGAGGCTAATGCTGGGGAGGTTGATGCTGGGGGAGGCTGGGAGGGGGAGGCCGATGCTGGGGGAGGCTGGGAGCACGATGGGGGGTGCGCAGCATGGGGGATCGAGCACGTTTGGGAGTGCGCAGCATGGCGGATGGACCACGTTTGGAAGTGCGCAGCATGGCAGATGGAGCATGTTTGGGAGTGCGCAGCATGGCGGATGGAGCACGTTTGGGAGTGCGCAGCATGGTGGATGGAGCACATTTGGGAGTGCGCAGCATGGCGGATGGAGCACGTTTGGGAGTGCGCAGCATGGCGGATGGAGCATGTTTGGGAGTGCGCAGCATGGCGGATGGAGCACGTTTGGGAGTGCGCAGCATGGCGGATGGAGCACGTTTGGGAGTGCGCAGCATGGCGGATGGAGCATGTTTGGGAGTGCAAAACAAGAGAACAAGAGTAAAGTGCAAAAAAATTGACAAAATTTTATTGAATACACAACAAGACATATAATTCATTAAAATGGTGCACTACCAGTATAACCTGGGGATGCCGACATAGAATAGACCAGTGTTAATGGCCAAAACAAATCAGAGAGACATACAAGTCACAGTCTATATATATGTGGCTAAAACTGGCCTAAACAGGTCACGAATATTGGGAACATACCCAGTAACGAGGGAACTGTTAGATGGAAAATAAATAAAGGTCAAAACAAACCGTGATTGCCCACCATGTCAGGGTGGGGAATCATGGTGAAGCCGCTGGCTATGCTGCAAATAACCATAGAAATATAGCAGGGAGTAAACATACAATAACTATATAGCACAAGTGTGCAATTAAGATGTATTCCCTTACCTAAAGTGCTGAAGTGCGAGCTAAGCGAATGCAGGGCAGCCAGCCGTGGACACAGATAGTTCCTATGGAGTTGGGAAAGGCATCCTCAGGTGTCAGAAGGTCTCCATCCAACGCGCGTTTCGCGGGGATAGCTTTTTCAAGGTGGAAAACCAAGGTAATAGCCCCGGCAGAGATCCAAGCCATACTTCAGCCAAACGGCACTCAGTCACCCGCACCGCATAAAGGAGGAATACATCTAAGAGGTAATATGTCAAAAAATTAGAAACAGGTCAGAGGTCATTACAAGATTGAGCAAAAAATTGCCCCCGGTAGCAAAAATTTAAAAACATGTAAAAACAACACACAAACAAACAATAAAATTAAAAAAGGGAGCTTGCAAAAGAAAGAGAAGCGAGAAATAGCTGGAACATCAACTAGATATCAAATTATAAAAAGGAGACGAAGCTGATGTTCTCATTGAGCCCCTTGGGGGCCAGAGTGTCCAAAGTGGAGATCCATCGAGCCTCCACTTGGGCTAGACGCTTTTTCAGATCCCCGCCACGAGACCCCCCACGTATATGGTCAATACCCCGTACCCTCAATCCCGACGGGTTACTCCCATGAAACTTGAAAAAGTGTCGAGGGAGTGTTTTCAGCGTGGCAGGGTCAATGGTGTCCTTGGCAGCACTTGTCTTGATGTATCCTGCTTTAACTACTAGCGTTCTGGCCAAGATTAGTCCGGACACACTACGGACCCGCAGACTATATGCACTCGTAATCACTTTGAGGCACAATGGTGACAGAAGTCTGTTGCTAAGCAATATCACTTCCTGTTTTCACGCCACTTCCGGCCACCCAGCTGTTGGAGTTCAGATTAGAAGGGGTATATATAATCGCTAGGCAGGTCATGGGGCTATTACCTTGGTTTTCCACCTTGAAAAAGCTATCCCCGCGAAACGCGCGTTGGATGGAGACCTTCTGACACCTGAGGATGCCTTTCCCAACTCCATAGGAACTATCTGTGTCCACGGCTGGCTGCCCTGCATTCGCTTAGCTCGCACTTCAGCACTTTAGGTAAGGGAATACATCTTAATTGCACACTTGTGCTATATAGTTATTGTATGTTTACTCCCTGCTATATTTCTATGGTTATTTGCAGCATAGCCAGCGGCTTCACCATGATTCCCCACCCTGACATGGTGGGCAATCACGGTTTGTTTTGACCTTTATTTATTTTCCATCTAACAGTTCCCTCGTTACTGGGTATGTTCCCAATATTCGTGACCTGTTTAGGCCAGTTTTAGCCACATATATATAGACTGTGACTTGTATGTCTCTCTGATTTGTTTTGGCCATTAACACTGGTCTATTCTATGTCGGCATCCCCAGGTTATACTGGTAGTGCACCATTTTAATGAATTATATGTCTTGTTGTGTATTCAATAAAATTTTGTCAATTTTTTTGCACTTTACTCTTGTTCTCTTGTTTTTCATTCCTGTAATGAGTAGTGCTGGCACCTTCCCTCCCGTACTGAGGGAGGCTTGGTGCTTATTTTCTAATGGCTCTTGATGTGAGTTATGTTATATTAATGTTTGGGAGTGCGCAGCATGGCGGATGGAGCACATTTGGGAGTGCGCAGCATGGCGGATGGAGCACGTTTGGGAGTGCGCAGCATGGCGGATGGAGCACGTTTGGGACTGCGCAGCATGGCGGATGGACCACGTTTGGGAGTGCGCAGCATGGCGGATGGAGCATGTTTGGGAGTGCGCAGCATGGCGGATGGAGCACGTTTGGGAGTGCGCAGCATGGCGGATGGAGCACGTTTGGGAGTGTGCAGCATGGCGGATGGAGCACGTTTGGGAGTGCGCAGCATGGCGGATGGAGCATGTTTGGGAGTGCGCAGCATGGCGGATGGAGCACGTTTGGGAGTGCGCAGCATGGCGGATGGAGCACGTTTGGGAGTGTGCAGCATGGCGGATGGAGCACGTTTGGGAGTGCGCAGCATGGCGGATGGAGCACGTTTGGGAGTGCGCAGCATGGCGGATGGAGCACGTTTGGGAGTGCGCAGCATGGCGGATGGAGCACGTTTGGGACTGCGCAGCATGGCGGATGGACCACGTTTGGGAGTGCGCAGCATGGTGGATGGAGCACGATGGGGGGTGCGCAGCATGGGGGATGGAGCACGATGGGAGGTGCACACCTCCCCCCAACACACACACACAACACACCACACACACACTGGGAACCACAAACACCGCCGTACACAGACACCCACACACACAGACAACGCTGCACACACACAACACCCAACACACAATCACCGCGGCATACATAAATATACGCACATACCACGCAACACACACACATTGCACAAAACATACCTCCCCCCAAAACACACCACACCCACACAAACCGCGCAACACACACACACAACGCTACAGACACACAGCGCTCCACAAACAACGCAACACACATACAACACCGCTCTCACCCCCCGCCACACCCAGACAACACCCAGAACATGTACAGCGCCCTACACAAACACTTGGTAACTACACACAACAACATCTATATATATATATATATATATATATATAACAAAAATCATACATTAACTACACAATATGTAAATTCTAGAATACCCGATGCGTAGAATCGGGCCACCTTCTAGTTTTCTATAATTATATAATGCCTCATCACTACCTACCCTCTTTAATTCTTTTAAGGCTTTCTGTTTTTCTTTTATTGCTTCCCTTACAGCTCTATTTAGCCATAGGGGTTTCTTCCTATTTCTAGCATGTTTGTTCCCATAGGTTATATTTTCTGCACAAGCCCTATTCAGGATGCTCATAAAAGTCTCCCATTTGCTTTATGTACTTTTATTACTTAGTACATCATCCCAGTTTATTGCACTAAGATCATCTCTCAACCGTTTAAAATTTGCTTTCCTGAAGTTTAGTGTCCTTGTAGCCCCTCTATTATACATCTTACTAAAGAATACATGAAAACTTATTATTTTGTGATCACTATTCCCCAAGTAACCCCCAACTTGTATATTTGATATGCGGTCTGGCCTATTGGTTAGTACAAGGTCTAGTAGTGCTCCCCCTCTTGTGGGGTCCTGTACCATTTGTGAGGTCTTGTACCTCTTGTGAGGTCGTGTACCTCTTGTGGGGTCCTGTACCATTTCTTTAATCAGTATTTGTAGTTTTCTGCTAATTTGATTTCAGTGCATGGGGGCTGGACAGTACTCTGGGTCTTCACCTCCTTGTCTGTAATTCCCTGGCCCCTCAGCTTGCCTCCATTCTGCTAATGATAGGTCATTTTAAACAGCGGAGGCAGGTCATTCACAGACCAAAGGCAATAAGAGGAGCCAGGGAATCACAGACAGGGAGGAGGAGACCCTTTGCACCAAAATTATAATTAGCAGCATACTTCAAATGGTAATAACAGAAGAACAACAAAGTTGATTCCTTGACCAAATATATCAATTTAATCAGTGTTGCAGCACCATTACAATCATGTCTTTACTTTGCATTACAAAATCAGAGAAAAAAATGTATCTGTAATAACCTCATTGATATCATTCCAAGGTACAAAATGTATAATTGGGGAAGAAGGTTGAACTACATGGACCTAGGTCTTTTTTCAACCTATGGAACTATGTATGTAAAAGTATGTACAAGCTATGTAAGAGTATCTAAGAGCTTGTACCATATATCTGAAGTGTGACAGTCATATTTGATGCTAAATAAATCAAGATAATTTTGGAAATGTTTTATTTTTTTCATAATTTGCAAATAATTAAGATATGTATTGATCGTGTGATGTTAATAACTCCATGTATTTTCCTTCTTGCTGTTGCAATTTTATTGTAGTGGAGTGTATATGCATATTAGGATTGTTGTTAAACCTCAGTGTTATGATACTGCTTTAAATTATAGCACAGTTCTGATTTGCATGAGCATGATGAAAATATTTTTCAAGTGATTTCTGTAGCCAACGAAAAACAAAATATGTATTACAATGCAATGATATGTGGGTTAGCTATGGTTCTTTTTTTTGCTAGACACTCTGGCAACATATAAACAGACTAATGGCTTATTGTGTCATTGCTGAATGTTAAGCATGTTCTCATTCCTAGTTGTTAAAAGCAAAGTTTGGACCTCTGGAAATGAAATATTGTTTGTAGTCATCCCCATTACATACCTATTGCAATCGCCAAAGTAATGACAACAGGATCTTGTATAATTTGTGTCATTGCATCCTTGGAGAATTATCAGCGTTAATTGAATATACATGGAATAAAACTTTACAAGTTCACCTATAAAACATTTATTATAGGGGAATAAAATGTTGAGTTTCTAATAACAATGGCATAGTACACATATCAGGTGTTGGATCTATTAATATGAAGACCATTAAGTGGTATGTAATGTAAATTATTAGCAAGATGAAAAGATTTTCTTTTTTTTTTTTACTTCTAATTTAGCAGGATACGTCTGGGGTTGTAATGATTCGCATGAGAATCTAATCCTCCCTTTGGGAAACTTAAAACCACCTTGTTCCTTGTCTGTAATTTATTTTTTAGTTTCTGCCCTGTAATTTAGTTTTTTCTTAGCTAAGTCTTGATGTTCACGGCGTATTTATCCAATCTATAAATTAATTCTTCATTATTCTAATGACTATTGTTTTATGGTATTACTTAAGTAATAGAAAGGAAACCATTAGTGTGTTCACAAAAGCATTTAACTATTGAAGGTCTCACTGATTTATAGGCTTTATGGAAGGACTTGAAGTGTATTTTTGGTCCATCAATAACAAATGGTTCTTTTCGCTAATATTGTCTTTAACAATGTCGTTGAAAGATCATGGTGAGCATGTGTGTACATGAAAAAAAAAAATCACAATTTCTGGCCACTTTTTTACTTTCATCATACAATATTTACTATTCACATCACATATAGATAGATGGATTCTATCTCTGTGTAGCCCCCCGAAGCAGCAGCAACAGCTTGAAAAAACGTATACAGAAATACTGAGCTGTGTGTCTGTGAATTCTGCATTGGACTGAAGTAAAATAATTGGAAACAGCAGAAGGATTTGCTTATGTCTGCTCTTGCGTACCTGTTTCACTATGTTGAGTTCACCTCAATCCTTCTTCATCCCCTCTCCATGGAGAATAGTAGGAGGTGTAACCCAACGTCTCTCTGCACTGGCAGTCTGTCATCAAGATGGATTTGAGCTGGTTTTCAGAGTGAATGGTTTGTTTAGGAGCCAGGGAGGAGTGATATAAGTGTCTCCTAAGTGGAGTCAACTGCAGAATTCTCTAAAAAGATATATTTACCAGTTTTATTGATTATGCAGTTTATTGAAACAACACTGAGTCGGTAGCACATATCCACATGATGATTGCTGGGACCTCCACCAATCCTGATAACAAGTGTCCCAAATCCCAATGTGTGGATAATGTAGTAGTGCACATGCTGTGACACTGCTCTATTCATTTCTATAGGACTGATGAAGAGAATTGTTCTCTAGTTACACATGTGCCTCATCACTTCATTCTCTCAGGGTATTTTGAAGCCCACTTTTAAAGATTAATGAGGGTCCCAGCAATCTAAACCGAAGCAAGCATACATTTAGTATCTACTTGGTTTATATAGATCATAAATATTAGATAGTGAGAAAACTCCTGGCCTGAAACCTGGCACAAAGTTGTGCCTCTCCACATCTAAATCTAGTATCTGAGGAGTTTTTTCTTTAACTACTTCTGAACGGCCCATAGACTATAAACGTCAGGGCAGTCTAATCTTGACTATGCACTGATGTTCTAAAACATCAGTGCACTGTTAAGCAGCTTAAACAGGATCTAGTAGCTGTAGGGGTAGGGAGACAACTGTCTGACACAGCCTGACTCCCCCCAGAGAAGTTAAATATGGGTTATTACTATATTTACCTGTTCACACAAGCTGAAACAGTGCTTGTGTGTTAAGATTAGGAAACCGTGAAAGTGGTTGGTGCTCTGACCTCAGTACTCATATGATGAATGGGTGTAGGAAGGGAATAGGAGCAGCTGAGTCCTAGTAGAACAAGTCAGCTCTGCTAAGCAGTTAATCAAAAAAGGTCTGTGGAGCCTGTGTTAGGAGTCTCGACACAGAAAATAGTCAGATATCCCTCCGGGAAGGACCTAGCCAAGGAGTGGCTCTTTTTAAGGAGACCGCCATAACCACCATATTAAGTGGCCCTTTTAGTCAATATACAACTCTTTGACGAGTTTAAAGATATGGCAAGGAAATACCAAGGCCAGGTATCCATCCACAGACAGCTGTTTCGGGGTATTGCCCCTCATCAGTGTGGAGTAGGATTCTGGCTAGGTGGGAGCAATGCCTAGTAGACCACAAAGACAAAACAATCACTGATCTCAGGGAGACCAGCCAGAGAAAACAGCAGCAATACCCCGAAACAGCTGTCTGTGGATGAATACCTGGCCTTGGTATTTCCCTTGTCATATCTTTAAACTCATCAAAGAGTTGGATATTGACTAAAAGGGCCACTTAATATGGTAGTTATGGTGGTCTCCTTAAAAAGAGCCACTCCTTGGCCAGGTCCTTCTCGGAGGAATATCTGGCTATTTTCTGTGCCGAGACTCCTAACAGAGACTCCAAGAACCTTTTTTGATTTGCATACTTCCCAGGGGGCAATGCACCTAGGATTTCACTGTGTTGAGTGCCTTTGCTGGCTGCAAGCAGTGTTTTCTCTGGCTGGTCTCCCCGAGATCAGTGATTGTTTTGTTTTGTCCTGCTAAGCAGTTAGGAAGCTAAATTTGCCCTGTAACTGGGGCTAGTATATTGGCCCAACCTATAGGGGAAAATCTGCAATAAAGGAATGCATTACTATGCAAAAATGTCCCCCAGGATCTTTTATAACCTCATGGACAATATGAGGTTATAAATGGAATAAATGAAACATGATATAATAAAAGCAGAAAGACAATACACAGAAAGCATAAACAAAACAAAACTACAAAAAAATTAGATACTGCAGCACTGAATTGTTTGAAAAAAATATGTCCAGAAATAAAAAATAATTTTTGAGAAAGGAAGACGCAATTTAAAATGTTTTAGTGGTCCTTTGTGGTTATATTAAAAAAAAAAAAAACATATACGTAACAGTTTCAAAATAGACATTCATTTACTATATATTTCACATATTCCCCCAATATCCAAAAAAGGAATATAAACATGAAATAAAAATTAGACTTGTTAAAATTAAGTGTTGCGCAAAAAGGAGGCAAAATTATTTGAATATCTGAACAAGAACATTTTTAGAACCGTTAGAAGTGCATATACGCTAAATCAAATATGAATGCGACTGGCCAGGAATGGGGTAGATTTGGCCAATTCTGTACTGGTTAATAATTATTTAATATCTATATAGTAATAACATGTTTCTCTCCATGTACTTGTATGTCTGAGATCCTCTCTCATCTTGGTGTGTCATCATTCTTGTGCAATTATAAAACATCTAATATCGCAAAACAATGACGGGCTTTAGGTTCTAAAAAATTAACATGAATTGTAGTCCATTAGTTTTTTAATATGGTTTCCATCATTTTCTAAAAAAAATTAGTGTAGCTGGCTCCAGTTTTCTTCCTGTAGAAACTAAATAAACTGTGAAAGTGCCTCCTAATGAAAATATGAATGACGCCTTAATCATGAATATATGTGTGTTAGACATGAATCCTTGTACTCCCAAATTGAAAATGGAAAATTCAGAGTCCCATTCTGCTTGATTTTGCTGCTCAAAATGTGCAATACTAAGGGTAAGGCCATACGAGCATTTAGCGCCTGATGCGAGAGCATTGAATGTGTTATGCTAATAACCCCCAGCTCCTGCTGTGCTGCGAGTGTGAGCGGAGTGTCATTATACTGTGAGGTGATCCTGCGATCTGAGAATAGCTGGAGAGGACAGGGAGGGATTAATCTCCCCATCGCCTCAATTATCAGCTGATGTGATCATTGCACTGCGCTCCGGTGTCATGCGAGTGCAGTGCAATGTTTGTCTCGCACCCACAGACTTGTATGGGAGCGAGTGAACACGGATTGGAGTCCACCCACAGCATGCTGCGATTGTTTTCTCAGTCCACTTAGGGCTGAGAAAAAAATTGCAGATGGTAACGGCCCCATAGAGTAACATGGGTCCGAGTGGAATGTGATTTTTTAATTGCATTTCACTCGGTCCATTTTACTCACCATATGTCCTAGTCCTAAAAAGTAGAGTGCTATGGACATTATTTTGTAAAGAATTTTAAGAATAATTAGTCATTTATAGTTTGATCTTCTATGTGAGCAAAACCTACTAAAATGTGTGTAGTACATTAAAGATTAAAAGGTGGGGCCATCATAATGATCTGCTAAATGGAAATGTGATAGTGAATTTTCATAGAGAAAATACTGTTCAATTTACAATGATACTTTCACTATTATAGCTTTAAGAGATAATAATATTACACTTTGTCATAACAAAAGCAAAGGTGATACTAGCGGTGATGAATGGAGGTGGGCCTTATCCCAGCTTCACCGCATAATGAATAGGGGCCCTAATGTTATCTTTACAAAGTATTGCCCGTTACTTAGCAATGTTTAGCACTCGGAGGGTTTAATCATTGGAGAGAATAGTGAAATTTCGATAGCACACTAAATATTTGTATTCCACTATAATGTACAGGATTTTAACGCTGATTGCTAGCATATGCCGAGCTGTGACTCATGCGGCAATGTGCTATACAATAAACTTAACCTTTATTCCCAGATCGCCAGGAAATACATGCTTTCACATGCTTGTGCACTGACTCCTTTCAGAGCAGCTCTGGGTTTTAGTGCCATTGTTACAAACAGACAGATTGATACACATTTGTTTTCTTTCTCTCCGTGAAAGAATGTTATATTTTCAGCACGAGGCATGAAGGCCAATAACATTTCAGCGTATGCAATTAGAAAATCTGTATCATGATCAAGTGCTATTCATCACTGATGGACTGTTGGATGACATAGCCGATGAAGACGTTTGTGATTTAGGGGCAGCATAGTTTCAGATTTGCCATTTTTGTGTAGTAGTTGCACTTTATTTCAAGATGTAATTTCTATAACAAATATACAAGTTGCGCTATTTCGGGGTTTTTTATCAGATTTTTGTCATATATAGAGGGGATCCTATATTTAAATAATCTTTTATCAGATATAAAGGCAGAGATGAGTGGACCCATTGATATTCATTTTTGTCTGACTTGAAAAATATATTCATTCAGTAACCGGACTTGACCCGAACTTGACCCTTAACGCCAAACCCCATACAAGTCAATGGGAATCTGAATTTCTGTGCCGAAAAATGGCTGTAAAGTGGTTGTAGGGTGCTGCAAAAGTGACCTCCTGTCCTGATAAGGGCATTACTCAATTCTGTATTTCACTGGTTTAGGTGGACAAAAAAATGTGAATAAAACATAACCTAATAATAGTGATATTAAAAATTTTTTTTACACCTCCACCAAAACAAAGCCTATCCAAGTTAATATATCAGTTGGATACTGATATAGGGATAAATGTTTTTAGATATTTATAGGGCAGAGCTCCTCAGTTGTCACTCTAACTCACTTGTATATTACAATTAAGGAATTCTCACATTTTATGAAAATCCCCACAAAAACAATTTTCGGTTTTCATAAAGTTGGGGAACCAACAGGATAAATCTATTCCTTTTAGTTCACTCCACTATATCTCCATATCAAATTATGTGAGGGTAGGGTAAGATTGTACTTTATCTATAAACTTAATAATCAATTGAGCGCTCTTCAATAAGTGCAATAATCAAGATTATTAATTCTATATATTGCACCAAACCCTTCTCAAATTTATTGCACAATATCCAGAGGAGATGAATTATATATCAATATATAACTATATGCTTATATACTTTAAGATTTATCTACGAGCATTCTACTCTATTAAATGCTTTTGTAGTGCCCACAGGGCCTTAGGGGTTACTCGTTACCGGGACAGTGGTTTTGTGGGGGTGCTGTGACTGGCCTGACATGTAAAACACAAACAAGTGGGTGTAGGTGTTGTCCGGTGTAGAGTGGGTTGGAAAGAGGTTGATGGTCCCTGGGGAGCGTGTCACCAGTTGCAGTGGTGACTGGGGTCTCGGCCTCCTCTGCCGCAGACCCTTTGTGTGACTTTCCCTCTCCCACGAGCGATGTTGGATGGGGATGGGGGATGCTTTGCAGCGCCACCCGTGCTGTGGGGCCAGGAATTAGCTGCCACTGCGAGTTGTTGCTCTCCTCTGGGGCTGATGTTAACGCAGCCCATATAGTCCAGCTCTCCACAGGTGGAGCGAACCCCAGAGAGGATGAGGAAAATGGGGATGGCTGATGGTGCTGAAGCGCGGGGTGGCGGCGCCGGCAATGACTAGGACAACACGGCCTGCGGTTCAAAGTTCCGTTTACTCACAGTTCTTAAGGTTTACCGGAGGTGCCACTCTCCGCCGCCATGGATGTACTCCAGCCTGTCCTGGGTGAATCAGAGACGATCACCGGTGTCTTTGGAAATGTGTGAGACCTTCCTCCTTGCGCTGACACATGGTTCCCCGTAGCCTGAAGTGTTCTGGGGCCCCCTCTCTTTGTCACAGTCCTGGCCTGTATGGCAGGCAGCTTGAACCTCTCTTGGGTTTTACCTCTGTCCCCATTCCCTGTTTCCCTCTTTGCTGCTGTGTCCCGGGCACTAACGTTGGTGAGGAACCCTGATGATTCCCTCACCAGGCAGATTTATCAGGTGAGCTTGAAGCATCTTCCTGAACTAGGGCTCTGCACCCCGACTTGCGCTGGCACTGTGCGAACAGTTAGGCTTGACCTCAGCTGCCATCTCCTCTTGTCCCAACATCTCCACCGGCTGCCTATGTCTCTCGCCCTCTCTCAGTCTCACTCCTGCAGACTCAGTGCGGTGTTGTGGCCTCTGGCCCTGGGACGATCTCCACCTATCTCCCGTCCCAGGGCCAGGGCTGCTTTAGCTCTGCTCAAGCTGTCTGCCCCCCTCTCTGTCCTGGGCTGTTCTGTGACTAAAAGTGAAACTGCTT
Organism: Anomaloglossus baeobatrachus; assembly: GCF_048569485.1. Classification (NCBI taxonomy): domain Eukaryota; kingdom Metazoa; phylum Chordata; class Amphibia; order Anura; family Aromobatidae; genus Anomaloglossus; species Anomaloglossus baeobatrachus. Next base: position 472,803,293 of record NC_134356.1, read on the forward strand.
TTTGAGAGCGTCCCCTCCCCTCAGGAATGTCTCGGCATGGTTGGGGAATTTCCAACCTGGCTTCCTGTATGTGGTGACTCATGCTAGATGTTTGTAAGTGTATGGCAGAAACCAGTGATTAACCTCTTCTCCACCGGGAGAGATTTACAACTTAAACCAGATGCAATTCCCTGTGGCGACTGAGCCTCTGGGGTGCCACACACTTCCATAAACCAGTGAAATATAATTAAATGTGTGAACTTTTTTTTAAGTCCTATAGGTCCTCGACAGTGTAGGGATTTTTTTTTCTTTTTTCATTAGTCAACTGTTGGACTAAACTAAATGTTTCTAAAAGACAACGTATTTTTCCCAATGTGTTTCTCTAATGAGGAGTCATCAGGGGAGTGTAAATGTTGGTGGCAAAAAGATATGATGAAAAAATGTCAGTGTGTATTGTGGTTATGAAGTTACATAAAGATCAAGGCTCCATGTAGGTACAGGTATACCCTGCCTGGTGTTCGAGGTGTTGCATCTCCTACAAAAATTTGAATATGTGATGTAAATTTTGAATACAAATTGCCTAATAATTGTGCACATTGTGTATGCTTAAAAATACAAAACTACAAAGCCTTCATGTTTATAGTGTTTTAGAATTTAGTCAAGGATCTTTACTAGAGATGAGCGAACCGGTCGCGGTTCGGCTCGAGGTGGTTCGCCGAACGGAGGTCCCGTTCGAGTTCGGCTCGTCGAACGTTCGACGAACCGAACTCGAACGTATAGGCTATAATGGGAGGCAATCACAAACACATAAAAATGCATTATAAATGTACACAAACAGTTAATAAACATTGCCATAACACTTACCGGTCCTCGCGATCCCTTCTGCACTCTGTCTCCTGCCGCTATTCCATCCGATGATCGCTGAATCCTCCCGGTGACCTGCACTGCCAGCAGAGAAGCAGGACCTATCGTGACGTCAAAATAGCCATGTGACCAGTCACGTGGCTATTATCTCATTGGCTACAGACTGGTCACATGACTATGACACGTCATGTAGGACCTGCGAGTGCATCTCTCCGGTACACGGTGCACATATGTGTATCGCAGTGTACCGGCGACATGCTCTAGCACACGGTCGACTCCCCGTTCCGTTAGGGACCGGCTGACACAGCCGGTCATTAACGGAGATCACCGTTGCCATAGCAACGCAGTTAGCGGTGACGTCACCGCTAACCGCGGCTCCGAGAGCACCGTTGCTATGGTAACGCGTCTGTCAGTGTTACCGCTAGCAGCCAGCAGTGATCACTCACGGAGTGAAGGCTGCATGCTGCTTCGCGATTGTAGTGAGCATTGTAGTGAGGATGGAGGTTCCCCAGCCCCAAGTGATGAGCTGGTGAATCTCATCCTTCCTCACTACAATAGTCACTACTACTACACTAGAAAGAAAGAAGACAGAAGAGCAGGATCGTGGAGGGCTGACAGGGGGTAATAAAGATGGAGTCTCTAATGTGTCTGTGTATTTATTTCTATTAAAGTATTTTTTCTCTGTGTGGTGTCTTTTTTTTAACCCTTTATTGGAGATTCTTAATGGCCGGGTCAAACGTGCCTGACATTAAGAATCTCTGGCTTAATACTGGCTGGTAAAACAAAGCCAGTATTAACTCATGATTACCCAACAAGCCACCCGGCTCCAGGGCTGTTGGAAGAGTTGGATACAGCGCCAGATGATGGCGCTTCTATGAGAGCGCCATTTTCTGGGACGGCTGTGGACTGAAATCCGCAGCAGAGGCGCCCAGAAACCTCGGGCTAACCTGTGCTGCGGATTCCAATCCCCAGCTGCCTAGTTGTACCCGGCTGGACACAAAAATAGGGCGAAGCCCACGTCATTTGTTTTTTAATTATTTCATGAAATAAGTGAAATAATTAAAAAAAACGGGCTTCCCTATATTTTTGGTTCCCAGCCGGGTACAAATAGGCAACTGGGGGTTGGAGGCAGCCCATGGCTGCCAGCTGTACCTAGCTAGCATACAAAAATATGGCGAAGCCCACGTCATTTTTTTGGTGGGCAAAAAACTTCTGCATACAGTCCTGGATGGAGTATGCTGAGCCTTGTAGTTCTGCAGCTGCTGTCTGCTCTTCTCCATACAGACAGACAGCAGCTGCAGAACTACAAGGCTCAGCATACTCCATCCAGGACTGTATGCAGAAGTTTTTTGCCCCCTGAAAAAATTATGTGGGCTTCGCCATATTTTTGTATGCTAGCCAGGTACAGCAGGCAGGTACGGCTGCCCCCAACCCCCAGTTGCCTATTTGTACCCGGCTGGGAACCAAAAATAAAGGGAAGCCCTTTTTTTATTATTTCATGAATTTCATGAAATAATTAGAAAACAAATGACGTAGGCTTTGCCCCATTTTTGTGTCCAGCCAGGTACAACTAGGCAGCTGGGGATTGGAATCCGCACCACCGGTTGGCCTGAGCTTTCTGGGCCCCACTGCTGCGAATTGCAGTCTGCAGCCACCTCAGAAAATGGCATTTTCATAGAAGCGCCATCTTCTGGCGCTGTATCCAACTCTTCCAGCACCTGCCTGCTATACCTGGCTAGCATACAAAAATATGGCGAAGCTCACGTCCTTTTTTTGTAGTTTTTTGGCAAAAAAAATAAAAAATGCTTCCCTGGATTTTCCATTGCCAGTGAAGGTAACACCAAGCAGTGGGGGTTAGCAGCCAGTAGCTGCTTGGATTACCCTTAGCTAGCAATACAAAAAATGCAGCGGGAGCCCATATATATTTTTTTTATTTATTTAAATAACTAAAAATAAAATGGGCTTCCCTGTATTTTGATTGCTGGACATCACAGTGCTGTAAAAATAAATCTTTAAAAAAATGACGTAGCGCTCCGCGGTATTTTTGATTCTCAGCGCAGATAAAGCAGACAGCTATGGGTTGCCACCCCCATCTGCCTGCCGTTACCTTGGTTGGCAATCAAAATACAGGGAAGCCCATTAATTTTTTCTATTTAAAAAATAGTTAAAAAAAAAATGACGTTGGGTCCCCCCATTTTTGATAGCCAGCTAGGGTAAAGCAGACGGCTGTAGCCTGAAAACCACAGCTGGCAGCTTTACCGTGGTTGGGGATCCAATGTGGAGGTCCCCTCAGGCTCTTTTTTATAATTATTTTATAAATATTAATAATTACACAATAAAAGTAGGGTCCCCCCCAAATTGGATCACCAGCCAAGGTAAAGCGGACAGCTGTGGTCTGGTATTCTCAGGGTGGGAAGGTCCATAGTTATTGGGCCTTCACAGCCTAAAAATAGCAGGCCGCAGGCACCCCAGACGTGGCGCATCCACTAGATGCGCCAATCCTGGCGCTTCACCCCAGCTCATCCCGTGCCCTGGTGCAGTGGCAAACGGGGTAATAAATCGGGTTGATACTAGCTGTAAAGTCACCTGAGATCAAGCCCAGCAGTTTGTGATGTCATGGCGTCTATTAGATACCCAACATCATAAACTGTCAGTACTAACAAAAACAAAAAATCGACAAAAGAAATTTATTTGAAAAAACAGTCCCCAAAACATTTCCTCTTTCACCAATTTATTGTAAGAAAAAAAATAAAGGGGTCCCACGACGACTCTGGACCGTCTAGAATATGGGGGGGAGACACTCAGGGAATGTATCCCCCATTTTCTAGGAGTGCGGACCCTTCATGTGAGGAGTGTGGGTGCAATGAATCTGCACTCACTCTCCCCGGGTCCACAGCAGCAGAGTCCATGTCGTAATGGTTGCTACCAAAGCTGCAATGCCCTGCTCATGAGGTAAGGGCATGCCTAATCAGGAGAACTACTGTAGAGGAAGCTCTGCTCACTGGTATATAGGTGCTCAGAGGTAATAATAGATAAAATTAGTGAGTAACCTCGGCACTCTATATCTCCCAGACTAAGTCAGTAAGTCACAATGGATAGTAATGCAAAATCACTCTTTATTGGTCCGTATTAAGAAATTTTTTTTTTCATAAGCATATATGTTTTTGTCCAAAACAAGTTACAAATGACGTTTCGGCCTGAGCCTTCGTCAGATTGGACTTATCTGCATGTAATCATGAAAAATGACAATAATCAGTATCACATAAGAGTGAGAGAACAATAACATAAACTCGAACAATGTAGAGGTACAATTGGGATGCAGCAAAAAAATTGCAACACAGCAAGAAATGAAACACATGATACAAATGTCATAATACAGTACAAGGACAATATAGTAATGACAAATATGGGGTCAGAGTAGGCTTAGACAGCTCTGGTACGAAAGAGATGTCAATCATAAAGTAACATGTGCAGTAGGTGTAGAGCTACAGTATGCATGGCAGAGCTAATGGGTAGACCGACCATAGAAAAAGAACGGAGAAAAAGTGGAGAAAAAGTGGAGCATAAGAGGAGAAAAAGTGGAGAAAAAGTGGAGAAAAAGTGGAGAAAAAGTGGAGCATAAGAGGAGAAAAAGTGGAGAAAAAGTGGAGCATAAGAGGAGAAAAAGTGGAGAAAAAAGTGGAGAAAAAAGTGGAGAAAAAGTGGAGAAAAAGTGGAGCATAAGAGGAGAAAAAGTGGAGAAAAAGTGGAGAAAAAGTGGAGAAAAAAGTGGAGAAAAAGTGGAGATTAAGAGGAGATTAAGAGGAGAAAAAGTGGAGCATAAGAGGAGAAAAAGTAGAGAAAAAGTGGAGAAAAAGTGGAGAAAAAGTGGAGCATAAGAGGAGAAAAAGTGGAGAAAAAGTGGAGAAAAAGTGGAGCATAAGAGGAGAAAAAGTGGAGAAAAAGTGGAGAAAAAGTGGAGAAAAAGTGGGGCATAAGAGGAGAAAAAGTGGAGAAAAAGTGGAGCATAAGAGGAGAAAAAGTGGAGCATAAGAGGAGAAAAAGTGGAGAAAAAAGTGGAGAAAAAGTGGAGAAAAAGTGGAGCATAAAAGGAGAAAAAGTGGAGAAAAAGTGGAGAAAAAGTGGAGCATAAGAGGAGAAAAAGTGGAGAAAAAAGTGGAGAAAAAGTGGAGCATAAGAGGAGAAAAAGTGGAGAAAAAGTGGAGAAAAAGTGGAGAAAAAGTGGGGCATAAGAGGAGAAAAAGTGGAGAAAAAAGTGGAGAAAAAGTGGAAAAAAAAGTGGAGATTAAGAGGAGATTAAGAGGAGAAAAAGTGGAGAAAAAGTGGAGCATAAGAGGAGAAAAAGTGGAGAAAAAAGTGGAGAAAAAGTGGAGAAAAAGTGGAGCATAAGAGGAGAAAAAGTGGAGAAAAAGTGGAGAAAAAGTGGAGCATAAGAGGAGAAAAAGTGGAGAAAAAAGTGGAGAAAAAAGTGGAGAAAAAGTGGAGAAAAAGTGGAGCATAAGAGGAGAAAAAGTGGAGATTAAGTGGAGAAAAAGTGGAGAAAAAGTGGAGAAAAAGTGGAGCACCCTTTGGTGCCTTTCATGTGGCACTAAGGGGTGCTTAGCTTTGTATTTAGCCAAAAAAATGAAAAAAAAAAATGACGTAGGGTTCCCCCTATTTTTGTAGCCAGCTAGGGTAAAGCAGACGGCTGCAGCCTGCAGACCACAGCTGGCAACCTCACCTTGGCTGGTAATCCAAAACTGAGGGCACCCCACGCTGTTATTTTAAATTAAATAAATAATTTTAAAAAAAAAAACACGTAGAGGTCCCCCAAAATTGGATCACCAGCCAAGGTAAAGCAGACAGCTGGGGCCTGATATTCTCAGACTAGGGAGGTCCATGGTTATTGGACTCTCCCAAGCCTAAAAATAGCAGGCCGCAGCCGCCCCAGAAGTGGCGCATCCATTAGATGCGCCAATCCTGGTGCTTCGCCCCAGCTCATCCCGCGCCCTGGTGCGGTGGCAAACGGGGTAATATATGGGGTTAATACCAGATGTGTAATGTCACCTGGCATCAAGCCCTGGGGTTGGTGAGGTCAGGCGTCTATCAGATACCCGACATCACCAACCCAGTCAGTAATAAAAAAAAATAGACGACAAACACATTTTTATTTGAAAAAACACTCCCCAAAACATTCCCTCTTTAACCAATTTATTAGAAAGAAAAACAAATCCAGGTCTGGTGTAATCCAAGGGGTTGCCATGACGATCCACACTGTCCCAGTCAATGAAGAGCAGGATGTTCCCCATTGGCTGGGAGAGCAATGCAGTGACCTGAGCTAACATCAATGGGTCAGCCCAGGTCACTGCAGGGGATGACAAGTGCTGCTGTCAGCGAGGTACATTACCTGCGCTGATCTCCAGCACACTGACAGCCCCTGTCACTGAGGTCAATGACCGGCGCCTTCACATCAAGTATCGCGAGAGGTCCGTGACGTCACCGCCAGTGTCAGTCTCGGGTCGGAAGCGATAGGTGATGTGACAAGCGGCGGCCATGGAGGACAGTGACAGCGCTGAGGTCGGGATGGCGGGACTTCATCACCGCAGGTAAGCCGAGCGGGGGGGGGGGGGGGGGTGAGAGTATGTGTGTGTGTATATGTATGTATACATGCCGCGGGCAGGAGGGGGCGGAGCGAGCTGAGCGGGAAGTGTGGGCTTCCTGCACGTAACTAAGATAAACATCGGGTTACTAACCAAAGCGCTTTGCTTGGATACCCGATGTTTATCTTGGTTACCAGCTTGTGGCAGGCTGCCAGCGATGGCTCCTGCACACTGTAGCTGGGAGGGGGGGGGGTGTGCGTGAGTGAGAGTGTGTGTGTGTGTATATGTATGTATACATGCCGCGGGCAGGAGGGGGCGGAGTGAGCTGAGCGGGGAAGTGTGGGCTTCCTGCACGTAACTAAGATAAACATCGGGTTACTAACCAAAGCGCTTTGCTTGGATACCCGATGTTTATCTTGGTTACCAGCTTGTGGCAGGCTGCCAGCGATGGCTCCTGCACACTGTAGCTGTAAAAAGCCCTGCTTTTTGCTGCTAGAACCGTTCTCGAACGTATCTAGAACTATCGAGCTTTTAGCAAAAAGCTTGAGTTCTAGTTCGATCTCGAACAGCCCAAAAATCACTCGAGCCCCGAACTGGAGAACCTCGAACCGCGAACCGCGCTCAACTCTAATCTTTACCATTATAATTTTTTCAATATGAAGTATAAACTATCTATAGTAAGTTTTGCAATTAGTAAATTAGTACCCCAATTGTGTTTGATATCATTGGTGATTGATGGGTGTCCTGCTTCTGGGTCCTCCACTGATCTATAAAGCTCCATACATATGATTTTGTGCACTGCAGTAGAACTTTCTGAAAATACTTTTTTACTCCTTACTCCTGTTTGAGTTTGTTGACAAATGGCAGTGATGTCAAGTCTATACCATGTGAATTGAGAGTCTAACTCCTATGCATTCATTATTAAAATTAATGTAATATTGGGTCAATATGGTAGCAATCTGGAGTCCGAAGTAGATTGCGCTTGGAAAAATTGCACATACTTAAATATAAGCATCAATTACTGTACAAAGAAAATCTAGAATAATGCTTTGCAGACAACACTTATGTATAAGAGACCGAGCGCTGCGTGTTGGAAACCTAAAAGTGTATGCCATATAATATGATTCAAGCAGGATAAGTAATCATTTGTTACACCACCCGAGAATTAAGGTGTCATCTTGGTGAAGAACCAACAAGTGAATGGTCATGGAAAGTTAAACCATGACTTTCAAAAAAATTCACATGAATTTCACTTTTCCCCCCCAAAAATGATGAATAAAATTCCCACAACTAACCCCTGGAATGATTGCTGAGCCAAGTGATTAGCCGCAGCAGTCATGTGCTGTAAATGTGATTTCACTGGAGCCTTGTCAACAGCTACAGGTGTAATGCCCCAAAGTTAGGGATTCCATTAATGTGCATTTAACATATAGCTATGATTTTGGTACTTAAAGTTTGTTCTGTTTATATGAGAGATGTCGAATACTCAGACACTAAATAGATAACACTCCTCACCTAGTTGGTAAAATAGGACAATGGCTTGGGTGCGTGGAGTTTCAGTTCACAAAAGTTACTGCAGTGAATTTTGCAAACCAGAGTACAGACAGAAATCAGCCAGTACTTGTCATCAGAAACATGCAGGGGAACTCTAACCCCAGACTGACCTGAAGCCACATGTAGGATCTCTGAGGACTTGCACCTCTTTAGGCAGATGCAAGGCCCTAGCTTACCAGAAACATAAGGCTGTGAATGCAAAAGTAGAGGCATGTAAAGGATTACCCCATAAAGAAGATGGGTACACAGGAGAACCTATAACAACATGAAGGTTAGAGGGAACTGGAACTTTATGCTGGAGAGTGCCACTTCAGGGGGATAGAGGAGGCCAACTCTATTTATGTCAATTTAGGCACCAAGACAGTCTCTGACTGAACTTGCTGTCCATCACGCATCATATTTGGCTATTTTCCTAAATCTGTTGCTATCTAAAAGTCTGTGGACCTGTACCACCTGAACATGTTATTTCCATCATGGCTGTGTACTTTCTGGCTGTTTAACAAGTAAAGAATAACCTGGTTCACCTTTTAAAAAGTCTCCTAACTCTCTTGTTGCGTTTCACCACCTTAACACCATGGGGTAATGCCACCCAACACCAATACAGAGAGGGGGACAGTAATCTAGCAGCATTAACTCCCTCATACCCCTATCCACTGCAAGTGTGTGCCAGGCACAGCCACTACCACCCGTGACACCCAGGAACCAACCCTCTACCCAATGAACTGGGTCTCCTGTGTACCATACAGGCATTCAGGCAAAAAAGTAGTGCTGGAATGCAATGGCAATGTATGTACGTAATGCTTGATTTTTATTTTTATAGAGTGAGTGATGGTTTGTTTTTTGAATGAAAATTTGTATTTTTCAGAGGTACTTTTTTTGGATCAGGTAAAAAAACACACCTTGTTTCCGCCCCATCACCACATTGCTTACTATGTAAGTTAATGTTGATCTACAAATTTTTATACTGTAGATATAGCAATACCAAAAGTGCTATTTTTACCACTTTTTTTCTATAAAAAATAATGAAGACATAGTTGTTGCTTTTTTTTTAAATAAATTCTTTTTTATGTGAACTATTACATCAAACCTTTAAGGAAAAAGCAATACTTTATTGAAAAACCTTTGTTTAAAAAAATAAAATAAAAAATACCACAGTTCCAATATATCAGGAAATACCATGAATATTAGAAAAACAAACAGGTGGCACACAGCTACAGTTGAAAAGAGAAGTTTACATCCACTATCTAACAGATACATATGCATGTTTTTCTCAGTTACTGATATCAAATCAGAATAAACCTTTCCTGTTTTAGGTCACCAAAATTATTTATATTTGCCAAATGCAAGAATAAGGAGAGAGAGAGAATGTTTTAAGGCATTTTTATTACTTTCTACAAAATCAAAAATTTACATTCATTCCATTAGTATTTAGTACCATTGCCCTTAAACTGTATGACTTGGGTCAAACATTTTGGATATCCTTCCCCAAGATTCTCACAATGGTTGGTAAGAATTTGGGCCCATTCCTACTAACAGAACTGGTGTAACAGAGCCATGTTTGTAGGTCTCCTTGCTCGCACCTGCCTTTTCAGCTTTGCCCATAAATTTTCAATAGAATTGAGATCAGGGGGGCTTTGTGATGACCACTTCAAAACATTGACTTCGTTATCCTTAAGCCACTTTGTAACCAGTTTGGCAGTATTCTTCAGGTCATTGTCCATTTGGAAGACCCATTTCCACCCAAGCTTTAAGTTCCTGGCTGATGTCTTCAGATGTTGTTTCAGTATTGCCACATTATCTTCTTTCCTCATGATGCCATCTATTTTGTGAAGTGCACCAGCAACAAAACAACCCAACAACATGAGGCCGTGACCCCCGTGTTTCACAGTTGGGATGGTGTTCTTAGGCTTCAAAGCTTCTCCCTGTTTCCTCCAAATGTAACGATGGTCATTATGGCCAAAAAGTTTTTTTTTATTTTCGTCAGACCACAGAAGATGTCTCCAAAAATTAATGTCTTTGTTCCTGTGTGCATTTGCAAACATTAATCTGGGTTTTTTATGTTTCTTTTGGAGTAATGGCTTCTTTTGGCTAAGTAGCCTTTCAGTAGTTGTTTCACTGTGGGTAATGACACAATTTTACCAGCTTCTGCCTGCATCATCACAAGGTCTTTTGCTTTTGTTCTTGGTATGCACATGTCTGACCAAAGCATGTTCATCTCTGATACACAGAACCCTTCTACTTCCTGAGGGGTATGATGGGTGGACATTCCCATCTTGTTTGTACAGATGAATGAGGCACCTTCAGGTATCTGGAAATTACACCCAAGGATGAACCAAACGTGCAAGTCCACAATTCATTGCCTGAGATCTTGGCTGATTTATTTTACCTTTCCCATGATGCTACATAAAGTAACATTGTGTTTCAGGTGTGCATTAAAACACATCAACGGGTGTGCCTCTAATTAATTCAAATGTTGCCAATAAACCTATCACCAGCTTCCAAAGACATGACATCATCGTATGGGCTGCCCTTTATTGTTTAAAGATATAATACTCTTATGCGGGCATCACACAATACGATCTATTGTGCGATATGTCATCAGGGTCATGGTTTTCGTGACGCACATCCGGCATCGTTTACGACGTCGTCCCGTGTGACACCTACAAGTGACTCAGAATGTTTGCAAATCATGTATCGTTGACACGTCGCTCATTTTTAAAAAGTCGTTTATTTTTCTTTGCGTCAGTTGCTCATCATACCCGGGGCAGCACACATCGCTCAGTGTGACACCCCGGGAACGATGAACACAGCTTACCTGCGTCCCGCGGCTCCTGCCGGCTATGTGGAGGGAAGGAGGTGGGCGGGATGTTTACGTCCCGCTCATCTCCGCCCCTCCGCTTATATTGGCCGGCCGCTGTGTGATGTTGCTGTGACGCCCAACGTCCCACCCTCATCAGGAAGTGGATGTTCGCCACCCACAGCGACGTCGTTCAGCAGGTAAGTACGTGTGACGGCGGTTTAACGACTTTGTGCGCCACAGGCAACTAATTGCCCGTGACGCACAAACGACGGGGGCGGATACGATCGCTCGTGCGATCGTATCGTGTGACGCCCGCATTAGTGCATGTAAAATTTTGACTTTGCAGAAAGTAATAAAAATGTCTTAAAGCATTCTCTCTTTCTTTTGGCATTTGGAAAATATAAATAATTTTGATTCCTAATTAACCTAAAATGGGAAAAGTTTATTCTGATTTCATGTCAGATAGTGAGAAAAACATGCACGTGTCTTTTGATAGTGCATGTAATCCTCTGGCTTCAACTGAGTGTGTGTGGATATATAATGAGTGTATATAAATAATATATATATATATATATATATATATTAACATAAGGAAACTTGTTAAATACGCTTAAACATTGTACATAGATATATTTTTTACAAAACTGCATCTTCAAAGTTGGAAGGAATTTCCCTAAACAAACTTCTCATGACAAGTGAAGAAATGATTTACATTCAATCTATTTATTCATTTTGGACCGTTGTTTAGTTCTTACTTTATATAAGTATTCAGTTATTCATGTCTTCTTCCAGAGTATACATAAGTTAAAATAAGCTGTGTTCCATTCATTTCTCTGCATTTTAACAAAACTCCTTAGTAGACCTTGAGGAAGTCGAATACAGAGTAGAAGTTGTGGCTCTTCGAGATCATGAATAAAGCGGAATATTTTGTACAAAGTCACGTTGTCTGTCAGCAGGGAGTGAAGGGGAAATACATAACATTGTAGTTTATTTTTCTCTAAACTGTCCGAAGAAGTTAACGTTCTCTCGGAGTATGAATTTAAGCAGAGCAAGTTAGAATGTAATGTGCCAGCTACGTAGGCAGTTCAGGTACCTTATTTCTGGTAGATAGAGAAAGGCGGTATTTTATGCAGCATTTGCAGTTAAACTTTATCTATAAAAAGGTTTATTAATAATCTATCAGAAGCAACTATAACAGTCTACTCCGATATGTTGATCAATATTCTCAAGTAAAGTCTTGTCTTTTGGTCTCAGTGACCTGACAAGTTTCAGACTGTTTGACGGAAATAAAGCAAGTCGTAATTATGTCACCACATAAATTGTGCAGTGCTGTCTTGATTGGACACCTAAGACCAGAGTGAGCTAGAGTTGAAAGTTTGGGGTCCTGGGTTCAAATCCCACCAAGGACAACATCTCTAAGGAGTTTGTATGTTCTCCCCTTGTTTGTGTGGGTTTCCTCTGGGTTCTCTGGTTTACTCCCACACTCCAAAGACATATGGAATATAAATTGTGAGCCCCAATAGGGACAGCGATGATGATGTCTGTAAAGCGCTGTGGAATTAATGGCGCTATATGAGAAAGTAATATAAAATATTTTTCCCAGATGAACTCTGCGCAGGTCTTCCTGCATTATGACATGATGTCTAGAGATTAAGCAACATGTTTAATTCTACAGTTCACCATAAAAGCTAATCTCGTGCACCACGTGGAAAAGTTGACGCAATATTTAAAGATTTACACACAGGCTGATGACCGCAACTATACACCACATGCTTTTAAATAAAATTACTTTAAGTGTCAATTGATTACTACCGATCACAGGATTTATTTCTAATCCTTAAACCATTTGTGTGTGAATTCTGTGGAAGACATAAATTTAGCTCATCCATTTGAGCTATTATATGGACATATTGAAGTAAAGAGTATAACCCTGCAAGGGCAGGGTCCACTCCTTTCTGTATCCGTCTCGCTGTCAATTTGTTCATTGCACTTTTATATTTGTATTTTGTATGCAACTCCTTTTCACGTGTACAACACCATAGAATCAATGGTGCTCTAATAATAATAAATACAGTTAATTTAGACATCTAGGCAGAGTTAATGTGCTATCATATGTATATTTAATTCATTTGGTCTAGTATAGGATTAATTTACAATTAACCTCAAGCCCTATTAAAAATATACGTTTTATTAATAATTGGTTAAAATTCCAAGGACACACAAACACAAAAATACCAGAAGCAGGTAACCCCTATATGGGAGTCGGTAAAGTATATATATATCTCGTGGAAGGGGGGGGGACAAACCCTAGTAACCCTCAAGGGACTAGATGTCCCTACCTGTCAATGGAGGGTATGACGCCTTGAGTTTCCGGGCGCCCCTGTTCCACGACTGCTTTCTCTCTTTCTCCTTACCCTAAAACCAGGGACAGTGCTCAAATAAAGGTAAATAGGGGGAAGTAAGATTGCCGCTCCCAAAATTTAAGTGGGGTTTGGTACACCAATATGTATTCAAGGCCTGATTACTGGCAATATGATATACAACCATAGGAGGTGATATTTAAGAAAACAAAATACCTGCAAACATTAGCCCATGTAATAATCACTTATACCAAAAACATTCCAAAAGGGAGCTATCATGGTCCCTCCACAATCAGACCAAGACCATATGTTTTGCAGAGTTTACAGTACCACACATGAATGGTGCCTTACTGAGATACAATCAGTCCCAAGTAAATATAAAAGACACTAAAGGAAATATAAGGATAGTTTTACTTCCCTGAAAAAAGCAGGTCCTCATCCCTGCCTTGCCTCTACGCGTTTCTCCTTTCCCATTAAAGGTTTCTCAGGAGGCTTGGGGAGACAGCAGCAGATTCTGTATGGTGGTAGTCCATGGCTATAGGCCCATGAGGGTTACTAGGGTTTGTCCCCCCCCCCCCCTTCCACGAGATATATATATACTTTAACGACTCCCATATAGGGGTTACCTGCTTCTGGTATTTTTGTGTTTCTGTGTTCTTGGAATTTTTTTTAACCAATTATTAATAAAACATATATTTTTAATAGGGGTTGAGGTTAATTGTAAATTGGTCATATTATACTCTACCTGGAGTTCTCATTTTTCTATTGTAAGTTCTAGTATAGGATTATCATATTTATAGTTTGTTCAGATCCGTTTATATGAGCCAAGTACTGATGTCTAAAGAAAAGTAAAGATTAAAATATAAAATTGCAGAACTCTGGATAACAGGACATAATTGTGTTCTGTATTAGATATAATGTATAGTATAACATCCAGTAGTTTAAAGGGAACCTGTCACCACTTTTTTACCCTATAAGCTGCAGCCACCACCATTGGGCTCTTATATACAGCATTCTAACATGCTGTATATAAGAGCCCAGGCCACTGTAAGAACATAAAAAACACTTTATAATACTCACCTAACGGTGGCGCGGTTGGCCATATGGGCGTCTCCGTTGTCTGCCTCTTTTAGCCATCTTTGTTCTCCTTTTCTAGCCGCGGCGTATGACACGTCCAACGTCATACACACTCTTCGGCATTCAGGTCCAGAGCAGGCGCACTTTGATTTGCCCTGAGCAGGGCAGATCAAAGTATTGTAGTGCAGCTGTGCAGGACCGGCGAGTGTGTATGACGTAGATGCGTCATGCACACAGGCTTCAGAAAAAGGACAAAGATGGCCGAAAGGGGAGGTGCCGGCATCGGAGAACAGAGATGCCCATATGGCCAACCGCACGACCATTAGGTAAGTATTATAAAGTGTTTTTTATGTTCTTACTGCGGCCTGGGCTCTTATATACACTATGTTAGAATGCTGTATATAAGAGCCTGGTGGTGGTGGCTGCAGCTTATACACCAAAAAAGTGGTGACAGGTTCCCTTTAACAGTCTTATTCTGTATGTATTAGAATTTTTGTGCCACATAATCTTTAAGACAGATTTCAGAAAACTGTACCCTGAACTATTTACAGTAGCATTTATGATGTTTTGTAACAGGCTATCTCCTCTTCTCTAATTTGTTTCAGATGTGTCATTAGTTATGGTAAAAATGCAGGAGAAAGTTACTGTTCCAAGTGCTGTTCAAGTCCACCGTGACCATGTGACGCTATGTTTCTTCATATTCACAATATGGTTCAATAGAAAAAGCACCTCTTGCACGTTTAACACATAACAGTCCATCTGGATTACTTTCTACATTTCAAGTGATTCTGAGGATCCCATATGACAGAAAATACTCAAAAGTGACACCATTCTAAAAACTGCACCCCTTAAAGTGCTCAACATTACAATCAAGAACTTTATTAATTCTTTAAGTAGTTTACAGGAATTAAAGCAATGTGAAAGGAAGAAACCTTTTTCCCCCACACAAATATTGTTTTAGCCTTACGTTTTGCATTTACATGAAGACAACAGAAGAAAATGGATAATAAAATTAATCCTGAGTACACCGATACCCCAAATGTGGTGAAAACTACAATTTGGCCCATGGTAGGGCTGAGAAGGAAAAGTGCCATTTGAGTTTTGGATTTCAAAATTGGCTCAAATTGATAGCGAATGTTATGTCGCATTTGCCAAGCTCCCGATGTGTCGGAACAGTGTAACCCCCCCAAAGTAACACATTTTTGGAATATACACCTCTCAAGGAATTTATTTAGAGGTGTGGTGAGTACCTTGAACCCTTAGGTGCTTCCTCAGAATTTTTTAACTTGAGCTATAAAAATTAAAAAATACATTTTGCCAAGAAATGTATTGCTTTTGCCCAAAGCTTTTTATTTTTATAAGGGGAACATGAGAAAATGGTCCGTACAATTTGATGATCTTTTTTTCTGCATACACAGATACCTCGTGTGTGGTGGAAAACTACATTTTGAACACATCGGGTTCAATAGGAAAAGAATGCTATTTGAATTTTGAAGAGCCATTTGGCTGTAATAGATTTCAGACATCATGTCACATTTGAAGATCCCCTGACATGGAAAAACAGCAGAAAACCTCACAAGTGACCCCATTTTTTCCCTGAGGGTCTAGAAAAGCAGATACCCCTCCATATGTGACCCTACTTTACAAACTACAGCTTTCAATCTATTCATCTAGGGGTGCAATCAGCATATTGACAATACTTGTACACCACAGATTTTTTTTACCACTGGGTGGTATAAAGAATAGTTTTTATTACTAAAATGTTTTTAGCCTGCAATTTTTATAGTTTTATAATGGCTAATATGTAGTGATGGGCGGATCCTGACTATAAAAGTCCGGGCCTGTGCGGTTTCAAAGGTACCCAAGTGCTGGGCCCGGGCCTGGAATTGTGGATATTAATCCAGATCCGGCACTCCAGTATTACAAAAACATAATGAAAAAAATAATGAATCAAGCGTGCTATACTTATCAAGTCACCGGGCTGTAACTGCTCCTGCGGCTGCTCATTCCCTTCCAAGGCTGCTCATTTCCTTCATTGCATATGCACTGCTTTCCCCTCTCATCGGCGTCTATGATTGGTTGCAGTCAGACAGGACCTCACCCTTAGCTGCACAATGAGACAGAGACACTGATTCCAGCTATTTGACACTTACTGGGCTGCTTGCTGTAGTTTTTATTAAATCACTGTTTTATCAGCAGGAGATTTTCTTCAGAGGACTAGTAAACCTGCGGCCATGTAGACCTCCATATCCATGAGCTCTTTGTAACCCCTTCAGTAGTCAAGGGTAGAGTTGAGCGCGGTTCGAGGTTCCAGGTTCTCCAGTTCTAGGCTCGAGTGATTTTGGGGCCTGTTCTAGATCGAACTAGAACTCGAGCTTTTTGCAAAAGCTCGATAGTTCTAGAAACGTTCGAGAACGGTTCTAGCAGCAAAAAAACAGCTAATTCCTAGCTGGCTTTCCGCTGTAATAGTGTAAGTCACTCTGTGACTCACACTATTATGAAATTTCAGTGTATAGTGTGCGTGAACAGCGCCTTCAGATCACTCCTGTTTGTATAATGGCGATCGCCATTTTTTTTTTTTTTCCTTGTCTTCCTTCTCTAAGCGCACGCGTGTAGTGGGGAGGGCCATTATGTCAGCCAATCCCAGACACACACACAGCTAAGTGGACTTTTAGCCAGAGAAGCAACGGCATGTGTGATAGGATGTCCATGTCACATGTCCCTGCATTATAAAAACGAGTATCTGGCCGTCCGGACGCCATTATCTCTTCTGCGTCCTTGCTGCCAGACATCATTGGCGCAGCTCCGTCCTTTGTCCTATCGCCGATACTGCTGTATGCGCTCCATACACAGCGCTGGACAGCTTAGGGAGAGCACTTTCTATCAGTCCTTTTAAGGGCTCGTACCGGCAGGGTCAGAGCCATAGGTGACAGGTCCTGAAAACAGAGACAGCGTCTGTGTAGCTAAGGTAAGGGATTTCGTCGCTGCATTTCCCCATTAGGAGGGAATAGAAAGGCAGGCTTCCATTCCTCTACCCAGAGCCCCACAATCCTGGCTCTGTACCCTCCTGTCCTCTGCACACTCCAACTCATTATAACTAAGCCATTATACTAGCAAACACTCAGTGTACCTAGTGGCATCCTAAACGTGGCTACTGGACTTTGCTATAGTCCCACTAGTGCAAAGATATTTGCAGCACCTCTGCCTGCATTGCACACTCCAACTCATTATAACTAAGCCATTATACTAGCAAACACTCAGTGTACCTAGTGGCATCCTAAACGTGGCTATTGGACTTTGCTATAGTCCCACTAGTGCAAAGATATTTGCAGCACCTCTGCCTGCATTGCACACTCCAACTCATTATAACTAAGCCATTATACTAGCAAACACTCAGTGTACCTAGTGGCATCCTAAACGTGGCTATTGGACTTTGCTATAGTCCCACTAGTACAAAGCTATTTGCAGCACCTCTGCCTGCATTGCACACTCCAACTCATTATAACTAAGCCATTATACTAGCAAACACTCAGTGTACCTAGTGGCATCCTAAACGTGGCTATTGGACTTTGCTATAGTCCCACTAGTGCAAAGATATTTGCAGCACCTCTGCCTGCATTGCACACTCCAACTCATTATAACTAAGCCATTATACTAGCAAACACTCAGTGTACCTAGTGGCATCCTAAACGTGGCTATTGGACTTTTGTCTAGTCCCACTAGTGCAAAGATATTTGCAGCACCTCTTCCTGCATTGCACACTCCAACTCATTATAACTAAGCCATTAAACTAGCAAACACTCAGTGTACCTAGTGGCATCCTAAACGTGGCTATTGGACTTTTGTCTAGTCCCACTAGTGCAAAGATATTTGCAGCACGTCTGCCTGCATTGCACAATCAAACTCATTGTTACTAAGCCATTATACTAGCAAACACTCAGTGTACCTAGTGGCATTCTAAACGTGGCTATTGGACTTTTGTATAGTCCCAGTAGTGCAAAGATATTTGCAGCACCTCTGCCTGCATTGCACACTCCAACTCATTATAACTAAGCCATTATACTAGCAATTGATGCTGCCAGTTTAAGGGCCGTAGTTGCATTGTCAGGGATATTTATTCTTTATTATTCTGCTGTTAATAAAGCTAGACCACCGCTGCAATCTACACCACCTCTCAATTTTTACTACCACATTTTCAGTGCACAATCTTGTCGCAATCAACATGAGTGGCAAAATGACAGATGCTGGTGGAAAGGGGAAGAGGCGTGGTGGAAAAGGAAAAAAAGGGTTTGTCTGTGGGGAAGGTGGCAAAGCTCCATTATCATCTGCTGAAGAGAGACCATCTACCAGCAAAAGTAAGATGTCTACTACTTACCGTGGACAATCCGATGTGCTCCCTTTTTTACGGACACGAACAACTGGAACAAAGGTAGATGATGGCCAAAAAAGGAAAATGCTTGAATGGATCTCAAGTGGTCCAACAAGTGCCCTCTCAGCCACTTCAAGTACCGCATCCAAAAAACACCAGTCCTCTGAGTTGTCATCCCAATCAAACTTGCTTTCTCCCAGCTCTGAAGTCTCCATCAGCCCTGCACAGTATGGTGGAACTGAGATGGCTGAGTCTGCAGAGCTTTTCAGTCACACTATAGCCTGGGAATCAGAGGTCTGCTCCCAAGCTACAGTGAGTACAGAACAGGAAATGGTCTGCAGTGATGCCCAGAACCTTTGTGACTCTGATTCAGGCCGTGAGGACCAAGTTTCTGAGCATAATGTTGACCCTTTGTCACAAACTGTAACACCTGTGGTTATAGACAATGAGGAACATACTGATGAAGATGAGACGCAGATACCCGATTGGGATGACAACTTAAATATTCGGTCAGGGCAAGAAGAGGCTCGGTCTGAGGGGGAGGGGAGTGCAAACACAACAATTGATGATGAAGTTCTAGATCCCACCTACTGTCAACCCACAGTCAGGCACTCGAGGAGGTTAACAGAGGTGGTGGAGGAGGATGCAACTGATGACGAAGTTACCATGCGCCTTCCTGGACACAGTCGGAGTACTGGTAGCACGTCTACAACTGCATCCTCAGCCACCACTCTGCCTCTGAGCATTATTCGGGGTGGATCAACAGGTCGCATGGCCTCTAAGCCTTGCCTAGCCTGGTCCTTTTTTGACATAGAAAAAGATCGCCCAAATTATGTGATCTGTAAAATTTGTCATGGTTGTCTTAGTAGAGGTCAAAACCTCAGCAGTTTGACAACTTCTTCCATGAATCGTCACATGAATAAATATCATATGTCCCGGTGGGAAGCTCACCGTGCTGCAATGCGGCCTAGCGGAGCGAACCATCTACCGCCTGCCCCTTCCAGTGCAGCCGCGCGCTCTTCATCTTCTAGGACTGTGGGGACAGCTGTCACACCTGTTTTTCCACCCACAACTTCCACCACTGTAACCACAACAGGCAGTTTGCTTGGTAGGTCGTCAGTTGGTTTGGAAGGGGAAACAAGTGAGTGTGTACAGCTCTCTCAGACATCGATAGCACCAACGTTGGATGAAGGCAACATCATGTCTCCGCCTGCACTTTCCTCACAAACCTGCATTTTTCCAGGGACACCCTACTCAACACCGTCTTCACACAGCAGCCAGATCTCTGTCCCTCAGATGTGGTCAAATAAAAGGCCACTTCCTGCGACCCATGACAAAGCTAAGAGGTTGACTCTATCCCTCTGTAAGCTGTTGGCTACCGAAATGCTGCCTTTCCGCCTAGTGGACACACAGGATTTTAGAGACCTTATGTCTGTCGCTGTGCCCCAGTACCAGATGCCTAGTCGCCACTACTTCTCTAAGAAAGGTGTGCCCGCGCTACACCAGCATGTCGCACACAACATCACCGCTTCCTTGAGAAACTCTGTGTGTGAACGGGTGCATTTCACCACCGATACTTGGACCAGTAAGCATGCACAGGGACGTTACATGTCGCTGACTGGGCACTGGGTAACTATGGTGATAGATGGTGAAGGGTCTGCTGCACAAGTCTTGCCGTCCCCACGACTTGTGTGTCAATCCTCTGTCTGTCCAAGTTCCGCCACTGCTTCTGCATCCTCCACCTCATCTGGGTCCTCCACCTCCGCCCCAAGCCTGCCTGGTCAGGCCACCAGCGTTCTCACTGCGCAGAAGGAATCACGCACCCCTCATTACTATGCTGGCAGCAGAGCGCAACGGCATCAGGCGGTCTTTAGCTTGACATGTCTTGGGAATAAGAGTCACACAGCTGAGGAGTTGTGGTCAGCTCTGCGGTCCGAGTTTAATAAATGGTTGTCTCCACTCAACCTGCAGCCTGGTAAGGCCGTGTGCGACAATGCTGCAAACCTGGGTGCGGCCCTTCGCCTGGGCAAGGTGTCACACGTACCTTGTATGGCTCACGTGTTGAACCTTGTCGTCCAGCAATTTTTAACACACTATCCCGGCCTAGATGGTCTTCTGAACAGGGCACGAAAACTGTCTGCTCACTTCCGCCGTTCAAGCGCCACAGCTGAGCGACTTGCATCGCTCCAGAAGTCTTTCGGCCTGCCGGTTCATCGCCTGAAATGCGATGTGGCGACACGCTGGAATTCAACTCTCCACATGTTACAGCGACTGTGGCAGCACCGCCGAGCCCTGGTGCAATACGTCATGACGTATAGCCTGGGCCAACGAGATGCAGAGGTGGGTCAGATCACCCTGATGGAGTGGTCTCAGATCAAGGACCTATGCACCCTTCTGCACAGTTTCGACATGGCGACGAATATGTTTAGCGCTGACAATGCCATTATCAGCATGACGATTCCAGTCATTTACATGCTGGAGCACACGCTAAACACTATTCGGAGTCAGGGGGTGGGACAACAGGAAGGGGATGAACTACAGGAGGATTCATATGCGCAAGACACAACAACATCACCAAGGTCCAGACGTTCATCATCACCAAGGCGCCAGGCATGGGACCATGGGGGACAGGGATCAACAAGGGCGCATGGTAGCAGGCGAGATGTTGAGGAAGGTGCAGGAGAACATGAAGAAATGGAGGACGAACTGTCCATGGACATGGAAGACTCAGCAGATGAGGGAGACCTTGGTCAAATTTCAGTTGAAAGAGGTTGGGGGGAGATGTCAGAGGACGAAAGAACGGTTAGCACCTCTATGCCACAAACACAGCGTGGACTTGGTCCGCATGGCTGCGCAAGACACATGAGTGCCTTCTTGTTGCACTACCTCCAACATGACCCTCGTATTGTCAAAATTAGAAGTGATGATGACTACTGGCTTGCCACACTATTAGATCCCCGGTACAAGTCCAAATTTTGTGACATAATTCAAGCCATAGAAAGGGACGCACGTATGCAGGAGTATCAGCAGAAGCTGTTACTCGATCTTAGCTCGGCTTTTCCACCAAACAACCGTGCAGGTGCAGGGAGTGAATCTCCCAGTTGTAACTTGACAAACATGGGACGGTCTCGTCATCTTCAACAGTCTAGCCGTACCAGTAGGACCGTATCTGATGCTGGTAACAGCAATTTTATGGAATCTTTTCATAATTTTTTTAGACCCTCTTTTTCAAGGCCACCAGAGACAACAAGTCTGACACATAGTCAACGGCTGGAGAGGATGATACAGGAGTATCTCCAAATGAACATCGATGCCATGACTTTGCAAATGGAGCCTTGCTCCTTTTGGGCTTCAAATCTATAAAAATAGCCAGAGCTCTCCAGTTACGCCTTGGAGATTTTGTCGTGTCCAGCTGCCAGCGTTGTCTCTGAACGTGTCTTCAGTGCTGCTGGGTGTGTGCTGACAGATAAGCGCACGCGTCTGTCCAGTGACAATGTGGACAGACTGACGTTCATCAAAATGAACAAGTCATGGATCCAGAAGGAATTTACTACCCCTGTGTCATCCTGGGGAGAGTAAATGCTTGTGGATTTGGAATGTGCTTGATGCAAATCAAAACATCCTGTTTGCAACTAGGGCACAACTGCTGCCACTGAAGGGGTGGGTGTGTGTGGGGCCGAATTTTTTGAAAAAAGGGAGACTCTGCTTGGAGTAACCCTTGCTTACATTGTTTTTAAAAGAAGCCAAGATGAACAGAGCTGGGATCAGGGAAGACTTTGCTACCTACCCTGGTGTCATCCTGGGGACGGTTAATTATGGCGTATTTTTGAATGTGCTTGATGCAAATCTAGCTGTGAAGTGTACAACTGGGGCACAACTGCTGCCACTGAAGGGGTGGGTGTGTGTGGGGCCCAATTTTTGGAAAAAAGGAAGACTCCGCTTGGAGTAACCCTTGCTTACATTGTTTTTAAAAGAACCCAAGATGAACAGAGCTGGGATCAGGAAAGACTTTGCTACCTACCCTGGTGTCATCCTGGGGATGGTTAATTATGGCGTATTTTTGAATGTGCTTGATGCAAATCTAGCTGTGAAGTGTACAACTGGGGCACAACTGCTGCCACTGAAGGGGTGGGTGTGTGTGGGGCCCAATTTTTGGAAAAAAGGAAGACTCCGCTTGGAGTAACCCTTGCTTACATTGTTTTTAAAAGAAGCCAAGATGAACAGAGCTGGGATCAGGAAAGACTTTGCTACCTACCCTGGTGTCATCCTGGGGACGGTTAATTATGGCGTATTTTTGAATGTGCTTGATGCAAATCTAGCTGTGAAGTGTACAACTGGGGCACAACTGCTGCCACTGAAGGGGTGGGTGTGTGTGGGGCCCAATTTTTGGAAAAAAGGAAGACTCCGCTTGGAGTAACCCTTGCTTACATTGTTTTTAAAAGAAGCCAAGATGAACAGAGCTGGGATCAGGAAAGACTTTGCTACCTACCCTGGTGTCATCCTGGGGACGGTTAATTATGGCGTATTTTTGAATGTGCTTGATGCAAATCTAGCTGTGAAGTGTACAACTGGGGCACAACTGCTGCCACTGAAGGGGTGGGTGTGTGTGGGGCCCAATTTTTGGAAAAAAGGAAGACTCCGCTTGGAGTAACCCTTGCTTACATTGTTTTTAAAAGAAGCCAAGATGAACAGAGCTGGGATCAGGAAAGACTTTGCTACCTACCCTGGTGTCATCCTGGGGACGGTTAATTATGGCGTATTTTTGAATGTGCTTGATGCAAATCTAGCTGTGAAGTGTACAACTGGGGCACAACTGCTGCCACTGAAGGGGTGGGTGTGTGTGGGGCCCAATTTTTGGAAAAAAGGAAGACTCCGCTTGGAGTAACCCTTGCTTACATTGTTTTTAAAAGAAGCCAAGATGAACAGAGCTGGGATCAGGAAAGACTTTGCTACCTACCCTGGTGTCATCCTGGGGACGGTTAATTATGGCGTATTTTTGAATGTGCTTGATGCAAATCTAGCTGTGAAGTGTACAACTGGGGCACAACTGCTGCCACTGAAGGGGTGGGTGTGTGTGGGGCCCAATTTTTGGAAAAAAGGAAGACTCCGCTTGGAGTAACCCTTGCTTACATTGTTTTTAAAAGAAGCCAAGATGAACAGAGCTGGGATCAGGAAAGACTTTGCTACCTACCCTGGTGTCATCCTGGGGATGGTTAATTATGGCGTATTTTTGAATGTGCTTGATGCAAATCTAGCTGTGAAGTGTACAACTGGGGCACAACTGCTGCCACTGAAGGGGTGGGTGTGTGTGGGGCCCAATTTTTGGAAAAAAGGAAGACTCCGCTTGGAGTAACCCTTGCTTACATTGTTTTTAAAAGAAGCCAAGATGAACAGAGCTGGGATCAGGAAAGACTTTGCTACCTACCCTGGTGTCATCCTGGGGATGGTTAATTATGGCGTATTTTTGAATGTGCTTGATGCAAATCTAGCTGTGAAGTGTACAACTGGGGCACAACTGCTGCCACTGAAGGGGTGGGTGTGTGTGGGGCCCAATTTTTGGAAAAAAGGAAGACTCCGCTTGGCGTAACCCTTGCTTACATTGTTTTTAAAAGAAGCCAAGATGAACAGAGCTGGGATCAGGAAAGACTTTGCTACCTACCCTGGTGTCATCCTGGGGATGGTTAATTATGGCGTATTTTTGAATGTGCTTGATGCAAATCTAGCTGTGAAGTGTACAACTGGGGCACAACTGCTGCCACTGAAGGGGTGGGTGTGTGTGGGGCACAATTTTTTGAAAAAAGGAAGACTCCGCTTGGAGTAACCCTTACTTACATTGTTTTTAAAAGAAGCCAAGATGAAGAAGTCATGTTTCAGCAAAGACTTTGCTACCTACCCCGGTGTCATCCTGGGGACAGTTAAGAATAGCATATTTTTGAATGTGCTTGATGCAAACCTAGCTGTGAATTGTACAACTGGGGCACAACTGCTGCCACTGAATGGGTGGGTGTGTGTGGCCCAATTTTTGGAAAAAAGGAAGAATCCGCTTGGAGTCACCTTGCGGTGTTTTACATGATTTTAGAAGGGCGTGCCATGCCTATATCTGTGTCTCCTCCTCTTTTTCCTTGTCCTGCTCTTTTGTTTTCACATGAGTATATGTCCTTGTCACTTTCTCATGTGTTTGTGTTGTGTTGTGAGTTTTTTGTCACCTTTTGGACACCTTTGAGGGGGTTTTCTATGTGTTTTTATGTGTTTGTGAATGCCTGCCATTGTTTCCTATGCGGTTCGAGTTCGGTTCATCGAACGTTCGACGAACCGAACTTGAACGGGACCTCCGTTCGGCGAACCGACCTCGAGCCGAACCAGGACCGGTTCGCTCATCTCTAGTCAAGGGTAACCGTGCAAAATTATCATTAAACCCTATTAAAACTTAACATTTATTGTTTAAATAAAAGGTAAAATACCACAATTCATATAAATAACGTGACTCGGTGCACAGAGGAGAGAGGGAAAATACAGTCCCTACAATATCCACTCCCTCCTCTACCCTGCCTAGCCGTGGAGGTTGGCACCCTAAAGATACGTAGTGGCGCCCCCCACTCCTCGACGGCTGTCCCTACTATGTCCCTTCAAACCCTTACATAAAAGGATAAAGTGCAGTGCGCAATTTTAAAGTGCAGTGCAAATACAAAAAGTGATAATATGCATGACAGGGTTCACAGTCAACCTCAAAGATCAGGAGGCGGTAATTGTTCACATAGGAACACATAAATAGCAGGGATATAGAAAAAGATAAACTTAGCTAATGTTGCCTCATGCCTCTGCCTCAACGCGTTTCCCCATTACATGGTTCATCAGGAGGCCGATATCCATCTGTTGTGGCTCAATATACCTAGAGCAGCAAGTGTGCTGCTAGATTTTCATGATGCTAAGGGGGCCAACAGGTGCATCAATCCACCCTATAACCCCTCAAATGTCCTAAAACCTCAAATCCGCTCAATCAGCGTGGCAGCTACTAGTTTACCTTGATTGCTTTCACACTATTCAAATCCTCCATAGGTCATACAATGATGACCGCGTCCACTTTCGCGTTCCACAGTGGAACGCACGGAAGTCCCGCCTCCAGAGGTATAGGATCGTGCCCCAGCGCAAGTTCAGGGGGGGTGTATCCCCGGCTCCGCCCCAAGCGTGGAACGCCTCCCATATGCATCCGGCATCCTGCCCTCCCATACATGGGCGCCGCGTCACTAGCTCCACCCACCATATGAAGGCGCTGCGTCACCAGCTCCACCCAGATGTAAGGTGGGTCTGGGGCGCAGCGTCAGTGGGCCGGATAATGTCATAGCCACGTTACTTCCGCATTCCACAGTGGAACGCAAGCTACACCGCTTCCGGATTAGACATACAATAATAGGATTAACCGGATTATGCAAGGCGTCCCACAGAGCAAAAGTGACAATGCGACATAGTTAACTAAGACAATAGATATGGAGCTATATTGAGACGGATCCCAGATACAGGGGAACCGTAGGGCCGGATTTAATGTGTGGAGGGGGCCCTATAACAATACCACCCTATCCTAGAAACATTTTATATATTCTGAGAGTAAAGGACACAAATTAAATACATGGATAGTTAGCTTATGGCTATCCCATATACAGGAGAGTTTTCCAGATTCTCCATCATAGACCCATATCTAGTGACACCTTGTCGTTACAGAAAACACGTATATGATAACTGTTCATTAATTCCTTTGGGGGCTAGGGAATCCAATCTAAAAGTCCACTCGCTTTCTTTGCGTAATATACATCGATCAAAATCCCCCCCTCTAGGGTTAGGCTTGACAACCTCCATAACACAGAAGGACACCTGGTGTGGATTTCCCCTGTGATACTCATTCACGTGTCTAGCCAGCGGGGTGTCCCGCTTGTTGCGGATGTCGCCCAGATGTTCCCCCACCCGCCTCCTGAACTCTCTCCTCGTCTTCCCCACATAGTCCAGGGGGCAGGTGCAGGTAACCACATACACGACACCCGATGTCTTGCAGTTGGCAAAGTCCCTAATGAAGAATTCTTTCCCGTTACTATCACTTTTGATGAACTTAGATGGCCTCATATTCCCCCAATAGGAGCAGTCCCCACAGCGGAAAAAACCACACACCTTCCTATCTAACCACCTCCCTGTTGGTGCTGGTTTCTTGTAAAAGCTGTGTACCAAATGATCCCTAAGTGACCGTCCCCTCCTAAAGGTTATACTGGGTTTTTGGGGGATAAACTTTTTAATGTCCGGATCCGCCAACAGCACCCCCCAATGTCTCTTGAGAATCTCAAATATGTGGCCATTTTGACAATCAAATGTCCCTATCAGTCTAGTCACTGGGTCCTCATCCTTACATGATCCCCGGGGGTTCAACAACCTCTCCCTGTTTTGCCTCTCTGCATGTTCACGTGCTGGATGGAGTACCCCCCTAGGATACCCCCGAGCCAGAAACCTCCTGGTCATGTCATCTTCCTGATCCCTAAAATCATCCATCCTAGAGCAATTCCTGCGCAACCTAAGATATTGACCTCTTGGGATACCCCTCTTTAACGGAGGGGGATGATGGCTTTCCCATTTTAATAAGTTGTTTGTGGCCGTTGGTTTACGGAATGTTTTTGTTTCAAGGCTCCCATCAGTACCACGTGTAATTAAGATATCCAAAAATGGAAGACGTGTCCAATCATGCTCCGATGTGAACCTAAGTCCTAAGTCATTAATATTAAGTATCTCCACAAATCTCAGAAATTCTTGTTCAGAGCCTGACCATAGTACAAGCACATCGTCAATGTACCTGGTCCATAACATGATCCGTGAATGCCACCACACCTCCTCATCCCCAAAGACAATGGTTTCCTCCCACCAGCCCAGGAACAAGTTAGCGTACGAGGGAGCACAGGGGCTCCCCATCGCTGTGCCCCTGAGCTGGTGGAAGTGTTTTCTGTAACGACAAGGTGTCACTAGATATGGGTCTATGATGGAGAATCTGGCAAAGCTCTACTGTATATGGGATAGCCATAAGCTAACTATCCATGTATTTAATTTGTGTCCTTTACTTTCAGAATATATAAAATGTTACTAGGATAGGGTGGTTATTGTTATAGGGCCCCCTCCACACATTAAATCCGGCCCTACGGTTCCCCTGTATCTGGGATCCGTCTCAATATAGCTCCATATCTATTGTCTTAGTTAACTATGTCGCATTGTCACTTTTGCTCTGTGGGATGCCTTGCATAATCCGGTTAATTCTATTATTGTATGTCTAATCCGGAAGCGGTGTAGCTTGCGTTCCACTGTGGAATGTGGAAGTAACGTGGCTATGACATTATCCGGCCCACTGACGCAGCGCCCCAGACCCACCTTACATCTGGGTGGAGCTGGTGACGCGGCGCCTTCGTTTGGTGGGTGGAGCTAGTGACACGGCGCCCATGTATGGGAGGGCAGGATGCCGGATGCATATGGGAGGCATTCCACGCTTGGGGCGGAGCCGGGGATACACCCCCTGAACTTGCGCTGTGGCACGATCCTATACCTCCGGAGGCGGGACTTCCGTGCGTTCCACTGTGGAACGCGGAAGTGGACGCAGTCATCATTGTATGACCTATGGAGGATTTGAATAGTGTGAAAGCAATCAATTTAACTAGTAGCCGCCACGCTAATTGGGCGGATTTGAGGTTTGAGGACATTTGAGGGGTTATAGGGTGGATTGATGCACCTGTTGGCCCCCTTAGCATCATGAAAATCTAGCAGCACACTTGCTGCTCTAGGTATATTGAGCCACAACAGATGGATATCGGCCTCCTGATGAACCATGTAATGGGGAAACGCATTGAGGCAGAGGCATGAGGCAACATTAGCTAAGTTTATCTTTTTCTATATCCCTGCTATTTATGTGTTCCTATGTGAACAATTACCGCCTCCTGATCTTTGAGGTTGACTGTGAACCCTGTCATGCATATTATCACTTTTTGTATTTGCACTGCACTTTAAAATTGCGCACTGCACTTTATCCTTTTATGTAAGGGTTTGCAGGGACATAGTAGGGACAGCCGTCGAGGAGTGGGGGCGCCACTACGTATCTTTAGGGTGTCAACCTCCACGCTAGGCAGCGTGCAGGAGGGAGTGGATATTGTAGGGACTGTATTTTCCCTCTCTCCTCTGTGCACGTTATTTATATGAATTGTGGTATTTTACCTTTTATCTAAACAATAAATGTTAAGTTTTAATAGGGTTTAATGATAATTCTCTTTGTAACCCCGCCCAATCACTGATTATCAGCTTTGTATGTATACTGTACATGGAAAGAAAGCTGCCAGGGGTCAGAAATCAGGGGTGTGGGTGGAGTTATACAGAGCCCAGCATTCTGAGAATTGCTAGAGCTGTAGAAGAGAAAACAGTGATTTTATAAAAATGAGAGCAATCAGCTCAGTAAGAAATCCATTGCTGCAATCAGTGTCTCTCCCCTTAATTTATGCTGCTCTCAGATGGGGTAGCAAAAACCTGGTGACAGATTCCATTTAAGTAATAAATAAAAATGAGGGGACCCATGGAAGTTTGGGTTCTGCTGGTTCAGCCTGACTTCAGATTAAGTTCTTTTCTGGACCCAAACTTGACCTAAACCTCATTGGAAGTCACTGATTGGGCAGTTTGACTCTCCTCCCACATACAGCCAACCATGTACAGAGCATTTCCAGGGAGGGAGGGATTTTTCTTCTTTTTTTTATTTTGTACACAGTACATCCAATAATGCAGATTTTACTCCCAGTGTAATCAAACACTAAAAGCGGCTCACACTGTCCTGAGCGCCGAGTGTATTCGAGCACAGCAATGCTCCCTCAAGTGGTTAGCATACGTAAAGCACCCGAACTCTGAACTTGGAACACAAATTTCTTTTGTAAATTCTGTGTTTGATAAAAACATCGAACCTTAAAGTTCAGGTCCTCTCATCTCTAGTAATAAAACAATGTGCACACCCATCAGAAGAGTGCACATATTTGATAAGAGCAGTGTACACAAGTACAGGGCACATGTCAGATGCAGCAAACAAGCAGGATACACACATCACAAAAGCATTATACATATGTCGTACACATCTCACAAGTATGCTGCACACATCACACTACACCCAACTTTCTGCCGCCTTTGGCTATCTAGTGCACTGGGCATTACTACTCCCCGACCTCTCCTCTCTGCCAATCACTTCACTGGCCTAACCCTAATCATGACCTACAAAGCCATCCACAACCTGTCTCCTCCCTACATCTGTGACCTAGTCTCCTGGTACTTACCTGCAAGTAACCTTCGATCCTCACAAGATCTCCATCTCTACTCCCCTTGCATCTCCTCTTCCCACCACCGCATCTAAGATTTCTCCCGTGCCTCCCCCATACTCTGGAATGCTCTACCTCAGCATATCAGACTCTCGCCTACCTTGACAAGCTTCAAAAGGAACCTGAAGACTCGCCTCTTCCGACAAGCCTACAACCTGCCATAACCCTCTGTCTGCCATATCACCACACGACCATCTCTGCCCCTACCTTCTGTATCCTCACACATTCCCTGTAGACTGTGAGCCATTGTGGGCAGGGACCTCTATTCTCCTGTACCAGTCTGTGCCTTGTTTTGTTAATGATTATTGTACTTGTCCATACTATGTGTACCCCTTTTCACATGTAAAGCGCCATGGAATAAATGGCGCTATAATGATAATAATATTAATAATAATAATAAAAATGTAGTTGTCAAAGGCCCTCCCTTCCCTCTGGTGACCTGGTACACCTGCTGTACAGGCTACATGTCCACCTTTTTGTTAGAGTGCAACCATGTAAAACTGAAATGAAGCAGGTAGACTATGCAAAAAGGTTAATAAAATATCACCTAGTACATTTAACCTTCAGAATAAAACCCTTAGACAATGTCTGACCTGATACTCCCTGGCTCCATTTTCTATTCCAGCTTTACTGTACCGGTTTTTATTTAATGTGCCCCGATGACTATACTTTGATTTAATTGTGTTTTATTCAGGGTTTACCTTTACTCAGCTACATGTTTTTCAGGCATTGTTAATCCAACAGACAGCTTTATGGTTCTGGCTAGAGTTAACACGGTTTTGCCTAGCAAAATTAATTTTAAAAAGATTATTCTTCTGGCACTTGTAGAAAAAATGTCACATGAAAGACTCTTATCACATAACTCATTTCAAGCTTCTTCTTAGGAGTAAACTCACTTTCATCTCAAATACCCATATTGTATGATTTTGTGAAAGAACAACTTTCTGTAGCACATTAGTCAGATTGCACTTTTTGGCATATAATTGGCTGGCACAATGAAACTACTCTTCTGTTCAACACTATCATCTCCATTGGATTTTTTCATGTCCCGCAGCACAGGAAATGTACTCTTTCCACTATTACAAATGATTTCTATGACACACAGGCCTTGGTTTCAGAATTTGTGTTTAGTCGCAAAATTAAAAAACAGGAATGTTAAACTGCCCTTCTTATTTACAGTGTGTGAATAATAAAAAATTACTTGTGCTGGTAATGTTGTACTGTATATGACAGATCAATTCACAGCCCCAAAGAGTGACTATGCAGATGCAGCACCTCCCTATATATTACTTGAACATCTGGATTATTATTCACAGATGGAAACTACCACTCCCATTTTCAATCTGCCTTTAGTTGTACACCACTATTAAATTAGTCCTTTTTCTTTAAGCCCAATGTGAAATAATCTGTGTGACCCTATGCTGTAAAATCCTAAAATGGGGCTGCTTGGTCAGTCTTAATCTTTTATAGTGGCTTTTATAGTCGCCCTTGATTGGTTGCATTAGGCCATGTGATGTGATAGATGTAAGGCATTCGGGTGAAGCCTGCTTCGCTTACTCTCTAAAGCGGGTTTTACACGCTGTGATCTCGCTAGCGAGATCACAAGCGATCGTACCCGCCCCTGTCGGTTGTGCGACACGGGCAAATCGCTGCCCGTGTCGCACAACCTCGCTTAACCCCGTCACACAGTCTAACCTGCCCTGCGATATCGCTCTGGCCGGCGAACCGCCTCCTTTCTAAGGGGGCGGTTTGTGTGGCGTCACAGCGACGTCACATGGCAGGCATCCAATAGAAGCGGAGGGGCGGAGATGAGCAAGACGTAACATCCCACCTCCTTCCTTCTGCATTGCCGGTGGAGGCAGGTAAGGAGATGTTCGTCGCTCCTGCGGTGTCACACACAGCGATGTGTGCTGCCACAGGAACGACGAACAACATTGCTAATAAGCAGAAAATGATTTTTTGTTTCAGGACGACCTCTCCGCGGCAAACGATTTTGACCGCTTTTGCGATCGTTTAAGGTCGCTCATAAGTGTCACACACTGCGATATCATTAATAAAGCTGGATGTGCGTCACAAACACCGTGACCTCGACGATAATTCATTAACGATATTGTAGCGTGTAAAGCCCGCTTAAGTCTTCAGCAGTCTTTGAATTGGTGTTGGCCATTTTTATTTTTTGTGATTGTGAGGTAAATCCGGAGATATGACGATAAATCATGATATTCAAGTTATGTCAGGAAGCCCTCTCCTTGGTGTCACCCCCCCTTTCCTTCACACAACTTGTTTAGCAACCCATCCCATGGCCATCTCCTGTGATATGGAAATTAGGTGATGTGGGAACAAAGGACACAGGATGACTCCCTGCCGTCACCCTGTAACAAGAGTTGTATCTCATTATAAGGCTCTGGAACTAGCCAGACAGAACGACTCCAGTAAAAAATGGTTCATATCTCGCAAGCCATATTTCCGATAAATACGGCAACCATAAAAATGGTGTTTTCGCATGCGGACGATGCTGGCACACCTTTTTTATGGGAGCGGGAGCTTGGGAAATACCCCAGGCGTGATATCAGCCAATGTGGAACTAGTAGACAAGTCACGAAACCTCTCATTCTGTAGCTAAATTCATAACTGTCACAATGAGAGCATTGGCGTCCGCCTACGACGCTCCCAGGCCAAGTTATGGCCATATTCCATGTTGTGGATTTTGTCCATAACTCCAGCCAGGGGTGGAGCAGTGCTCCCTCTGAGGTCACGAAGGTAGGAGGGGACCTGGATTTGCCCAGGTTGATAACCCTACTTCGGCCATTTTCCAGTGTTCTTTCGCTGGGGGTCACGTGCAGGAAACATCTGTGGGAGTTCCTGGAAACCTGGTCTACAGCGCCCCCCTGTGGCCAGACGCACAAGGTAACTGATTGAATTGCATACCTGTTTGTAAACCATGCTTTATCTGTAACTGTACTCTGACATATGTATATTCTGTAGATTCCCTATTGTATATATTGTAGTTTCTAGTGTGCTTTAGGCTGATTAAATTATATAATTAATCTTGGGCTGTTCTGTTATCTCGATCTTGAATCCCACGTCTGTGTGTTCGGCTAATAGTTACCGTGAAGCGGTTGGTGGCAGCGAGTTGTGCCAAGGATTATTGTGGGGAGGCCAGTGAGATTCGGGGAGGTTTTATATATTCCGCCCGCGGAGGTCGGGGGAATATATACCCTACTCTCACCGGGGACCCTTCAATAATCGGCATAAGTAGTATAGCGGCCTCCTTGCTTATTGTCGGGCAATTCCATAATTGGCCTGACTATAAGAGGGGCGCTAGAGAGCGCGTCACGTGCTCTGTCTGTCGGTCGGGAGGTATAAAGGAGGGGTGACCCCCACTTGTTACCCCCCGATTGTGACGTACTGGTAGCCAGCGCGGGGGATTTCTGAGTGACCCCCCCGGTGGTTTGTGACATATTGGTGGCAGCGGTGGGATCGAGATAATAGTGTGTGTGAGTGTGAGACCCATACTCCCAGACACTAAAGACTGCCTGCAGCAGCTGTGGCTGCTGGGGTCTTCAGACTAGCTCAACACTAGAGTGTCAGAGTGCAGATACTGTAAGGTGTGTGGAGGCATCGGGTGTCAGTTCTGTGTCAGTGACCAAAAGTCTGCAAGAATGGCTGATGGCACCAGGAGCAGAGCTATGCAACTGGCCAATGCTAAAGCAGGAGCCGAAGAGAGGGAGGACGGTGCTGTGGACAGTAATGAGGAGGTTGCCCACGAGTCCTCCAGGAGCTCGACGCCAGAAAACAGCTCTGCAGAGGACATTGCACAACCTGGCACTGCTGGACAAGATGAGGAGCAGCTCACCCAAGGGTCCTCAACGAGCCAGATGCCAGCCCTCCGCTCTGCAATGGACAGTGAATCACCAGGCTCCGCAGCGGGTCGCAGATCACCACGTGCCATTCCACCGAGCCTGGGAGGCTCGGATAGCCTTCTTCAAATGGCTATGGCCCTTCTCCAGGCTGGAGACCAGGAGGGCTACAAGGAACTCCTGGCAGAGCGCAGGGCAGAGCGGCAGGCAGCGCGTGAAGAGCGCCAGGCAGAGCGTGAGGCTGCGGAGCGACGGCAACAGGCAGACCGTGACCACCAGCTGCAGCTAGCTCAGCTCCGGCCCTCATCAGCCACACGTGACCTTCAAGACACCAAACTTCCAAAGGTCCGTGTTGAGGACTTCCCAGTGCTGGAGAAGGATGGAGACTTGGACTCTTTCTTGACTGCTTTTGAACGGACTTGCTTGCAGCACCATCTGGACAAGGAGCAGTGGGCCAAATACCTGACCCCCCGTTTAAGGGGTAAGGCCCTGGATATCCTTGGGGACTTGCCTGCTGAGGCAGATCAGGGCTACGACACCATCAAGCGGGCCCTGATCCAACAGTACAACCTCACCCCAGAGTCCTACCGCAAGAAGTTCCGGAGCCTACAGAAGGGACCAAAGGACTCCTGGGCTGACCACAGGCGGGCACTTGCCCGAGCTGCCGACCACTGGACCCAAGGCCTGCAGCTTTCCACCGGACCGGAGATCCTGGACTTGTTCATCACGGAGCAACTCTTGTGGAACTGCCCTGAGGATCTCCGCCAGTTCATCCGAGACCAGAAGCCAAAGGGGTCCACGGCTACAGCTGCCCTGGCCGATGACTACACCAACAATCGGGCTCCTGAAGCCAGGAGAGCAGCCACCAGCAGCACCTGGAGAGGGGGTAAGAGGAATTCTGCGACTGCCCCACCTGCCCCTAGACTGCAGGGGGTGTCCCCCTCAACTCCCCTCTCCAGGCCCGTGGCAGAACCAAGACGGTGCCACCAGTGCAACCTACCTGGACACTTCAAGGCCATGTGCCCTCAGCGTCCCAAGGCCCCGGCTCCGTCCCCGTCCCAAGGGCCGCCCAAGGTGTATTGTGTGGGTGGGGGTGGTGGTAGGTCCCTGGACAGCTTCCAACCTGTCACCGTCGGCCGGTCTGTGACCATAGGACTGCGAGACAGCGCCTCGGAGGTGACTCTGGTGCGGCCTGAGATGGTGTCCCCCCAAGACTTGATCCCTGGAAAAACCCTCGCTGTCTCCGGGATTGGAGGCATTGACCCGGCGCTGCCTGTTGCTGACATTTATGTGGACTGGGGCGCAGGGCGAGGGGTGAGGGAGGTGGGGGTAACTGATCGGATCCCCGCAAACGTGCTACTTGGGACAGATTTGGGGCAGATAACCTCCCAGTTTGGGCCCCAACCAAGGGCTGAACCTTCAGCCAGTACTGACATGCCTCCGGACAATGTTAATGTGTTATCTATGAATGATGTAAGGGAGGAGGGAGTGAACTCTGATATTTCTGCTTGCATAGACACCATAGACACACACAGCTGCAGCTGTGACAGGGGAGGGGGTCAGAGAAAGGTGTGACAATGCCTCTACAAGTAATCAGCCTGTGAGCTGGGATCTGTTGCCCTCTGCAGGGATAAGCAGAGAGCAGGGTGCTGCAGGGGGAGGACCAGTGTGTGGGGTGGGGGCTACCACAGCAAATGTGGGGTCCCCAGAGATTTCACAGCGGGGTTCTGTTGCTGCAGGAGGGGAACAGGCAGGTGAGATTGGGGCCGGTCCAGGAGCGGAAGTGCTCCCAGGTAAGATCTCGGTGCATGGTTCCCCCACAACCGGGGTGTCAGGAAGCCAGGTAGGTCTGCCTGAACCGGCGACTTGGTCAGGAACGGAGGAGGAGCAGGCACGACCCACGGTCGCAGCGGCTGTGGCCGCTGTCACCCGCAGTGGGAGTGCTGGAAGCCAAGGGGCCTCCCGGAGGTCCGATAGCTCTTCCCCTTCTGACCAAGTGGCAGCCGAGTCAGGTGGAGGCCAGGACACAGGTCCCGGGGTACTGACTGAAGATGTGACAGTCTCGTCGATTCTGGCCACATCTAGTCAGGGGTTTCAGGCAGCGTTAGAAGCTGACGACAGCCTGAAAGCTCTTAAGGAGCAGGCGGCACAGCCTCCCTCGGACTCGGACCCGGAGCGAGTGGTCTGGGACCAAGGACGGCTGTACCGGGCCACGGTCCAGCAGGGTTCACCGGAGGCGTGGCCCAGGGACCGACAGTTGGTGGTACCCTATCCGTTCCGGACGGAGTTGTTGCGGATCGCACATGAGATTCCGATGGCCGGACACCTAGGGATCGCTAAGACCAAGGCCAGGTTAAACCAGCATTTCTACTGGCCAAAAATGGGGGCCGATGTGGCTGCCTACTGCCGTTCGTGTGAAACCTGTCAGAGAGTGGGGAAGGCGGGGCCACGCCCCAAAGCCCCACTGGTATCTCTGCCCATCATCGATGAGCCTTTCAGGAGGGTGGCTGTGGATCTGGTCGGCCCGCTGGCCATCCCCAGCAGCTCCGGGAAACGCTTCATACTGACGGTAGTGGACTATGCCACCCGGTACCCAGAAGCAGTGGCCTTGTCGTCCATTCGGGCTGACAAGGTGGCCACCGCATTGCTGGAGATTTTCTCCCGAGTGGGTTTTCCCCAGGAAATGCTCACTGACCGGGGGACCCAATTCATGTCCCAGCTGATGGAGGCCCTCTGTAAGCAAGTCCAGGTGCGACATCTGGTGGCCAGCCCGTACCATCCACAGACTAATGGCCTGTGCGAGCGGTTTAATGGCACCTTAAAGCAGATGCTTAAGATGTTGGTCGACTCCCATGGGCGTGACTGGGAGCGGTATCTCCCACACCTGTTATTTGCTTACCGGGAGGTTCCACAGGCCTCAACAGGATTCTCACCGTTTGAGCTCCTGTACGGGCGACGTGTGCGGGGCCCCCTGGCTCTGGTGAAAGAGGCTTGGGAAGGGGATTTGGCCACCCCTGGAGTGTCGGTTATCGAGTATGTCATGCGCTTCCGGGACAAAATGCAGGCCTTGACGCAACTGGTACACGACAATATGGCTCAAGCCCAGGCCGATCAGAAGCGTTGGTACGACCAGAACGCTTGTGAGAGGACCTACCAAGTGGGTCAAAAGGTGTGGGTACTGGTCCCCGTACCACAGGACAAGCTTCAGGCAGCCTGGGAAGGCCCATACCTCGTGTACCAGCAGCTCAACCCTGTGACGTACCTGGTCACCCTGGACCCTGCCCGTGGAAGGCGGAAGCCCTTCCATGTGAACATGATGAAGGCACATCATGAGCGGGAGGCATGTGCGCTCCCCGTGTGCAACCTGCCCGAGGAGGGAGAAGCGGAAACCCTCTTGGATATGCTAGCCCAGGTTAGGGCAGGCGGATCCATTGAGGATGTGGAGGTTGGCCACCAGCTCTTGGAGGACCAACGGTCCCAGCTGTGGGCCACCCTCCTCCCCTTCCGGGGGTTGTTTACCAACCAGCCCGGAAGGACTGACTTGGCTGTCCATCACGTGGACACTGGGGATCATCCCCCGATCCGGCGTTCAGCATATCGGGTCTCCCTGGAGGTGCAGCAACACATGCGCCAGGAGATTGACGAGATGCTGAAGCTGGGGGTGATCCAGGCATCCAACAGCGCTTGGGCCTCGCCTGTAGTCCTCGTCCCTAAGAAGGACCGAACCACGCGGTTCTGCGTGGACTACAGGGGGCTCAATGCGGTCACGGTCGCCGATGCGTACCCAATGCCACGCATCGATGACCTGCTCGATCAGTTGGCCGGGGCTCAGTACCTGACCATCATGGATCTGAGCCGGGGATATTGGCAGATCCCCCTGACTCGCAAGGCCAGGGAACGCTCTGCCTTTATTACCCCATTTGGACTGTACGAGTCCACGGTGATGCCATTCGGGATGAGGAATGCCCCTGCCACTTTCCAGCGGATGGTCAACACCCTGCTCAAGGGACTTGAAGGGTACGCGGCCGCGTACCTGGATGACATTGCCGTCTTCAGTCCCACCTGGGAAGATCACCTAGAGCATCTAGCACAGGTGCTCAGGCGGGTCCACCGGGCAGGTTTGACCATCAAGCCGGGCAAGTGTCAGCTGGCCATGAGCGAGGTCCAGTACCTCGGTCACCGGGTAGGCGGGGGAACGCTGAAGCCCGAGCCTGAGAAAGTGGAGGCCATCGCATCCTGGCCCACCCCCAGGACCAAGAAGCAGGTGATGTCCTTCTTGGGGACCGCTGGGTACTATAGGAGGTTTGTTCCATGCTATAGTAGCCTGGCAAAGCCCCTGACGGCCCTCACCAAGAAGAAGCTGCCCTCTGCAGTCGATTGGACAATGGACTGCGAGACAGCCTTCCGGGCCCTAAAGGACGCCCTGTCCAGCCCGCCCGTGCTACAGGCAGCCGACTTCACGCGGCCGTTTGTAGTACAGACCGACGCCAGTGACTTCGGCCTCGGTGCGGTGCTCAGCCAGGTGGACTCTGCGAGCCAAGAGCACCCAGTCTTGTACCTGAGCAGGAAGCTGTTACCGAGGGAAGTGGCCTATTCCACAATAGAGAAGGAGTGCCTGGCCATAGTGTGGGCCCTGCAGCGTCTGCAACCCTATCTATACGGGCGCCACTTCATCGTGGAGACGGACCACAACCCCCTCAGCTGGTTGCACACCGTCTCTGGGACGAATGGGCGACTGTTGCGATGGAGCCTTGCGCTCCAGCAATACAACTTCACCATTCGCCACAAAAGGGGCCGTGACCACGGTAACGCAGACGGGCTGTCCCGACAAGGAGAGGTCGCGGACGGGCGCACGGGGGAACACCGGAGTGTGCTACCCCCTAGCGCCCTCAAAAGGGGGGAGGTGTGAGGTAAATCCGGAGATATGACGATAAATCATGATATTCAAGTTATGTCAGGAAGCCCTCTCCTGGTGTCACCCCCCCTTTCCTTCACACAACTTGTTTAGCAACCCATCCCATGGCCATCTCCTGTGATATGGAAATTAGGTGATGTGGGAACAAAGGACACAGGATGACTCCCTGCCGTCACCCTGTAACAAGAGTTGTATCTCATTATAAGGCTCTGGAACTAGCCAGACAGAACGACTCCAGTAAAAAATGGTTCATATCTCGCAAGCCATATTTCCGATAAATACGGCAACCATAAAAATGGTGTTTTCGCATGCGGACGATGCTGGCACACCTTTTTTATGGGAGCGGGAGCTTGGGAAATACCCCAGGCGTGATATCAGCCAATGTGGAACTAGTAGACAAGTCATGAAACCTCTCATTCTGTAGCTAAATTCATAACTGTCACAATGAGAGCATTGGCGTCCGCCTACGACGCTCCCAGGCCAAGTTATGGCCATATTCCATGTTGTGGATTTTGTCCATAACTCCAGCCAGGGGTGGAGCAGTGCTCCCTCTGAGGTCACGAAGGTAGGAGGGGACCTGGATTTGCCCAGGTTGATAACCCTACTTCGGCCATTTTCCAGTGTTCTTTCGCTGGGGGTCACGTGCAGGAAACATCTGTGGGAGTTCCTGGAAACCTGGTCTACAGCGCCCCCCTGTGGCCAGACGCACAAGGTAACTGATTGAATTGCATACCTGTTTGTAAACCATGCTTTATCTGTAACTGTACTCTGACATATGTATATTCTGTAGATTCCCTATTGTATATATTGTAGTTTCTAGTGTGCTTTAGGCTGATTAAATTATATAATTAATCTTGGGCTGTTCTGTTATCTCGATCTTGAATCCCACGTCTGTGTGTTCGGCTAATAGTTACCGTGAAGCGGTTGGTGGCAGCGAGTTGTGCCAAGGATTATTGTGGGGAGGCCAGTGAGATTCGGGGAGGTTTTATATATTCCGCCCGCGGAGGTCGGGGGAATATATACCCTACTCTCACCGGGGACCCTTCAATAATCGGCATAAGTAGTATAGCGGCCTCCTTGCTTATTGTCGGGCAATTCCATAATTGGCCTGACTATAAGAGGGGCGCTAGAGAGCGCGTCACGTGCTCTGTCTGTCGGTCGGGAGGTATAAAGGAGGGGTGACCCCCACTTGTTACCCCCCGATTGTGACGTACTGGTAGCCAGCGCGGGGGATTTCTGAGTGACCCCCCCGGTGGTTTGTGACAGTGATCATCACAAATCAAATTACAAATTATTTGAATTTGTGAGGATCTGCAATTTTGCTGAAGTTCGGCTTGAATTGATTGATCCATTCATCTCTAGTATGTATACTCATGAACTTCATATTTCCAGACAGAATGGTGCCTGAACATCAGGTAATGGGAAATAAATAATGTCACCTTGCATTGTAAATTGAGGATAGCAATGATCCTGGTTAAAAAATTTCACCAATTTGGTGCTACTAGATTAGTCTACGTTTATCAAGGCTTCTTCATTCATTTGTTCTTTGGAAGTGTTACTAAGTTTATGACTTTTATAAACTTTAAAGGTGCATTTTATTTCTTCTGCCTCTCTTTACAGAGTCTGCAATGAAATATGATGTCACCTACATTTCTTTTTAACTATTGGAAAACAGAAAAAAGTGCTTCAATGAATGTCCTTCAGGGAACTATTATGGGAAGTAAAAATATTAATTTGTTTAGATTAGAAACGGAAAAAAAATGTTAAATGTAAAATGGTCCCTTCTCAAGGCAATAAAAAATAATGGAAGGTTGTATATGGAAACGGAGCATAGTTCTCTTGATCAGCAGGCGTGAAATGACTGGCATTACAGCAGGACCATGGCTTATACACACCAGAACAATCATTTCACTTTTACATTGTTACTAAAGGCTACAGAGCTCTGCAGTAATACTTTACTGATCTCATTCAAGCAGGAGCAAGTCACATTATGTACAACTTAAAATATCAAATGAAACTCTAGCCCGGTCCTGCCAAACTGTATCATGTGTCCCATAAAGAGGAACAGCTAATAACTGATAACTAAATACGATCTGTTTCCGGGATCTGTTATTATATGTTTTATTGCAATATGGTGCCAGGAATGGTCTAAAACTTGTGGTAAAATTCAAAGGAGCCTCATTGTCTAGTAAGGACTGTTAATGTAGAAGCTGAAGGTAAACCCTCAAAATGTTATTTATGCAACTGTAAACAAAGGTTTAGCTTCAGATTCTGGAGAAACAAATCAAGTATGACTTTATACAAGATCATTTACAAATAGTATACAAGTGTCTAGTGAAAAATCGTAAGACGAAATGTGTGTACCATCCAGGTCCTGCTCTTGGTCATAAAGAGCTAAAGAGGAAATGTGAACGCTTCTGATAAGGATATGGACAACTTCCATTTTATATATATATATATATATATATATATATATATATATATATATATATATATATATATATATGCATCTCATTAAATTAGAATATCATCAACAAGTTAATTTATTTCAGTAATTCAACACAAAAAGGGAAGCACATATATTATATAGCGTCATTATACACAAAGTGATCTATTTCAAGTGTTTATTTCTATTAATGTTGATGATTATGATTTATAGCCATTGAAAATCCAAGAGTCATTATCTCAGAAAATTAGAGTAATTACCACAAAACACCTGCAAAGGATTCCTAAGCGTTTAAAATGGTCCCTTAGTCTGGTTCAATAGGCTACACAATCATGGGGAAGACTGCTGACTTGACAGATGTCCAGAAGGCAATAATTGACACTCTCCACAAGGAGGGTAAGCCACAAAAAGTCATTACTAATGAAACTGCATACCAAAAAGAAGGGAGATATCTTTATTTATCTATATATATATATATATATATATATATATATATATATACAGTTAGGTCCAGAAATATTTGGACAGTGACACAAGTTTTGTTATTTTAGCTGTTTACAAAAACATGTTCAGAAATACAATTATATATATAATATGGGCTGAAAGTGCACACTCCCAGCTGCAATATGAAAGTTTTCACATCCAAATCGGAGAAAGGGTTTAGGAATCATAGCTCTGTAATCTGTAATGCATAGCCTCCTCTTTTTCAAGGGACCAAAAGTAATTGGACAAGGGACTCTAAGGGCTGCAATTAACTCTGAAGGCGTCTCCCTCGTTAACCTGTAATCAATGAAGTAGTTAAAAGGTCTGGGGTTGATTACAGGTGTGTGGTTTTGCATTTGGAAGCTGTTGCTGTGACCAGACAACATGCGGTCTAAGGAACTCTCAATTGAGGTGAAGCAGAACATCCTGAGGCTGAAAAAAAAGAAAAAATCCATCAGAGAGATAGCAGACATGCTTGGAGTAGCAAAATCAACAGTCGGGTACATTCTGAGAAAAAAGGAATTGACTGGTGAGCTTGGGAACTCAAAAAGGCCTGACCGTCCATGGATGACAACAGTGGTGGATGATCGCCGCATACTTTCTTTGGTGAAGAAGAACCCGTTCACAACATCAACTGAAGTCCAGAACACTCTCAGTGAAGTAGGTGTATCTGTCTCTAAGTCAACAGTAAAGAGAAGACTCCATGAAAGTAAATACAAAGGGTTCACATCTAGATGCAAACCATTCATCAATTCCAAAAATAGACAGGCCAGAGTTAAATTTGCTGAAAAACACCTCATGAAGCCAGCTCAGTTCTGGAAAAGTATTCTATGGACAGATGAGACAAAGATCAACCTGTACCAGAATAATGGGAAGAAAAAAGTTTGGAGAAGAAAGGGAACGGCACATGATCCAAGGCACACCACATCCTCTGTAAAACATGGTGGAGGCAACGTGATGGCATGGGCATGCATGGCTTTCAATGGCACTGGGTCACTTGTGTTTATTGATGACATAACAGCAGACAAGAGCAGCCGGATGAATTCTGAAGTGTACCGGGATATATTTTCATCCCAGATTCAGCCAAATGCCGCAAAGTTGATCGGACGGCGCTTCATAGTACAGATGGACAATGACCCCAAGCATACAGCCAAAGCTACCCAGGAGTTCATGAGTGCAAAAAAGTGGAACCTTCTGCAATGGCCAAGTCAATCACCAGATCTTAACCCAATTGAGCATGCATTTCACTTGCTCAAATCCAGACTTAAGACGGAAAGACCCACAAACAAGCAAGACCTGAAGGCTGCGGCTGTAAAGGCCTGGCAAAGCATTAAGAAGGAGGAAACCCAGCGTTCGGTGATGTCAATGGGTTCCAGACTTAAGGCAGTGATTGCCTCCAAAGGATTCGCAACAAAATATTGAAAATAAAAATATTTTGTTTGGGTTTGGTTTATTTGTCCAATTACTTTTGACCTCCTAAAATGTGGAGTGTTTGTAAAGAAATGTGTACAATTCCTACAATTTCTATCAGATATTTTTGTTCAAACCTTCAAATTAAACGTTACAATCTGCACTTGAATTCTGTTGTAGAGGTTTCATTTCAAATCCAATGTGGTGGCATGCAGAGCCCAACTCGCGAAAATTGTGTCACTGTCTAAATATTTCTGGACCTAACTGTATATATATATATATATATATATATATATATATATATATATATATATAATATATTAATTTATTTATTTATTTTTATTAATCACAACTATTTCATTAAAAGACATAAAAAAAGGTGTAAGGCAGGTTAGAATAAATGCAATTGATACAGGGCTTTGTGTTAAATACATACCAATCAGTAAACAAATCAATCCAGCAGAGAGAGAGGGTTTTTTTTTATATATAGGAAACTTTTTTAATTGTTACAAGAGAAAACAGTCACATGCCTAATAAATACATAAATTCATATATAGATAAATAAATTTGGAAGACATAGAAAACATGCTGGTTAAAAATAATAATAAAGTGTCAAGTGCACATAATTTAATTATACCAGTCTATATAAGATATGGGACTTAAAAGCATACTGAAAACTTAACAATAAAGTGTCAGGTGCTCATAATTTAGTCAGACTAATACATGTAAGAGATTGAATTCAATGTGTATCAAATATCCCTTCTCAAAAAATAAAGTGCCATGTTCATATAATAACACTACAAATGGTAGGTAACGTTTAAGAGCATGCTGATTAAAAAATAATAATAAAGTG
Organism: Anomaloglossus baeobatrachus; assembly: GCF_048569485.1. Classification (NCBI taxonomy): domain Eukaryota; kingdom Metazoa; phylum Chordata; class Amphibia; order Anura; family Aromobatidae; genus Anomaloglossus; species Anomaloglossus baeobatrachus. Next base: position 472,847,205 of record NC_134356.1, read on the forward strand.
CCAAGTGCACAAAGTTTAATCAGACCAATACATGTTAAAAATGAGTCATTAATGTGTACCAAATATCCCCCTTCATAGAATTAATATAAGTATATAAAGTTAGTCTGTGGCATCCAAAGTTAAAGTGTAGCAGAAAATATCATAGGCAAAACAACACCTATATACTACCCTCTTGGCTGGACAGACAATACATATGACAAAATCATATATGGCATAGTAAATAAGGGTATAGTTACCGATATAAATACAGCCACTACAAAAAGTCTGTTTTTTTGTGTCGTTTGAATGCACACCATGGAAATAAACATGTGAATAACAAAAAGATGTGTAATTGCATGCAGCATTAAGACTGTAAATAAAGATGTTTCTTTTCTTAGTTTTCTCTTGGGTCAACATATCTTGAGATGTGTTGTGCATAATTTTACAATTTTTATGACTTATGATTGTGATGTGGATTGCAGCCCATAGAGAATCTTGCTATTATGTCATAGTCAAAAGAAATTAAAGTCCTTAACACACCCTTCCAGCATTTTATTTTTCAGTGCTGGCGTGTTGCTTTCAAACTAATGTCCCTGACCGTAGTATTATACTTGCCTCCAGTGTCTTCACCTTTTTTAAGTTTCTCTTCAGTACATCGGCAGTTCTGACTAGCCGGAAGTCAGAAGTTACATCACAAACTCCCAATGAGAGTCCATGATAGCCAGAATCAGGCTCTCCTAGAGTTGCATTAAGTTGTGTGCTCCATGAAACACTGGAGGTGCTGGTTTGTCACACACTACAGAAGACTGGACAGGAATGACGCTGATAAAAGATGAAGATCCTCTGGGGTTGATGGTTATAGCAGCAAAGATGGATCTGCTCCTCACAGGTGGAGTGGGCCCCGGGGAAGATGATGAGGGGAGTAATGATGGCTGGTGCCGAAGCACGGGGCGCCGGCAAGGACAGGCGGACACAGTCTCTGCAGTTTCAAGGTTTCTTTACTCACAGTCCAGGTTGCCACTCCTGGAGTACCGGTTTCTGTCATGCTGGGCCCCAGTCGATCCCAAGCAATTCGAGGTCACCACCGGTGTTCCCGCTGTGAGTCCTTTCTGGTTGAGCTCCCTCCAATCCCGGTGTATGTGGAACGGGCTGCGGGTGTTTCCTGCACTCTCCGCAGACCCTGGAATCCCGTGTAGCTGTAGAGAACCCAGGCTGAGCTATGTGCTCCAAGCCGTGGGTCCTATGGCGCTCCCAGAAGTGTGAGGTAAAAGAAGCTTGGACCGAGGTCCTAACTGTGTCCCTCACCCCAAGCTGTGCCCGGGGTTACTGCCTATGTGTGAAGATGATCCTCCCTTTTCCCCAAGTGGTGCACGCCCCCCAGGTGGTTGTCCCAATGACCGGGAAAGTTCCATGCTTCGTGATGGACACCCCCTATCTACCCCAGGCCATTGCCCCAGTGGGAATGCACTTAACTGTGTTTGGTGTGTGAATGTGAGAAACACCAGCAATTAACCTCTCCTTACCCAGGATGAGTACTACATCTTAAATGAGATGCAGTACCCTGTAGTGACTGAAGCCTCAGGGTCGCCACATATACAGTATGTACGGGTGTAGTATACAGTATGTATGGCTGTACTATACAGTATGTACAGGTGTAGTATACACTATGTACGGGTGTAGTATACAGTATGTATGAGTGTAATATATGTACAGGTGTCGTATACAGTATGTACGGGTGTAGTATACAGTATGTATGGATGCAGTATAGAGTATGTACAGGTGTAGTATACAATATGTACAGGTGTTGTATAGAGTATGTACGATTGTAGTATACAGTATATACGGGTGTAGTATAGAGTATGTATGAGTGTAGTATACAGCATATACGGGTGTAGTATAGAGTATGTACTGGTGTAGTATAGAGTATGTACGAGTGTAGTATTGAGTATGACAGGTGCATTACATAGTATATACAGGTGCAGTATAGAGTATCTGTGAGTGTAGTATACAGTATCTGCGAGTGTAGTATAGAGTAGGTACAGTATAAGTATGTACGGGTGTGGTACAGTATATGTACGGGTGTGGTATAGAGTATGAACGAGTTTAGTATACAGTATGTACGGGTGTAGTATAGAGTATGTACGGGTGTAGTATAGAGTATGTACGAGTGTAGTATAGAGTATGTACGGGTACAGTATAGAGTATGTACGGGTGTGGTACAGTATATGTACGGGTGTGGTATAGAGCATGAATGAGTTTAGTATACAGTATATACTGGTGTAGTATAGAGTATGTACAAGCGTAGTATAGAGTGTACAGGTGCATTACACAGTATGTACAGGTGCAGTATAGAGTATGTACGAGTATAATATAGAGAATGTACAGGTGTATTGTAGAGTATATACGGGTGTAGTATAGAGTATATACGAGTTTAGTATACAGTATATACTGGTGTAGTATAGCGTATGTACGAGCGTAGTATAGAGTATGTACAGGTGCAGTATAGAGTATATACGGGTGTAGTATAGAGTATGTACGGGTGTAGTGTAGAGTATATACGGGTGTAGTATAGAGTATATACGGGTGTAGTATAGAGTATGTATGGGTGTAGTATATAGTATGTATGGGTGTAGTATAGAGTATGTATGGGTGTAGTATAGAGTATGTATGGGTGTAGTATAGAGTATGTATGGGTGTAGTATAGAGTATGTATGGGTGTAGTATAGAGTATGTACGGGTGTAGTATAGAGTATGTACGGGTGTAGTATAGAGTATGTACGGGTGTAGTATAGAGTATGTACGGGTGTAGTATAGAGTATGTACGGGTGTAGTATAGAGTATGTACGGGTGTAGTGTAGAGTATATACGGGTGTAGTATAGAGTATATATGGGTGTAGTATAGAGTATGTATGGGTGTAGTATATAGTATGTATGGGTGTAGTATATAGTATATACGGGTGTAGTATAGAGTATATACGGGTGTAGTATAGAGTATGTATGGGTGTAGTATAGAGTATATACGGGTGTAGTATAGAGTATGTATGGGTGTAGTATAAAGTATGTATAGGTGTAGTATAGAGTATGTATGGGTGTAGTATAGAGTATGTATGGGTGTAGTATAGAGTATGTATGGGTGTATTATAGCGTATGTACAGGTGCAGTATAGAGTAGTATGTACGAGTGTAGTATAGAGAATGTACAGGTGTAGTATAGAGAATGTACGGGTGTAGTGTAGAGTATGTACGGGTGTAGTATAGAGTATGTACGGGTGTAGTATAGAGTATGTACGGGTGTAGTATAGAGTATGTACGGGTGTAGTATAGAGTATGTACGGGTGTAGTATAGAGTATGTACGGGTGTAGTATAGAGTATGTACGGGTGTAGTATAGAGTATGTACGGGTGTAGTATAGAGTATGTACGGGTACAGTATAGAGTATGTACGGGTTTGGTACAGTATATGTACGGGTGTGGTATAGTATATGTACGGGTGTGGTATAGAGCATGAATGAGTTTTGTATACAGTATATACTGGTGTAGTATAGAGTATGTACAAGCGTAGTATAGAGTGTACAGGTGCATTACACAGTATGTACAGGTGCAGTATAGAGTATGTACGAGTATAGTATAGAGAATGTACAGGTGTATTGTAGAGTATATACGGGTGTAGTATAGAGTATATACGAGTTTAGTATACAGTATATACTGGTGTAGTATAGAGTATGTACAGGTGCAGTATAGAGTATGTACGAGTGTAATATAGAGAATGTACAGGTGTAGTGTAGAGTATGTACGGGTGTAGTATAGAGTATGTACGGGTGTAGTATAGAGTATGTACGGGTGTAGTATAGAGTATGTACGGGTGTAGTATAGAGTATGTACGGATGTAGTATAGAGTATGTACGGGTGTAGTATAGAGTATGTACGGGTGTAGTATAGAGTATGTACGGGTGTAGTATAGAGTATGTACGGGTGTAGTATAGAGTATGTACAGGTGCAGTGTAGAGAATGTACAGGTGTAGTGTAAAGTATGTACGGGTGTAGTGTAGAGTATGTACGGGTGTAGTATAGAGTATGTATGAGGGTAGTATAGAGTATGTACAGGTACAGTATAGAGTATGTACGGGTTTGGTACAGTATATGTACGGGTGTGGTATAGAGCATGAATGAGTTTTGTATACAGTATATACTGGTGTAGTATAGAGTATGTACGAGCGTAGTATAGAGTATGTACAGGTGCAGTATAGAGTATGTACGAGTGTAGTATAGAGTATGTACGGGTGTAGAATAGAGTATGTACGGGTGTAGTATAGAGTATGTATGAGGGTAGTATAGAGTATGTACAGGTGCAGTATAGAGTATGTACGAGTGTAGTATAGAGAATGTACAGGTGTAGTGTAGAATATATACGGGTGTAGTATAGAGTATGTATGGGTGTAGTATAGAGTATATACGGGTGTAGTATAGAGTATATACGGGTGTAGTATAGAGTATTTATGGGTGTAGTATAGAGTATGTATGGGTGTAGTATAGAGTATGTATGGGTGTATTATAGCGTATGTACAGGTGCAGTATAGAGTAGTATGTACGAGTGTAGTATAGAGAATGTACAGGTGTAGTGTAGAGTATGTACGGGTGTAGTATAGAGTATGTACGGGTGTAGTATAGAGTATGTACGGGTGTAGTATAGAGTATGTACGGGTGTAGTATAGAGTATGTACGGGTGTAGTATAGAGTATGTACGGGTGTAGTATAGAGTATGTACGGGTGTAGTGTAGAATATATACGGGTGTAGTATAGAGTATGTATGGGTGTAGTATAGAGTATGTACGGGTGTAGTATAGAGTATGTACGGGTGTAGTATAGAGTATGTACGGGTGTAGTATAGAGTATGTACGGGTGTAGTATAGAGTATGTACGGGTGTAGTATAGAGTATGTACGGGTACAGTATAGAGTATGTACGGGTTTGGTACAGTATATGTACGGGTGTGGTATAGAGCATGAATGAGTTTTGTATACAGTATATACTGGTGTAGTATAGAGTATGTACAAGCGTAGTATAGAGTGTACAGGTGCATTACACAGTATGTACAGGTGCAGTATAGAGTATGTACGAGTATAGTATAGAGAATGTACAGGTGTATTGTAGAGTATATACGGGTGTAGTATAGAGTATATACGAGTTTAGTATACAGTATATACTGGTGTAGTATAGAGTATGTACAGGTGCAGTATAGAGTATGTACGAGTGTAATATAGAGAATGTACAGGTGTAGTGTAGAGTATGTACGGGTGTAGTATAGAGTATGTATGGGTGTAGTATAGAGTATGTACGGGTGTAGTATAGAGTATGTACGGGTGTAGTATAGAGTATGTACGGGTGTAGTATAGGGTATGTACGGGTGTAGTATAGAGTATGTACGGGTGTAGTATAGAGTATGTACGGGTGTAGTATAGAGTATGTACAGGTACAGTATAGAGTATGTATGGGTTTGGTACAGTATATGTACGGGTGTGGTATAGAGCATGAATGAGTTTTGTATACAGTATATACTGGTGTAGTATAGAGTATGTACGAGCGTAGTATAGAGTATGTACAGGTGCAGTATAGAGTATGTACGAGTGTAGTATAGTGAATGTACGGGTGTAGTATAGAGTATGTACGGGTGTAGTATAGAGTATGTACGGGTGTAGTATAGAGTATGTACGGGTGTAGTATAGAGTATGTACAGGTGCAGTATAGAGTATGTACGAGTGTAGTATAGAGAATGTACAGGTGTAGTGTAGAGTATATACGGGTGTAGTATAGAGTATGTATGGGTGTAGTATAGAGTATATACGGGTGTAGTATAGAGTATATACGGGTGTAGTATAGAGTATTTATGGGTGTAGTATAGAGTATGTATGGGTGTAGTATAGAGTATGTATGGGTGTAGTATAGAGTATGTATGGGTGTATTATAGCGTATGTACAGGTGCAGTATAGAGTAGTATGTACGAGTGTAGTATAGAGAATGTACAGGTGTAGTGTAGAGTATGTACGGGTGTAGTATAGAGTATGTACGGGTGTAGTATAGAGTATGTACGGGTGTAGTATAGAGTATGTACGGGTGTAGTATAGAGTATGTACGGGTGTAGTATAGAGTATGTACGGGTGTAGTATAGAGTATGTACGGGTGTAGTATAGAGTATGTACGGGTGTAGTATAGAGTATGTACGGGTGTAGTATAGAGTATGTACGGGTGTAGTATAGAGTATGTACGGGTGTAGTATAGAGTATGTACGGGTGTAGTATAGAGTATGTACGGGTGTAGTATAGAGTATGTACGGGTGTAGTATAGAGTATGTACGGGTACAGTATAGAGTATGTACGGGTTTGGTACAGTATATGTACGGGTGTGGTATAGAGCATGAATGAGTTTTGTATACAGTATATACTGGTGTAGTATAGAGTATGTACAAGCGTAGTATAGAGTGTACAGGTGCATTACACAGTATGTACAGGTGCAGTATAGAGTATGTACGAGTATAGTATAGAGAATGTACAGGTGTATTGTAGAGTATATACGGGTGTAGTATAGAGTATATACGAGTTTAGTATACAGTATATACTGGTGTAGTATAGAGTATGTACAGGTGCAGTATAGAGTATGTACGAGTGTAATATAGAGAATGTACAGATGTAGTGTAGAGTATGTACGGGTGTAGTATAGAGTATGTATGGGTGTAGTATAGAGTATGTACGGGTGTAGTATAGAGTATGTACGGGTGTAGTATAGGGTATGTACGGGTGTAGTATAGAGTATGTACAGGTGCAGTATAGAGTATGTACGAGTGTAATATAGAGAATGTACAGGTGTATTGTAGAGTATGTACGGGTGTAGTATAGAGTATGTACGAGCGTAGTATAGAGTATGTACAGGTGCAGTATAGAGTATGTACGAGTGTAGTATAGTGAATGTACGGGTGTAGTATAGAGTATGTACGGGTGTAGTATAGAGTATGTACGGGTGTAGTATAGAGTATGTACGGGTGTAGTATAGAGTATGTACGGGTGTAGTATAGAGTATGTACGGGTGCAGTATAGAGTATGTACAGGTGTAGTGTAGAGAATGTACAGGTGTAGTGTACAGTATGTACGGGTGTAGTATAGAGTATGTACGGGTGTAGTATAGAGTATGTATGAGGGTAGTATAGAGTATGTACAGGTACAGTATAGAGTATGTATGGGTGTGGTACAGTATATGTACGGGTGTGGTATAGAGTATGAACGAGTTTAGTATACAGTATATACTGGTGTAGTATAGAGTATGTACGAGCGTAGTATAGAGTATGTACGAGCGTAGTATAGAGTATGTACAGGTGCAGTATAGAGTATGTACTAGTGTAGTATAGAGAATGTACAGGTGTAGTGTAGAGTATATACGGGTGTAGTATAGAGTATGTATGGGTGTAGTATAGAGTATGTATAGGTGTAGTATAGAGTATATACGGGTGTAGTATAGAGCATTTATGGGTGTAGTATAGAGTATGTATGGGTGTAGTATAGAGTATGTATGAGGGTAGTATAGAGTATGTACGGGTGTGGTACAGTATATGTACGGGTGTGGTATAGAGCATGAATGAGTTTAGTATACAGTATATACTGGTGTAGTATATAGTATGTACAAGCGTAGTATAGAGTGTACAGGTGCATTACACAGTATGTACAGGTGCAGTATAGAGTATGTACGATTATAGTATAGAGAATGTACAGGTGTAATATAGAGTATATACGAGTTTAGTATACAGTATATACTGGTGTAGTATAGAGTATGTACGAGCGTAGTATAGAGTATGTACGAGTGTAGTATAGAGAATGTACAGGTGTAGTGTAGAGTATATACGGGTGTAGTATAGAGTATGTATGGGTGTAGTATAGAGTATGTATAGGTGTAGTATAGAGTATATACGGGTGTAGTATAGAGTATTTATGGGTGTAGTATAGAGTATGTATGGGTGTAGTATATAGTATGTATGAGGGTAGTATAGAGTATGTACGGGTGTGGTACAGTATATGTACGGGTGTGGTATAGAGCATGAATGAGTTTAGTATACAGTATATACTGGTGTAGTATATAGTATGTACAAGCGTAGTATAGAGTGTACAGGTGCATTACACAGTATGTACAGGTGCAGTATAGAGTATGTACGAGTATAGTATAGAGAATGTACAGGTGTAGTATAGAGTTTATACGAGTTTAGTATACAGTATATAGTGGTGTAGTATAGAGTATGTACGAGCGTAGTATAGAGTATGTACGAGCGTAGTATAGAGTATGTACAGGTGCAGTATAGAGTATGTACGAGTGTAGTATAGGGTATGTACAGGTGTAGTATAGAGTATATACGGGTGTAGTATAGAGTATTTACGGGTGTAGTATATAGTATGTATGGGTGTAGTATAGAGTATGTACGGGTGTAGTATAGAGTATGTACAGGTGTAGTATAGAGCATGTACGGGTGTAGTATAGCGTATGTACGGGTGTAGTATAGAGTATGTATGGGTGTAGTATAGAATATCTATGAGTGTAGTATAGAATATGTACAGGTACAGTATAGAGTATGTACAGGTGCGTTACACAGTATGTACAGGTGCAGTATAGAGTATGTATGAGTGTAGTATAGAGTATGTACAGGTGTAGTATAGAGTATATACGGGTGTAGTATAGACTATGTACGGGTGTAGTATAGACTATGTACGGGTGTAGTATAGACTATGTACGGGTGTAGTATTGACTATGTACGGGTGTAGTATAGACTATGTACGGGTGTAGTATAGAGTATGTATGTGTGTAGCATACAGTATGTACGGGTGTAGCATAGAGTATGTACGGGTGTAGCATAGATTATGTACGGATGTAGCATAGAGTATGTACGGGTGTAGCATAGAGTATGTACGGGTGTAGCATAGAGTATGTACGAGTGTAGTATAGAGTATATACGGGTGTAGTATAGAGTATGTACGGGTGTAGTATAGACTATGTACTGGTGTAGTATAGAGTATGTATGGCTGTAGTATACAGTATGTACAGGTGTAGTGTACAGTATGTATGGTGTAGTATAGAGTATGTACGGGTGTAGTATAGAGTATGTACGGGTGTAGCATAGAGTATGTACGGGTGTAGCATAGAGTATGTACGGGTGTAGCATAGAGTATGTACGGGTGTAGCATAGAGTATGTACGGGTGTAGCATAGAGTATGTACGGGTGTAGCATAGAGTATGTACGGGTGTAGCATAGAGTATGTACGGGTGTAGCATAGAGTATGTACGGGTGTAGCATAGAGTATGTACGGGTGTAGCATAGAGTATGTACGGGTGTAGCATAGAGTATGTACGGGTGTAGCATAGAGTATGTACGGGTGTAGCATAGAGTATGTACGGGTGTAGCATAGAGTATGTACGGGTGTAGCATAGAGTATGTACGGGTGCTGAATGTGACTTAGGCAGCAGACTGTAATATAAATTGTGGGGAGCACAGGTATGAGTCTTTGGCATTTTAGAGAACTTGAGAGGTTTCTCAGATAAATCTGTATTTTAACAGACAAATCCGCAATGCTCTTATCCTCTTACTACTTTTCTATAAATGGCCATATATGTATGTAAAATGACATCTTTATTTTTTTTGAGTCTTGGAAAAGATGATATAATACTGTTGAATAAACTATAAATTATCCCGTCTACATTTTAATAAGCAGATCAAGGGTCAATCTAATATAACATTGAAACTTTAAAGCATTCCACGTTTACTAGTAGAAGTCTTATTGTCTGCCAAGATTATTTTTCCCAAAACTGATTGCTCATAGGACAAAAATGTATGTAAAATATTTGTGCAAATTGTCTTACTTCATAAAACCTTGTTCTGCAATGTCTGCATAGTTCCCATCACTCTGGATGAACATACGCAAAGAGATTACTTGGAGGTACTGAGCCCCATTACCAAAACAATTGTAATAATGCCCACACATACCATGTGCCATTTTGTAAGGACCTTTAGGGCCCACGCATACCATGTGCTATTTATTAGGACCTTTCGAGCCTACACCTACCATATGCTATTTATATTCGACTCTAGGGCCCAAACCTACTATATGTTATTTATAAGAACTGTTAAGGGCCATTTACACGCTGCGTGATCGCTAATGATATATCGTCGGGGTCACGGTGTTGTGTGACGCACATCCGGCGTAGTTAGCGACATTGTTGCATGTAACGCCTATGAGCGACCTTAAACGATCGCAAAAGAGGCTAAAATCGTTGGTCTGTGACACGTCGTTCATTTACCAAAAATCGTTGTCTGGTCAGTAGTGAGGTTGTTTGTCGTTCTTGCGGCAGCTTACATCGCTATGTGTGAGACCGCAGGAACGAGGAACAACCTCGTACCTGCGGCCGCCCGCAATGAAGAAGGAAGGAGGTGGGCGGGATGTTCGTCCCGCTCATCTCCGCCCCTCCGCTTCTATTGGACGGCTGCCGTGTGACGTTGTTTTGACGCCAGACGAACCGCCCCCTTAGAAAGGAGGCGGTTCTCCGCCCACAGCGACGTTGCAGGGAAGGTAAGTCCATGTGACAGGTGTAAGCGATGTAGTGCGCCACGGGCAGCGATTTGCCCGTGACGCACAAATGACGGGGGCGGGTACGCTCACTAGCGATCCCACTAGCGAGATTGCAGCGTGTAAAGTGCCCTATAGGCACACGCCTAGCATATCCTATTTATATGGAACTTTAAGGTCCACAACTACCATATGTTATTTATAATAATACACATGAGGACAAGAGTAAATTGCAAAAATTACAGTTACTTTTATTAAGACATACACAACACAGGACTAATAAAATATGGTGGTACACTACCATATGAGGAAGGGACAAAATGCCAAAGTATGAATATGGTCAAGTAAGAACAGCCAAAAGGTATATCAATCATAAAATGAATGTTTATAGGAGATAAAGCTGTTCACCAAATAGGCTTAGAACAAGGCAAAAAGTAGGAAATGTATAGAGCAGGGACAGCGTAAAGGGGTTGCAGCATTAGATTCCACCATGGGATCCCCACTGATAGGGGGAAACCACGGTGGGAGATAAAACCACAGTATAAAGATAATACATGGACCAAGGGCTGTAGGGGCACAGAAGAACTTTGTAAACAATTTCTTACCTAAAGTGCAAGTGCAATAGATTTATTTTATTGCACTTGCACTTTAGGTAAGAAATTGTTTACAAAGTTCTTCTGTGCCCCTACAGCCCTTGGTCCATGTATTATCTTTATGCATTGACCTTTATACTTAGGTTGTGACTTCACTACATCTTCCCCCACATTGTCTGGAGGAGGATGTCGTGCTGCCTTCTCCCTACTACTTGATACTGGTAGTATTGGCTATACTCCCACCGTGGTTTCCCCCTATCAGTGGGGATCCCATGGTGGAATCTAATGCTGCAACCCCTTTACGCTGTCCCTGCTCTATACATTTCCTACTTTTTGCCTTGTTCTAAGCCTATTTGGTGAACAGCTTTATCTTTAGGGCCCATGCCTAGCATATGATGTGTATAAGGATGTGATGGTGGGATATGGGGGAAGGTGTATGTTGCTTTACAGATTCCTATTTTAGCCTGGTCCACTGTCCACTATTTGTACTGCTTCTGTGTACATTGTATTGTTTGTAAGTAATGACCCCCTATACTGCAAGGTTATAGCCTCTTGAGGCGCTTCCGTCCCTGGATGTGGGGGGAGGTGGGCCTAGAGACCTTTTTGCTTACCTGGGAGATTCAGGCAGTCTGTTTGAGAACTTGAAGGAAGAAGGATTGATCCTTTGGTAGAAGCCGGGACTTCTCAGAGAGACGGGGGCATTTATGCCACTACTGGACAATTTTACCCTCTGTATGGTGGATTATGTTATGGACCATTTGATTTGCTTGGAATAAATGCTCTTTGGATTGTACAGCCATCTTTTGCTCTGTTGATTGTGTGATATGGGAGAAGAACCCCGTGAAAAAGGGCCCATGCCTGCCATGTGCTATATAGAAGGACATTTAGGGCCCGCACCTACCATGTGCTGTTTATAAGGATCTTTAGGCACTTGCATTCACTGGGGATCACATTTGCCTGATATTTGTGTACCCCTTTTAGGTTTACCACTGATGCAGTCAAATGTATCACACTACTAACACTGTACTGCAGCAAACAAGTTGCAGGGCTGATTAAAAATACCCATGTATTTGTCATCTAATGTGACCAGGAAATGTTTCTACATAATAAGAAACCTATTTTATGTCCATTTTGAAATGGATGAAATTCCACATTCTGCTCGATTTCAGACACCAGAGAGCAGTACAGAAACCACATACAGAACCAGAGGGATCCAGCAAACATTCTTCCTCATATAGTGCCCTATGTTTACTATATGTAAATATAAAATTTAGGTTTTTTTCTTAGCCAATTGAGACTATTCTCCAAGGACACTCCCATAAAGAAAAGTTCAGAGCCACTCCTTATTGGCTAAAAAACATATTTATATACGTATAAGATGGGGCCATATCTCAGGAATGGAGAGGCCTAAGAACAAAAGAAAGACAACATAAGATTCAGGAGAACAGAGGCCTTTATACCTGGTTGAAAAAAAAAAAAAACTTTTATGGCGAGTGGCAGGTCTTTTTTATTTGGCATCTAGTTCAGATTTGATGTACTTTAAAAACAAACAGGTCTTTAATTGTGCTGAACTATATATATGATAGAGGTTAGGTTTTGTACAAAAAAAAGTGTAGAATAAGGCTGGGTCCACACACAACAGAAAAATTCATTTTTCTCTACAGATTTTACTACTCTACATTGAAAGGAATGAAATCTAGAGTAGAAAAAATTACAACAGAAATTGATAGGCTGCAGATTTCAATATCTCCACCATAGGTAAAATTCTGAGTGGGAAGATTCGGCACCTTCTGGAGGAAATTTTGCAAATTCGCCAGAAAATCTACACTTTTTCTGGGCTTTGGTGATATGCCATGAAATGCACACCTCTAGACATCTGTTTATCCTTCATCAGCCTTATTGATCTTACTTCTTAATGTGCCGCCCCTGCAGCGGTCGAACCACTTGGATCCGGGGGTGATTACTCGTGGCTCTATGGTCTCCGGACCCGGGGGCTAGGGGCCACTCTTAAATGTAAAAAGAGGCATTATTTACAGGGGAGTTAGATAGTTCATGACGCCACCCGTGATGTGCCGTAATAGGGAGTACCGCCACTACCGTTGGGAGTATCCGGGGTGATGGAGTGGGGCAGCTAGATGACATTACCCTCCATGGGTAGGGAAAGGCCCAGGGACTTTGGATGGTGGACTGGGGTGCAGGTTGAGCGCAGGCTCGCTGGTTGCAGGGGTTAATCATGTACTCACTCAGCACGAAAGCAGACGCTGACAATGTGGTAAACCAATTCTTTGGGTGCCGCTGCCCTCTTGGGGGAGTTCGTGTGCCTGGTGGTCTGTGGCCTGCCTCCTGGCACTGTATTTTAGAGTGTTCAGGTGGCCCGTTAGCTTTGAGCTTTCCGGGCCATGCTCCTACTAATGGTAGCAGAGGAGCTTGCTCTCAGGAGCTCAAGCTTGGGATTTCAGTTGGCTGCTTTACTTGGAAATCCATATACCCCTCTTTGCGCTAGTGCCCCCGATCTCTGAGCTTCGTGGGAACAGACCATATAGGCCCTGTCCTCCGCAGGTTAATTGCCGGGTTGCTTGAAGCTTCTCCCCGACCTAGGGTCCATGTACCCCAACGTGCCTTCGGTCCCAGCCAGGCTATTGAACTGCGGCTGCTGGCTATCCTCCAAGACTAGCCAAGCACCCGGTCCCAATCTCCCGCAACCGGGTCTCCGACTCCTCCATTTCCAGACCACGGTCTGTGACCTAGTCTGTTTCTCCCCTTGGAGTTCCAACTCCCAGCTTCCTCCGAGCTCCTCACAGCTCAAGGGCTAACACTCTTCTCTCTTTGCTCCCCTGGAGCCGACTCACTTGTCACTTCCCACCTTCCTGCCTGACCCCCAGGTGGGCGGCTCTATTCCAGCTCAGCAGCCTACTGGTGTGACTGACAGAGTGTGGTACGAAGTGTCACCAGGATTTGTAAATGCTGATGGAGGCAGTACTGCAAGATGGAGACCCAGAACCATGGGGGTTGAGTCCTGCATTGGGAGATAAAGAGCGTGCAGTACCCTGTGATGACCTGACTAGTCCAGGGGCGTCACATTAACAATATAAGCTTTCATCTGGATTTACATATTCTCGGTCAAGGTGCTGTTTTATTCTAGTGTTAGAAACAGTTTGTTCAAATTTTGATCTTTCAAACTAAAGTAAAATACTGTTAACTCTACATATATAGCATTTTGATTCTTGAAGTGTTTGCGTCAGTGCTTGTAAATTTACAGCAAGTCTTGAGACAGCTCGCTGGTTTTACTGATCATGAGATGTTTCTTGTGTGCCATCTTGCTAATGAGACACCTTTTTATAGGCCATCAGTTTAACCAGCTGATATATTTTTTCACTAAGTGGCAGGATTGCTTTCATCAGGTGAGACGTTTTTGTCAATAGCAACTTTAGAAATATATTTACTTAGAAAATTGGTGATATGTTCAATACTTACAGTCATGGCTGAAAGTGTTGGCACCCTTGAAATTGTTCCAGAAAATGAAGTTTTTCTCCCAGAAAATTAATGCAATTACACATTTTGTTATACACATGTTTATTTCTGTTGGTGTATTTGGCCGTTTCGGCCATGACTGTATTTTATTCTCTGTATGTATTTTTACTTACTAATATACCTCCACTTCTTTTTTCCTGCTTGGTTCAGCTCTCGTGCATCTGGGATATTTTCACAAGATTTCTTACAATCTATTTGAGGACCGTATTTTCGAGCAAATAATATTGTCAAGTGGATTTTATTTAAATTGCATCAATGGAAATTAAAATGTACAATCATATGTGCAGATCACATATTACTCTGATTTACTGCAAATCTGGTAAATCAGTTTTACCATCTAAAAAAGTGTGGATCTTCCAAACAAGTAAAATATATCTTTGTACCGTGTTAGCCAGTAGAGATAAAAAAAAATTTGTTTAAAAGAACTGAGGACTCTCAGTTCTTTTAAACAATTTTTGGATCTTCCAAAATAAGATATCTCTTCATTCCATCTTCATTCTATAGCTCAACCAGTTTTTGCTGCTGTAAAAGGTAGAGTAGTGACATCTAGTGGCCAAGTTACTTAACTGAAATATGAGCCACAGAAGTTTTGGTTCCACGACATTTTGCTTGTATACTATTTTTTTGCACAGGTTCACAATCTGGAGGATGCTAATGTACATATCAGTTGAATGTTTGGTGGCTTTTAGGGGTGACATACAAAAAAATTAGTTTAAGTTCAGATATTGTGAATTTTAACTTTTTCAACTTCTAAAATCTCAACCCTCCCAGAGGTTACTTGTGATTCTGTTATACTTCTGTTTTTTTGGTACAATTATGACAATTTTGATGTAACTCACTAAAAATATTGTACTTCATGTAAGAAGATCCCCTGTTAGAACAAGATAAAAAAGTTAAGTCCATGAAATGAAGCCCCATTTATGGCTACCGGCCATCAATATTTTGGTCCTGAAAAATCACTGTAAAAAAAGATTTGTCACCAAAGTTCATGTTGCAAACTGCAGACATTATTAAATAGATCTATTAGACCTGAAGAAGTCAGTGCACTTACTTGGGTATGTCACCGGCAGCACTTTGGCTCAGTGGTTAGCACTGCAGTCTTGCAGCGCTGGGGTCCTGGGTTCAAATCCCACCAAGGACAACATCTACGAGGAGTTTGTATGTTTTCCCCGTGTTTGTGTGTTGTACTCAGGTTTGCTCCCACACTCCAAAGACATACCAACAGGGAATATAGATTGTGAGCCCCAATGGTGACAGTGATGATCTCTTCTGTAAAGCACTGTAGAATAAATGACACTATAGAAGGGAGTAAAATAAATAAAAATTCTCCACACATCAAGCCTAATTGCCATCTGTCCTGCGGCTGAGATCTCCTATCAGTTACCAGTTACAGCTACTGTCACTGAATTCACTTGTCCTCATGAGCTTTGTCCCTCTAAAGCTAACGTCACACAGCCATATTTTCAGTCCAAGTGTTGTCAGTGAAAAAACGGACACCAATTAGATCAATATTATTCAATGCAGTAGTGCAGATGAGCGATTTTTTTTCTCACAAAATGACGTGTGAAAAAAAAAATTCCTCCATGCCCTAGTTTCTTCCGTAAATCAGAAAAAAAACTCGCCCATTCTAGTGATTTTGGGTATGCACAATAGAGTCATTGGGAACTGTATGAGGGCTTAAAACTGCTGCGGTATAGAAACGGATCACAAATGAGAAAAAATTCCTTAGAGTTTTATGGATGAAACTCGGACAATTTTTTATAGGCTTGTATGAACTTTTTATTGCGCTGAACGCCAAAAAAAATTAATTTTAATATCCGGATTATACAGCCATTCTGATACAAATTTTCAAAGTAAGTACACCAATCTATTGAGGTCTAAGAAATCTATTTAACCCTTCACAACCTAGGACATATATGTTCATCCTGGGTCGCTTCCACCGGTTACCGTGAGCTAGCGCGGCGAGCCTGTATTCTTCCCCTCACATGTCTGCTGATCAGCGGACATGCAACTAACAGGTGCTGGTGGATCCTTAGCTTGCGCTGTCAATCTCTGACAGCACAATCAACCTATGTGTGAGAATGGCAAATAGATAGTGTCTTCATTGGCATCTACATGGTGTATGTTTTTTTGTTTAACCACTTCACGACCTAGGGTGTATACATATGTTCTAGCTTGCCTTTCCCTGCTTACTGCGGGATCCCTGCACATGTCTGCTGATTATGATCAGCAAACATGTGCGGCTAATAGCCTATATTGACGGAAAAATAAAAAAGTTATGGCTTTTGGAAAAAGGGGAAGGAAGATCGAAAACGAAAAATGGAAAATCGACGGGCGGTGAAAAGGGTTAATAATGTTTGTATTTTGAAATCTAGTGACCGATTCACTTTAAGGGCTCGGTCACACTAATGTATAACTTGGATGAGTGCTATCTGATAATTTATCGGATAGCACTCGTTCCAATGTTATACTATGGGATATTGTTGACCGGCGTGACAAACAAAATTGCTCCATGCTGTGATTGGCAGCATATATCATTGGTGCGCAAAGAATTGCAGTCCTAATAATGGTGACACAGACAATGGAGAAGATGGGGAAATTAAGTTCTCCATCCTTTCCTCAAATGACACTCGGTTCACGCTTGGAGCAGTTTCAGGCGAGTGTCATTCACATATAACATCCGATTCTCTTGGAAGAGGCAATAATCGCCAGTATGAGCAAACCATAAAGCTGTATTTTATCTCCTCTTCTCTTATATCAGCTGCTCAAAACTAAACAATGTGTTCTGCGTAGTACAAGGATATGCCGGAGGGGATGTGGTTATTATGGGGACGCTTTTTTTGAATTCTTTAGACCTTGTCATAGGCACACAGTATATATGTATAATATGTTGCTGATTACACATTGACAATGAGACAATGATGCAGATTATTAGCTGGCAACACATCAGAGTATCCTAATCATGAGCGCTGGAGAGTACTTTTCCCACTTGTTTAATCCTGTAAGTAGAGCAATCATAATCGGTTCCTTGTGTTTTTCTGGACTTGCTATGATTGACATGCTAATAAATCAGTCATCAAGTCTTTTCATACCTGACTAAGCTTATTTAGGATGATGGTGAAATATGATTAGATCAATGTCCTGTGTAGACATGACTTAGATAATCAGAACTTCATTATTTGTGAACTCAAGTAAAGGCCCCGTCACACTAAGCAACATCGCTAGCAACATCGCTGCTAACGAACAACTTTTGTGACGTTGCTAGCGATGTTGCTGTGTGTGACATCCAGCAACAACCTGGCCCCTGCTGTGAGGTCGTTGGTTGTTGCTGAATGTCCTGGGCCATTTTTTAGTTGTTGCTGTCCCGCTGTGAAGCACAGATCGCTGTGTGTGACAGCGAGACAGCAACAACTAAATGTGCAGGCAGCAGGAGCCGGCTTCTGCGGAGGCTGGTAACCAATGTAAACATCGGGTAACCAAGAAGCCCTGTCCTTGGTTACCCGATATTTACCTTTGATACCAGCCTCCGCCGCTCTCACTGTCAGTGCCGGCTCCTGCTCTGTGCACATGTAGCTGCAGGACCCATCGGGTTAATTAACCCGATGTGTGCTGTAACTAGGAGAGCAAGGAGCCAGCGCTCAGTGTGCGCTGCTCCCTGCTCTGTGCACATGTAGCTGCAGAACACATCGGGTAATTAACCCCATGTGTGCTATACTAGGAGAGCAGGGAGCCAGCGCTAAGCAGTGTGCGCTGCTCCCTGCTCTGTGCACATGTAGCTGCAGCACACATCGGGTAATTAACCCGATGTGTGCTGTACTAGGAGAGCAGGGAGCCAGCGCTCAGTGTGCGCTGCTCCCTGCTCTCTGCACGTGTAGCTGCGTGCGCTGGTAACCAAGGTAAATATCGGGTTGGTTACCCGATATTTACCTTAGTTACCAAGCGCAGCATCTTCCACACGGCGCTGGGGGCTGGTCACTGGTTGCTGGTGAGCTCACCAGCAACTCGTGTAGCCACGCTCCAGCGATCCCTGCCAGGTCAGGTTGCTGGTGGGATCGCTGGAGTGTCGCAGTGTGACATCTCACCAGCAACCTCCTAGCAACTTACCAGCGATCCCTATCGTTGTTGGGATTGCTGGTAAGTTGTTTAGTGTGACTGGACCTTTAGTGACCCCTAGTGAAGAATTAGAATTAAAGAGAAAGTTCCACACATGGGAATTTCTGGGTGCAAACATGGAGGCATTCCTATGTTCTTAGTGTCTACTAGATATTACAGATTACCAAGCAAGAAAATATTGATTTACTGTTTAAACCCTTCATTCCCCCCAGCCTATTTACACCTTCTTGACCCGGCCATTTTTTACAATTCTGACCAGTGTCATTATATAAGGTTATAACTCTGGAACACTTTAACAAATCCCAGTGATTCTGAGACTGTTTTATCGTGACATATTGTACTTTATCATAGTGATAAATTTAAGACAATACTTTTTGCGTTTATTTGTGAAAATATTGGAAACTTAGCTAAAATTTTGCAATTTTCAAACTTTTAATTTTTAAGCCCTTAAACCAGACCAGAGAGTTTTGCCACACAAAATAGTTACTAAATAACATTTCCCACATGTCTGCTTTACATCGGCACAATTTTTGAAACATAATTTTTTTTTGTTAGGAAGTTAGAAGGGGTCAAAGTTCATCAGCAATTTCTCCTTTTTGCAGCAAAAATATTTTTTAGGGACCACATCAATTTGAGGTAACTTTGAGAGACCGAGGTGACAGAAAACACGCAAAAGTGACCCCATTCTAAAAACTGCACCCCTCACACTGCTCAAAACCATATCCAAGAAGTTTATGAACCATTTAGCTACTTCACAGGACCTAAAGCAATGTGGAAAGAAAGGATGACTATTTTTCTTTTTTTCACCACAAAAATGTTATTTTTGCCCCAAATTTAGCATTTTCTCAAGGGCAATAAAAGAAAATTCACCATACAATTTGTTGTACAATTTCTCTTGAGTACTACCAAGTTCATTCACCGTGACAGAACATTCTTCAAACAACCATTGACAACCTCATTAAAGGAAAAGTGTGTAATTGCCTGTATTTCTGCATGTGGCACTCATACTTGATACTGATTAGCTCAAGATGTTTTGAAAATCTATTTTCCATGTTTTCTTTTTTTGCATATCATCAACATTCCTATCCATCTCGTAATTTCCATAATTCTACGACTTTTCCTTCTTGATGACGTTTTTTTCTTTGTGCCATAATTTCAATGTTGAAAAGTACATAAAAATTGTTTAAAAGAACTGAAGTCCTCCTTTTAATGGCTAACTGAAAACTATCTCTACTGGCTAACACTGTACAAGGATATATTTTACCTGTATCGAGAAGTATATAAAGAATGTTACTATGTGGCCACCCAGTGGTTGTGATGTGCATTGCAGCCTGTCAAGGCTTTTACAACCATTTCATGATATTGGACTGGATTTGTTTGTGACAAATTGGAGTCATTACCAAATTCAAGATTAGGAATGGGTCACATCTGGAATCAAGAAGATTTCTATCAACTGAGCGCAAACAGATCTTGAAATGAGACCTGCTGCCTGATTCAGAGCTATGGGCAACCTCTCTACTTTTAGTTTGTACAAGATTATAAAACACTCTGCTCATTATTTTAATATCTGTACATTTGTTTCAATCTAACATTAGACCATGTAATGGATGGAATTTAGGGATTTTCTCTGGAGAGATATTGATAGCATATCTCTAGGGTTGTGACATTACTAAAACATAATAGTAACTGTTGAAGGAAAGTATTGGGCCACTTTGTCTTCATTTGGCTCCTCTTGCATTTCTAAGGAGGCCACATTGATAATCTATAAATCTGTTGGCATGGCTTAGCTGCGGCACATGGCTAACTTAGCATCACTGCCACGCTCTGCCTTCATTGTGTCTCCTGACATTACTCTAACATTTACCTTCAAGAAATCTTTCTACTCTTCAGTTAAAGGATCTGATTTCATTTTCTAGGAAACACTCTGAAGTGTGAGCTGACATGTCGGGCGATGGGCTACAGATTCTACGTAAGGCAAGCTGAAAAAGTGATAGATGGAACAGCGTGTGACCACAACGGGACGGCAGTGTGTGTATCCGGCCAGTGCAAAGTAAGTGAGAATTTATTCTATTTATTACGCTGAGAACTTCCTATGTTTGTAATTTATTGTTAAAGATTTTTCTTTCTGGACTGTAGCCTATTCAAATGGGCATTGTTGTAAGTTATAAGTGATCCTTTATGGGGTTGATGTAAGAGGCACATATTATTCTATAGTTATAAATTACCTAAAGCTACATCATTGTGGCTTCATTTCCTAGCACTGTCAATTTGGGCATTAAAGTGGTTGTCCATGACCCTGACTCAGTTACTGGTGTTGCCATAAATACTTAAGATCCTAAATAACCCCATATATCTTTACTGCCAAGTTTCTTATTGTTTTTTACTTCACTCCCTTTGCCCTGGCGCCAGCTCTGTTATGATTGCGTCCATTTCAGAATCCTCTGCTTTCTTCTTCCTATGTTTCCCATCAATCCTTGTGTTGGGCTGCAAGCCATCAGTGAGCACTGATGTAACTCCGCCTACTCCCCTCCCACTCCTCCCCTAGAGTCACACCCAGGCCCAGCACAATCTCCTGTACAGGACTCTGCAGGGAATAGAAGTAATACACAAAGCACCATTACACCAGCCTGGAAAATAAAGATTATCACCTAGTCCTACTTACTGACATGGATGATTGGATTCATCAATGGATGTGCAGAGATCTGAATGTATTCACATTCTAAAGGGAATACAGCAGCATGTATATGTGGCGCCCCTGACCTGGTCAGGCACCACTGAGTACTGCACCCATGCTGGGGACAGTACAATACAGGTAATCCAGAAGGCTGACCGGGGTGTGGAACACAGGCGCATAGTGATCAGGTCTCACACATGTACCCATGAGAGGACCCCTGGGGATCCCAGGAGGGGGAAAAGCCTTCACCTTCACTGGAATAGTGGAGGGGGCCAAAAGCCTCCATCTCCTCTCAAGGGGTGTGGTAAGAGAGTCTGGTTGCTAGGTGGCGTAGGCAGGCACAAAAGGGAAAAGAGAAGGAGGAGTAAACAGTCTAGAGTCTGCAGCAGAGTGTGGAGGAGTGAGGAGCATGAAGTGGAGCTCTGACAGGAGCAGCAGTGAAGGTCCCAGATGTGAGCCGGTTCAGAGCAGAGTCCAGGGAGCTCTGAGGAGAGCTGACCCCTTCCCCTGGGCTGCTGTAGTCTGACAGCGTCCGCGCAGTGGCTACCGACGGGGGAGAACGGTCAACTAGGAGTGCTACCCGAAACCCATCTCAGCTAGAGAGAAGAGCACGGAGTGGGAAGTAAGGAGACTGCTGGAGAGTACCAGGCCCAAACGGGCGGCAGATCCCGAAGCGGAGATAGATCCAGCTTTCTTTTGCTAAACCTGCCGGTGTGGGGCTCTCAAAGCCCACGCCACAACACCACAAAAGCCGCAGCCACGTAGCCACAGTTAGGGCCCATAGGTCACAGGAGGCAAGCAGCTGGAGTGGCCTGGTCCAGGCGACAAGCAAACGGCAAACGAAGGGGAGAGAGGCTTCAGCAACTTCCCTGGGTGACCCCCATAGGGACTCAAAGTCGGGGTTACCCCAAACCACCAAGGGCTAAGGAAGGCGAGTTAGTAGTCACCCTCACAAGTCAGCCTGAAGGACACCTGGTTCCCATCTGGTTCATCCCAGCTACGCCCGGGTTACTCACCCTGCCACCTGAAGTGAGTAAAAACCCTGAAAGACATTCTGCCTGTGTGGAGTTATTCTGCGCCTTGTGGTACTACGCACCTACACAGGGCCCTGGGGCTTGCCTCACTCTCAGGAGGCTATTCCAACTAACTGCACTCACCATCAGCCCCAGGCGCCCCTCAACCTGCAGTGGCGGTCCCTATTGGCCGCAATACTGAGAGTGGCGTCACGACAAGAAGAAGATCTCCTACCTGTGACCAGATCCAGCTGAGTGGAGTCCCTGAAGGTAATGCACCGACACAACACCTGTGGGGCTTCACATCTGGCGTCACGAACAGGATAAGGACTAGACCTGTTGAGACAGGTGACCATGTGCCTGGGCGGTCCGCTTGAAAAATTGGAAGCGCCGCCATATTGCCACCATGAAAAGCGCGCTGAAAAACAACAGCAGCCCGCGCTGGAAGAAGTTACCGCCCACGAAGAGGTGTGGCTACCCAGAGATCCCCTGCAGAGTTCTGACCTCGCTTGTGAAGAGAGCGGAAGCGTCCAGAGACGTCGGGACAGAAAGGGAGCCAGAAGCCTGCTGCTGGGAGAGGAGCTGCTGAAAGAGGCAGAGCGGAAACTGAACAGCTTGCTACTAGAGGCAACGGCGAGTCCACTGCTGGGAAATCGTGCAGAAGAGGGCGCAGAAGAAATGGCGTCTGACCGCAGAAACCCAGAACCGGGCTCCGCTGCCTGGTGGTATCGGGAGCTGGCCCAGTTCTGCGACCGACTGGAGACCCGGGTCGTGGAGCAGATCAGGGAAGAACGCATGGAACTTCTGGAGATGGCTGCCGCGGTTCAGGCCTATGAGAGGGGAACCGCACGACGAGTGCCAGACCGGACGGCGACGACTCAGACCCCGATGCTGCCACCGATGGGTGAGTCCAGTATTACCCCTGCCGGCCCGGATGCCCCGACCCCTGCTGCCACGCCCGCGGTCCCTGAAGAGGCGCCCGGCGCGGCGACGCTGAGCCAGGCCGCAGCCACGCCAGGTGCGGCCCGCCAAGCCCAGGCCGCCGCAGCGATGCCCTGCGCGGCCCGCCAAGCCCCGGCCGCCGCAGCGATGCCCTGCTCGGCCCGCCAAGACCCGGCCGCCGCAGCGATGCCCTGCTCGGCCCGCCAAGACCCGGCCGCCGCAGCGATGCCCTGCTCGGCCCGCCAAGCCCCGGCCGCCGCAGCGATGCCCTGCTCGGCCCGCCAAGCCCCGGCCGCCGCAGCGATGCCCTGCTCGGCCCACCAAGACCCGGTCCCTGCAGCGACGCCCAGCCCAGCCTGCACAGATCCCATCGCAGCTGCGATGCCGATCCAGGCCGCCGCCATACAAGGCGCGGCCCGCCAAGACCAGGCCGCCGCCATACAGGGCGCGGCCCGCCAAGACCAGGCCGCCACCATGCCAGGCGCGGCCCGCCAAGAGATTGCATCACCATTTACCCCGGCCTGCAAGGCCAGAGCAGACACCGCTCCCCAGTCCAAAGAGGTCCCTGCTGGAAAGCCCACGCTGGGGGAGGACCCCGCATACTGGCAGCTAAAGGCTGACATGGAAGCCAAGTTTCCACAATGGTTGGTGGACCGGTACATGCTCCCTCCGCATACCCCCAAGAGGATTCCAGCAATCCCTGCAGCAACCACGCCAAAGAGTCCCCCGCCTGGGCCTGCTGAAGAAAGCCCATCCCCAGCACTGCCACCAAAGGAGTGCCAAGAAGAACTAAGGGGGAGGGGAGGCCAGGAAGCTGAGGAGCTGACTCAGGAGCCATCAGCAGCGGATCCATACCCCGAGCCAGAGATGCTGCCGTATTCCCGCTGGGATGAAGAAGACCTGACACCTTCTGCTGAGGAAGATCTGCCCCAAAGCCTCACCTGGGAGCTTGTAAGCTGCACCTCGCAGAATCCAACCCGCAAGATACAGCGCCGCAGTAGAACCCAGTCTTTCCCTGCACCGCCATCCCCAGAGCAGAGAGATGACATCACGGCCAGAGACCTACAAGAAAAAAGGTTCCTGAGAAGAGCCAAAGCACAGGTCCGAGGACCCCTTTGCAGAGGAGTAGTGGAGGACTTCAGCCTCAAGTCAGGATACGGGTTCATCGTAGCACCTGGTATCAAAGAAGGCATTTTTGTCAATAGGAGAGACGTCAGAGCTAATCTGCCCAGAGGACACCCTGGCAGAAACTTAAAAATGGGAGACTCCGTACAGTTCACCATGCATCAAGGAGAAAGAGGGTGGTATGCGCTAGATGTAGTGCCATGTCCCAAAGAAGAAGAAAGAAAAGACAAAGGACCTACTGACGAGACAACTACAGATGAGGAAAAAGGTCAAGAAACCAACAGGTGCCGCAGCCCTACAGGCCCAAGCCCTGGTGAAGAGGAGTCTGCATAAGTTCAAGTAAAGTAAGCAAGTTTTGACCAGTTGGAAAGTTTGTTTTGCAACGTTTTAAAAGTTCAAGTATGTGCCCACATAAACTCATGTGAGAAATGAACCTTAAGGCTATGAACTGGCTATAGCCACAAACTCTCGCAGTGTAAATAGTTACACCAGAGGGCACCACCACCACCAGAGTCAGCCTGTTTAGGGGCTTGGCTCGTCTGCAACCAGGAGGAGCCCGTCCGTATATAGGGCCTTGGCTCACCTGCGACCAGAGAGCATGCCTGTTTATGGGGCCTGGCTCTCCACCACAAAGAGGGTACCTGGTCAGCACCAACTGTGGAGGCCGCCTCTACATCCTGCCAGAAGTGGCTGAAGGCGCGGCCAACGTGAGAGGGTTTTGGGTGGGTTAACGGACTTGTGGGTGGAGGGTGGTGATGTATGGTACCTGGTGCTTTTAAAATGTTTTACATGTTTTAATGTTTTATGCATTGTAAAATGTTGTCTTGCAGCCCGAGGACGTGCTGGTGATAACTAAGGGGGAATGTGGCGCCCCTGACCTGGTCAGGCACCACTGAGTACTGCACCCATGCTGGGGACAGTACAATACAGGTAATCCAGAAGGCTGACCGGGGTGTGGAACACAGGCGCATAGTGATCAGGTCTCACACATGTACCCATGAGAGGACCCCTGGGGATCCCAGGAGGGGGAAAAGCCTTCACCTTCACTGGAATAGTGGAGGGGGCCAAAAGCCTCCATCTCCTCTCAAGGGGTGTGGTAAGAGAGTCTGGTTGCTAGGTGGCGTAGGCAGGCACAAAAGGGAAAAGAGAAGGAGGAGTAAACAGTCTAGAGTCTGCAGCAGAGTGTGGAGGAGTGAGGAGCATGAAGTGGAGCTCTGACAGGAGCAGCAGTGAAGGTCCCAGATGTGAGCCGGTTCAGAGCAGAGTCCAGGGAGCTCTGAGGAGAGCTGACCCCTTCCCCTGGGCTGCTGTAGTCTGACAGCGTCCGCGCAGTGGCTACCGACGGGGGAGAACGGTCAACTAGGAGTGCTACCCGAAACCCATCTCAGCTAGAGAGAAGAGCACGGAGTGGGAAGTAAGGAGACTGCTGGAGAGTACCAGGCCCAAACGGGCGGCAGATCCCGAAGCGGAGATAGATCCAGCTTTCTTTTGCTAAACCTGCCGGTGTGGGGCTCTCAAAGCCCACGCCACAACACCACAAAAGCCGCAGCCACGTAGCCACAGTTAGGGCCCATAGGTCACAGGAGGCAAGCAGCTGGAGTGGCCTGGTCCAGGTGACAAGCAAACGGCAAACGAAGGGGAGAGAGGCTTCAGCAACTTCCCTGGGTGACCCCCATAGGGACTCAAAGTCGGGGTTACCCCAAACCACCAAGGGCTAAGGAAGGCGAGTTAGTAGTCACCCTCACAAGTCAGCCTGAAGGACACCTGGTTCCCATCTGGTTCATCCCAGCTACGCCCGGGTTACTCACCCTGCCACCTGAAGTGAGTAAAAACCCTGAAAGACATTCTGCCTGTGTGGAGTTATTCTGCGCCTTGTGGTACTACGCACCTACACAGGGCCCTGGGGCTTGCCTCACTCTCAGGAGGCTATTCCAACTAACTGCACTCACCATCAGCCCCAGGCGCCCCTCAACCTGCAGTGGCGGTCCCTATTGGCCGCAATACTGAGAGTGGCGTCACGACAAGAAGAAGATCTCCTACCTGTGACCAGATCCAGCTGAGTGGAGTCCCTGAAGGTAATGCACCGACACAACACCTGTGGGGCTTCACATATATACAGTACATCAATACATACACTGCTTAATATATACTGATTCCACGGAGAGCTGTGTCTGCAGCAGCAACATATGCAAAAAACTGAGTAATCTCTGCTAAATGCAATCCCACCCATCTTGTGTTAAGCCCTGCCCACTTGTATGTGGCAAACTCCTCCCACACATCAGTTTTCAGAGCCTGAAAATGAGGGAAAATCTAACATGACATCACAGAAAGGAGGAGATTCTCAGCCAGGGATCATATGACCAACAGAATCACTTGTCTACATCCATGGACCAGAGTTGCATCTTAGGCTCTATTCACATTTGTCAGAGCTCCATTTCTAGCAGGTTCTTTTGCATACAGGACTATTGTCCCTGTGAATGGAAAGTTCTGGAGAATATAATGAATCCTATTTAAACTCAATGTAGTCTGTCTTGTATTGTATTATCTTGTTGTGCCACGGATCCGCACCAGAAATATGGCTTCGGTCATAAATGAAATCCGCAACACAGGTGTAAACAAAGCCATATTGGCTTTTAAACCTTTATTTAGCATCAGCTAAAAAATATTCCAACCATTAATAAAAAAAAACACAATTATTATACAATGTGAAAATAATTTCCTAGCTGCCCGTACACTCTCTATGAATATACAATACTGTTAGAAGGAAGCCCAGTAGTTTTAGGGAGTTCTGGCAAGTAGTGTTGGATTTGACCTGCCTGTTACACTCATTAGATATTTTGTTTTAATTCTATTCATGTTAATCATAATTTTATTTGATATTTGTACAATTTTTTTTGATGCTGTAAATCTGTATTGTTTATGTATTGATATTATTCAATATTCAGTACTTAAATCTTAACTTACCATGAGAGATATATCTATCATCTGTCTCGATATATCGGTCGTCTCTTCCAATATATTCGTCATCTGTCCCATTATATTTATTGGGCGGGTTCGGAACCCTTTATGCCCAAATGATTAGCAGCAGAAGCCTGACTGATGGACAGAGATGGGATTTTACTGAAACTGCGGGGACTGGTGAGAACAATTTTCAGTTTAAGCCTTTAGCTGCTGTGTTCAATATTAACTGTAGTAGCTAAGCGATTAGACAGACAAAGGGATTGCTGTTTTTCATTCCTCCATAGCAGAAAAATAAAACAGAAAGTTCTAAAATTAAAGTCACACGTACCCGAAAAAGATAACAAGTAAACACATCAACTCGTCCTGAAGAATAAGCCCTCACACAGCTCTGTTGATGGAAAAAATAGTCTCAGAATATGGTGCACAAACAAATTTTTTGTTTTAATTAATTTTATTGTACAAAAAATAAGAAAAAACAAAACCTGTGTAAATTTTGTATCACTACAATCATACTGAGCCATAGACTAAAGATAAAATGTCAGTTGGAAATGTATTTGGAGCATTATATGGCTCATAAGCCTCCTCACTCAGGCATGCTAGTGTGTCACTCTAAACAAGGAGATTCGTTACCCTTTTGATACCAGTCATAACCTTCTCCTATAGCCAAATCAGATCTCATACTTTTGCATTGATATGGAGCACTACCCCAAAACACCATGTCTGCAAATTGAGATTCTGGTTTGGCTTTTATCTTAAGTCATACGGCCACGCTCGTTAAAGGATCGATATTGAATTTTAGGATTTCTACACAGTAATAAAAGAAAATTCAAGACCAAATAGATATGAATCATGATCTTTATTTGACTAAATGTTTCACAGATTATTCTCCTTCTTCAGGACCAAAAATTGCATCAAAAAGCACATTGTGATTTTTGGTCCTGAAAAAGTAGATTAATCTGTGAAACGCGTAGGCATAGACAAATAAAGATCATGATTCCCGTCCATTTGGTTTTGGATTTTCTTCTATGGCAGCGCGGCGTTTAATCCTTTCCTTGATCTGCACCTATCATCAGGCCTAAAAACATGTGAATGTCCATTGTAGCATTATATGTGAATATATTTTGAACCCCTTTATAGTGTTTGTGATACTGTGCTTTCCCAAAACATTTATTAATTCAAACTCCTTCATCTGTCATACCAGAATTTTTTTCTAAAAGGGCATTGTAATTTCTGTGAATGTCAGTGAGAAACGCTAACAAAATCTCTAGCACATGCTAAATTTCTGCATTTCCACATTTTGGCCTTTTGTATAGTAAATGTATGTTGCACTAATATGAGCTATTTGTCAATCACAACCATTATTTATTGACCTATGTTTACATCCAAGTGAGGAATTGTTGGAATTACCCATATGATATGGTATCTAGATTAAATGTGCAAACAGTGGAAATATCTAATGAAATCTATAAAAAAAAAGTGGGCATGAATACATAGTGAGTGTGACATGTTGTTGCTTTTACCTCTATTTCCTTTATTATAACATTTTACTACTTTTTTTTTCCCTAAACTCCTATAGTTTATATTTTCTAAACCTGACATTTGCCTCTGTCACATGTGGGTCCTGTCACTGCCATTATTTTTATTTTTTTTGTTCCCATAGCGAAACAAAAATTTAGTTATAATGGTGCCAATATCAACAAAGCCATAAATGTATATTATTATATTACATATAGGTAGTTATACTAAATTAGTAAAGTTTCTTTTTGCAAAGATTTCAAAACTTACTGGGATTTAAAGATGTGCTGTTCAATTTCTTTGGAGGAAGACCAAAGAAATGGGCAACATTGAGGACCATAGACAAAGTAGCTGGTAAGGGAAACTTTGTGTAGCAGATGAAAGACATATCATGCTTACTTCACTTAGAAATTGGAAGATGCTCAGCCGTGCCTTAACTTCCGAACTAGGAGCAACCAGTGGGACCCTGCTGCATTCTACTGTTTGGACAATTCTGGCCAGAAGTTGTTTTCATGGAAGAATTATGGCCAAAAAGCCAAACCTTTCACATGGAGAGAAAGCCAGGCGATTCAGCTATGCACAAAACAAAGGAACTGGGAGGGTATGGGGGGAAGGGGGGCAGAAAAAATGGCAGCAAGGGATCTAAACTATTTAGCTAATATTTGAAATATTTGTTTCTGATCAAAAGCAGCTTGTTCACTTAAGATCTGAAGAGTGGTATAGTAATGAGAGCTAATATCATTGGCAACAATCTTCAGAGAAACAAGGAGTCCTGAAAGTGATGATATGCCCACCATAGAGCACTGACCTCAACATCATTGAGTCTGTGTGGGATGACATAAAGAGACAGAAGGAATTCCACAAGCTTATATCCACAGAAGATGTGTGGTTGGTTCAACAAGATGTTTGGAGCAACCTCTGTGCAGAGTTCCTTCAAAAACTATGTGCAAATGTACCTAGAAGAATTAATGTTGTTTGGTAGGCAAAGGTTAGTTACCCAAAATATTGATTTTATTTAACTATCTACTATTCCTGGATAATCCTTTTAAATCTGCATAAAACTGATGCTAAATTCCATGAGATAAGTTATCTCATGTCAAAGTATATGTACTGTAGTATAGAGAGAGACAGGAGTCCCTTGAGGGAAAGCAATAATGGGTAAGAGGAGGAGGTTGTGTCGGTGACACTGAATGTTTGGTTGGAAAGTCTGAGGAGATTTAGGAAAAGGCAATGTCTGTGATTCTATAGTATGAAAACATTTTAATGGGAAGGATCTGTGCTTTCCTTAACTATAAATTAGCAAAAACATTTGTACATGCCCTCATAATCTCCCACCTTGACTACTGCAACCTCCTGCTCTCTGGCCTCCCTTCCAACACTCTTGCACCCCTCCAATCTATCCTAAACTATGCGGCCAGCTTAATCCACCTCTCTCCTTGCTTTTCCCCAGCCTCGCTACTCTGCCAATCCCTTCACTGACTTCCCATTGCCCAAAGACTCCAGTTCAAAACTTTAACCATGACATACAAAGCCATCCACAACCTGTCTCCTCATTACATCTGTGACCTAGTCTCCCGGTACCTACCTGCACGCAACCTCAGATCCTCACAAGATCTCCTTCTCTATTCCTCTCTTATATCCTCTTCCCACGAATGCATACAAGATTTCTCCCGTGCCTCCCCCATACTCTGGAATGCTCTACCCCAACATATCAGGCTCTCTCCTACCGTGGAAAGCTTCAAGAGGAACCTGAAGACCCACCTCTTCCAACAAGGCTACAACCTACAATAACCCTCAGTCCAGTACATCACTGCGCAACCAGCTCTGTCCTCACGTCCTCACATACTGTACCCTCACCCATCCCCTGTCGACTATGAGCCCTCGAGGGCAGGGTCCTCTCTCCTACGGTAACAGTCTGTTTTGTACTGTTAATTATTATTGTACTAGTTTTTATGTATACCCTTTTCACTTGTAAAGTGCCATAGAATAAACGGCGCTATAATAATAAAAAATAATACTAATAATAATCGTCAGCTGTGTTCTAGGCAGAGTATAGATTCAGAAGGGGACAAAGTAATTTGGTAGTTTAGTGAAGATTAGTGACTTATTGACTTTCTTATGGCTGCTTCAATAGAGTAAAGGAGTTGGAGCCAGTTTGTAATGGATTAAAGAGCATTAGATGAGAGGTGGGAGTTTTGAGGCAAATTGAATTAGAGTAATGGGACTGTAACTGTAAAAAGTTAATGTTTTGAAGTATGACTTTTTAAGGATAGATGTGATTGTTGCATGTTAAAATGAAGGGAAGAGGGTAGTAGTTTGTCATAGATAAAAGAGATGGGTTTGAGCTAGAGCAAACAAATCAGATTATGAATAAGGTGGGTTGGAATTTTTTCAACAGGTGGGGATGTATGAATTGGAGAATAAGATGCAAAGCTTTTTGTTAATGTTGGTGGAAAAGCTTGTTATATAGGGAAGAGCACTGGGCAGATGTGTGTGTGTGTGTGTAAGGTGTTGTATAGGTGTGTGTGTAAGGCCTTATGTAAATGTGGCGCCCTGGACTAGCCAGGTCATCACAGATAACACTCACACACCCCCACCCCCATTAGACAGTGACACCAGCCAAACAAAAACCCTTGTTGCCTCCCTCCAGAGTCTGATGTCCACACCAGGTGGGGTGGAGCCAAGCGGTTGGCCCCACCCACCGAGGAGTTCACAGGCCTGGAGGCGGGAAAAGTGTCAGAACAGTTTAGGAGTTTGAAGTGAGAGGAGCAAGCACTTGGGTTTCTGGGTTTGTGGCCCAGGCACTGACAGCAAGGTTGGCAGACGGTGGTGGCCGTCTGCAGGAGTGGTGAAGCAACGCGGAACCGTAGGACCGGGGTCAGGCGTTGGCCCGCCGGTACCGACCGGGGAGCGAAGTGAAGCCAGCACACACAGGCAGGGCCATCGGACCCCGACCAGGCTTGGAGCCACCGACAATAGTCAAAGCTGAGTGTGACTGGAACCCCAGGGGTTTCCTAACAGCCAAAGACCCGATAGAAGGCAACCGCCTACACCGTGAGGGTAAACAGCTACCGCCTAAGGCTAGAGACCCAAGGGCCAGCGCCTGCGGGCAAACGGGCTCCTCCGGCATCCATACACTGGGGAATGGACTACCGTTGGGGATCCATAGTAGTCAATCAAGTACATCAAGGTGCTGGGAAAGACAGCCGCCATCACCTGTCCAGGGAGAGACACTGCAGCCGACTGCGGGACCCGTTCATCCAGCCATTTGGTTTACCGAGGACTTTGTGCATCTCTTACTGAGTGAGTACACCCGTGCCATCCAGCACCGTGCCGCGCTGTCCCTGCAACCCTGCACCTCACCAACCCAGCCTCCCCGTCACATCACTGGGCATCGGGACCACCGACCCCTACCCACGGAGGGCGGAAACCACATCCCAGCTGCTCCCTACCATCGCTCCTGGGATCCCTGTCACCAGCAGCGGTGGTGCCCATCTTCACCACGACCCGTGGGTGGCGTCACGGACTAAATCCCCCAAACCAACCACCCTTTTCACTCATGGGCGAGGAGTGCCGCTCGAGTCCTCGGATCCGGCCCACCGCTCGAGCCACCGAGCAGCAGCCGCAGCAGCGCCGGACCCGAGCGTTAGCGAGCGCGCAACGGCGTCGTCCTCCCTGCCCGCGACATAAACTACCATATACCTGGGCCATTTTATCTCAGATCTGGTCAATCTTATAGTTACAATATATGAAAAAGCACTCCGCCAAGATCAAAATGGGGGATGGAGTAAGGCTATGTCTGCACGTTGCTTTTTACCTGCTTTTTTGCTGCTTTTTCAACTGCAGCGCTTAATGCCAAAATGGTTGTGTTCTGCTTTTCAAGCAAAGTCTATGGGAATTTGGGTTTCTTGTCCGCACTATGCAGTTCAAACTGCAGCCTTTCTGTTGCAGAACTTTGGTCAAAAACTCAGCTTTGCAGTGCAAAACCCAAATGGCAGAAACAACTGATGTGTCAATTGTTTTTGCCATTTGGGTTTTGCACTGCAAAGCTGAGTTTTTGACCAAAGTTCTGCAACAAAAAGGCTGCAGTTTGAACTGCATAGTGCGGACAAGAAACCCAAATTCCCATAGACTTTGCTTGAAAAGCAGAACACAACCATTTTGGCATTAAACGCTGCAGTTGAAAAAGCAGCAAAAAGCAGGTAAAAAGCAACGTGCGGACATAGCCTAAAAGGCACATGCTAAATAATAGTTTAATGTTTATGGGACAGGGAAAACTTTATTGTAAAGAAGTATCTCTATTCATTAGAAGAGAGTGGAGATTTGAAATTGACAACTGCTTGTTTCCATTTATCAATGTTTTCCTTGAGGGTAGTTTTCTTCTTTCTAATGTCATTCTGCAACCTTGAAAGCTTCCATGAACTTTTCCAACAGTGTTGTGTGTAGAGTTGCAATTTTATAGAAACAGTGATTTTTTTTCTATAATGAAATGAAGATATGGTTAAGATGGTAAAAGATATAATCAGAGATTGTGTGAGTACCAAAAGGTTCATTCTCATTATAAGGAACTGAGGGTGTCAGTTAAAAAAAAAAGAAATTATCAGTAAATTGTGATCCGATGGGGGAGTAGTTAGTTTAAGGTTAGATAGGGAATTGAAGCATGTAAATATAAAGTTTACTGTGTGGTCATCTTTGTGAGATGCCGAAAGAAGAAGCAAGTAAGCATATGGAGGCAGCTAGATGGTATGTATTAATTGGGATGTTGAACTCACTAAACTGATGGTAGCGATATTATTTGAAAGGACATTAAAGAGTCAGGATCTGTCGGTCAGCGAATGATGACCATTCGGAGATTGAAGAGACGTTAGACACTAACTGTACTTCAAAAGAAAGGAGGGTGGTGGACATCAGAGGTGGAGTTGAACTAAAGGAGCAATTCTCAGATAACAGAATGAAGATTCCTCCTCCATGTCTCCATGTGGGGAGTATTGGTAAAGGGAAGGTTGCCAAAAGAAAGTGCTACAAGTGAAATTGTTTAAGAGGGTTTCGAAAAGGTGGGTTATGAGAAATTATAAGGTTACAAGTGTAATTTATCTTTCTATTAGTCTGAGATTAATTTATTTTTATATTCAATTCCAAATCACCTGCATGACCCTCAGTTGATCGTGATGGACCTTTGTCTTTTATCAACCGTATTAAGTATGTAATGCTAAAACCTCTTTCACCACAAGTACTACTACATACGGTCTTAACTCTTCAGTTCATTTTTAAACATTATACAGAGGAAAGAAAAGTGCCATTCTGAAACAATAAAACATATATGAACAAAATAATCTGAGCCAAATGTATCACCTGTTATGAATAAAAAAAAAGTAAAATGTGGATATAAATTTTAACTTCAAAATTAGATTTGTATAAAACAATTTTACTGTTAGTTTCAATATTTAGTAATTCTTGATATTTTATTATTACTAGTTAATTATTATTATTTTTTAATATAGCACCATTTATTCCATAGCGATTTACAAGTGAAAGAGGGTATATGTACAACAATCATTAACAATACAAAACAGACTGGTATAGGAGGAGAGAGGACCCTGCCCGCGAGGGCTCACAGTGTACAGGGCAGTGGTGTACTGGACTGAGGGTTATTGTAGGTTGTAGGTTGTAGGCTGTAGGCTTGTCGGGCTTGTCGGAAGAGGTGGGTCTTCAGGTTCCTCTTGAAGCTTTCCATGGTAGAGGAGAGTCTGATATGCTGAGGTAGAGCATTCCAGAGTATGGGGGAGGCACGGGAGAAATCTTGTATAATATCTTAGACACATTGCACATTGTTCCTTAATTCACTGTTTTGCTAATCTTTATATAGTTTGAAATAAGATGGCATCGATAGGGACAGGACAACACTGATTTTATAATAAATTGGCAGGAATTGTGGTTGTAAGCACTGAAGAAATGACTTGTAAAGGTTTTTGTGCTGTATTTTTCAGGATTACCAAGCTTCAAATATTCCTGTTTGTGGTATTGGTGGTTTTCCAAGCACCTTAATAATTCACTGTTAAACTGTTACCAGTAATGGGCAATAATATCATTCTGTTATTAGAACAGTTTTGCCAAGTGCAACCATTAGTAAAATGTTCTTCTCTTGGTCATCAGATAACATCATATTCGTTTTAGAATATATTTTCTCAATAATGTTTAAGTATCGGTTTGTTAAATTAACTTAATCATTAACAATTGCCCAGAATGTTATTTATCTTGTGGTTATTATATACAGTTTCTTGACGCCAGGCTTCCCATATATTTGTTTCTCCAATGGGAAATTATCCATAAAAGTTAGATATGGAATAGAGTTAGGTAAATATAAGTAAAGATGAGCGGCCTTGCCCATATTGGTTCGGAAACAGTGATTGGCAGTTTGTCTCCTCCCACATACAGCCAGCCATGCGCAGATTACTTTCAGGGTAGAGGGGGCGGGCTTTTTCAAATTTTTGGGGGGGTCGCACACTACATGTGATCACACTGTTGTTACCCCAAGTGCAAACTGTTCAAACACTGCAAGCAGCTCACACACGGCTGAGCACCAAGCGTACCTGAGCACAGTGTTGGTCGTGCAAGTTAAATTCGCACGTAAAGCATCCCAACTCTGAAACCTATGTTTTTAAGTTGGTGTTTGGTTCGAAAACCAAACCTCAGGTTCACTCTTCTCTAAATATAAGGACTAGTGCATGGCCTTCCATATGAGTAGCTTTGAAGCATCGTGTGAGACAAGAGGAGCAAGTGGGAAAAGTTTGGGGGCAGTTGAATGGCATTTGATTGAGATGTTGAAGTCAGCCATGACGATGGTGGAATGTGAGTTGCATACAAATATAGGAACCAATTAGTGAAGTGGTCATAAAAAGTGAAACAGGTGGATGGTAAATAATTGCCACTTAGAGGTTGAAGGGAAGGCCAAGACAGAATGTACTTCAAAATGAGTGAGGGTGAAGGACAATAGAGGTGGACATGAAATGAAAGAAAAGTTATCTGATGAGACAATGCTGTCTTCTCCACCATGTCTCTTTGAGAGCCAGAGCGAGGCTCTCATAGAGTTGTATGGAATTGTGACCTCCAGCAAATATGGAGTTCCTGGCAGGTTACAAATTACTGGAGACCGACTGGAGTGGCGGTGATAGAAGATGAAGATGGCAGCAGATGAGTATCACACAGGGCTCAGAGGACTTACTTTTAAAGCACCACTCCAGTGGTGCAATATAAAAAAAAGCTTGAGTGGTGCTATAACTCTGTATCCATTGCTGTAACATTCTCCCTGAGAGCTTTATTGTTAGCTCATTCTTCAGTATGCTGTGTACTGTGATTAATATAAAATATCCCAAAATGTGTCCTTATCTTTTACACACTAATGGGGCTTTCACATGCTTCTGAAATATAGAAGTGAACCCTAGCTGTGTGGAGGCCAAAACCCTCTTAGGAACAATTCAATGTTGGTAATATGAATCAAAATAATGTAATTAGTTTTCAGAGAGAACGTTTTAAGGAAAGCTATTTTTTATATTAACACCACCTAGTACTAATTGGATTGATGTCTAGATTTACTTTGAATAGGCACACTCTTTAATTCTAATGTAATGTCACCTTCGCAAACAATCCAGAAATGAGCACTGAATCCACAATGTGTGCCCGTGCCACCATTTATCATGGAAAAAAATGGCTGCTATGATGGGACAATGTGAGGAGTTCAGCCATACACAAGAAAAATAGCATTAATATGTCTTGAGAGGCAGAATAAACAGCCATTACTATAACTTTAGCAGCATCACATAAATACATTGAATAAGAAAAATTGCAGAGGGAATTGGGCGTTCAGGTAGTGTTCATATATCTGCCTGAGTTACATGCACGGCTAGGTAATTTTAGCATCACCAGATATATTTCTGCATGATCTCTATGTCTGCAAAACTAATCCGGTTGTATTTAGCCGTTCCTTCTTTTTCCCGTGGTATTACATCATCTTACAATGCTTCATCCTCTAAATCTTGCTGTCCAACAGGAGTAATGGCCACGTTCTGTAATGCAGTTGCAATCAATTTACCTAGCATTACAATATAGAGTGCTTACTTATTCCTGGCATTTATTACAGAGGATAAATCACTTTGCCTGTAAAAATGAAACCTGAATTTCTAATTTAGGGAAACATCAAAAACCGAAATAAGAGCAAAAAGCAATCATTTTTCTATTACAGTGGAACCTTGGTTTACGAGCATAATCCGTTCTGGGAGTGTGCGTGCAAACCAAGCTACTTGTCTAGCAAAGCAAAATTTCCCATAGGAAATAATGCAAGCTCAGACAATTCGTTCCACAACTTGTGCAATCTCCCATCCTGCTTCCCTATTGTGCCATTCCACACATGCACAAACAAACATAAACACACATATTATGCTCACCTTACCTTCCATTCCCTCTCTGGCCCCACGGTTCTTGTAGTTCGCCTGTACAGGATGTAAATCGGGTAACCATCGCAACCGATGCCGGAGCTTCCACTGCCAGAGCGCTGACGTCAAAGGCAGGAGCCGCTTGTCTCTGATTGGCCAGCACGCTGCCTTTGAGTAGTGTCTGGCAGCGGAAGTTCCTCTTTCGTTGCGATGGTTACCCGATACACATCCTGTACCGGCGAACTACAAGAACCAGGAGGCCGGCGAGGCAACGGAAGGTAAGGTGAGCATAATGTGTGTGTGTGTGCGTGCGTGTTTGTGTGGACTGCAAGAGTGGGTCAGAGAGCAGTTAAAGTACGGAACCGGAAGTGTGTGCGGAGAGTATTTTGCTTGTACAGCAAAGCTTGCTCGTAAACTGAGTTACAAATTTATAGCAAGTTTTGCTCATATAGCGAAATACTCGCTAACTGGGTTACTCGTTAACCGAGGTTCCACTGTATTTAAATGCCAATCTCTAACAGTGACTAACATTATTTACATAAATACATACATTAAATAAGCCAATTAGCGGAAATAATAATAAACCACCTGCCTAATATTGTGCAGCCCTCTTGGAGCCAATTAAAGCGGTGCTGACTTAGTGAGGTATGGACTCTACAAGATCTCTTAAAATGCAGTGTAAAGGCCCCGTCACACTAAGCAACATCGTAGCAACATCGCTGCTAACGAACAACTTTTGTGACGTAGTAGCGATGTTGCTAGCGATGTTGCTGTGTGTGACATCCAGCAACAACCTGGCCCCTGCTGTGAGGTCGTTGGTTGTTGCTGAATGTCTTGGGCCATTTTTTAGTTGTTGCTGTCCCGCTGTGAAGCACAGATGGCTGTGTGTGACAGCGAGACAGCAACAGCTAAATGTGCAGGCAGCAGAATCCGGCTTCTGCGGACACTGGTAACCACGGTAAACATCGGGTAACCAAGAAGCCCTGTCCTTGGTTACCCGATATTTACCTTTGTTACCAGCGTCCTCCGCTCTCACTGTCAGTGTCGGCTCCTGCTTCTTGCACGTGTAGCAGAGTACACATCGGTAATTAACCCCATGTGTACTGAAGCTAGGAGAGCAGGGAGCCAGTGCTAAGCATTGTGCTCTGCTCCCTGCTCTGTGCACATTTAGCTACAGTACACATCGGGTAATTAACCCGATGTGTGCTGTAACTAGGAGAGCAGGGAGCCAGCGCTAAGCAGTGTGCGCTGCTCTGTGCACATTTAGCTGCAGTACACATCAGGTAATTAACCCGATGTGTGCTGTAACTAGGAGAGCAGGAAGCCAGAGCTAAGCGGTGTGCGCTGCTCCCTGCTCTGTGCACATGTAGCTGCAGCACACATCGGGTAATTAACCCGATGTGTGCTGTAATTAGGAGAGCAGGGAGCCAGCGCTAAGCGGTGTGTGCTGCTCCCTGCACGTGTAGCTGCGTGCGCTGGTAACCAAGGTAAATATCGGGTTGGTTACCCGATATTTACCTTAGTTACCAAACGCAGCATCTTCCACGCGACGCTGCTGGCTGGGGGCTGGGACACTGGTTGCTGGTGAGCTCACCAGCAACTCGTGTAGCCACGCTCCAGCGATCCCTGCCAGGTCAGGTTGCTGGTGGGATCGCTGGAGCGTCGCAGTGTGACATCTCACCAGCAACCTCCTAGCAACTTACCAGCGATCCCTATCAGGTTGGATCGTTGTTGGGATCGCTGGTAAGTTGTTTAGTGTGACTGGGCCTTTAGCTGTCACCAAGATATTAGCAACAGATCCATTATATCCTGTAAATTATAAAATGGCACCTCCATGAATCATATGTTTTTTAGGTAATGCATGTAAAATTAGCATCCACACAAACATCTGGACCCAATGGTACTCACCGAAATATTGCCAGGTTACCTTCTTTATAGTGTATCCCAGCAATAGCACTTCTCCACTTAAGTTATACACTCCTAACCAAGCATCGTCCACATGATGTAAAAGAAAATGTGGTACATCAGAGCAGGCCATCATCTTTCATTGCCCCATAGCCCAATTCTTATTCCCACATGACTTTTTGGGGCTTATGGCAGTGGACGCGGGTCAGTATGGCCACTCAAATTGAACTGTATTTGAGTATTTTTAAGGGAAATCGTCATCTGGTTTTCCCCATATGAAATATAGCCAGCACCTTTAAGCCCCCTTTTAAAACATTTTAGTATATAGATAGATAGATATATGTGCCGCCCCCACGTAAGCAGCCTGCCGCTGCTGCTCGGATCCGGATCCGCGGTGGCTCGAGGGGTCTCCGGACCCGAGGGTCGGGCGGCCACTCGTAATAAAGGGGGGATATTTACAGGGGATTGTATGGACAGTTCGTGACGCCACCCATGGTACGTGGTAAGATGGAGTACCACCGCTGCAATGGGGAGTACCCGGTGGTGATGGTGTGGGCATCCAGATGTTTAATCCCTCCACGGGTAGGGGGGATGGCCTGGGTCTCGGTGTAGGTGACAGGGAGGTGCCGTTGGGACGGTCAGGGATCACTTAAGTACTCACTCAGTCCAATAACGCTGATACCGACAACCGTGATAAACCAAAGTTCTTGACATCGCTGCACGCTGCAGCAGGGAGGGAGCATGCCTGGATCCCGTGCCCGTTGGTGCTGCTTGTTAGCCTGTGGCCTTTTCTGTGGCACCTTTCTTCTAACTGGTCCCTTTAGCATAGAATTATCGGGTCACCCTTGGGATTTTCTGGACTATGTATTGGGAAAGTCCTATCCCCCTTGTTGCGCTAGTACCCCAATTTTGGAGGAGGTGGAGAACGGATCTTGAAGGCTCCGTCCTCGTTGGGTAAATTGCCAGGACGCCTGAAGCTCCTTCCTGTCCTAGGGTCCACGTACCCGTTGTGCCCTGGCCCCTGCCCGGTGATGGCACAAGGCCGCCGGCTGTCCTCCTAGACAGTTCGTGCCTCTTGTCATGATCCCCTGCGATCTGGGTCCAGCTCCTACCAGGCCCAGACCAACATCTGCCACCTAGTAGTCTCAAGCTGCCTAGCTCCTGACCTCCGCTCACTTTCACCTCCACTGAACTGCTCCTAACACTCCTGACCTCCCCTTAACCAACCCCCCCAAGTGGGTGACCCTATTTCCTTCAGGTCAGCCACTGGTGTGTCTGGTGGGTGTAGTGCAGAGTGTTCCTAGGATTTTGATTAGCTTGTTCTTGGCAACACCAAAGGTCAGGGACCCGTAACCAAGGAGGAGGTGGATATTATACAGAAGGGCAGATTGCACAATACCCTGTGACGACCTGATAGGCCAGGGCGTCACATATAATGTCTCAAATACCCTATTTAAGGCACTAAAAAAAGACCACTTATCATACTCACAGATGGTGCCGTCCGGTTCAATGATCTCTGGTCTTCATCTGGTGCCTCTTCTCTTCTTACAATCGTTGTTCTCCTTCCCTGCTTTGTATGGATGACAAGTACTACGTCATGCACATAGTGTCCCCCATTGCGCAACTGTAGTGCGCATGTGCCGACCTTACCTACTGGTCATTGGCGCTAGTTTGTCCACTACAGGGACATTGTGAGGATGATACAGATCACATCATGCACATGAAGCAGGGAAGGAGAACGGCGATTGTAAAAAGAGAAGAGGAGTACGATCAAGACCAGAGATGCCCAGCAATCCGGACCATGCCGTCTGACACCTTTCTTTTATTGCCAGCATTTAACTTTTTCAGTAGTTTTCACTACAGTTGCTTTTCTGTGAGAGTGGACCAGACTCATGCATCAGTTATCATTGGCTTCAATTAACTTGTTGTCCGTTCACAGGTGCCATTTTTTGACCACTTTGTGTAGATATTAGCTACTGAAATAATCCACAAGACCAGCCATTTAGTAGATGCTGAGATAGTCCATTCCGCAGATCCATATGCTTGTCCTTTATCTTGCTTCCAACACTTCAACTTTCGGACCTGCCAGTAAATTTGCAGTCTATACTATATATCCCAATCCTTAATGCATGCTACTTCAGTATTACGACCAATGTAATTTACTTCATTTTTCAGTGGTTTTAATGATTAATGTCAAATCTGAATATATTCTTGTCAGTTTTCAAAGTAGAAAAGGGTAAAAATTTTTTTATAAAGATTATAGTCACAAAAATCTTACATTTGTCGGCTACTAAGCCCACTTTGTTCTTAAGCGTAGAAAAGAATTAGAATGACATGCTAAGCTTTATATATTAGTAAATGAGGCTGCCTGCTATATCTGTATTTAGCTAGTCCATTTAATAAGAAAGCTGTTCTCAGGCCTTCTGCACTGCAGCGCTGTACTATGAAGCTGTGCACACGTGCACCTTCATAAAGGACTGTATTGTGGAGATAGTCTTCCTCACACACAGTGCTTACTACTTGAAAATAACTCTTATGCCGTCTTTATCATAAAATATGTTGTGGGTTTTCACTTTTGACATGACTTGAAATTCCCCACGTAGCCACATGATGGCAGTATTTACTATGCAAAACACTAATGCTGTCTCCACAAAGTATTATAAAACATTTACGAATCATACTAAAGAAAATAATCTCTACAAAAGCTCAATAATCAACCAACCATTTATTTAACCTATACTAAATGATTCATAGCAGAATGATTTACTTTTAAATGAAAATTGTGACTGTTCTTCAAACTTTGTATCCATTTTTTTCACATACAAGACTTTAAATAACCGTTACAATTATGATACAAGTAAAATATATCTTTGTACCGTGTTAGCCAGTAGAGATAAAAAAATTGTTTAAAAGAACAGAGAGTCCTCAGTGGTTGATACCTTTTAATGGCTAACTGAAAAGATGGTAATAATTGCAAGCTTTCGAGACTACTCAGGTCTCTTCATCAGGCATTTCTTACCATGCCTGATGAAGAGACCTGAGTAGTCTCGAAAGCTTGCAATTATTACCATCTTTTCAGTTAGCCATTAAAAGGTATCAACCACTGAGGACTCTCTGTTCTTTTAAACAATTTTTTTCGTTACAATTATAACATTTTTGCCTTCACTGTTTCATCAGTTATTTTTCTTCAATTACAATGTTAAAAACAGATTGCACATAGATGGGATCAGAGTGCTGTTTGCGATTTCCATAGACCTCTTAACTTGTATGAGTGAAGTTAATCTGTTTTTTTGTATCAATGATTTTTTTCCCATCTTCTGAAATGGGTATCATGATGATACTGCTCGTCAATATGAGCAGTTTTGCAATTTAATATTTTTTTGACATTTTTCCAATATGGATACTTTTGTTTACAGTTTGTTTCCTTGGAGACTGACCATCACTGCATCATTGGTGAACTGCAGAACATTCACCGTTCTTACAAGCTGTCTTCTATTCAACGTGTAAGCACTGTTGTGAAGCTAGCTAGGATTGATTGAACACACTGTTATCTTCGATTTCCCCCCACACTCCAAAGACATACAGATAGGAAATTTAAATTCTGAGCCCCAGTGGGGACAGTGACTATATACTGTATGTGTATGTAACCTTATGTATGCCAGCCATGAGATGATATACAGT
Organism: Anomaloglossus baeobatrachus; assembly: GCF_048569485.1. Lineage (NCBI taxonomy): Eukaryota > Metazoa > Chordata > Amphibia > Anura > Aromobatidae > Anomaloglossus > Anomaloglossus baeobatrachus. The sequence goes on from NC_134356.1 coordinate 472,890,255, forward strand.
TGAGAACGTATACATGTATAATATCTTATGTACCATTGTGATAAATCTGTCAGTTTTTCACCATTCTGATAATTTCTTAAATTCATAACCTTTGTGACAATATTGATACATTTACTCCACTATGATCAGAGACATGATAGTGATCAACACCATTTATACAATATTGCAAGTATTAAAAAAAAAAGGTTAACAGCCACAATATATTGATATCATCATTTCCTTAGGATAGGTCATCAATATTCAACACCTCAAATAGCCAGCTGTTGAAGGGGTGGTCCAAATTCCAAAGTTATTTATATCTCAATCCCGATCTATTTGGTGCTTTTTTTCAACAGACACTAAACTAATTTCTTACATACTTGAATAAATCATTTCTTACTGTTCCTTAACTACTCTAACTACTTTTCTATTTTATTTTTTTTCACTTTTTGATGACGCTTCATTTAAGAATCCCAGTACTGTATATGCTGAGATACTCAAACAAAGCGTCATCAGGGGCAGAGGCTATGGTAAAATTAAGCATTATCAAAAAGGCTTGTTTCAGGGGCTGGGCTAGTCCCTGTGCAATGTACACTGTATGATGTGCACAATAACAGTGTGCTCTATGTTGCCAGTTGACATCAGCAGTAACAATACCAGTTGGAGAGCTTGTTTTCAGAATACCTGGTGTGCACAGACCAGCATAGCCCTCGCATGTGACAGCACTGATCTCTGCACGCTGGGTATTCTGACAATATGCCCCACCTGTTTAAGAACTGTAGTTGTATTCGTATATAGACACATTGAATGCAGCTACAACAGGGTTGTGCAATTCATTTTCCCAAGGAGCTATATTTGAGACCGTGGCTGAAATTAATTTTGCTCAATATTAATATATTAATTATATTTATTTTATATTAATTTTCCTCTAATATTGAGCAGACTTAAGTATGCTGACAAACTTACAGTATAAAAAGTGAGACCCACCCCACACGGCTCCCCTTTATATAGCATGAGCACTCACATAGCTCCCTACATACAGTAGGAGCCCTCACACAACCCCTATATACTATAAACTCCCACACAGACCTCTACATACAGTATGAGCCCCCACACTGCCCCTTACATACAGTATAAGCCCCACATAGCCCCTATATTACAGTATGAGCTTCCCACATAGCCTTTCAATATACAGTACGAGTCCCCATATAGCCCCTCTATATACAGTATTAGCCCTTACATAGCCCTTTTATGTACAATGTGAGCCCTCACATAGCCCATTTATAAACAATGTGAGCAAGGCAAAGAACTTCTATATACAGTGTGTGCAGCCACATAACTTTCCTATGTACATTATGAGCCCCCTCATAACCTCCTATGTACATTAAGCCCCACATAGCCCCCTATAAACAGTTTGAGATTCCACATAGCCTCCTAAATACAGCAGAAGCCCCATTTATCCACAAATTTACAGCATGAGTCCCTATATGTACTACTTGCCTCGCTCCAGTTCTCTTGGTGCTCTGCGCCGGTCTCCAGTGCACTGAAACTCCACACAGCATACGCAATGATGTACCGTCATCACCGTGCCTCACATTGACTTGTGGAAAAATGAACCTGAGGCCCCTTTTCTACCAATGTGTTCACAGATGATTGCATCCTGTGGATGGAAATTTCTGTGACATCGTGCGGTGGGCAGCGGGGGAGGACATTGTGTGGCCCATAGTCCACACTTTTCAGCCCTTTGGCTGTCTTGGTCCGCGAGCAAGACTGGAACAATACTCAGCTCCATTCAGGGTTTAGTGGCCACTGCCAGGTACTACAGAACAACTCCTATGTTCTTGATTATAGAGTAACTATCCATTCTGCTGACTAGGAACTGATTTGCAGTACATGGCAGATCACAGGATAGGTAATCAGTATCTGATGACCGGACAACCCTTGTAATTCATACAATAGGTATCGACTGCAGCCTCATATTGTCCTGCATTACCAGGAGGTAAAAAATAAGGCTTACTAATTTGTATCCGACATTTCATGACAAGACACAATTGATTTACTAGTTTTGTTTTTAAAAATACCCATGTCAGACTTTAGCTCGTCATATTCAGTCATCATAATTTGATGGTATCTTTTCCTGGTATGTGTCGTTGTAATTGTAATCCACCTAAGGTTGATCAGACTGTGTTTCAAATTAGCCTTTCTTGCTACCTGGAGTGGTTGAAACAGTTTCTTATGCTGCGAAGCAGAAAATGATTCTATATATCATCAGGACTTGCAGAGAATCATTGTCAATTGAAAGGACTGCTAATTATTTGTAATTTGGTACAGACATCCGGCTCCTATTTCAGGAAGGATTTGATTGCATTAAATTAACAGGCACTTTTCACTGTGATAAGCACATTTAAGCCCAAGTATGTGTCATGTGTTATATTGTTTATTGTTCTTTTATTTGGTTTAATCCTTCCTTCCTTACAGCCTGACAATGTTATTCATCGTTTCCATACAGAAGTGTCCAGCTCATTGATTTACTGCTCCGGTGCCACTTTGTTGCCAATATTTACCAAAGTATTATAGAAATCTACTCATAACGTGAATCTATACCTAAAGGGTTAAGCTGGGTTTTGAAAATGAATAAACATCTGAATCCACATTTTTAAGGGAAATTTATTATACAGGCTAAAAAACACTCCAAAACAAAAATACATGAAAAAATCAATCATATTTTCCCTTTAAAGGGTTTGACATAGGATATTTTTGATGGTTCTTGTGAATCTATATCCCTATAGTATCCCTATGGGCTCACTCACACTAGCGTATAATACAGACAAATGCAATGGGAGAAAATGTTAGTCAATGAGACAGTAGATCAGCAACTTTTTTTCCCATGATGGTCCGGCATGAGAAAAATATCGTAGCATGCTGCATTTGTCAGTGTATATTGGATCATACGCACCCATACATGTCTATGGGTGTGTGTGTGAAACATCAGACTGCGCTGATGACATCTAACTGCAGACTAATATATGCAGAGACAGGCAATGGAGAAGATGGAGAAATGAATCACTTATTCTTCTTCGCACCTGTGATCAGATTCTTGCATGCAAGAGAATCCGATCACAGTGAATGACACTCGGATCACGCTCACAGCAGAGTCTGAGCCGAGTGTTATCAGCATATCGCATCCGACGCTATACGCTAATGTGAGTGCAGTCTATGGGGCACTTTGCACACTACGACATCGCAAGCCGATGCTTGCGATGCCGAGCGCGATAGTCCCCGCCCCCGTTGCAGCTGCGATATCATGGTGATAGTTGGCGTAGCGAACATTATCGCTACGCCAGCTTCACATGCACTCACCTGCCCTGCGACGTCGCTCTGGCCGACGAACCTCCTCCTTATTAAAGGGGCGGGTCATGCGGCTTGATAGCGACGTCACACGGCAGGCGGCCAATAGAAGCGGAGGGGCGGAGATGAGAGGGACGTAAACATCCCGCCCACCTCCTTCTTTCTGCATAGCTGGCGTGAGCCGCAGGACGCAGGTAGGAGATGTTCCTCGCTCCTGCGGCTTCACACACAGTGATGTGTGATGCCGCTGGAATGAGGAACAACATTGTAACATCGGTCCTTTCCAAGTTATGGAAATGACCGTCGCTACACCGATGATACGATTACGACGATTTTGCGCTCGTTAATCGTATCAAAAAGACTTTACACACTATGATATCACCTGCGACGCCGGATGTGCGTCACTTTCAATTTGACCCCACCGACATCGCACCTGCGATGTCGTAGTGTGCAAAGTGCCCCTAAGTTTCACTGTCGTCTTGATTTATCTGGTGCTTCCAGAGTTAAATGCATGCTCACCTTACAAAAATCTACTGTAAAATACAGTACATATCACATGCATAGAAGAGGAATCATTAAAATGTTAGACAGTCATGGTATTCCATTGCGATGGTGTGTCCAAAAGGGGATACCACAATCTACTGCCACCACTATTATCACCACTGATGTTGCATCATTACCCACCATTCTAAACAGCAGACTAACAATAGGTAAAATATTTTCAAGACATGAGATATGTTCAAATTATTTTTATTATCTATAGGAGATACAGTAAAATAAGTTTGTTTAAAATTATCTTCATCCCCTCTAAATTGCCATCTTACTAGGGCATTCGTACCATAGAGGCAGCCCCCTTGACTCTTATGGGGACCCGAGAAAGATACTGACACCAAGTTAGACTTTTTCTCTTTGCAACTCAGTGTTGAGAACTGTGCAACATTTCCCTCCACAGAGAATTATGAAAAAGCAATGGAAGGAAAATTCGCCCAAGGGCAGTGGCGTAACTAGAGATTGATGGACCCCGCTGCAAAGTTTGGACTTGGGGCCCCCCAACTGTACACCGAAACTCGGGGTACAGGATAGTGTCACTGACACTTGGCTCCTTCTCTCAGCACTCATGTTTCCCATTATCTGAAATCGCTCTCTCTAACAGCACTCAGCTTTTCTATGTTCTGATATCCATCTTCTCCTCAGCACCCAGCTTCCTCATGCTCTGCTATACATCATTTCCTCAGCACGCAGCTTTCCCATACTCTGATATACATATTTCCCTCAGAGCATGGGAAAGCTGGGTGCTGAGGGAAAGATGTATAGCAGGGCATGGGAAATAGCTTCTTTTTCTCAGCACAAAAGGTTCCCATCCTATGCTGTTATCATTGTCCCCCTGATATATAGCTCTCCAAATACTATATTGGCCCCCACATAGCCTTCCATATAGTTTAATGAGTCCCACATAACCCATCATATATTATAATGTAGCCCCCATAATCCTTTATATTGTATTATGCAGCTCTCATACCATTTAATGTACCCCATACGCCTCCGTGTATTATAATTCACCCCCATAGTACATGTATAAGGTGTCCTTCACATTGTGTTATACAGTCCCTATACCATTTAATGTGCCCCATAGGCCTTATTGTATTATAATGCACCCTCATATTCCATGTATAAAGTATCTTTCATATCATATCATGGAGCCCACATACCGTTAAATGCACTCCCATAGTCCTCCATGTGTTATAATGCACCCCCATAGTCCATGTATAAGGTGTCCTTCATATTATATTATGCAGCCCCCATACTGTTTAATGTACCATCATAGTCCATGTATAAGGTGTCTTTTATATTGTATTATGCAGTCCCCATATCGTATAATGCATCCCCATAGACCTCTGGCTACTGTGTGCTCACTGATTAAAAAAAGGAAAAAAAAAAGTCCTTACCTCTCCTCGTATCCCCCCTGCTCTGCATGTCTCAGCACAGCAGTCGCGCAGTAGTGACGTCACTGTGCTGTGATGCTCTGAGACATCAAGCAAAGGCACAGGGGGAGAGTGATGAAGGATGGAGTGGAGTGCTCTGCTCCATTCTTCATCATTACTTTGTATGATGACTGGCGAGGTTCGATGGGCAAGTTGGGCCCCCTGACTCACGGGCCCCATAGGGGCCATGTAATCTACCACTGAACAGCACAGCTCCACTCTCACAGAGAGGAGCCATCTGCTTCTCTGCAGGGTGGGCGCCAGGCCTCTAACTTTGCCCGGCCCGGTTGCAGTCGCGATCTCTGCAACTGCTACCCTTATGCCCCCTACCCAAGGGTCATGGTAAAGTTGGCAGAAAAAAAGAAATACCAGGCTTCTCTGTCCTAGAACCCAAACCTGGCATAAGGAGGATCTCTGCTTGGATTTAGCTGGAGGGCGTTGATCTCTTCTAGCAGGTACGTAACATAACAGAATCTGTGAAAATTCTTTGTTATTTGTAGTCTGTTTTCCATTGGAAAAATAATCCTTTATCCGTAGCACGGCGGTAATAAATATATCAATATGACATAACTGCCATTGTCATTTGCATGGATGTAGGTTTTATGTCATAAGAAAAATGTTTCAAATTTAGAACTAAAAATAAATTGAGGGTTTTCTTCTGTAAAATGAATTCAGTCTCATGATGCAAATATTTTCATTTCCATTATTTCACAGATATCATTGGTGATATTCTATGTATGCCAGATCTATCCAAGATGACTTAGTACCATAGTAATGCCTCTTTCACACATCATTTTTTTGCCATCAGTCGCAATCCGTCGTTTTGTGAAAAAACAGATCCAGCTCTGAATCCGTTTTTTTTCATTGACTTATATTAGCGAGGGATTGCGATGGATGGCCTCTCTCTCTGTCTGTTTTTCTCTCGTCCGTGATAGGTTCATATCGATATTTAATAGGAGATCAACTTTGACATAAATAAAGTGTTACGACGGATCCATTTTTTTACAGGATCCGTTGCATCAGTTTTACCACAATCTGCGACGGATCCGTTGCATCAGTCACAAAACGGATTGTGACTGATGGCAAAAAACTGATGTGTGAAAGAGGCCTAAGACTGTGCACATTGAAATTAGAATTCCTTGTGTGTCGCCCAGGGCTATGGGGTACTTGGTCCCGGGCTGTATCTATACTGGAATGCTCTGTCACGGTTGTATAATGGCCGATGCCCGGTTCCGTGACCATGGGGACGCTTTTTAAAAGGTGTGTATATACAGGGGAGTGAAAGAGTTTGTATTGTGATGCCACTTGCGGGTTGCGGTTATGGTGATGGAACCGCCGCTGCACAGTCTATTACCTCTGGGGCTGATGGTGGTGGCAGCCGAGAAGGTAGGCCCTCCGCAAGTAGGGCTGGGCCCCAGGGAATGGATGGAGGGGTCCGTCGCAGAAAGAAGGGAGACCACACAGTGGGGTTGCAGTGCAACTTCTGTTTACTCACTGTCAGATGAAATAGTGGCCTCGAGGACGGCTGGTTCAGACCCCTGGTCCCTTTTGTCCCAATGCCGGTGTGGTAACCTGGTAGTCTCTTTCCCCGGCACCTCTCATTTGTGGTTGGAACCTCGTAACCTTGAGCGTTTGTGGGTCCCTTACTGTCTTTTGGCAGTACCTTGTCTGTACGGCGGTTAGTGCGAACCCTCTAGGGTCGATGTTCTATTCCGGTCCCTGGCTCAATCTTTACTGCTCTTGCCCCCGGATTCTTTGGGTCAGTGAGGTCCGTGAAGGTCCCCTCACTGTGCATGTGTTTGTCTGGTTGCGTGAAGCTGTCGCTTGAATTAGGGCCCTGTGCCCAGTCGGTGCTCTGGCTCCAGAGGTACCTAGCTGTACCGTCCCTGGCAACCACTCTCCTTGCCACCTGGGTCACCGTTACACAACCCCATCCCCTTCAACTGTCACTACGGGACTCCTTTTTGAGTGTTTGTGTCTGTTTTTATCCCCTCCCACCGGGCTGCTTTCTAGTGGACTGAACTGGCTCCACCTCTGGGTGGCCATCCATTGGGTCCCGGACTAGTCAGTCATCCCTAATGGGCAGTGAGAAACTGAAGATGTTATGTGTGTTGTTGGTACTTGCACTGGGTTTCCAGGTCCCTGGGGGTAGGTCTTGCATCTGGTTCAGGATACAGTACCTAGTAGTGCCCTAAGGGGTTCAGGGGCGCTACATTTGCATATGTCGAAAGCCCTGATTGTAGCTTCTCCGGAATGCTTGATGATCAAAAATTGTAAAAAAGGGACGGAGGTGGACATATTGTTTGGGTAGCCGGTTCAGCTGCGCAGGTAGCCTTTGGGTCCAATCTTGGTGCAGGATTCTTAAGACACTATTGTGATCATTCATATTTTTTCACGTCTGTTGAGTTTCTACCTCCAACTTAGCATGGAGGGCCTCCATCATCTGTTTGTTCTCAGTAGGTGCCTCTATATATATATCTATATAGATATATATATATATATAGAGGGGTGTGGCGGGGGGTGAGAGCAGTGTTGTATGTGTGTTGCGTGTGTTGCGTTGTTTGTGGAGCACTGTGTGTCTGTAGCGTTGTGTGTGTGTGTGTTGCGCGGTTTGTGTGGGTGTGGTGTGTTTTGGGGGAGGTATGTTTTGTGCAATGTGTGTGTGTTGCGTGGTATGTGCGTATATTTATGTATGCCGCGGTGTTTGTGTGATGGGTGTTGTGTGTGTGCAGCGTTGTCTGTGTGTGTGGGTGTCTGTGTAGGGCGGTGTTTGTGGTTCCCTGTGTGTGTGTGGTGTGTTGTGTGTGTGTGTTGGGGGGAGGTGTGCACCTCCCATCGTGCTCCATCCGCCATGCTGCGCACTCCCAAACGTGCTCCATCCGCCATGCTGCGCACTCCCAAACGTGCTCCATCCGCCATGCTGCGCACTCCCAAACGTGCTCCATCCGCCATGCTGCGCACTCCCAAACGTGCTCCATCCCCCATGCTGCGCACTCCCCATCGTGCTCCATCCCCCATGCTGCGCACACCCCATCGTGCTCCATCCCCCATGCTGCACCAGCATCAGCCTCTCTCCTCCCAGCATCAGCCTCTCTCCTCCCAGCATCAGCCTCTCTCCTCCCAGCATCAGCCTCTCTGTCCCCAGCATCAGCCTCTCTCCTCCCAGCCTCAGCCTCCCCCAGCATCAGCCTCTCTTCTCTCAGCCTCCCCCTTCCCAGCCTCCCTCCTCCCAGCCTCCCTCAGCATCAGCCTCCCCCTCCCAGCCTCCCCCAGCATCAGCCTCTCACCTCCCAGCCTCCCCCAGCATCAGCCTCCCCCTCCCAGCCTCCCCCAGCATCAGCCTCCCCCTCCCAGCCTTCCCCAGGATCAGCCTCTCTCCTCTCAGCCTCCCCCAGCATCAGCCTCTCTCCTCTCAGCCTCCCCCAGCATCAGCCTCTCTCCTCTCAGCCTCCCCCAGCATCAGCCTCTCTCCTCCCAGCCTCCCCCAGCATCAGCCTCTCTCCTCCCAGCCTCCCCCAGCATCAGCCTCTCTCCTCTCAGCCTCCCCCAGCATCAGCCTACCCCAGCATCAGCCTACCCCAGCATCAGCCTCTCTCCTCCCAGCCTCCCCCAGCATCAGCCTCCTCCTCCCAGCCTTCCCCAGGATCAGCCTCTCTCCTCCCAGCCTCCCCCAGCATGCCGTGCTCCTCTGCCGACACTCACAGATCCGATCGCATACACTCACACACACACACTCACACATCAGAACACACTCACACACATCCGATCGCATACACTCACACACACACACACCCACACATCTGAACACATTCACACACATCCGATCACATACACTCACACACACACACTCGCACACACTCGCACACATCCGATTGCATACACTCACACACACACACTGAAGATATCGCACATACGCGCTCACACTCACAACATCGGGAGATACCACATGCTTCTGGCCATGTGATCCTCCGGCAGGTCCTGGAAGGTCACTCCACAGTATCGCCGCCGAGAAGCAAGCGATATCCCAGGATGTTGTGAGTGTGTGGATGCGATGTGATGTGTGTGAGAGTGAGTGTGATCTGATGTGTGTACGTGTGTATGTTCCGCCGCTGCAGGACCTTGATGCGCTGGTAACTATGCTACCATGGTTACCAGCGTATCCCGTCCCCCGCTTGCACGGGAGCCCACACCAGCATACGGTGGCAACCCCAGCAATGCGAGGGTATGTGTCGGCTGGGTTGGCGGCGTACGCTGATGTGGGCTCCCGGGGGTACAGTGCTCACCTGGGAGTCGTGGCTTCGTGTCGGTTCGGGGAATGCTTGCGGGGGGCGGGGCCAGAGCGAGCGTGCATTGCGTGAGGGGGGCGGGGCGTGGCCGAGTTGCCAATGCATGCAGGGTGTCGGGGCGAAAGGCCAATCCGTGTGGGGGGCGGAGCCTGGGCGAGCGGCCGGCCAATCCGTGTGCGGGCGGTGCCTGGGCGAGCGGCCAATCCGTGCGGGGGGGGCGGGGCCATGGCGAGCCCAGCGGCCAATCAGCTTTGTGTCACCGTAAGGACACAATTTTGGAGCAAGACAGACAGACAGAATAAGGCAATTATATATATATATATATATATATATTTATTGCTAATAAATTCCTTCCTTTTTTTGAAGTGTGGTCTTTCCTGGGATTTAAACCCACCTGTAGCATAACAGGCAGGCAGAAACTTTAGCAGTTAGTCACAGGAGACTTTTCTCTGACTTAGCCACAGCCGTTTTTTTACTCAGTAGCTATTAATCTTTTATAGGACTATTTACAGTTTCCCATCTTGCAGAATGGTAACATATCTGTAAAAACCGCATTCCATACTGATGGTCCATAGAGCATTCGATTATTTTTTACATGTACGGATTTCGGAGTCAAATCACAGCATGCCGAATATAGCTGTGAAAAAAACTGCAGATCTGCACTGCCTCACTGAATAACATTGGTCCGAGTGCAATCCCTTTTTCTGTTGGATTGCACATGTCCGATTTTACATGCTCGTGTGAGCGAACCCTAAATATCTATATAGCATTTTTTTTTCTTTCAGGCAAATTGCATAGACATACAGTGGGTGACATAAGTATTGAAAACATCACCAATTTTCATTGTACATGCGTTTTAAAAGGTGCAAATATTTACATGAATTTCTCAGGAGATGTGGGTAACAACCCATCTAAACCACACAGGCAAAGAAATCAAATCATATATGTCTATAAATTTAGTGATGTGTAATGAAAAATGAGACAGGGAAAAAATATTGAACACGCCTTTGTTGGTAATGACAGCTTCAAAATGTCTCCTGGTCTAGTCGAATGTATTGCTCTGGTATGATTTTGGCCCATTCTTCCACACAAACATTCTTTAAATCCTGAAGGTTCCCTGGGCTCCTTCTATGAATTCTGAACTATAGTTTCTGTTGGATTGGTCAGTTGATTGGTTAGGTCATTCTAGCAACTTTATTTTTTTTTTCTGTGACACCAATTGAAAGTTTCCTTGGCTGTGTGCGATGTGCCTGGATACGAACCCTTGAGTCTGTGCTCTGTGGTCAGCTTTTCTGTCTGTTGGACCACAACTTCTGGTGCTTAGTTTTTGTTAACCTTGTATTAGGGTAGCAGGTTTATTAATTTACTCAATTTTCTACCCAATCACCTTTTGAGTGTGGCTATAAGGGGAATCTGTCACCCCATTTAACCATTTTAAGCTATTACTTTGGGCATACAGGTAATAGGATGTTGAAAGTAGTCTTACCTGTATGCATCATAGTAGATGCCTTGTTCCACAAATATTACTTTAGATCGCTATATGCAAATTAGCCTATCAGGCACTCACCAGCGCATGCGCGGTAGATTCAATGGAGGGTGAATGAACGCAGGCTGAAGAACACTCTACTGTGTACACGTGGGATTTGCCTGCTGTGACTGTGATGCTGAGAGGAGGTGATAGGAAGGATAATGCAGCATGGAGGTGGGGATTTCTTACAGGGAAGCAACCGCCCAGTAGCCAAAGCATGACGCCCAGTAGCCTGGTAGGCTAATTTACATATGGAACAAAGCTTCTATTATGAGACATACAGGTAAAACTACTTTCAATATTGCCTGTATGCCCATAGTAATAGCTTAAAACGGTCAAAAAGAGTAACAGATTCCCTTTAAAGCCACACTCAAAAGGTGATTGGGCAGGGAAATGCTGGTATTTCCTGCTGGTGATATTCTCATTTTTAATTCCAGCCATACTGCTGGTAGTTTCTCCCAGTCAGCAGAAGATACCTCTCTCTGCTGTTTATTTTCTGCACTCTGCACCTATCTTATGTTTGTTTTCTCTATGTAGGCAGCATATTCTTTAGCTATATACACTCTCACTGGTATTTTGTATTTGTTCTTTGTCACTCTGAGATTACTTTCTACTCCAGCACACCTTCCCTTTTGTAGATAATTTGCGTTCTGCTCTGCTCTCCGGTTCCTTAGAAGGACCGTGAAGTGCTCGATGGCCGATCAGGCAGCATAGGCCCGAGCTGCCTTAGTTTAGTCTGTGTTCAGGACTTTTCCAACTCTTGCAAAAACCACTAGGGACTGCAGGGTTTGGATCTATAGTCTTCATGTGTTCAGTACTTTTTCCTGTCTAACTTCTCAGTATTACTCGTCACTAAATTTATTTGCATCTATGGTTTGATTTCTTTGCCTGTGTGGATAGGATGGGCTGTTACCAATATCTGGTGAGAATTTAATGTCAATAGCACCTTTAGAAATATATTTACTTATTTCACCCAATGTACATCTTTATATACCAGAACATCTGTATACAACTGTAAACTAGGGGTGAAATAAGTCATACTTATTTTTTCTATAAAATGACTGAAAAATAATGAAAAGCAATTACAATAATCACATTTTTTAACATGCTTTTTGCAAATAGTCATCTCAAATAAGCAAATAACATGGACGTATTTTGTATCCCTGTTCTTGTAACTACCTGTGAACTGGTTATTTACAGTCATCAGTAAATGGCATAAAAAATGGTGTCATTGTTTTTTCTCCATGAAACTCATAAAAATAGTTAGTACAAACAGCACTTACATGCTTAGTAAGAGGAAGTATAAAAAAAAACAAAAAACTTTAAAAAATAAATCACAGCTCATCTTGCGAAAAAAATATGACTCCATATGGTGAAACATACGTAAATGTATAAGTAACACAAACATTTATGGCTGTGTTAACTATGATTAAACAAACAAAAAAAATCTGTCCATTTGAACAAGATATATACTGTATGTGTGTAAATGTGTGATTAATGCATTACCACTCACATATTTTATATTCCCGTGCTTAATGTAAAGATACATATAAATGTGTGTGCGTGCGTGCGTGCGTGCGTGCGTGTGTGTGTGTGTGTGTGTGTGCGCGCGCAAGTGAGGTATGATGGAGGTGAGCAGCCCAGCCACGAGTCCTTCACTGTCGGTGTCCGCTCCTGAAAACAGAGAAGCAAAGTAGTAACCAAATACGGTAGTTAAAATTATTCACAGTCTATGATGCAGGTGAGAAGTGTTACCTGTATTAATTGTACTTTACATTGGATTCATTAATAATTAAGTACTAGAACATATGTAGTTTTCCTAATTATGTTTTTGCCAGAGGAGCTTCTGACTTCAATGGAACCTGGTAGCTGATACATGCTGCCCGATCCACAGGCACCATGTACCCTGGCAGCATGATTTCTGTCATATATATTTAACTCTGAAATGCCGTGGTTTTTCAGAGAGAAAACATTGTTCAAAAGCTGCTTGGGAGTCTATTCAAAAACACTGGTCCCCAGGATCTTCTTTGCACCCTCTGCCCTGGAGTGACAGTTTTCTCTTTGCATACAAATATAGGGAGAGACCTGTCAGTCATTGGCAGCAGGCAGGAAGAAGCCACCAGGGAGCCGCCTGTCTGACTAGTGAATTGAATGTGGTCATTATTATAACTAGAGATGGGCTAATGCGAAATGTGAGTTTCAGGGTTTATACCGAACATGGACTATTAAAAAAAAACAAAAAAACAACAAAAACAACAAAAAAAAACAAAACAAAAACTCAGAGTTTGGAGTTATTACCTCAGTATTTGTAGCCAAAACCAGGAGTGGGTAATAAATACAGGCTTGGTGATGTGTTTCTATTACACTTCTCCTCTGATTGTTCCACTCTTCGTTTTGACATATAAATACTGAGGTAAAAAAACTCCTATATGTTACACATCTTTTTTGGCAATTAATGCCACACATACACGTCAAGTATTTGATGTTTTTTTGTTACCTCAGTTTTTGTAAGCCAAAACCAGGAGTGGGTAATAATTACAGAAGTGGTGCTCGTGTTTCTATTATACTGTTCCACTCCTGGATTTCGCTACAAATACTGAGGTAAAAAAAACACCAAATACTGAACGTGTGCACATGGCCTTCCTATTACACATCTTTTTTGGCATTTAAGGCCATGTGCACATGTCCAGTATCTGGTGGGGTTTTTTTACCTCAGTTTTTGTAAGCCAAAACCAGGAGTGGGTAATAATTACAGAAGTGGTGCTCGTGTTTCTATTATACTGTTCCACTCCTGGATTTCGCTACAAATACTGAGGTAAAAAAAACACCAAATACTGAACGTGTGCACATGGCCTTCCTATTACACATCTTTTTTGGCATTTAAGGCCATGTGCACATGTCCAGTATCTGGTGTTTTTTTTTTACCTCAGTATTTTTAAGCCAAAAGCAGGAGTAAGTAAGAAATACTGACGTGGTGACGTGTTTCTATTATACTCTTCCTGTGATTGTTCCACTCCTGGTTTTGGCTTATAAATACTGAGGTAAAAAACCCACCAAATACTCAACGTGTGGACATGTTTTAATTGATAGGAAACAGATAAGCCCCAAGGTTGACAGCTCCTCTTATCTGCACACCACACTCCTTTATAGACTGAATGGAAGATCATACATATTGTTATGCTAAGCTGGGAATGACTCTATGGTAGCATCCCTTTGTTGTGGTAGTAGTTAGAGAAGGGTTACTTCAGTATTAATTACATTTACATACATTATTTTATATCTTTCTGGTATCATATAATATTTTGGGTTTCGCAAGAAATATTAAAGAGTGTTTCACATCTGCTGCATAATTTATTGAATCAAACATCCTTCCTCTTGCATGCCTCATATAATTAGATCTCTCAGTTTTTCCAAGTATAGAAGTAAATGGGGCATGACAGAAAATTCAGTGACCTCAGAAGAAATGTGTAGTATTGGAGCAATTCTTCTTAAGCCCCTTTGCACTCTTAAGCCGGAGACAATGTTTTATTGCAGCTCATAGTGTAACCTTTAAACTCACCCCAAGATAGTGTGTGTGCTGTATACATGGCCTTCACAATGTGAGGGGAGTCCATGAGCGCTGGTAAATGGGCTCCTCTGGAATGTTTTCCATGGGAATTGTGGGTGACGTGAGGTCAGTCTGTCCGGCTTCGGCCCTTCACTGAATGCGCATTGACACTGCACTTGAGTTGGGGACTGCTTTTGAAGTTTTCAAGCCTCTTCTAAATCATTTCTCAGCTTTTTCTGCTTAACTGCTTATGTCTAAAGAGAATGAACATGTAACACAGACAATAAAGCTAAAGTAGTGAAAGAAGGGGAATAGTTTGGGTCGGGGAGCATTGTATCCTTTTACTCAAGCATGGCTCCCTGTAGCACAATAGCCGCACCATATAAATATATTGACTTGCAACAAGTTCAGATCTCTTCTTTGAATTGTATAAACTTGGCTTTTTTTTTCTCCTAATAGTACAAACTTGGGCAATTAATATTGAATCTGACACTTACGAAATAAAATTACAATCACATTACAACTTTTCCATCTGGCAGTAGTATTGAGAGGGAGATTTATGTGTCCCTGTGCTTACAAGCCTCGGGCTATATAAATATAGACCCAACTTCTTAGGGAAAGTCCATTCCGAAAGTCTTACTGCTAAAAGATTTAACTGTTTCATTCCTTTATCATGGTTATATTTAAGTTTATTTCTAAGACAAGGTCAGCTTCTTCAGTCTCTTAGGACACGATTCGAGAACAGTTTTACTGCAGCAGATCTCTATATATTTGAGCATCTCCAGACATCAGTATTATTGTTGTCAATGATCAGTTTTCCAGAATCTACATTTTATAGACAGGCATACAGGGGTGCACAAACTTTTTTAGTCTGAGGGCTGTATCATCATCTAAAGTTTGGCCACCTCTAAAAATGGTAGCTTAAGGGGGACATATTGCCATTTTTTTCCCATTAAACTGGACACATGATGTAATAGGTGCTATGTTGCATAATAAAAGTTTTTTTCTTTTTTTTCTAATTTTGCCTCACCATTGCATTGATTTTAGCAATCAATTTTAGCAATCAAATAATTCAATATCTAAGCACTTTTTGCCAAATGGAAGAGATTAAGCTGGGGTGTGTATACTTCTTCCTCTTTCTGATGCTGGCAAAGTAAGCAGGCAGCAACACACTAAAGAAAATAAAAAAAAAAAAAGAACACCCCCCAACAATATCTTAGATCAGTGAAGTGAGACAAGTTTCTGTACCAAGTTATCATGATGGTGCTTTTTTTTCCATAGATAAACTTGGCAATATCTTTAATGACCATCTGCTCTCCTAACTGCAGAGTGGTGACGTGCTGGATGGAGAACATCAAACCTGAGTGTGCTTAACTGACAACTCTCAGCGCTCATCTCTGGTAGTCAGTGGGGGAAGGGGCAGTGCTGTGGAGTTGAGTAATCTGCTTCTAGTACACACAAAATAATCGTCAAAAGATCGTTCGGTGCATAAAAGATGTCATATGTCTTAACAGTACATGTCCTGTTTGCACGAGACAAGATGTTGCTAAAAATGATGATTTTTTTTAAAATGCTAATTTACAATCATTTTGGTCATTTGTACAGTGATCAGCAGCCAGTTTATAGTGCTTAATTTTCAGGAAACGTATTCCGCTATATAGTAAGTGGCCATTGGGAACAGTAGCATTGGTTTGGGGAAGTATGAGACTATTAAAGCGTAAAGGATTTTTCATATTTTGTCATATTTCATGGTATAATTAGTGCTACACACAGCCCTTTTCTTCCCGTAAATACAGAAGAGACCATGGCAGAAATAAACAGTATTTTCCAATATAAATGAGAGTTACAAGAAGGTGTGAAAAGAGCCTCAGTGCACTTATTCTGAATGAATGCCTTATCTATATATTTGGAGCCCTAAAAGCTTATGGACACTATAACATTCTTTCACCCTTTTCATCTACTTTTATTAGTATAATGAAAATTTTAATTTTAATTATTTATTGGATAAATAGCCAGGACCTGTGCTTGGTTTATTACTTTTGTTAGGTATCTGTATTTGTTTAATTAGAGTAACAGCTGTAGTACCAGACATAGCCCGGGTTAGTAACTAAGTGTCTCTCTCTCTGTCTCGCTCCCACTCTCCCACTCTCTCACCTTCCCTTTCTCCCCCCTCTCTCTCCATCTCTGTCCCTCTCCATCTCTGTCCCTCTCCATCTCTGTCCCTCTCCATCTCTGTCCCTCCCCATCTCTGTCCCTCTCCATCTCTGTCCCTCTCCATCTCTCCCACTCTCCCTCTCTCCAACTTTCCCTCTCCATTTCTTTCCCTCTCTCTCTTCTCTCTCTCTCTCCCACTCGCTCGATCTCCCACTCTCTCGCTCTCCCACTCTCCCTCTCTCTCTCACTCTCCCTCTCTCTCTCTCTCTCTCCCTCTCCTTCCCACTCTCCCTCCCTCTTCCAATCTCTCCCACTACTCCCTCTCTCACTTTTCCTCTCTTCCCCTCTCCCACTATCCCTCTCTCCCACTTTCTCTCTCCCTCTCTCTCCCTCTCTCTTCCACTCTCTCCCTCTCTCTCACTCTCACCACCGAAATATTATTAACTGACACATAAGCCTATCCTAACAATATCCTTCGTTACCTATAACATCCAATCAGAGCTTCTATTAATGACCTGCAGCAAAGTAGTGGTAGAGCGGTGATTGGTTGCTATAAGACACCCAAAAAATATCCAGGCTAACTGTCAAAACAGACAATATATTACCTCACACATCCAAACAGTAAGTAAGCGTATTTTTGACGAATAACTGTAAAGCACGGGGTTAAAACCTCCCCTCAAAACATAGTCTATGACGTTTCCTGAGTCAAGTGAGATGGTGTGCAAAATTTCGTGATTGTAAATGCAATACTGCGCATTCCTTTAGTGGACACACACACACACACAGACACACACACACACTGTACATACACACACTCAGCTTTATATATTAGATACCTGATATCTTAAAATCCTTATATTTTAGGCCCTCTTTCTTTTTCCTGCCTACCAGATTGTTGCATGCATTAGACTATTTGATTATCTTTGGCTGAAATATTACACATTTCTTATCTTGCACCCAGGCATACAGTTAGATTCATGCTTTCTATGACATAATGTATGTGAGTTTCACAGCCTGTATAATATGTGCTCTAAACATTTTATTATTAACCTTTAAAAAATTGAGCGTGAACCCTGGCTGTTTTAGTAATGAGGTCTGCAGCACGCGGCTGTTTCCTGTGGAACAAGGCCTGCCTTTCTTATAGCATTATTTTAAAGTGTTGGCTTCCTTAAACTTCCACAACATTAAATCTTTATAGATCCTAATTTTACCTAGAGCCTCCACCACTGAAGTATATTGACCCTTCTTAGTGCTTTGACAGCTAAACAGGTGATTTTCTGTTACTGAGATTTGGCACAGCATTTATGCTCCTGTACTTAGATGAAACGGATGATTTTCAGTGTCTGGCAAACAAATATCCTAATCTTTGGGAGGGGAAAACTGAAATGTGACTCCTTTTATATAATGAAAATTATTTTTGAATAGTTTAACATACATAAAGAAATATTGTATGAGAGTATGCTGACATACTGCAGATTAGGTGCAAAACCTTTTGCAACTGAAAATGCGTGACTAGCACTACCCACTCATATGATAAGTTGTCACGGCAGTAACAGAATGACTGGGAATCGTGACTCCTGAACTGTCCCTCAGACTAGGGGAGTCCCTAATAGAGTTGAGCGATGTTCGAAGTTCGCCTATTTCATGTTTGAGTGAGTTTGGGGGGTGTTCGAGCTCAAGCTCGAACTCGAGCTTTTGCTAAAAGCTCGACAGTTCGAGTTAGGTTCGAGAACGGTTCGATCAACAAAAACGTAGCTTTTCACAGTAAAGCTGTGTGCACACGTTGCTGTCTGCATGCGTCCTGCATCCCCAGCACAATCCCTCTCTCTTTCCTACTCGCCAATCACGGGCGTCTCGCTGCACGATTGTCACAAATCTGCAGCGCCTTTTCCTGTTTAGAAAATGGCTGCTGCTTCATTATTCAATCAGGTATTCCGTGCTTTCTCCACACACCGGCGCCCATGATTGGTTGCAGTCACACATGCCCCCACGATGAGTGACAGCTGTCTCACTGCAACCAATCACAGCCGCTGGTGGGCGGGTCTATATCGTGCAGTAAAATAAATATATAATAAAAAAAAATAGGGAAGCCCTTTTTTTTAATTATTTCATGAATCTCATGAAATAATTAAAAAAAAAATCTTTGCCCCATTTTTGTGTCCAGCCAGGTACAACTATGCAGCTGGGGATTGGAATCCGTAGCACAGGTTAGCCCAAGCTTTCTGGGCCCCTCTGCTGTGAATTGCAGTCTGCAGCTGCCCCAGAAAATGGAGCTTTCATAGAAGCGCCATCATCTGGCGCTGTATCCAACTCTTCCAGCTGCCTTGGTGATGGGTGGCTTGCTAGGTAATAATGGGTTAATACTAGCTTTGTTTTACTAGCTAGTATTAAGTCAGAGATTCTTAATGTCAGGCAAGTTTGACCCGGCCATTAGGAATCTCAAATAAAGGGTTAAAAGAAGACACCACACAGAGAAAAAATACTTTAATAGGAATAAATACACAGACACACTTAGAGACTCCATGTTCATTACTCCCTTGCATCCCTCCACGATCCATGGTCTTCTGTCATCTTTCTCCTTCAACCCATGCAGTTCTGCTACATCAGACAGCGCTGCATGGGAGGAAGACGCTACTGCTTCCCGTGCAGTCTATATCACTCAGTGAGTAGCAGAGGCTGCAGGCTGTAAGCGGTGATGTCACCGCTGACAGGTGCATTGCTATAGCAACGGTGGTCTCCGTTATTGACTGGCTGTGGCAGCTGGTGAATAACGGAACAGGGAAGCAGAACGGGGAGCCGACCATGTGCCAGAGCATCTCACCGGTACACGGGGATGCACAAACGAGCACCGCGTACCGGGAAGATGCACTGACAGGACTTAGCAATGACATCTAGCCATGTGACCAGTCTGTAGCCAATGAAATAATAGACACGTGACTGGTCACATGCTTTTTTTTTACGTTACGGAAGGTCCTATCATCAGTGCTGGTTACCGGGAGGATGCAGCGATTATCGGAAGGAAAAGCGGTGGGAGACAGAGTGCAGGACGCATTGCGGGGACCTGTAAGTGTAATGGCAATGTTTATTAACTGTATGTGTACATTTATAATGTGTTTTTGTGTTTGTTTGCCTCCCATTGTTTTCAATGGGGTTCGAGAGGTTCGTCGAACGGTTTGCCGAACCGAACTCGAACGGGGCCTCCGTTTGACAAACAGAACCAAACTCGAGCCTTTAGAGGCTGGCTCATCTCTAGTCCCTAACTGTCCCTCATCCCAGAAGTATGCCTGATGGTGGCAAGGTTTGGACCACCAGCGAAACCCTAACTCCTGAGAAGCCGTGATCTTATTCCCCCTCACCCCCACCCTGGGAGATGCCGGGACTGTAGTGATAAATCCCCATACAAATAGACAGGGAGGGAGGAACTAAAACTCACACTCACAACAGTCAATCATGGAGGTAGACAGTATGTACACAGTTAGGAAAGAACGAAAAGGAAGGAAACACACAATGACAAGGTTATCTTCACAACACACACAATAGCATACAACAGTGCTCCAGCAGCTGAATCACCATGCACCAAGACCGATATATTGCTTTTGCTATATTTCAGCATAGAGGAACAGGATCCACCATCTTTTAAAGGGCGGAGGTGGCAGTGATAGGTCTTCACCAACTCATGACCCCAGCAGCAAGTCAAAGGCTAGCAGGAATTAACTCCTGCCAGACCAATCATAAGCAAGCACAAAACTTGTCAACGCCCAGCTCTGGCTAAACAACACAGAAACACTAGCTGCTATGTCAGACTCTGCAGTGTAAGTCTATGGGTGCGTGTGAAACAACGCACTGCACTCGCATATCATCCGACCACAGTGTGATGTACACAGAGGCAGGCCGTGGAGGAGAGTGAGATAGTGCTCCCTCCCTCTTCTCTGCAGCTGTGATCCGATCATAAGATCAGATCACAGTTGCATGACCCTTGGCTGACGCTCGCAGCAGAGGGTCATTAGCATGTCATTTAAGATGCTCTCTCTTTGGAAGTTATGCATAAGTGGAACCAAGGACTAAGCCTGATCCTTTGATCAAGGAGGCTGACATCTTTTTTTCACCAAAATATAAATGATGTAGGTTTTTTGAAAAAGTAGTCAAACACAAAAGTTCCTTTAAAAATGCCTGGCTACAGCGGGATATTTTGCATAAAATATATTGACTGTAACCGTTTTTAACATTTGGCACCTTTTCCTTAAAATTTCCATTTTGCGTCGGCACCTTTTTAGTGTCACATTATTTGAAGTGATTAATATACTAGTTTGCTTTACTTATTTAAGCATTCCACCATGTATCCTCCTCCGTAACCTTGTGACATTGACAGAACAATTTGCATGCTCCTTGCTCCTTCTTTTATGCATTTCTAATTAATGCAAGATATATAGAGAATAAAATTGCATGATAATTGTGAATGTTAGTTTGCTGGAGGAACGTCGTTGTTAATCAAGCATTAATGTAAGTGTTTAACATGTAACTGTCATCTCCGTGCACTGTGAAATTCTGTTTGTTTATTCATCGCACAAAAATAACAAGTTTGTTTTTCAAATAACCTTCAGAAGAAAAAAGATGCACAATAACAGTAATGAATGAAATAAGCCTCCCATCAGCCGTTAGTTGTTATAATAGATCTGTATATAGTTAGTAATGTATTATATAGTAAGTCTGGTGTTGCTTTGGGCCACAAATCTTGATGCTGCGTCAAAATCTGTATTTGCATAATTTGTACTACAAATCTGCAATAAATCTACCATAGCTGAAAGCGGCCTTACAACCAGTAATATTATTTTTAAATTATTATTATTATTATTATTTTTGAAGGTGGTTCATTTGGCACTGTAACTTTTTCCATCATTAGAAACATGTCCTTTGATGTAGTGTTCTAACCACAATAGGATATGGTTTGTCCAACGGAGTAAGTGCTGATTGCAACTGTCAAAAATATTTTCCTCTTTCAGATACTCAGTGCCTTGCAATTTAATCGTCAGATGCCTATAAACCTTGGTCTAAAAGTCCATGCACCCATTAAAATGGGGCAATCAAATTTACAACTCCTCTTGCAAAAGGAATCCATCATACATCCTTGACTATGAAAAAAAAAGCCCATGGAATGAAAAAAAGGACCTAAAGAGTTAAAGGGATCCAACCAGCTGGATGTTCATATCTAAAGGGAATATGCGGGTTGGGTCTTGCTACATATTCCCGCCCCTGTCTGCCTGCCTAGCCTTCCTCACCCTGTCGCTGACATAGATGTTAATTCCATTGCAGGCAGACAGGGGCGGGAATCGATGGCAAAATCCGACCATCAAATTCCCTTCCTGTTGCACCTGTCAGTCAAGTAGCAGTGGAATGCTGGAACCTTACCTTCGCATATTTCTGAAATAAGACATCCAATCTCTGAACAAAAGGTATGCCAAGATTCAGCATCAGAGTGCCAGTATAGCACTGCCTTTACTTTATATGTGAAAATCCTGCTGGTTGGTTCTCTTTAAAATAGGGGGATAACTTATTATTGTTGT
Organism: Anomaloglossus baeobatrachus; assembly: GCF_048569485.1. NCBI lineage: Eukaryota > Metazoa > Chordata > Amphibia > Anura > Aromobatidae > Anomaloglossus > Anomaloglossus baeobatrachus. The sequence continues at coordinate 472,912,640 of NC_134356.1, forward strand.
AATTGAAACAACTCACTGAATGTATCTAACTCTATTCATAGATTTCTTTTTATCTCTCTAATGCGGGCATCACACGGGACGATATATCGTGCGATCGCACGAGCGATCGTACCTGCCCCCGTCGTTTGTGCGTCACGGGCAATTAGTTGCCCGTGGCGCACAAAGTCGTTAACCCCCCCCCCCGTCACACGCACTTTCCTCCTGGACGACCTCACTGTGGGCGGTGAACATCCTCTTCCTGAAGGGGGAGGGGCATTTGGCGTCACAGCGACGTCACACAGCGCCCGGCCAAAAACAGAGGTGGGGCGGAGATTAGTGGGACGTAACATCCCGCCCACCTCCTTCCTTCCGCATTGCCGGCGGGACGCAGGTAAGCTGTGTTCATCGTTCCTGGGGTGTCACACGGAGCGATGTGTGCTGCCTCAAGAACTATGAACAACCGGCGTAGAGAAGAAGTTACTTTTTGAAAATGAGCGACGTGTCAACGAGCAACGATAAGGTGAGTATTTTTGTTCGTTCACCATCGCTCGTAGCTGTCACACGCTACGATATATCAAACGATGCCGGATGTGCGTCACAGAATCCGTGACCCTGACAACATATCGCCCAATATATCGTACTCTGTGACGCCGGCATAAGGCCATGTGCACACGTTGAGTATTTTGTGATGTTTTTTTACCTCTGTATTTGTAGCGAAAACCAGGAGTGGGACAATCAGAGGAAAAGTATAATAGAAACATGGCACCACTTCTGTATTTATCATCCACTCCTGGATTTGACTTACAAATACTGAGGTAAAAAGTTATGGGTCCCAAAATTTACCATTTTATTTTATCTATCTTTCTTTTTTTATGAAGGTCAGAATTTTTTTAAGCCACTGAATTGGTAGAAAAAAAAAAAATATTCTAATTTAGTATTACTATTGATCTGGACAATTATGTTGTCAGCTTACTTTTACTGCACATTTTTACTTAAAGCCATAAAAATAAAACAAAAAAAAAACTAGTGCAGAATTGCATTTTTTTCACCATTTTATTGCCCTTAAATTTTGCAATTTTCTGTAATTATATATGGTAAAAATGAATGGTGTGATTCCCAAGTTCAACTTATCATGCAAAAAACAAGTACTTATACGTCTATGTCAGCAGAGAAATGCAAAAGTTATGGCCTCTTGAAAAAGGAGAGGAAAAATGAAAACACAAAAATTAAAATTTCCTGCATCCTTAAAGGTATTGTCCACTACTTGGACAACTCCTTCTCATTACCCATGTTTGCCCTGTTAAAATAAAAAAGCTTATACTCCTCACGTGAGGTTGTTGTATCACACGACCCTTGCTCCCACTCAGCACCGGCTTCACGCTAACATGTTAGTATATCTTTAAATTTGCTGTACATCATGAATAGATGTTTTCTGTTGATGCAATTTCTTCCAAGGTTCATTCTACAATAAAATCACTGTGTATGTCAGGCTTCCAGCAGGGGGAGCTGGAGTCCTGCAGGGAAAGACACTACACAGAGCTGAATGAGCAAGGAGGGGAACTCCCAGAGTGTGCTAATGCAGTGTCTGCTATCAGCCGGACAGCTGAAGCTGTGGACCATGCGGGGGATGGTCAGACGGTTCCGGGTCATTCGCAGTACGGGCAGCAGGTACCAGAGGAAACAACCGAATGGGTAGGTAGGAGAGGGGAAAACAACCGGGGCTGTTGTGGGAAGGAAGGAGGTGGGGCAGAGGAATGGTACAACGACTAAGGGACAGAATACAGACAGAGGCTTAGGGCACAGAGAGGGAACGGATCAGGATCACACTTACAGGGACCAGCACTCACAGGCAAAACAGCGCTAGGCTTATAGCCGGCGCTAGTTCACTGGAAATATCAGCTTTTAAGGCATCCAGGCTCCGGAAGGGAGGCCGAGGACAAGGCTCCGCCCCCTTGCCATGTGGATGGGGAGGTGAACATTGCCATGTAGTTGTCATTTCCCTTTGTGAACCCGAGTGACCTACACAGGAAATATCTACATTCAAGTCTATTGACTAGACTTTATCTATGCAAGCCACAAACTGGATATATTACTTAAAAATTGTACTATATACAGTATTTTATGTGGCAAACAAAATCCAGGTTGGTAAGGAAAAATCAAAGAAATTCTGAAGTAGTGACCACTGCAGCTAAATGATGATCAGTGTGCAGGGTGATCAGGGCCGGCTCCAGGTTTTTGTGGGCCCTGGATGAAAGAGTTTCAGTGGGCCCCATCCACATGTAGACATGCACATACACAGATACGTAGGCATACAGGCATACATATATAAACATATTTAAAGAGAAATTTAGAAAAACACATAAATAGACATACATTTATACACAGTCACATATACACTGACATAAATAGATACACACATCATACATACACAGACACATTAGAGATATTTCTAATATGAGGAAGCCGGCAGCAGCCTCACTTACCTCTCCCGCTTGTCTCCAGTACAGCTTCTCCCGGGCATGTGACTGTGCCACGCGGATTGGTGGTGTCACTAACAGACATGGCCACACACAGAGGGCACTGACACTGCTGTATATACATCACAGGAGAGGCTCGGTTCATACACATTAGTTGGGGGGCATACACATTACTGAGGAAGGGGGTATACAGCAATGGGGGCATACAGCTCCAGAGCGGGCATACAGCTCTCGGGGAGGGCATTAGGCTCTGGGGTGGGGGACCATACAGCTCTGGGGGTATACTGCACTGGGATGGGAGGACAAACAGCACTGCGGGGTGTACAGCACTAGGGTGGGGGGTGACTTGCAGCTTTGGGGGTATACATCCCTTGGCTTGGGGGGCAGACAGCTTTGGAGGGTATACAGCACTGGGGTGAAGGGGACATACAGCTCTGGCATATAGGGCACATACAGCTCTGGGGGTTATAGTAGTATGCACCCCCATATTCCTCCATATTAATATAATGCACCCATAATGCTCCCCATAATATAATGCTGCCTCAGATTACTCAATGTAGTAGTATGAAGCCCCATAATCCTCCATATAGTGTTATGCAGCCTCCATATTCCTCCATATAGTATAATGCAACCAATATTCATCCATAAAGTGTTATGAAGCCCCTATATTCCTCCATTTAGTGTTATGCAGATCCCATATTCCTCCATATCGTATAATGCACCCATTATTCCTCCATATAATATAATATGCACCCCATATTCTTCCATATAATATAATGCAGCCTTATATACCTCCATATAGTGTTACCAAGACCCCATAGTCCTCCATATAATATTATTCATCCCCCATATAGTATTATGCAGCCCACATAAAGCATTATGCAGTCCCCATATAGCAGTATACAGCCCCCATATTGCATTATGCAGTCCTCATAGCATTATGCAGTCACCATATTATATTATATACCACTGTGCAGCACCCATATAGCACTATGCAGGCACTATGCAGTCATCATATTGCATTATGCAGCCCCTATATAGCACTATGCAGCCCCCATATAGCACTATGCAGCCCCAATATAGCATTATGCAGCCTCCATATAGCAAAATGCAGCCCCCATATAGCACTATGCAACCCGCATATAGCACTATGCAGGCACTATGCAACACCATATAGCACTATGCAGGCACTATGCAGCCCCCATATTGCATTATGCAGGCCCAATATAGCAATATGCAGCCTCCATATAGCAATATGCAGCCCCCATATAGCACTATGCAGCCCGCATATAGCACTATGCAGGCACTATGCAACACCATATAGCACTATGCAGCCCCCATATTGCATTATGCAGCCCCAGTATAGCATTATGCAGCCTCCATATAGCAATATGCAGCCCCCATATAGCACTATGCAGCCTGCATATAGCACTATGCAGGCACTATGCAACACCATATAGCACTATGCAGGCACTATGCAACACCATATAGCACTATGCAGCCCCCATATAGCACTATGCAGGCACTATGCAGCCCCCATATAGCACTATGCAGCCCCAATATAGCATTATGCAGCCTCCATATAGCAATATGCAGCCCCCATATAGCACTATGCAGCCCGCATATAGCACTATGCAGGCACTATGCAACACCATATAGCACTATGCAGCCCCCATATAGCACTATGCAGGCACTATGCAGCCCCCATATTGCATTATGCAGCCCCCATATAGCACTATGCAGCCTTTATATAGCACTATGTAGCCCCCATTTTGCATTATCCAGCCCCCATATAGCACTATGCAGCCCCAATATAGCACTATGCACCCCCCATATAGCACTATACAGGCACTATGCAGTCGTCATATTGCATTATGCAGCCCCCATATAGCACTATGCAACCCCCATATAGCACTATGCAGCCCGCATATAGCACTATGCAGCCCTCATATTTCATTAGGCAGCCCGCATATAGCACTATGCAGCCCTTATATAGCACTATGTAGCCACCATATTGCATTATGCAGCCCCCATATAGCACTATTCAGCCCCCATATAGCACTATGCAGCTGCCATATTGCATTATGCAACCCCCATGTCATTATGCAGCCTCCATATTGCATTATGCAGCCCTCGTATAGCACTATGCAGTTCTCGTATAGCATTATGCAGCCCCATATAGCACTATGCACCCTCATGTATGTATGCAGCCTCCATATCATTGAATGCACCCCCATACCATTTAATGCACCCCTATAGTCCTCCAGCCACCATGACTAAATACATACTTCTCCTTGTTTCCCCACTACTCCGGTCTCCTCACCATATGTCCACTGTTCTGCCACTCTGCACATCTGAGCACAGCAGGCATGTAATAATGACGTCATCGTGCTCCGCTATGCTGAGCTGTCGGAGCACCGCAGGCACAGCAGGAGAATGATGTGAGAGGGAGCACTCTCTCCTGCTCCCATCATTTCTTTCAACTGTATCGGCAACTGCGATGCTGATACAATTGCAAGTGTGACACCGGGGCCCCCTGACTTACAGGCCCCATAGTGGTTATGTGGCCTGCCGCCATTGGCGATACACCACTGTCTCTGCCAACTGCGAATGTGCCCCCGCGGCAGTCCAGGTCTCCGACATTTTCCCGGGGTGTGCCAGGTGCTGATGCTGACCCTCAGTGGAATTCTATTAATTTTGGAAGACACATGCCTAATCTGTAAGGAGAGTATTTGGATCTGTGAAAATTGAGAATGTGTGATATAAAAATATTCTATTTAGTTTAGTTGCTATAACTCTTTACTTTACTATTTTTTAATGTGTTGTTTTCAAGACTATCAAAACATCAAAATGCATAGTGAACAATGAGACTTCTTTATATAATTGACAGCTTATAAACAAATATCACTGGGTTCTACCTAATGCCGAGAAGCTTCTTGGAGGCAGCGCAAGTGAATTTTCATTTTTTGTGGATTTTGTATCATCAGAATGCAATAAAGTAACTTTCCATGATGTCCTTTGTGTCAAACATGCTGTAAACCCTAGTAAAGCACAAGGCTCTCCTGAGGATCATGTAGTAATTTTGACTTCAAGTCTGACATTTACTGTCTGTATGTACACTACATATAAATATAGGCATTGTTACAATACTGTAGACTCCATTTCAAATATGCAATTCTTTTTTTATTACCCTAGCTGATAGCTTCTCACTACTAAAAAACAAAGACATTGTCAAATATAAAATCCGAGCATAATTTACAATTTAAACAGACTCCTTAATACTCTGAATACATATTGCAAACAATAGCTTCCCTACTTAAAAACTTTAGACAGAACAGAAAAGCAAAAAATGGATCTTACTGCACTGCTCCTGATAAAGTGGCTATAATAAGTAAACCAATAATGATACAAACCAATACTGGAAACAAATATTAATAGTAAGAATTAAATACAGTGATCACCACAATGTATATGTCCATGGAACCAGGGGTACCCGTATTGGTTAAAGTCTGAGAAAAATGTAATTAGGTTGATGGAACCCAGCTAAAAAGGGGGATAATATAAATAGTTCAATCAGAGTTAACCCCAGAATGGGATTACTATAATACCCTGGATTATGCAATAAAAAGGGCAGCAGTGCGGTAGAAGTATTTAATGAGCTGATCCATGCTGTACTCAGTGGTCTGATGTCTCCTGTCTCCTGTCTTCTGTTTAGGCTCGTGATATTAGAGCGTGTTATCCTGAAGAAGGATGCTTCCCCTTTGAAACTCGTTGTTTTTTGCACACACTCTGACGTGTATGTCCACTCATCACATACACGCGTTTGGTTCCCAAGCAAAACGTCCGGCTGGAGGGCCCTGAGCCTATACAGAATGGCATCGTTCTAAATACGGAAGGCACACTCTGACCGCACAATAATTTATATTATCCACTTTTTTGAGGGATTCCATCAACCCAATTAATTTTTGTCGGACTTTAACCAACTTCCAACCTGGGTACCACGTGTTTCATTAATTGTGGGGATCACTATAAAATCTTTTAATTAATATTTGTTTCCAGTATTTTTTGTATCATTATTTGTTTACTACTTACAGTATAGCCACTTCATCAGGGGCAGAGCGGTAATATCTATTTTTCCCATTTATAAACCTCTTGATAGGGCACCGCAGGGGCGGCCATACTATTGGTGCAACCTTTGCAGACGTAGGTAAGGGGGCCCATTTCTTTCTGCAAAGCAGGTGGAATTGTGCATCTCTGATGAGTTCTTGGACTGGAAAGGCCCCTATATTGTTCTTGCACAGGGATCCTCTTCTGTAGACCCACGTATTCTGGTATTCAAAAACAAGCAACTTTTATAGAGCCTCTCTCTGAATCCTAATGAGGTCTCGTATTTTCTATCTTTCTCTGCATATTAGAACATGCAATGTCTCATGTGTAAGGACATGACAGAGGTGCATACACTCCGAGACCCGAGGAAGGGATTTAGCTGATGAAAAGCAGGATGAGTGTAACCTTTAAGTTACTCTAATCCACCATGGCTATTAAACAAGATCTGTCACAAAATATCACAATATAAACTGTGTACACGATTAAAATAGATCTCTTAAACCTGATGAGGCTGGTGTTCTTACTCTGCAAAATGCCAGAATGGCTGTATTTGCAACCTATGAAATGTTTTCCTGCCTACTATTAATTATGAACATTATTTAGTCCAGCGAAACACTCATTTTATTATTAGATGAGAAACAATGAATTTTCAAAGTGAGAATATTGTCTTCCTTAGATTTATATAAATGGAGTCTGTCAGATAAACTGACAACAGTATCAGCAAAGCACATAGCCTTTTGGAGATGGAGCGCCCATAAAAATTGTACCTTTACACTACTTTACCACAATGAGCTTTTGGTGAGTTTTTAATTTTTCAGAATTTCTTCCCCTTTTTTGCACCTATTAAGAAAACTAGGTTACTTACGTAATATTACATGTGTTATTATTTGCGTTTTTGTCGCTGCAGTTGTTGTCTCTTTTTGGTATGACATGTTTTAAACAAAGCTGTTTTGTTTTTGACCCTTCTGGGTATTTGGTTTTGAACAAACTTTATTGATATGCTTATGCGCGGAAAGGCACGAAAAATGCATCTAAACGGAAAACAGCATACCTGCAAGAAAAAATTGACATGTTGCTGGTAGGAGATTTCTATAAATCCCATCCACTCTGCTTGAACTGTAAGGCTATGTGCCCACGGGAGTCTGTACTCGCAGATTTTGCCGCGGAAAACCTACACATTTATCTGGATTTTCTAGATAAATCTGCAGGTTTTAGCAAGTACAGACACTCCCCATGTTATCCTATGAAACATGGGGAGTGCTGTGTCCATGCTGCGGTATGTGCAGCTGCGGAATATGCTGCGGATGTCCTGCAGCCGCACATGTCATGTCAATTATTCCTGCGGAATTACCAGCGGAATTTCCGCCACTCCACTATGGAGATAGAGGCTGAGACTTCCACAGGTAAGTCACATGAATGTCCGCAGGTTTACTGCATCTATTTTGCTGGAATCCCACGGATCCCACGGATTCCAGGGAGCTGCTGCGGGAAACCTGCGGACGTACCTGCAGAGATATACGCAGATGCTAGCTCCTGTGGGCACATAGTCTTAAAGGTTGCATTTTTGACACAGCAAAAACATTTAGCTTCAAAAAGTCACTAAAAATGCATTGTAGGCACAAAGACTTATTGTTCTGATCATTGCCTCAGTTCTGCAGAAATTGGCATTTAATAAAAGCTGCTAATTAGGGAGCGTGGTGCACCCTGGGTGTGATCAGGAGGCTCAGTGCATTGTTCTGGCTGTCCCTGCCTTCCTCATAGGTGAATGCGTCTGCACACTGCAGCTAATGAATGTGCCCAAATAGACCTCATATGAACTGGGGAGCAGATGGGGTCCAGGCTTAGATCTTAATTGAAACCTTTCTGAGAAAGATTAGTGGATAAGGGTGCATAGCCCAGGAGGGGGCCATACCCCACAATGCAAAGCACAAACAATAAAAGGCAGTTGACATCACTGGCTTGCCTGGGCTTTGTCTACAAACAGTGCTTGCTCCAGATGTCAGCACTGTCAATCACCAGTGAGAAAGGCAAGAACATCCCAAACCAATGGGTGGATCGGGGCAGTTTTCACACTCTGGGTGCACTGAAAACACCCTGAGCCCTCATTCAGATGTCCATGTGTCATGTAGCTGTATACGGTGTTGTGACTGGATCCTTCTCCCATATCACACAATCAACAGAGCGTGAGATACGTGAACAATCCAAAAAACATTTATTCCAAGCAAAACAGAATGTCCATCAAATAATCCACCATACGGAGGGTAAAAATAGTCCAGAAATGGCATAAATGTCTTGGAGTTCAGTCACAATCCTCCAGCAGTCCTTCTCCAGAGAAATCAGAGTTTCTCACAGTCTCTCTGGGGTGCTAGCTGCAGCCTCAGTGTCTCCCTCAGAGGTTCAATCTAAAGGTACCGTCACACTTAATGATGCTCCAGCGATCCCACCAGCGATCAGACCTGGCAGGTATCACTGGAGCGTCGCTACATGGTCGCTGGTGAGCTGTCAAACAGGCAGATCTCCACATCGATCAGAGATCAGCCACCAGCCACCCATGTAACGACTCTGTGCTTCGTAACCATAGTACACATCGGGTTACTAAGCAAAGCGCTTTGCTTATAGTTACCCTATGTGTACCTTGGCTACGTGTGCAGGGAGCAGGGCTTCTAAAAGCTGCAGATGCTGGTAACCAAGGTAAATATCGGGTAACCAAGCAAAGGCTTTGCTTGGTTACCCGATGTGTACCTTGGTTACCAGCGTCCGAAGATGCCGGCTTCCTGCTCCCTGCACATTCAGATCATTGCTCTCTCGCTGTCAAACACAGCGATGTGTGCTTCACAGCGGGAGAGCAACAACCAAAAAATGTCCAGGACATTCAGCAACAACCGGCGACCTCACAGCAGGGGCCAAGTCATTGCTGGATGTCACACACAGCGACATCACTAGCAAGATCGCTGTTGCATCGCAAAAAACATGACTCAGCAGCGATGTCGCTTAGTGAGATGTGGCCTTTACTCCTTCTCTCTTCTCCTACTCATCCAGACTGAATCACTAATCCCTCAGGTAAGCAAATCATTTAGGTGAATTCCAGGACCCCTCCCTCACACCTAGGGACAGAAGCACTTCAAGGAGTTTTAACCCTGCAGACAGGATAAACAATACTTTGAATAGACAGACCACCACACCAAAAATATGAACGCACACAAAATGGTACATGACCCACAATATCCCACCATCACAGGTGTTATCACGGATATAGCTAGGAATGTACACATTATACTCCATGGTGCGATTCAGATTTCTTTTTTATATGGACCGTGTGTGCAAAACTCACTGAGATAATGTATGTCCGATTTTTTACAGTATAACTGATGAAAGGCTCTTACAAGTCTAAAGGGTGCTTTACACGCTGCTACATCGCTAACGATATATCATTGGGGTCATGGTGTTAGTGACGCACATCCGGCGTTGTTAGCGACATTGCAGCGTGTGACAGCTAGGAGCGACGATCAGCAATCGCAAAAACGTCAAAAATCGTTGATTGTTGACACGTCGCTCCTTTTCATAATATCGTTGGTGGTGCATGCTGCTGGTTGTTCCTCGTTCCTGCAGCATCACACATCGCTATGTGTGACACCGCAGGAACGATGAACATCTCCTTACCTGCGTCCACCGGCAATGAGGAAGGAAGGAGGTGGGCGGCATGTTCCGGCCGCTCATCTCATCCCCTCCTCTTCTATTGGATGGCCATTTTGTGACGTCACTGACACCGAACGCACCTCCCCCTTGAAGGAGGGATTGTTCGGCAGCAACAGCGACGTCGCAGAACAGGTATGTGCATGTGACGCTGCCATAGCGATAATGTTCGCTGTGACAGCGATCACCACATATCGCACCAATGACAGGGGCAGGTGATATCGCTCGCGACATCGCTAGCGATGTCGCACCGTGTAAAGCACCCTTAAGGGTCCATGAAAAATTTGTATAGCACACAGATTACATCCATGTGACATCTATGTGCTGCCCGTGTTTAACCACTTAATGACTTATGGCGTACTATGTCCATCATAAGTCATTTTCCTGCTTTTGATGTGGATTTGAATGGCACATCTTTCCCTGCAGATGAAGGTTGAATTATTCAGCCAGAACAGTCATAGTTGGAGCAGCGTTCCACCCTCAGCTGTTAACCTACTAAATGCCGCTGGCAATCTCTGACAGCAGAATTTAGTGCACACTAGCTGGGGCCGCGTTATTCTGACCCCTCATCAACGTGACCAGGACACGGATGAGCTATCATGACAGCCAGAAGACCCCTGGCACATTGATGCAAAACACTGATGACACCGTTACCGATTTTTCATGTGTCTTTAAATATGGACGTGTGAACGAGGCCCAAATAACATGTTTAATTTAACTTCTGTGTAACAGGAGCAGCACTTATAACACAAAAGGTGCAATTTTTATAGGGGCTTTATCCCCTACTAGACTATGTGCTTAGTTTGTACCAATGTTTCCCAAATTCAGTCCTCATTGCCCCTAACAGGCCATGCTTTCAGGATTTCCTTAGTATTGCAGGTGAGAGAACCAGTGGAAATTTCAGGTGGCTTGATAATAATTCCATCACCGGTGTAATATTTAGGAAATCCTGAAAGCATGATCTGTTGGTGGGGGAATTAAAGAGGTTGTCCGGTGTAAATCCACAAGTCTGAATATCATATGCTCACTGCCACATGACCATCATCCCTGGCTCTGACACTAGTAAATCCTTACAGAGTACAGTGTGGCGATGTGAGGATACATATGTCATATAGAGTGACTGCAGACTTCTGGATTTAGAGCGGACGACTGTGCACCAAGTCCACAGACAGTTGTTAGCCACGTATCACAGGCCAGCAAGCCACATGTCACTCCCAAGCTACAGCTGGGGGATCCCTGCTAAGAGTTTTCCAACACTAGAGGACTTGATGGCTTTAGGAATTACATGGTCCCCCATTTGTTTCAGTGAATATCTAGTAATATTGCATTTCTGAGTGAGCCCCTAGATGAATTACACAAAACTCTAGTTCAGGACACAACATTTAGATGTGTACCTCACTGTTTTGGATAATATAGTGGTATTAAGTTCCATTCCTTATCTGATTTTTGTTTTGTGACTCTTTTCAGACGACACAGTGTTTATAAGGCAGAAGAAGAATATTAAAAAATAAGCCTATGATAACAGTTTTAATATTACAATATTAGCACATGAAAGGGAAAAACATTGAAAATTAAAGTGTTTGTTACTAAGGAAGTGCACAGTGTCCTAAGGGCAAGCTTCACTGATCATATTGAAATTGACAAGCGTATTTTACATTTAACATGGCTCCACACAGCAGCAGGGTGCAATTACTTGAAACAACAAAATAGAGGTAATCATTTAGTTTATTATGTCTATTGAAACATCCTGGTGTTTGAGATTTATTTTGGTTAACAATCTGCAAACATGTTTATTTCTACTTTGCATTTCTTATCTAGACCCTTTTTTATTCTTTATAAATGGAAAGTAGAGTGGAAAGAGCAATAATTTTTAGCTGGTGTCACACTAAGCGACAGCGACAACGACGTCGCTGTTACGTCACCATTTTCGGTGACGTAACAGCGACCTTGTAAGTCGCTGTTATGATCGCTGCTTAGCTGTCAAACAGCAGAAGCAGCGATCATAACGTCGCTGTGCTACATGTGCAGAGAGCAGGGAGCCGCGCTTAGCGCTGGCTCCTTGCTCTCCTAGGTACAGTACACATCGGGTTAAATAACACGATGTGTGCTGCAGCTACATGTCACAGTGCAGAGAGCAAGGAGCCGCGCGCACTGCTTAGCGCTGGCTCCTTGCTCTCCTTGCTACAGTATACATCGGGTTAATTACCCGATGCATACTGCAGCCACATGTCACAGTGCAGAAGCCGGCACTGGCAGCAAGAGCGGAGGCTGGTAACCAGCGTAAACATCGGGTAACCAGGGAAAGGTCTTCCCTTGGTTACCCGATGTTTACGCTGGTTACAGCTTACCGCAGCTGCCAGTGCCGGCTCCTGATCGCTTCATTTCGTCGCTCTCTCGCTGTCACACACAGCGATGTGTGTGTCACAGCGGGAGAGTGACGACCAAAAAATGAAGCTGGACATTCAGCAACGACCGGCGACCTCACAGCAGGGGCCAGGTCGTTGCTGGATGTCACACACAGCGACAGCGATGGGACATCGCTGCAACGTCACAGAAAATGGTGACGTAGCAGCGACATCGTTGTCGTCGTCGTTATGTGTGACACCACCGTAATTCTCAAATTAACAGTATGGCAGTTTTTTTGTATGTCCTGTGTTCATTGTTACAAACCACATTGTTATATTTTTGTGTTTTCCCTATTGAGCTAACAAATTATAGTCAGGTAGTTCCTAACTACCTGGCTGTTAGGCGGGCTTTGCACTTTGCAACATCGCAGGCCGATGCTGCGATGTCGCACGCGATAGTGCCCACCCCCGTCGCAGGTACGATATCGTGTGATAGCTGGCGTAGCGAAAACTATCGCTACGCCAGCTTCACACGCACTCACCTGCCCTGCGACCATCGCTCTGGCCGGCGACCTGCCTCCTTCCTAAGGGGGCGGGTCGTGCGGCGTCACAGCGACGTCACACGGCAGGCGGCCAATAGGAGCGGAGGGGCGGAGATGAGCAGGATGTAAACATCCTGCCCAGCTCCTTCCTTCCGCATATCCTACGGAAGCCGCAGTGACGCCGGTAGGAGATGTTCCTCGCTCCTGCGGCTTCACACACAGCGATGTGTGCTGCCGCAGGAGCGAGGAACAACATCGGACCGTCGCATCAGCGTAATTATGAATTACGCCGACGCTGCAACGATGATACGATTATGACGATTTTGCGTTCGTTAATCATATTATCTAGGCTTTACACACTACGATATCGCATGCGATGCCGGATGTGCATCACTTTCAATTTGACCCCACCGACATCGCACCTGCGATGTCGTAGTGTGCAAAGCCGCCCTTAGGCTTGTGATGATCTCTTCCAGTTCAGAGTGGTCGTAGACCGTCCATGGTGGCGCTTTTCCTACTGTCAGCCACCATGAAGTCATCCACGTCGGCAGAGCAGAGTAGAAGAGAAGGATCTGCTCTGTCTATGTGAGGTCTAATGAAGTGGGAAAATCGTCCCCTGATTCGGGAGAGCTCATCACAGAACAGAACAGGCATGTAAGAATCAACTACTTACCGCTAAGTTCTAAGCACCATAAGAAGAAAAAAACAAAAAAAAAAACCCTTTAATATACAGACTATATTGGTAACTTAGAATGCAAGAAATAAGCTGTTCTGCATTTTACATTGGACTATATATGACTTGGAGACCATGAATAAAGCATTTAGAATGAGTAACACTATTCCATTGACATACTGTAGGCTTTTGCTTAAGGGTTTATCTAGCAAATCGTATTTTTGACTCAGCCAGTGGTGGTGAAAGCCTACTAATGTGGTGTCCATCAGATGCTTGAAATGTCTCTTGCATGCTTGGCAAGTATCATGGACTTGAGCTACCCTTAAATAGTGGTCATTCACAGATCCATTTTTTTTTTTAAAACATGCAAAATAATTAAAGGGTCCTTTTCTGTCTGATGTACATTGCCTGATATGTTGATAACCCAACTCTATATGACCTTTATGTTAACAGGGTCTGACCTCTGCAGGTGACATGTATGTCAGCTATGTTGCCATAGTCAAAATGTCTACAATAGCAGACGTCTTGTATATAGAGCAAGAGTTTTGTTAAACTCTTAGTGGATTTCCAAAAATCCTTTAACTGTGCAGAACATCAGAAAATAGAAGGTTATCTAATATACTTTAAAAAGACTACACCTTTACCTTCACCATGCCATGATGGTCCTCCAGCCATGACACTCGGTGATTGTGACACACTATGGAGGTATAACACTATTGATAAATCACAGCATTGACCACATTTTGTCAAATGTTGGGAGATTTTGTCCTTACTTAGCCTCAAGATATTTTTTGCCTTGAAGGAATGAATCCTGTTTCTCATTTACATTTACTGTAAACTTGTCAGTTGTGTAAATTGAAAGCTATTGCTGTGATGCATAGGAGCCATGCTGCCAGATGGATTTATGTGAACATAGTCTGAGAATTTATTGGACTGCCAATATCCTAAAATACTGTTCTGTCCTTCTTCCTGCTCAGACAGTGATAATCACCAGCAGAGACGGGAAGGGCACACTCATAACTGTAGTCAAAATTATTGTGAAATTATTTTGCCATAGTAAATAGCTTTGTGGAAGGTTGAGAAGAAAGAGGACATTGGGAATATGAATAGGTCCCATAAATATGGATAGTTCCCATAAAAGAGCATTGTATAATGACTAATTCCAGCATTTATGACATACTGTAATTATTGATGCGTAACAAAATCCAAGAAATGAAATGCACATAACAGTTAGGAAAAGATTTGTTAAGCAATGGATTTATCAATTTACCAAGAAGAAGGCAGATTTATCAAAACTGTGTAAAAGAAGAGCTGTACTTAAAGAGGAGTTTTCACAATAATTTTATTTTAAACTGAACATATCACTAAATAGGGGGAGAAGGGCCGACTAAAAGGTTTTTTTTTTCTCTTCACTGCATTTCAGAGATATGGGCTTTGAAGTTTAAGACACTCAATATACTAATTCCTCCTTCAACCAAGGGATTGTTAACAGAGATTCCTCTCTGGAGTAGTTTTTTTTTCTCATCTATGATTTCACCCAATCATAAGAAGGCAGCATTATAGAGGGGAACAAAAGCAAATGGCCACAAAAAAGCATGATTTGGTGAGACTTCACAATGCTGAAAGCTCCTTAATCCTGTTGCTTTTGGTTATTATAACACTCGGTGCGCATGAGAGCGTGGGAGTGCCGAAAAAGCGGAGATCATTGTCAGAGCAGCATTTGTCACTTACAACGTAAGGTACCTACTACAGCAGCTGAAAAAATCCACTAAAGTATAGAACTAGTCCAGGATCTTGTTCAGCAGTTTTATTGGATTACCAGAATCAAGACTGTAATGTTACGCATTTCACCATAGTATCAACACCTTCCTCAGGCCAAAGATCTTTATATAAATACAATTATAAGAGCAAGATAACTATATACAGTATATGGCCTTATTTTAATAATAGAGAGTAATGGCATATTGCAAAAATATTGTTTTTTTTTGGGGACCTCAGTTCCTTTACAATTTTACAATGCATAGCATCACTCCCAACCACTTAAAGGGGTGGTTCGGTCTAAAATGATGTCTGCAGTTACTCTGTGTGACTGCATACGTATGAATCCTCCCAGTGCACACACTGTATGCTCCGAGGATTTGCCGGTTTCTGAGCCAGGAATGTTGGTCATGTGAACACAAATGTGCGATATGCATCTTTCTGTCCAGAACCTGACTAGATGGTACTGCCTCACTCAATACAAGCGTATTGAGCAAGGCTTCACCCACTAGACGGCTGCACCCACTCCATACACTTGTATTGAGTGAGGCCGTACTCACTAGTCGAGTTCTGGTTGGGAACATGCATATCACACAATTGCGATCATATCACCGCCATTCCCGGCAAAGAAAACCGTGAATCCTCACTGCACACAGTGCATGCTTTGGGGAGGGTTCATAAGTCTGCAGTCACATAGAGTGAGTGCAGACTTTTCATTTAGACTGGACATCCCCTTTAATATGGATTGATGGGAGTTTTGGCAGTTAGATCCTAACTGATAAGAAAGTGATGCCACATTCCAGCGATACACTACCACATTCTATGATAGGAAAATTACTTTCAACAAGTATTGGTATGACTGTCTATTTTAAATATTTACCTACAGCAGGGGATGCACACTCTGTAGCCCATGGGCCACATGTGACCTGCTATGTCATTCTGTATGGACCACAACCATCTGATCACAGAAATGTTTGCATGTGTGTAGCTCTATGCATGTCCTGTAGGTTTCATACCAAAGAAAAGAGAGGTGGCACACAGTCATCTCCCTGTGAATTTCAGGTGAATGAGGTCCCTTGACTCCTGTTTGTTAAGCGGGCTTTACACGCTACAACAAATCTAACCATGTGTCGGCGGGGTCACGTCGTAAGTGACGCACATCCGGCATTGTTAGTGTTGTTGTAGCGTGTGACAGTTACGTGCGATTGCGATTGAACGTAAAACCGTTCATCGCATACTCGTCGTTCATTTCCTTAAAATTGATCATCGGGTTGTTCAATGTTCCCGAGGCAGCACACATCGCAGTGTGTGACACCCCGGGAACAATGAACAGCAGCTTACCTGCATCCCGCGGCTCCCGCAGGCAATGCGGAAGGAAGGAGATGGGCGGGATGTTTACGTCCCGCTAATCTCCGCCCCTCCGCTTCTATTGGCCGGCTGCTGCGTGACGTCGCTGTGACGCCGAACGTCCCTCCCACTCCAGGAAGTGGATGTTCGCCGCCCACATCGAGGTCGTATGGAAGGGTAAGTACGTGTGACGGCAAATGATCGTTTGTGTGACACGGTCAACAAATTGAACGTGCTGCACATACGATGGGGGCGGGTACGTTCGCATACGATATCGTATGTGATATCGGTAAAATATATCTTTGTACCGTGTTAGCCAGTAGAGATAAAAAATTGTTTAAAAGAACTGAAGTCCTCAGTGGTTGATACCTTTTAATGGCTAACTGAAAAGATGGTAATAGCTATTATTACCATCTTTTCAGTTAGCAATTAAAAGGTATCAACCACTGAGGACTTCAGTTCTTTTAAACAATTTTTAATTTCGTATGTGATATCGTAAGGTGTAAAGCAGGCTTTACTCCATAAAGATGTATGAGTTTTACAGGTGCCTGTCTTTCTCCTGGTTCTCTGCATTGTAGCTTGACATTTAAGTTTACAATGTTTAGAGCTACATGCATACATCACCTTTCTCCCTCCAGAATTGCAAACTGGGGTTGAAGTGGACTTCTATTAATCCAATAGGTGCAAGTTCCACTTTCTGGATTACTATTTATCTTGCATTTATGACATGTAATTTTGATGTCATGAAAATGTCTTATATGGAAATACACCTACAGAATTTATTGCAGCCCTTGAGAGTTATTCAACAAAACAATGTGGCCTTCTGATCCAAAAAGGTTGTGCACTGTTGATATTCAACATTAATTGTGGTAAATGTAGTGTAAGGGTTGTTGAGGGTAAATGTATTGTTGCGGGTCTAGAAATATTGGTCCCATATTGAAGAGATGGGTTCAAAGTTTGGGCTTTTCCCTGTTTTGGTGCTAAGAGGGCTTGCTGTCTGATTGTTCCTCCATTGTCTTTCCATAACCATTTATCCACTTCCTCGTCTCTTGTTTGTCAGCGGTTCAGTTCCTCGTGAGAGTGAAGTCTTATGAAAGTTATCAACACCTAATTGTAAGGGTAAAGGACCAGAAAGGGCTACATAATCTGCTTTTATTGTATCTGTGACCTTGATTTGGCCCAATGTGACTTTAATAAAGTTATAAGGACAAGGGGTTATGTTAGGACAGATTGCAAAACTAGAGACAGAGCTAAGAAATGATGTAAAGACAAAACATTGAAGTAGAGAAAGACAGTGATTTCCTCTCTACTCTTAAACAGTTTTGAAGAAAACTGGGGATTCCTCTTGAAATGATAATGGAAGTCGAGCTCATTTAACTTTTTGAATAAAAATGAACTATGTTTTGACTCACTGATCAGTCATAACTATGTAAGGAAAAGCAAAATCTTCATACGTGCTTGATGGAAATTAATTCTTCCAGGAAAAAAAAGACTGTTGTGTGTGGGTTTTCTCGCTGACTTCAGATCGTTCTGGCAGTAATATGAAATAGTCTATTTGGGGACAGGAACAAGGCAAAATTGTGAGATCTGTTCATAGTGAAAAGAGCATTGTCCTGCTTGTGCGAGTTATTCTATTTCTGATTCATAATTGAATCATCTGTTCTGCCTTCAGAATGGATTTCTTTATCGTTACTTCCAATTTAAAGCTAGAAATAGAAATCTATTTGTCTAAGATTTTCTACCTCAGATTACATGAATGCGTTGACTTGTTTGGTCTAAACACTGCGTAAACAGCTTGTTTAGGTTTGTGTCTTGAACTCTGCACATTTATGCATGCTTTCATACATGCACGTTTGGTAGATTTAATCTTGAGCCTCTTTTGTCGTGCACATTGCTTTAAGTTGAAATGTTTCAGTAGAACATCTTGAGTACCTGGAGGTAGACATCCACTATCCACTAACACTGTAATAGTGTTCCACTATCACATTGGATTTTCACTATGCACACCCTCTACCCTTACTAAGCTACTAGTCAAAGTTACACATAACCGCTGTAGACTTGTAGAAGTGCAGTCACACACAAAATGGATGGGGTCTGGTCGCACTCAGCAAGCGCCCACCCTGCCTGCAGATGTTAACAGATTTTAATAAAAAAGCAGTTTTATTTTATATGATGAGTGCCACTCAGTCTGTTTCATGATTATATACTATTGTTCTTTTCCATTCACTGGAATTTCAGTAGAGCACCACCATATACTTTGGCTTCTGGCAGCACTTCCATGTAGCATTACACTCTCCATCCATTTTTAATGATAGTGCCAAGTCAATTCTTTTCTTTTGTTTGTAAAAGTTACACATAACCACTGTGAGTATGTAGATATGTGTTGTGGTATAGGCAACATACAGAATTTGGCATCAGTTGGTCACCCTGTATCCTTTATGCATAGGTTCCAAAATCATAGCATGGTAGAGTTTGAAGGGACTTCAAGGGCCATTGAGTCCAACCGCCTGCGAGTGCAGGTTTTTCTAAATCATCCCAACTATATGTTTATTCAGTTTCTGCTTAAAGATTTCCATTGATGAGAGCTCACCACCTCCCGTGGTCGCCTGCTCCACTCCCTTACTGTCAGAAAGTTTTTCCTAATGTCTAATCTGAATCTTTCTCTCATGCATGCTTGAAACTGAAGACCATAACATACACTACATAATGTACATCTTGTACACACCTATAAAAGGTGGCACTTCATGACTTCAAATACAATTTACCAGCATCACTACTTTAGCTTTTTGGGGTCATAATTAAAGGGAACCTGTTACATGTAAAAATGCTAATAATCTGCAGATATTGGTTTAATCTGCAGGTTAATAGCATTCAGAACCTGCCTGGCGCCTGCACATTAAACCCCATTGCCAGGAGGAAATTAACTTTAATACTTCCGGCAGCATTTGAGTTTCAGTCGTGGAAGCGGCGCCAATGCGGGCTCAGTCACCAATCTGTGTATGGAGACGATGGCTGTAACCACGCCTCCTGCACTGATTGACAACTGCTCAGCATTAGTGAAAACTGTCAGTTAGTGAGGGGGGCAGTTGCAGCCGTTGCTTTTCAAACACAGAGTCATGACTGAACCCAAGCCGATGCTGCCTCCATGACTGAAAGTGGAATGCTGCCAGGAGGATTAAAATTAATTTCCTCCTGGCAGCAGGGTTCAATGTGCAGACACTGGAGAGGTTCAGAGTGCTGTTAACTTGCAGATTAACCCCATATCAGCAAGTTAATAACATTTTGACATGTGACAGGTTCCATTTAAGTAAAATAAGTATTTTGAACACAAAAAACACAATACCCTAACAGTTGATCTGATAACAGAGATGGCTACTCAAAGGGTTCCACAATTTTAATGATGTATGTAACACATTTAGACCTTTAGCATGTCCCAATGTCATTGCACATTGCAGGTACTTTTATACCCTGTGCCCACGCTGCGTATTTTGACGCGGAGTTTAACGCAGATTTTCAGAAATCTGCATGTCCATTGTGAAGCCAGCAAAGTCTATGAGAATTCAGAAGTGCTGTGCCCACGTTGAGTATTTTTCCCTTGCGTATTTGATGCAGATTTCTTTTTTTCTGCACCAAATCTGCACCAAATACGCAAGGGACAAATAAGCAACGAGGGCACAGCCCATCTGAATTCTCATAGACTTTTCTGGCTTCACAATGGACATACAGATTTTGCTGCAGATTTTTGAAAATACGCATCAAAACTACACAGTGTGGGCACTGGGACTCAAAATTCCCCAACGATTTTCACAAGTCTGAATACTGACCTGCTAATGCTTTCTCAAGATAGGGAACTGAGATATCAGGCTGCATTGTTAACATGTGGCATTAGCCACTGAAGGAGGCCCGACCAATTAAATTGTGTGCAATATTATAAAGGTAATTGAATCCCAATACTAGAACAATATTTCATGTTGGACAATGCTTTATTATATCTACTGTATAATGCTGAAACGCCATTATAGAAACAGTTAACATTTTTTACATTTTTGGTGCTCACACTCCTGCTCCATCTTCCTAAATACCCTCAGATACCTAACCTTTCCCAGCCATCCCTTGGCTGCTCTTAGCGCTTATTAACAGATGACATATGGAAAAGGTTCTTCACAACAACAGCTCCATTCTGATATTGACAGTTGATTTACTGGTGCACAGTGCTTTTCACACGGTAAATGCTGTCCTTTTGCCTGAAAGGTACCATGTGGACATTGCATTACAGCTGTTTACTGACCCAACACTAATTCAAGGCAGTGGAAGAAGATCTTCAAGTTTACATGTTGATAGCTGATGTGTATATGAGATGTCTGCACAAAGCCTCATCTGTTTATGTCTAAAGTATAGTTTACACATATACTAGGGATGGATAATTGCTGGTTTAAGGCTCCTATAATAAAAAGGAATACAACATGTAACTAAAAAGTAAGATGATTGAGAAATCCTTAAAACTGGGTCAGTTTCTTATAGTAGTCTAACATTGGTTCCTCTTTCTCAGTCGAAAGAAGACCCCACATGGTTATTCATGTAGTCAGTGTCCAAAATATGTATCAATTTACTGATAACATGTCAGATGTTTGCCTAATTACGTGTCTACATTCACAAGTCTGTCTGATTAGGTCCAAAATGTTCAACCACTCATCCAGTGAAGTACATGCTCTGAGATACTATAAGGAGAATTTGTCATGTAGGGAATGTTAGCAGTTATTATTGCTTGTGGCTTCATTGCCTTTATTTGTGCCAAATTTCGCACAGTATCGCACAACATTTGGAACATTTTGGTAAGAGGTGTTTCTCCAATTTTTAGTCTATTTCCTCACTGAAGAAAATAAGGAATTCAAACTTTATGAAAAGGGTGTAATTGATACATCTGGTTTGGGTTGCACTCACATGAGCGTATAACAACCGATGCGAGACACTCGGCTCATACTCTGCTTTTAGTGTGATTCACTCTGATTAGATTCTCTCACATTTGAGAATTGGATCACAGGTGCAGAGAAGGTGGAGAAATTCTCTTCTTCTCCATTGCCTATCTCTGCTTATGTCAGACTGTACATGGATGTTATCTGAGTGCAGTAAGATGTTTCACATGCACCCATAGACTTGTATTTGCTTGAGTGAGCAAAGATATGCTGCCAACCACAGCACAGGCGATATGGTTCTCATGCCAAATAGGCATGAGAAAAAAATTGGTGATCCACACTGCTCCATAGTATAACATTTGGCCGCGTGGTATCTGATACAAGATTGGATAGCACTCGGCCAAGTTTTACGCTAGCTATAAACCAGTGTGAGCGCCCTCTTATCTATATTTGTATTGCTTACCATGGTCACTTTCACATGCACTATTGCAAGTAGAGAAATCCGAGTAAAACTGCATAAAGTCTCAAATTTATATGCTACAACATTGTAAGGAATAATTTTCAGGACATTTGTATGTTCTGTACTCTGGTTTCTTCCCAAACTCCAAAGACATTCTGAATTTAGATTGTGAGCCCCAAAGGGGGCAGTTATGACCATGTCTATAAAGTGCTATGGATATTAATGTCGAGTAAAATATATAAAATGCAGCTTTTCTATACAATGGGATTTCTGAGGTCAGAAGTAGAGATGAGCGAACCCAAGGTTTGGTGTGTGTACCAAACACAGACTTTACATAAAATAGAGTTCATATTCGGAGTTTGGGTGCTTTACATGTTTAAACCACTCACGTGAGCATAACTGTGCTCTGCTACGCTTGGTGCTCGGCTGAGTGCGAGGCGTTTGCAGTGTTTGAGCAGCTCGCAAAGGGGGTAACAGTGTGATTAGATGTAGTGTAAACCCCCCAAAAAATGTGAAAACCTTGCCCATCCTCTCTCAGAAGGGATCTTTTTACGGCCGGCTGCATGTGGGCGGCGACCCGAACTGCCCAATTAGTGGCTTCTATTGGGTTTAGGTCAAGTTCGGGTCCCAAACCGGACTTTGTCTAAAGACAGGCTGCACCCGCCGAAATTAACTTCCATGGGTTTGCTCATCTCTAGTCAAAAGGTGTCTTTTCCTGCCTGTATTTACATATTTCAGCAATTATTACAGATTTGCCTATTCTGAATATAGGCGTATTTCCACCTTAGACATTTGACATGTCCACGTGCAATTTTTTTTTCAAAGCCAGTCATCTCCCACCTTACATGTGATATATCGAGAAAGAGGAGGGGAAGGATTCATCTGCAGCACCTGAATGTTGTCCGTTATTGCTTGTCCGATACTAGTCAAACAGGACTTAAAGGGTTATTCCAATCTTCATGGGCACAATCGAATAGTGTTTGTGAAAAGAAGCGAATTTCTAATTTACAGTTTATTAAAATCTCCTCTCCAGTGATTAGTCCAGTTTGATTTTTATTTTTCAAATATCAAAATATTTTATTTTATACTCCTCTAAATGTTGAGAAAAAGTTGTCCAAAATTACCGTAAAGTGTGTTTTAAATCAATTGTAATGTTTTGTTTTCTAATTGAATACAATTCAATCTGTTCAGGATTATAGATAAATCGCAGTTGGTGACATGAGGCCATATGCAGCCTTTAGCCACCTTTAAAAGCTTTCCAAAATGTTTAAATTTGCATTACATTAAAGAATGTCTGCATTACAGATTGTTACTAATGAGCTGCTTGGAAATTTGGCACAGTATTTCACTGGTGTGGACTTACGTGTAAAGTTTGCATATTTTCCACTTTACTTATAGTCTGGCCCCTCTATCCTTATATTAAATTGCCCCAGACACTAAATAGCCAAATAGTCATAGGTACAAAGAAACAAATTACAGGTCAATTAAAGCAACTGCTGTAAATTCTCTACTGTAGAAACATGCCAAGGTTTCCATAGTCCAAATTTAAGGAAAAGAATACTGTTATTATTCATTAGACTGTATGTAGTTTCTGATTCCTTATAAAACCAAACAGATATAGTTCAATGGTTTTATTTTTTTACGTAAAATTACATGTAACATGCAGTGGCAAATGTAATGGTGCAAGTGATATATGTAAACTAAGGACAGTAGGCAGAGGTTTTGGGACAATTATTATCATTATTTATTATTATTATAGCACCATTTATTCCATGGCGCTATACATGTGAAAAGGGGTATACATAATAGGAACAAGTACAATATGTTACGTCCGGGTGGTGGAAGCACTGGACCGTACACCGATTTCCCCTGAGAAGGCAGCCAAGCTGGTCACCCCGCCAGAGGGTCCTGATGCACGGCAGCCGGAGCACTATAGGTAGCTGGACAGTCCGTAGAGAAGCAGGAAAGGTGGATGATGCTGAACCCACGGAGTTCTGGACGGTAGTCCGGGTGACGAGGCTCAGGGTCCGAGGCCGGGATATAGGGTCAGGCGGGATCCGGAACCTGCTGAGTGATGGAACGGGTCACCGAACGGAGCCAGAGACTGGAGACTGGCGGAGCTGCAAAGGTGGTGGGACATCCGCCGAGTTCACCGTCAGGGTCCAGGGATGGAATTGGTTCGGAGCGACTGGCGTGGCAGGATAGGCTCTACGAAACAGGACAGGGTTAATACAAGGCAAAGCACAGGGCAAAGCAATACGGGGACCTGAACACTAGCTTGCTAAACACGTAGAACAGGCCCCGCCCACCAGGAAAGAGAAACCTTATATACCCTGTACCTGTCTATGCAATATCCTGTTTCTGGGTGCTGGCCCTTTAAGAAAGGGTCAATGACCGCGCGCGCGCCCTAATGCGCATGCGCGAGGCCCGTGTGCCAGAAGCCAGTCCAGGAAGCGGTGAGGAGGAAGCAGGAGCACCCGGCTTGGAGTCCCATGTCGCAGAGGAGCGCCGGGAGCGGGGAGCTGGACGCATGGAGGCCGCAGGCGGGGAAGAGGAGACCGGGACCGGAGTGGTAAGCAGGGGACGCCGCCGGGGAGCGGGCCACGGGAACCGGAGGACGGGACCAGGGGACCGGGAAGCGTGACACAATAATCATGAACAATACAAGGCAAAGACAGGTACAGGAGGAGAGTGGACCCTGCCCGCAAGGGCTCACAGTTTACAAGGCACTGGTGAAGATACAGTAGGTGAGGGTGGAGTTGGTTGTGTGGCGCTATAGCAAACTGAGGGTTACTGAAGGTTGTAGGCTTGGAGGAACAGGTGGGTCTTCAGATTCCTTTTGAAGCTTTTCAAGGTAGGTGAGAGTCTGATATGTTGTGGCTGAGATTTCCAGAGTATGGGGGATGCAATGGGAGAAATCTTGGATACAATTGTGGGAAGAGGAGATGTGAGGGGAGTAGAGAAGGAGATCTTCTGAGGATTGGTGGTTACATGCAGGCGGGTACTGTGAGACTAGGTAAAAAATGTATGGAGGAGACAGGTTGTGGATGGCTTTTTATGTCATGGTTAGGGTTTTGAACTGGAGTCATTGGGCAATTGCAAGCCAGTGAAGGCATTGGCAGAGAGGGGAAGTCAGAGAGTAGTGTGGGGACAGGGGGACTAGTCGGGCAGCATAGTTTAGAATAGATAGTGTTTTTGCAGCTTCATGGGAAGAGAATGTACAAAACCATGAAATAGTGAAATATTTTTGAGTTGGAGGTGGCAGGAGGTGAATAGGGTTTGGATGTGTGGTTTGAAGAAGAGAGCAGAGTCGAGGGCCAACCCCAGGCAGTGAGCACGTGGGACTGGGGATAGTGAGCAGCCATTGACTTTGATGGATAGGTCAGTTGGGGGGTTGAGTGAAGATGAGGAAAGATAATGAATTCTGTCTTGTCAATGTTAAGTTTTAGAAATCGCTCAGAGAAAAAGGATGAAATAGCAGACAGAAAATGGGGGATTTTGGTTAGTAGGGAGGTGATGTCACATCCAGAGAGGTAAGATCTGCGTGTCATCAGCGTAGAGATTATACTAAAAGCCGTGGGCCTCTAAGCTGTCCCAGGCCAAAGTTGTAGATGGAGAACAGCAGGGCTCCAAGAACTGAACCTGTGGGAACACCAACAGATGGGGGTAGGATGAGGAAGTGGTGTGAGAGATGCAGAAAGTTCGGTCAGTTAGGTATGACGACATCCAGGATAGGGTCAAGTCTGGGAAGATGTCATTGCCCTCTTGGAACCAGCGCAGCTTCGAGTGGCAGAGTAGTGGGTCCCAAGAGCTGCAGAGACCAGGAGGGGACCATCATACGAGCAAACAAGGAGAAAGCCCACAATGACTGGAGTCATTGAAGTAAAGAAAGAACTGTGAGTAAGCAAAATCTGAAACCCGCAACCCAGTGACTCAGACTCTGTCGTCGCTTTGTGATTTGGCAATTCTCAATTCCCCGTTCTCTCTCCCTGGGGCCGCTCTGCCTGTGAGGGGCGATATCATCCCGGCTGCACCTCAACATCTCCCCTGGCGAGGTACCCTGCAGTGGCGGCCTTATCCCTGGCCACACACCACAGGTGGCATAGTCAACATCATCCATTCCACTCCTGGAGGAGGAAAGGTCTGCAGCAGAGGAGGCCGGGACCCCAGTCCCCACCATAACCGGTGACTACCTCTCCAGGAACAATCTTTGCTAACCTCCCCTTTACTGTGCACCACAGGGCCACGGAACTGGGTCAGGCCATGACTTCTACAGACCAGTGGTGGCCCGGCGATGGGTATACAAGGTATGGACTGAAACTCCTATCTTGAGCTCCGTGGGGTGTCACAACTGGTGCAGTCGGCAGGATTGTGTGCCCAATCTAATGGGTACTGCGTACCTTTACTTGACTGTCGTATGTTTATTTTGTGCTTGCAGCCATGGGCACCATGACTACTGGACTGGGACTGTAAAATGGCGTCCATTGAGAATGGGATGGGCACCATGCATACAAACAAAGACTAGACTTGCCTGCCTTTCATGGGTGGGATTGCAGCGGGGTTCGAAAAACCAGTGCCCGCCCCCTTTGTTGGATATTCACTAGGAGACAGGGACCCTGCCTCCCCAGGACCAGGAGAAGATGGGGAGCTGTCATGGACTGACTGGGTGCGAGTCTTGGCAAGTGGTGGCTGAAGGGTGAGCCCGGCACCGCAGCCCACACTGGGATCGGACTGCTGTTCTAGTTCCTCAAACCTGGGTACTTAGAAGGCCCTGGAGCGTCACAAGGAGGCCTGTTCCAGCATGTTTAATGACTTGATTTATGCCGATGTTTCTTTTTCGTTTCTTTTCTTCTCCTTCGTCTTTTTCCTCCTGCTTCTTCCTTTCCGTTATTAAGTCCCGGTAAAAGGGATGTGTTAAATTGTTGAAAATTTTTTTTATTTGCGGTGAAATTTTCTTTTGCAACCCAGGAGTGTTGCGTTTCGCTCTGGAGGAATTTAGCGCCACTGAGACTGGGTGCTACAGTATTGTATGTATTTTTATGTATTTATAATGTCCGCCCACCCTGGCAGGAAGAGATTAAGTCTGTGTCCTGCTTCACTCAGCCTCACACACACACACAGGCAGAGGGAAAATTCCTGAGGTGAGGGCACGTGCAGGAGGAAGTTATAAAAGGGACAGTTTGGTTTTAGTTTACTTCAGAACACTGGAGGACGAGAGAGAGAGTAGATGCACACTTTGCAGCTCCCTAGGAAACTCCCTCTCAGGGAGGCAGAGCAGATGAGCCACCAGGTCCTGACTGGTTATACACCCTTTCCTTACCTGGGACCGGGCGAGTGGATAGCTGAGGACCCCTAAGCTGAGAGAGCGGATAGTGCCAGTTAGGACGCTCCAGGTCTGTTAGCCGGCGGAGACTTGGAATAAGAGAGTTTGCTAGCCAGTAAGGAGTTGAGATCCTGGGACTGGTAGTCGTGTGGCATAGAGGAGAATAGGGTTACAGAGGGGTAGATGTCGTTGCCCCCTTGGAACCAGCGCAGCTTCGAGTGGCAGAGTAGTGGGTCCCAAGAGCTGCAGAGACCAGGAGGGGACCACCACATGAGCGATGCCGCAAAGCATTCAAATGCTGTAAAGCGCTGACAGCAATGACTGCTCCGTGCACCGGATAGGAACATCAAGGGGTGCTTCTTGCGGACCGTAGGCACATAGACCCCTCTATGATCGCGTTCAATACACAGAGCCACCACTGCTGTCAGTGCTTTACTGCCAATGAATGTTTTGCGGCACAGCCACCGTTGTAAAGCATTCAACTGCAGTAAAGCCACGATGGCAGTTTGCAGTGGCGGTTCTGTGCACTGGACGAGATCAACGAGAGGTCTAAATGTCTGCGGTCTGCAAAAAGCAGCTGATGACACCATGGGAACGGAGGACAGGTGAGAATATTTTTTTTTGGGTACCTCACTGCGAGATCTGAGAGGCAGAGTCTTGGAGACAGGTAGGGCATAAGACGATAACCGGCGTATAAGACGACCCTCAACTTTTGGGAAGATTTTCAGGGGTTAAAAAGTTGACTTATACGCTGGAAAAATACGGTAAGTTTAACTTTCATATAGTATTATACTGCTGTTATGGCTTGTGTTTTCAAACTTAATACTACATCCTTATCAGTCCACTAGATCTATTTCACCTCTCCCTGCCAAAGCACATTTTATTTGCTTTTTAAAATATTTCTGAGTTTGTGTTGCCACTAGTGATGAGCGAGTACTAAAAAGCTCGGGTGCTCGAAGCTCGGGCCGAGCCTCCCAAGATACTCGTGTACTCGGGCCGAGCAACGAGCCCAATGTTATCCTATGGGAGACCCGAGTATTTTTGTGAAATGACCCCCCGGCAGCATGGAGAAACCCTAAAAATGGCACAAAAGTCTCAGAAGAGTGCTCAAATGACATGGCAACAGCATGGGGAAGACCCCTTGAAGCATTTATCACTGAAAAGTCACAGCTGTGAACAATTTTGTCCGCGTTTTACGCCATTTTTACGGACTCACCAGAAAACCTTCCAAAATGACCCCAAAATGATTTTTCATGGCGGAAATGTTAAGGGCACATACCCAATAGTGAGATAGAGCTGGTGTATGTTACTTTTTGAGATTAATACATGAAAGATTTTACGTGAAAACATTGTGTGGCACTCCGATGTCCCTGAGAAGAGACGTACATGAAGGCCTCTTGAGTCTAATGTGCCCATTTTGAGGAAGTGAGTCTTTGTAGTATTTTCCTTTGCCAGGGCAGTCCAAAATTGTGAGGTTCACCAATGCCCCTGCATACAGACGTGCATGAGGGCCTCAAAACATTAAGTGTCCATTGTCAGGAAGTGGGTGTATTATAGTATAGCCCTTAGGCAGGGCAGCCAAAAATTGGGAGGCTCCACGTTGTCCCTGGATAGAGACGTGCATGAGGGCCTGTAAACCTGAAGTGCCCATTGGAAGGAAGTGGGTGTATTATAGTATAGCCCTTAGGCAGGGCAGCCAAAAATTAGGAGGCTCCACGTTGTCCCTGGATAGAGACGTGCATGAGGGCCTGTAAACCTGAAGTGCCCATTGGAAGGAAGTGGGTGTATTATAGTATAGCCCTTAGGCAGGGCAGCCAAAAATTGGGAAGCTCCACGTTGTCCCTGGATAGAGACGTGCATGAGGGCCTGTAAACCTGAAGTGCCCATTGGAAGGAAGTGGGTGTATTATAGTATAGCCCTTAGGCAGGGCAGCCAAAAATTGGGAGGCTCCACGTTGTCCCTGGATAGAGACGTGCATGAGGGCCTGTAAACCTGAAGTGCCCATTGGAAGGAAGTGGGTGTATTATAGTATAGCCCTTAGGCAGGGCAGCCAAAAATTGGGAGGCTCCACGTTGTCCCTGGATAGAGACGTGCATGAGGGCCTGTAAACCTGAAGTGCCCATTGGAAGGAAGTGGGTGTATTATAGTATAGCCCTTAGGCAGGGCAGCCAAAAATTGGGAGGCTCCACGTTGTCCCTGGATAGAGACGTGCATGAGGGCCTGTAAACCTGAAGTGCCCATCGGAAGGAAGTGGGTGTATTATAGTATAGCCCTTAGGCAGGGCAGCCAAAAATTGGGAGGCTCCACGTTGTCCCTGGATAGAGACGTGCATGAGGGCCTGTAAACCTGAAGTGCCCATTGGAAGGAAGTGGGTGTATTATAGTATAGCCCTTAGGCAGCGCAGCCAAAAATTGGGAGGCTCCACGTTGTCCCTGGATAGAGACGTGCATGAGGGCCTGTAAACCTGAAGTGCCCATTGGAAGGAAGTGGGTGTATTATAGTATAGCCCTTAGGCAGGGCAGCCAAAAATTGGGAGGCTCCACGTTGTCCCTGGATAGAGACGTGCATGATGGCCTGTAAACCTGAAGTGCCCATTGTAAGGAAGTGGGTGTATTATAGTATAGCCCTTAGGCAGGGCAGCCAAAAATTGGGAGGCTCCACGTTGTCCCTGGATAGAGACGTGCATGATGGCCTGTAAACCTGAAGTGCCCATTGTAAGGAAGTGGGTCTATTGTAGTATAGCCCTTAGGCAGGGCAGGCAAAAATTGGGAGGCTCCACGTTGTCCCTGGATAGAGACGTGCATGATGGCCTGTAAACCTGAAGTGCCCATTGTAAGGAAGTGGGTGTATTATAGTATAGCCCTTAGGCAGGGCAGCCAAAAATTGGGAGGCTCCACATTGTCCCTGGATAGAGACGTGCATGATGGCCTGTAAACCTGAAGTGCCCATTGTAAGGAAGTGGGTCTATTGTAGTATAGCCCTTAGGCAGGGCAGCCAAAAATTGGGAGGCTCCACGTTGTCCCTGGATAGAGACCTGTTAGGTTCTTAGTGCCTCCGTGCTTGCATTTAAAAACCGCACGTGTGTGCCTGTTGGTGGCAGCTTTCCGCTGCATTTGTGTGAGTTTTGCAAAAACTTGGATATAACGCACAAGTCTAGTGAATACACATCAGCACAGCATTGCAAAATGCGCAAGGGCGTTGTCAACGAACAAGGAAGTGGACGTGATGGTGGTGCAGGCAGAGACCGAGGTTGTGTGCAAGCTCTAATTTGGCCACAACAAAGGGCCACATCTAGTCGCTCGCACGTCCTGTCCCAAATTCTTGGGGACCGCAGCAGTACACCGCTCTTGAACCAAGACCTGTGTCAACAGGTTGTTAGTTGGATAGCGGATAATGCTTCCAGTCAGATTGGCACCACCACAAACACTCTGTCTTCCACACGGTCAAGTGTCAGTAGCCGTGATACTGCACCGCACATTTCAGAACCTGATCCTCCTTCCTACCACCAGGCCGAGTACACGTCCACGGACATTACTGATCCCACACTTGGACACTCGGAAGAGCTGTTCGTTCACGTTTCCATTCACAAATTCTGGCCTCTCGCCAGCTCCTGTTGAAGTGGGCCATGACGAGATTGTATGTACAGATGCCCAAATATTTGAGCAGCCACGTTCTCACGAAGTTGGCAACGTGTCTCAACAAGGGGTGGACGATGATGAGACACAATTGTCAGGAAGTCAGGAGGAGGAGCAGGGTGCGGAAGAGGAAGACGACGTGGTGGATGATCCAGTAAATGACCCAACCTGGCAGGAGGATATGCAGAGCGAGGACAGCAGTGCACAGGGGGAGGGAGGCGTAGCATCACAACAGGCAGTAAGAAGCAGAGTGGTGGCCCCAGGCAGACGTCAGGCAACTGTTCCCCGGAACAACACGACACAAGGTGCCTGTACAAATGTTAGGTCTTCCTGAGTCTGGCTGTAATACTATTGTATGTATTGAGGATTTCGATTGCGTTAGGGCAATGACAACCAGAGACGAGTTCTTGGTGCAAGACGTTTATAATATGCAACCAGCAAATATGTACATAAACGGAACAAAAACACAGTAGAACATAAATACAGGAAATACCTTCCAGGGACGGAGCGAAAGGGAATTCCCGGGACCGCGCACCGGACTCCCCCAGGGAGACCACCAAGAGCGAACCCCTATACAGGGACTGTCTGGCAATCACCCCAGAAGCCCTAAATGCGCAGCAGCCGGGACACAAAAGGGCAATAGGTAAGTCCAAAAATGTCCGTACGTGATGTGAGTCCAGAGTGGTATTAAACGGAAGGAACCGGGCAGAAGTGCCGACCAAAGACGGCAAACGGAGTCCGGGCACAGCTAGATGATACCAGATGAAGTCCAGAGTCGGTGTCGGTTGTTTTCCAAGAGGATCCGAATAACAATCAGGAACCAAAAGCAGCAGGGCAGGAGCACACAGGAAGCAGTATACTCAGGCACTGGACTAAGCTTTAGGGGCGGCTTTTAAACAGATGGACAGGAAGTAGGGCAACAGAACAGAAAACTCCATGTTAACAAAGGGCAAGCTCTTTCAAAAGAAAACTGGAAAACCCGGAACTCTGACACTGGCAGTTTTTTAAGTTGGCTCCAGATGATTCAAAAAAGGCCATTTGCAACACCTGCCATGCCAGCATCAGCAGGGGTACCAAAACTAGCAGCCTGACCACCAGCAGCATGATCAGGCACATGTCAGCCAAGCACCCGACTTTGTGGGAAGTACAACAGAGTCGAGGAGCAGTGCTTGCTGATGTCACTGCTACGTCTTCGCTGGTTGTGCATGCGAGCCAATCCCCTGTCCATGCTGCCTGCGAACAAGCCTCCTCCACTCCTGCACCTGCAGTTGCCTACGCAGAAAGAACACCATCATCAAGCACGTCCTTGTCCCAGCGCAACGTTCAGTTATCCATTCAGCAAACCTTTGAACGCAGGCGCAAATACACTGCCAACACCCCACATGCCACAGTTCTAAATGCTAACATTTCGCGACTGCTTGCGCTGGAAATGTTGCCTTTTAGGCTGGTTGAGACAGAAGCATTCCGCGACCTGATGGTGGCAGCTGTCCCACGTTACTCGGTCCACAGCCGCCACTATTTCTCCCGGTGTGCCGTCCCCGCATTGCATAACCACGTGTCACAAAACATCACACGTGCCCTGAACAACGCTGTTTCAGCCAAAGTCCACCTAACCACAGACACGTGGACAAGTGCATGTGGGCAAGGCCGCTACATCTCGTTGACGTCACACTGGGTTAATATTGTGCAAGCTGGGACCCAGTCTGAGCGAGGGACGGAACACGTCCTTCACACACCAAGTTTTGCAGGCCGTACCTCAGTCAGGGTTTCACACACACACTCTACAGCTCTGGAATGTCATGCTCCTCAGCCTCCTCCTCCTCCTGCGCATCCTGATCCACTTTACCCTCCACACCAGTCCCAAGCTGGAAGTGTCGCGGGCGGAGGAGGGGACGGTGCGCTCTCCCACTGCTCGGGTCCGGCTGACGCTGCTCTATGGCTGCTGCTGCTCGTTGGCTCGAGCGATGGCCGGATCCCGGGGACTCGAGCGGCGCTACTCGCCCGTGAGTGAAAAGGGGTGGTTTGGGTTTTTCGGATATTGTCCGTGACGCCACCCACGGTTGGGGTGATTGTGTGGACACCACCGCTGCTCTGGACGGGGATCCCGGGAGCCTGTGACAGGGAGCAGCTTTGTTGTTATTTCTCCCCTCCGTGGGTAGGGGGGTTGGTTGTCCCGGGGCCTGGTGATGGGGTAGACATGGATGACAGGCGGGTTGCGGGGCCTGATGAGGTGCAGGGTCGCAGGGGCAGCGCTGTGCCGCACGGCACGGAGGTACTCACTCAGCCCAATGATGATGACACAGTTCACGGTTAAACAAGTGGCTGGATGGACGGGTCACTCGGACGGCTGCGGTTGTTCCTCCCTGCAGGTTAGTGATGACTGTCTCTCCCTGCACCTAAGTTAAGTGTTGGTAGTGATGGTTTCCCAACGGTAACCCGCTCCCCGACCTGGATATGGGCCGGAGGAGCCCCTTTTGCCCACAGGCGCTGGCCCTGGGAGACGGTTGCCCTTGGCGGTGGCTGTGTCTCCCCTTCACGGTTGTACGGTTGCCTTCTATCTGGACTTGGCTGTTTGGAAACCCTGAGGTTCCCTTCACTAACGGATTTGGCAAATTCACGGCGACACCAAGCCTTGCCGGGATCCGAAAGTCCTCTGCCAATGGTGCTGGCTTCTCTTTGTATACCGGTCCGGTACGGCCGGGTCACCACCCGTCCACGGTCCTTACGGCAGACTCCAATCGGCCTCCACTGCAGACGGTCACCACATCCTGCCAACCTTGCTGTCCTGTCCGGGCCACACACCCGGACCAATTTCAGGCTCTTTGCTGTCACTTTTCTCCTCTCTACTACTTTCCTCCTTCCACTTCCTTAGCTTAACTCTCACTGCCTGTGTTTTCCCTCCTCCTCGGTGGGTGGAGACCAACCGCCTGGCTCCACACCCTGGTGTGGACAACAGCCCCTGGGGAAGGCAACAAGGATTTTGTGTTTTGACTATGATATGCCTGCAGGGAGTGTGGGGTGTTTAAGTGTTGTGCTCTGTGGCCCCTGGCTTGTCCAGGGCGACACAGAAGCACTGCAGCACTGCCTCGGCGAAGCGGCAACAGGCAGTGCTGAAGCTAATCTGCATAGGTGACAACAAACCCCACAATGCAGAAGAGGTGTGGACAGCTCTGAAACAGAAGGCAGATCACTGGCTCACAACTCTGAACCTAAAGCCAGGAAAGGTCGTGTGTGACAATGGCCGGAACCTGGTGGCGGCTTTGAGGCGAGGCCAGCTGACACATGTTCCATGCGTGGCCCATGTGCTCAACCTCGTGGTTCAGCGGTTTCTAAAGTCATACTCAGAGCTGTCTGATCTGCTGGTAAAAGTTCGCCGCCTGTCTGCACATTTTCGAAAGTCACCTACTGCTTCAGCCGGCCTTGCCGGCTTAAGACGCCGTTTGCATCTTCCGGCACACAGACTGGTGTGTGATGTCCCCACGCATTGGAATTCAACTCTGCACAAGTTGGTCAGGATATGTGAGCAGAAGAGGGCAGTTGTTGAGTACCTGCATCACCTAAGCCGTCGGGAAATGGGTCAAACTCCACACATAACACCTGAGGAGTGGAGATGGATGTCCGACCTATGCACCATCCGCCAAAACTTTGAGGACTCCACCAAGATGGTGAGCGGCGATGACGACATTATTAGCGTCACCATACCGCTTCTCTGCCTTCTAAAATGGTCTCTGCTCAAAAAACAACCATGATGCATTGCAGGCGGAGCGCGATGAGTTTGAGCAAGAAACAGTAGTGGGTGTGGGTGATAACACACAGCCCAGCCTCGTCTCATCACAACGTGCAGTGGAGGACTATGACGAGGAGGAGGATGAAGACATGGAGCAACTCTCTGGCCAAATTGAGGATATGACATGCAGTCATATCCTCGGTTCAGCGTGGCTGGCCAGAGGACAGGGTAGATGATGATGAGGAGGAGGAGGAGGACAGCATGTTCAGTCATCGTGTTGGTCAGGATACTGAAGTGATGGCTGTTAAGAGTCTGGCACACATGGCTGACTTTATGGTAAGCTGCCTGTCTCGTGACCCTCGCGTTAAGAACATCTTTGCCGACAATCATTACTGGTTGGTAACACTGTTACACCCACGCTACAAGGAGAACTTTTTGTCTCTTATTCCCGTGGAGGAGAGGTCAACCAAAATGCAGCAGTTCCGGAAGGCCATAGTCACGGAAGTAGGCAAAGCATTCCCCTCACAAAACGCTAGCGGCATAGGTCAGGAATCAGTGGACAACCGAGGCGTACAGCCGAGAGAGGCACAAGTCCAATCCGCCAGAGGTAGGGGAACAGTCTTTAAGATGTGGGACAGTTTTCTCAGCCCCTCACGTACCACAGCCCCTGAGGTGCGGGGTAGTGCCACAAGAAATCCTAAGTTTGCCCAGATGCTGAAGGAGTACCTTGCAGATCGAACAACTGTACTCCGACATTCCTCTGTGCCTTACAATTATTGGGTATCCAAGCTGGACACGTGACATGAATTGGCTCTCTACGCCTTGGAAGTCCTGGCCTGCCCTGCTGCTAGCGTTTTGTCAGAGCGTGTTTTTAGTGCCGCAGGTGGAATCATTACAGATAAACGCACCCGCCTGTCAACTGAAAATGCTGACAGGCTGACTCTGATCAAGATGAACAAGGGTTGGATTGTGCCAGACTTCACCACACCACCAGCAAATGAGAGCGGAATTTAAAGTTTGCCATGTACCTCCACTCACCCATGGGTACACACTTCTGGACTTTGGATAATCGCTGGACTGCTCCTCCTTCTCCTCAGGCGCCACCATGATGATGACCGTTACAAATTGCAATACTTAGGCCTTTGTTTCAGGTATACCCCCAGTGGTAAATTTTTTCGCCCATTCTTTGCAGAATGGACATTACAACGACAGGAGACCCGCTCCTTTGCAATGGGAACAATGTTTTGAGGCCCTCATGCACGTCTCTACCCAGGGACAACGTGGAGCCTCCCAATTTTTGGCTGCCCTGCCTAAGGGCTATACTACAATAGACCCACTTCCTTCCAATGGGCACTTCAGGTTTACAGGCCCTCATGCACGTCTCTACCCAGGGACAACGTGGAGCCTCCCAATTTTTGGCTGCCCTGCCTAAGGGCTATACTACAATAGAACCACTTCCTTCCAATGGGCACTTCAGGTTTACAGGCCCTCATGCACGTCTCTATCCAGGGACAACGTGGAGCCTCCCAATTTTTGGCTGCCCTGCCTAAGGGCTATACTACAATAGACCCACTTCCTTACAATGGGCACTTCATGTTTACAGGCCATCATGCACGTCTCTATCCAGGGACAATATGGAGCCTGACGCTGCCACCGACTGCCACACACATGCTGTTTTTAAATGCAAGCACGGACGCAATAAGAACCTAACTGGTTTTTAGGAGCGACATTTACTGAGAAGTCTGACACTATCAGACACTGCTGACTGACGTGTATTATACACTAGACTTGTGCGTTATATAATAGTTTGTGCAAAACGCGCACCTGTCCCCTGCCACCGACTGCCACACACGTGCTGTTTTTAAATGCAACCACGGACGCAATAAGAACCTAACTGGTTTTTAGGAGCGACAATTACTGAGAAGTCTGACACTATCAGACACTGCTGACTGACGTGTATTATACACTAGACTTGTGCGTTATATAATAGTTTGTGCAAAACGCGCACCTGTCCCCTGCCACCGACTGCCACACACGTGCTGTTTTTAAATGCAACCACGGACGCAATAAGAACCTAACTGGTTTTTAGGAGCGACAATTACTGAGAAGTCTGACACTATCAGACACTGCTGACTGACGTGTATTATACACTAGACTTGTGCGTTATATAATAGTTTGTGCAAAACGCGCACCTGTCCCCTGCCACCGACTGCCACACACGTGCTGTTTTTAAATGCAAGCACGGACGCAATAAGAACCTAACTGGTTTTTAGGAGCGACAATTACTGAGAAGTCTGACACTATCAGACACTGCTGACTGACGTGTATTATTATACACTAGACTTGTGCGTTATATAATAGTTTGTGCAAAACGCACACCTGTCCCCTGCCACCGACTGCCACACACGTGCTGTTTTTAAATGCAAGCACGGACGCAATAAGAACCTAACTGGTTTTTAGGAGCGACAATTACTGAGAAGTCTGACACTATCAGACACTGCTGACTGACGTGTATTATACACTAGACTTGTGCGTTATATAATAGTTTGTGCAAAACGCGCACCTGTCCCCTGCCACCGACTGCCACACACGTGCTGTTTTTAAATGCAAGCACGGACGCAATAAGAACCTAACTGGTTTTTAGGAGCGACAATTACTGAGAAGTCTGACACTATCAGACACTGCTGACTGACGTGTATTATTATACACTAGACTTGTGCGTTATATAATAGTTTGTGCAAAACGCGCACCTGTCCCCTGCCACCGACTGCCACACACGTGCTGTTTTTAAATGCAAGCACGGACGCAATAAGAACCTAACTGGTTTTTAGGAGCGACAATTACTGAGAAGTCTGACACTATCAGACACTGCTGACTGACGTGTATTATACACTAGACTTGTGCGTTATATAATAGTTTGTGCAAAACGCGCACCTGTCCCCTGCCACCGACTGCCACACACGTGCTGTTTTTAAATGCAACCACGGACGCAATAAGAACCTAACTGGTTTTTAGGAGCGACAATTACTGAGAAGTCTGACACTATCTGGACTGTTTTACACTGTGTACACCAGCCCCAGATATGATGAAGGCTGGTATACGGTCACCACTACCCTGCCTGCCTGCCTGTATACTGCTACAATAGTCCTGACAAGGACTCTTCTGGTCACTAGCCTGTATTCCGACCTGGCTATACCCTGCCTGTATATAGCAACAATAGTCCTGAGAAGGACTCTGCTACTGTACTCCGACCTGGCTATACCCTGCCTGCCTGTATACAACTAGAATAGTCCTGAGAAGGACTTCTGGTCACACTGTTTGCAGCCCTGCTCCGGAACTAACTATAAAGGGCCGCAAAGCTTTCCCTGAATCAGCGACACTCTCCCTGCACTGACTGTCTGGATAGTTGTGAGCAGAGCACAGCGCGCCGGCCGATATAAAGGCTCGGTCACGCTGTGCAGGCCGGCCAATCACTGCAATTCCACAACTAACAGGGCTGTGGCATTGCAGTGGTCTGCCAGCCAATCCCTGCATGAGGGCTGGCTCTCAAAAGAGCGCCAACATGCAGAAATGAAGACCACGAGTACAGCACGAGTATCGCGAGATTACTCGGTCCCCGCCGAGCAGCCCGAGTACAGCGATACTCGTGCGAGTACCGAGTAGTGACAAGCATGCTCGCTCATCACTAGTTGCCACTTAAATAGAAAAAAAAAATAATTTTGGCTTGATAATCATACTGGCTTGGAAAAATATATTGCTGTCATTTTTACTACAAAATGAGTGTAGTAAAAACAAAATCCAAAAGGCAATTGTGAAATTGAAGGTTTTTTTTTTTACACAATTTCTCAGCACTTAATTCGACTCTTGGATGAAAATGAGGAAAAAGAAAAAAACGCAATACAAAAAAGAAAAAAAAAGTGCCTGTCTGGGAAGTGGTCAATAATGTGTAAGGCCCTTTTCACACACCAGTTTTTTGCCATCAGTCACAATCCGTCGGCTCAATGCATCCGTTTTTTTTAAAGGGGGTGGCTCCCAAACGTTATTAGTACTGAAAACAAATCACGGCACTGAGAATGACATGTGGGGTGTATTCTACATTATATACTGATATTGGACCTTGCTCAGTTAAAAAAAGGAATCCGTCGCTGGATTCTGTCATTTGACGGATTACAATGGATCCTGCGCCCATAGGCTTCCATTCTACCAAACAACGGATGGCGACGGATACATCGCCGTCCGTTTTGTTCGACGTACACTAAAAACGTTGCTGTGCACGTTGTTTCCGTCCGATGGAACACATTTTTCTACGGATTTGTCGAACGACGGATGAAACGTGAGGCCATTCGTCGCAATCCATCGCTAATACAAGTCTATGAGAAAAAAACGGATAAGGCGTCATCAGTTGCTAGATCCGTTTTTTTTCAGAATTCGACGGATTGTGACTGATGGCAAAAAACTAATGTGTGAAAGGGGTCTTATGGGTGCTTTACACGCTGCAACATCGCTAGTGATTGCTAGCGATGTCGCGAGCGACAGCACCCGCCCCCGTCGTTCGTGCGACATGTGGTGATCGCTGCCGTAGCGAACAATATTGCTACGGCAGCGCACACGCACATACCTGTTCAATGATGTCGCTGTTGCTGCCGAATAATCCCTCCTTCAAGAGGGAGGTGCGTTTGGCGTCACAGCAGCATCACAAAACGGCCGCCCAATAGAAGAGGAGGGGAGAAGATGAGCGGCCGGAACATGCCGCCCACCTCCTTCCTTCCTCCTTTCCGATGGTCACAGGTAGGATGATGTTCGTCGTTCCTGCGGTGTCACACACAGCGTTGTGTGGTGCCGCAGAAACGACGAACAACCTGCGGAATGAAACACCAACGACATTATGATTTGGAGCGACGTGTCAACGATCAACAATTTTTGACGTTTTTGCGATCGTTGATCGTCGCTCCTAGCTGTCACACGCTGCGATGACGTTAATGACGTCGGATGTGAGTCACAAACACTGTGACCCTGACGATATATTGTTAGCGATGTTGCAGCGTGTAAAGCACCCTTTAGGCTTGTATTGTGAAATGTGCTGTCAGATCCCCTTTAATGCTTCTTCCTATGTTCTGTGTAATTCGTGTTAAGGTGGACAAGCAGCACTGTTTGTCTCACAGATTATATATTACCCTTACCTGCTGCCCACATCCCATGTAGTCAGATCAGTTTTTTTTCTTAGCTGCAGCTTTAAGCGAAAACTGATTAGTCGCTCAGTAGATAAGCATCTCTACAGTAAACCTGCCTCCAAGCCATCACTTTAATGCAGCAGCTTTCATAATGCAAGATTTACACGCTGATTTATACGGCTATTAGTTCTTTCATTTTTGGCAAGTATCTTGTGTTAATCACCAGCAAAGTTACAAAATGAATCATTTCCAACTTATTCGTCTACATTTCTACAAACATATTTTAAACATGGGGCTATAATACACTAATTAGGAAGTGAGTATTCTGCAATAACGAATACCAGTAATCGTGAGTAACCACTCTCTCATTCCTGAATCTGGTGAGACATATCCAATTCTGTTGTTTTTTGTACAAGTCTCGGATCAGCAGCACATGTCAGAAGTTCTGACTCAAAACCTAAGGTGTATCTTGTAACAAGTGGGCTGACGAGACCTGCCAGAGAGCACCACAGCTAACATGGCTTGTTTATACGCTACTCAATACGAGCAGGAGTTTCCGCCCAATCGTCATGTCTGAGAGAGTTAGTTATCACTGTATCGGGCTTTTGGCTTAAACCATTCAATATGAGCTTTGCTTCTTCTCTACAGTCAGAAATGTAACCTTGGGGAAAATATTACAAAATTCATGTCAAGTTTCTTACCAAATATCTTGTGTAATTCTCTGTTTGCATTTATTGTGGTTTTTCTGCAGTTGTGGTTATGATTTCAAAGATATATTTCTAGGAAATGTTGTTAAAACTACTTTTATGGTATACCGGGAGTATAGATTTTTCTTCTATGATTATTGTTCGCAAACAATTTCACTAAAAATACCTTGGAAAATGCTTTATGCATGCAATCTCTAGTGAGGAGGTCTCTGGAAAGTGAATGTTATGCTCTCCATGTCACCTTGCTCATTTGTGGTGGAAGGCACAGCTCTCATACATTTAAAGAGAATCTGTCAGCACAAATTTGTAATGTAAAGTAAAGACATGACTGTAATGGTGCTGTAGAACTGATTGAATTTATACCTTTGGTGAAGTTCTTCTGTAATCACGGTTTGACATTTTCTGATAATTAGATTTTGGTGCACAGAGGCCAGACTGTGCGCTGAGTTTTTTGTTGTCTTTCTGTGATTCCCAAGCCCCTCCGCCTAGCTGCAGTCTTTGTAATATCCTCTTCAAACAGATTAGGCAGGTTACTGAAAAAGCAGTGACCTGCTACTAAAAAACTGAAGGCAGGTGAAGGGGCAGGGGAATCACAGACAGGGAGGA
Organism: Anomaloglossus baeobatrachus; assembly: GCF_048569485.1. Classification (NCBI taxonomy): domain Eukaryota; kingdom Metazoa; phylum Chordata; class Amphibia; order Anura; family Aromobatidae; genus Anomaloglossus; species Anomaloglossus baeobatrachus. The sequence continues at coordinate 472,954,103 of NC_134356.1, forward strand.
GAAGACCCAGAGTACAGTCAAGCCCCTATGAAGACCCAGAGTAGTGGCTAACTGTTGTGAAGACCCAGAGTACAGTCCGACACCTGTGAAGACCCAGAGTGCAGTCATGGCCAAAAGTTTTAAAAATGACACCAAAATTATATTTTCACATGATCTGTTGCCCTTTGGTTTTTAATTGTGTTTGTCTGATGTTTACATCACATACAGAAATATAATTGCAATCATATTATGAGTACCAAAAGGTTATATTGACAGTTAGAATGAGTTAATGCAGCAAGTCAATATTTGCAGTGTTGACCCTTCTTCTTCAGGACCTGGCATGCTCTCAATCAACTTCTGGACCAAATCCTGACTGATAGCTGTCCATTCTTGCATAAGCAATGCTTGCATTTTGCCAGAATTTGTTGTTTTTTGTTTGTCCACCCGTCTCTTGATGATTGCCCACAAGTTCTCAATGGGATTAAGATCTGGGGAGTTTCCAGGCCATGGACCCAAAATCTCTGTTTTGTTCCATGAGCCATTTAGTGATCACCTTTGCTTTATGGCAAGGTGCTCCATCATGCTGCAAAAGGCATTTTTGGGCGCCAAACTGCTCTTGGACAGTTGGGAGAAGTTGCTCTTGGAGGACATTCTGGTACCATTCTTTATTCATGGCTGTGTTTTTAGGCAAGACTGTGAGTGAGCCGATTCCCTTGGCTGAAAAGCAACCCCACACATGAATCGTTTCAGGATGCTTAACAGTTGGCATGAGACAAGACTGGTGGTAGCGCTCACCTCTTCTTCTCCTAATAAGCTGTTTTCCAGATGTCCCAAACAATCGAAAAGGGGATTCATCTGAGAAAATGACTTTACCCCAGTCCTCAGCAGTCCACTCCCTGTACCTTTTGCAGAATATCAGTCGGTCCCTGATGTTTTTTCTGGAGAAAAGTGGCTTCTTTGCTGCCCTCCTTAAACAAGGCCTTGCTCAAGCAGTCTTCGCCTCACAGTGCATGCAGAAGCACTCACACCAGCCTGCTGCCATTGCTGAGCTAGCTTGGCACTGCTGGTAGTCGGATCCCGCAGCTGAAACAGTTTTAAGATACGGTCCTGGCGTTTGCTGGTCCTTCTTGGGCGCCCTGGAGCCTTTTTGGCAACAATGGAAGCTCTCTCCTTGAAGTTCTTGATGATGCGATAGATTGTTGACTGAGGTGCAATCTTTGTAGCTGTGATACTCTTCCCTGTTAGGCCATTTTTGTGCAGAGCAATGATGGCTGCACATGTTTCTTTAGAGATAACCATGGTTAACTGAAGAGAAACAATGATACCAAGCACCAGCCTCCTTTTAAAGTGTCCAGTGGTGTTATTCTTACTTAATCATGACTGATTGATCGCCAGCCCAGTCCTCATCAACACCCACACCTGTGTTAATGGAACAATCACTAAAACAATGTTAGCTGCTCCTTTTAAGGCAGGAATGCAATGATGTTGAAATGTGTTTTGGGGGTTAAAGTTCATTTTCTTAGCCAATATTGACTTTGCAAGTAATTGCTGTTAAGCTGATCACTCTTTATGACATTCTGGAGTATATGCAAATTGCCATTAGAAAAACGTAAGCAGTAGACTTTGTAAAAATTAATATTTGTAGCATTCTCAAAACTTTTGGCCATGACTGTACAGTCTGACACCTGTGAAAACCAGAGTACAGTCTGACCCCTGTGAAGACGCAGAGTACAGTCTGACCCCTGTGAAGACCCAGAGTACAGTCCGGCCCCTGTGAAGACCCAGAGTACAGTCCGGCCCCTGTGAAGACCCAGAGTACAGTCCGGCCCCTCTGAAGACCCAGAGTACAGTCCGGCCCCTCTGATGACCCAGAGTACAGTCTGGCCCCTCTGAAGACCCAGAGTACAGTCCAGCCCCTCTGAAGACCCAGAGTACAGTCCGGCCCCTCTGAAGACCCAGAGTACAGTCCGGCCCCTGTGAAGACCCAGAGTACAGTCCGGCCCCTGTGAAGATCCAGAGTACAGTCCGGCCCCTGTGAAGATCCAGAGTACAGTCCGGCCCCTGTGAAGATCCAGAGTACAGTCCGGCCCCTGTGAAGATCCAGAGTACAGTCCGGCCCCTGTGAAGATCCAGAGTACAGTCCGGCCCCTGTGAAGATCCAGAGTACAGTCCGGCCCCTGTGAAGATCCAGAGTACAGTCCGGCCCCTGTGAAGATCCAGAGTACAGTCCGGCCCCTGTGAAGATCCAGAGTACAGTCCGGCCCCTGTGAAGATCCAGAGTACAGTCAGGCCCCTGTGAAGATCCAGAGTACAGTCAGGCCCCTGTGAAGACCCAGAGTACAGTCCGGCCCCTGTGAAGACCCAGAGTACAGTCTGGCCCCTGTGAAGATCCAGAGTACAGTCCGGCCCCTGTGAAGACCCAGAGTACAGTCTGGCCCTGTGCACCAAAATCTAATTAGCAGAAAACTACAAATAGTGATTAAAGAAGAACCAGAAAATGGATTTCTTCACAAAATGTATCAATATAACCAGTATTACAGCACCATATAAGCCATGTCTTTAATTCACGTTACAAAATCATGCGGACAGGTTTCTTTAAGAAGTGTCCTTTCAGGAATTGTAGATCGTAGTTACTCTGCTTCTCTTGAGAGTTCTGTTTCTGTATGGAGGATTGTAGTCTTCTATAAGGCACTGTTCTAGCAGTAAAGATGTGTCTGTACATTTTTCCTATTGGTTAAATATGAAATTCTATATATAGCTCAGCAAAAATGTTAAAGACTGCAGAAAATACAGATTACAGTTGAAGTGACGCATTTCATACTCCAATCAATCACTTCTTTGAGTTTGTAGGAATACCACTAGTCACAGGAGTCCAATGGCGAAGCATGTGCAGAAACAAGAAATCACCGTACATGCCTGACCATGTACATTGACTTCTACGGGCCCCACTGGCTTTAATGGAATACATAGAAATCAATAAGAAGCTGAAGACATACAAATCTTGTCAGCGTGCTGCTCCTGAAAGAAAAGTACAATGTAGACTCAAAGAGCAACAGGGTGGCTTCATACCTCTGTAAGCATCAATGGAAAACTGTGCAAGGACTAAAGATGTGAGTTGAAGGGCCAAGAATCAGTGATAATCGAGAATGAGCTTTCTTGCCATTATTGGCCTGTGTTAGCAGACTGGTAGTCAACCAACAAAGTAGCAAAACTTAGTAAAACCATCAAATGTAACGTCTTTATTCCAGCATATTATTCATTTTGTCAGCATCACCTCACCTTCTGTATTGCAAGTTCGGCGCTCAGTTACAGGTATGTTTATATAGGCTAACAAATACTGATGTGAGCAGGTGCATTACTGTAATTAGCAGAACATTACCCCATGTAAATGACACATAAAGCCAATAGCATAGTACTGTGTGATGCCAATAAATTATTTTTAATCCGGCATAAATGATCTAATCACCCATTAGTCAGTATTACAGCCATTATGCTTACTTGGGGCTGATAATTGGGAACAAGCATTATTATAAATGCTCATTCATGGATTGTCAAATTGCCTAAATACACCTTTAAAGTACTTAGCTGCTTCACAAATGGTGTAATAGTTTTAATTTAAGCATTGTACAGTTTGATTTTCAAAAGGGACTTAGTTTTGGATATTTATGGTATTGGGAAAACCCTTAAAGTATAACTGTTGTTTCAGTTTTTTTCTTCCTAAATCAATAGTACACAATATAAAAGATTCTATGATGATGGAAGGAAGAAGGAGCTAGAGGCAGAGGGAAGACCTAGAGGCAGAGGTGGGATCTGGAGGCAGAGGGGGGGGGATCTGGAGGCAGAGGGGGGGATCTGGAGGCAGAGGGGGGGGATCTGGAGGCAGAGGGGGGGATCTGGAGGCAGAGGGGGGGATCTGGAGGCAGAGGGGGGGATCTGGAGACAGAGGGGGGAGATAGAGGTAGAGGAGGGAGCTAGAGGCAGATGGGGGATAGAGGCAGAGTGGGTAGCTAGAAAAAGAGGTTGAAGCTAGAGGCAGAGGGAGGAGCTAGAGACAGAGGGGGGAGCTAAGAGAAAACATTGAAGCTAGAGGCCAAGGGAGGAGCTAAGAGAAGAGGTTGAAGCAAGAAACAGAGGGAGGAGCTAGAGGCAGAGGGAGGATCTAGAGGCAGAGGGAGGATCTAGAGGCAGAGGGAGGATCTAGAGGCAGAGGGAGCATCTAGAGGCAGAGGGAGGAGCTAGAGGCAGAGGGAGGAGCTAGAGGCAGAACACTGCCCCCTCCTTCCTGTTCTATCTACATAGAATCTCATCGGTAGCAGCTATCAGTAAAAGAAAAATCTTCACTGAATACAGATTTTACCTCAGAATTAAAAAGCTTGATGATAACTGATTAATTTTGGCAGAGAAAAAAGCAAATTTGTCTGATAAGAAATATTACAAAGTTGCTTATTTTCATGTTTACCATTGATTTATGAAATAAAAATTTAAGTGACATTTATTCTTAAAAGGACAAATTGATAATCCTATTATTGGCTTTAAAAAAAGTAGAAAAGTAACTTGCATCTTACTACATTGCATTTTTGCATAACATGCAAGATGCAGAGGTACTGATCTGCAACACCAACTCAGTTTCATATAAATTTTTATCATTTACTCTCCAATGTAAAGCGACACCTGTTACAGCAATTATCCTAAATGTCTTTGCAGACCTGCTCTGGCCTTTATTACATGAGACAATAAAGCTTGCAACACATTGCTTACAGTGTCCTATGACTATAACAAAAGTTTTCATTTTTTTTAGGAGGCTGGCTTGTTAACCTCCTTACTTTTAAAAAGGATGTTTCAACAAATTATTCATTTGGAACTGGACACATAAATGTAATAGCAGCTGCAGAGCAGAATTAATGTTTTTATTCCTTCATTCATTCATTTAATTTAGCCTCTCTGTTGCAGAGATATTAATAATCAAAGTGTTTGGCATTTAATGATTTAATGAGTTAATTTTCGCTTCGTCTAAAGGCCGCTTTACACACTGCGACATCGCTAGCCGATGCTAGCGATGTCGAGCGTGATAGCACCCGCCCCCATCGTACGGCCGATATATGGTTATCGCTGCCGTAGAGAACATTATTGCTACGGCAGCGTCACACGCACATACCTGTGCTGCGACGTCGCTGTGACCGGTGAACCGCCTTTTTTCTAAGGTGGTGGTTCGTTCGGTGTCACAGCGACGTCACTAAGTGGCCGCCCAATCAAAGCGGAGGGACGGAGATGAGCGGAATGAACATCCTGCCCACCCCTTCCTTCCTCATTGCTGGCGGGACGCAGGTAAGGAGAGGTTCCTCATTCCTGCGATGTCACATGGAGCGATGTGTGCTGCCGCAGAAACAAGGAACAACATCGTTACTGCAGCAGCAATGCTATTTGGGAAGAGGGGGCATGTCACCGATTGGCGATTTTGAACGTTTTTTTGTAATGATTCAAAATCGCTAATAGGTATCACACGCACCAAAATCGCTAAAGCGGCCAGATGTGCGTCACAAATTCTGTGACCCCAACGACATCACTTTAGCGATCTCATAGCGTGAAAAGCCACCTTTAGAGGGTGGTATCAGAGAGTTTTTATTGGGTGGAAACTTCACCCTGTATGCTGTTGCCCAATCAAAAGCAGGCAGCAAAACAGTAAAAAAAGAACACACCCCATAATATCTTAAGGCATGTCTCTCAGTGTGTGATATGTAATGACAGACAGCTCTGATCTTCTAGTCTATCCTTCTGTGTGAGTAGAAAGGGCTGGAAGTAGATCACAAATGACTAACACCTTTCAGATATGATCATTGCATTCAGTGTGGGGGAGGAGCAGAACAGCTGAGCTCAGCTGTGCCATATTACAAACCCTTCTATCAGCGCTCCTCCTCTCATAGCACTGTCTGGCACCTAATCTCACCTACAGTGCTAAACATAAATGAGTACACCCTAACAGATTTGTCAGAAAACCTTTAATTTCCTTTTAGAATCAACATTTTCTATGGAATACCATACTACAAAATTCTTCTATAAATGTGAGCCATTGATTGCAAACACATTTGTTATTGTGCACAACCAATACATGAATTTTCCTAACAAGTTATTTGAAGACCATGTTGCAAAAATGAGTTCAACTCAATGAAAGTCTTAGAAATAAAGCTAAAGTTTAGACTACAAAACTCTAATTAACAAGAATTACATCACAGGTAAGTCTGATTATTTATTAAACAGGTCTCCATTAGATAGCTGAATATAAAGATGGTACATAGCAAAGAAATCCCTTCCCATTTAATGAAAAACAAAATAGTTTCTTTATACAAGAAAGGTGAAGGCTACAAGATCAGCAAAGCTTTAATTTTCAGTCAGAATACTGCAACAAAAGAGATACAAAAATGTAACAAAGATGAAACTGCAGTTCTCACAGAGATGTCCAGGCCAGCCATAGAAGTTAACACCTAAACAGGAGCATCTTCTGATCAGAAGGTTGAAGAAAATTGATATTCAAGTTCATTGCAGTTAGCTAAAAATCTAGAAAGCCAACCTTTGGTGAGTTTCATGTGACACAATATACCATGCACTGCAGATTTATGGCATGTGTGGGTATCATCCATGAAGTAAACTTCTCCTAAAGCCCAATAAAGAACACACACAGTTTTCCAAGGCCCATGCTGAAAAATACGAAGACTATTGGGACTTTATAATCTGGAGTGATGAGACCAAAATAAATGTTTTTGAAACTGATGGCTTCAAAATTTTATGGTATCTCTAAAATTGAGGAGTATAAAGAAAAATGCATGGTGTCTACAGTGAAAAATGGTGGTGTTAGTGTCTTGATGTGGGGCTGAATGAGTAATGCTGATGTCAGGGAGCTACATTTTTGATGGTAACATGAATGTACAGATATTCTGCTCTATGTCAGAAGAGAAGATACTACCTTCACTTTGTTCCCTTGGTAGACGTGCACTTTTCCAACATGACAATTATGCAAAATACACATTGATTGCATTTCTCAAGAACAGAGTGAAAGTGATTCAGTAGCCAAGTGTAGGGAATTCCATCCAGCATCCATGCTCTAAAAGAGGTAATTCTTGAAGAGTGGAATAAGAGAAGTGTTACATTATGTTGGTAACTTGTTCATTAGATGCATAAAAGACTCATCAAGGTCATACAAAATACTAGATGTGATTGTAAAATACTAGATGTGATTGTGTAGATGCTTAAGAACGCTCCAGCGTTTGAAACGCGTCTTTCTTGTTCATTGATGGACTTGGAATTTTAAATATTATTAAAATAAAGGCGAAGTTTTATTTTTACAAAGACATGGATGCTGGAGTTTTTCCTTTATGCTGAATTTAGACTTGCCTACCCTCCCTGCTCCGTCACTTCAATATCTCCATGTGGTGAGCTGGAATTCTCTTTTTTCCTTCTAGATGTGATTGTGTTTGATGTGGGGTGTGTTAATTTTTGTGTCAACTTATTTGAGTAAAACTGAAGATTCTGCACTGCAAGTTATATTATACCTGCTTTTTTGTGATGAGTTTTAATTTAAAATTGTTGTATGAAACTCAGTTTTGTTAAAATTTTGGCAATAGTTCTTCTGTTCAGTGAGGCATTGATTAAAATCTTACTTTTTTAAAGGGGGTGTACTCATATATGCTGAGCACTGTATGTCTGCTATGCTCATGGCTATTTGGCAATCTGCAATTGATCTTCAGTGAGGGTAGAGCAGGCTGTCAATGCATCTCACATGGGAGGGGCATGTTCTGAGCTATTGTGGGCATGTTCTTTTTCTACTGTGTATTGCTGCATGCTTATGATAGGTCAACAGATTACAGTGGGAAAATCCCCCACTCCTCCAGTGAAAACTCTCTTATAACACCCACTTGGAATTATCTAAAATTAACTCATTAGGCACCAGGTACTTTGCTAATCTCTCTGCAGCCACTATTACGTTGTGTGTCCAGTTCAACTTGAAATATTTGCTGAAAAGTGCTATTTGCAACTAGTTTATGCTACTTTATCTGCAGGCTGTGTGTGAGTAGATGGTAAACACTGAGTACGTGTGTGTGTGCATATATATACATATATATATATATATATAAATATATATATATATATATATATATATATATATATACTGTACATCAGCACAATGAAATTTGTAATGATTGCTTTATTTCTTTTTTTAAAAAGTACTTATCAGCACAGTGAACAACAAATCTGTTTTTATCCATGCTCCTGGTATTTGGCAGCATTCCCTTTATCCACATTTATTCATAGACAACTTTCAATCAATGATAGAAGTCTGGGGAAGCCAGACTCTAAACTTTCATTGAACTGGATAAAAAAGGATTTAAAGGGTTATTCCTGTTCTCAAAGATGAGTCTAATGGGAAAGTGCTAAGCTTTGGTTCACATTAAATTCACGACTTCTGTTATTGGAGGCATCACAGATATAAAAGCTGTGCAGTGTAACAATTCCTTATAGAACTTGTTGACGTTATATTGGTTCTTAAGGTATTCATATCTTTTGTTTTTACAAGAAAGAATATCCTGGAAAACTATTCTATAATAATCATTTTATTTCTATAGTGCACAACACATGCCGAAGCACTTTTTATGTACAAAAAATATATAATATTACACAGCAATACATTATTCAACAATCAAAGAAGAAGCATGAAGGACCTGCTTTAAAGCTTACAATCTATGAAGAAATATATAGGATACAACTGGTAAAAGGTACTTATTGTGTATAGTCTAACCATCAATATAATATATAAATAGGGGTATTCAAATAAAGCTGCATGAGCCAGTCATCAGAGTCATCAGCATAAGTGCAGATACAAAGTTGTATTGAGCACATGGGTGTGAAAACAAATGACAGAAGGGACCAGATTCGTAGGAAACGTTAGGAGCTGGGAACAGGTAAGAGTTAGATTAGACAGGTGTTATGATAGGCCAATCAAAAGAAATGTGTGTATAGAGCATGCTTAGAACTGTGGATCCTAGGGGCGGCATGGTGGCTCAGTAGTTAGCACTGCAGTCTTGCAGCGCTGGTGTCCTGGGTTCAATTCCCACCAAGGACACCATCTGCAAGGAGTTTGTATGTTCTCCCCGTGTTTGCGTGGGTTTCATCCAGGTACTCCGGTTTCCTCCCACACTCCAAAAACATACAGTTAGGGACCTTAGATTGTGAGCCCCAATGGGGACAATGTTGCCAATGTATGTAAAGTGCTATGGAATTAATAGCGCTATATAAATGAATAAATTATTCTTATTATTATTATTATTTTTATTATTATATCCTGGAAATCAATGTCCATGGTAGTGCTTTCAAAAGAGCTGGTGCATCCTGAAAGTGTTAAAGGCATGAGTCAGAGCATTAGCGTAATGGAAAGCATAGCTAGAGTGCTAGACAGAGAAGAGGGAGGAGATGTTGGGTGGTGTAGAACTTTATAGAACTTTATGGGTAAGAGTGATAAGTTTATATTGTATGCTGTAGCAGTTGAACAACCAGTGCAATGACTGGCACAGGGTGGAGGCATCAGTGTAGCAGCTGCCAAGTAATATGATTCTGGCTGCTGAATTCTGGATAGATTGGAGAGGGTAGAGAATAGTGAGAGGAAGACTGATTAATAGGGATTTGAAATAGTCCAAATGAGATTGAATTAGAGCACCAGTAAAAGTCAAAGGTAAAAAAAGAATGGATTATCAAGATGTTTTAAATGGTTCAGGTGACATGAGTGAGTGATTGGGTATAGGGGTGACAGAAAGCTCTAAGTCAAAGATACAATAACCCAATACAGCAAGCATGATGATTTGGAGTTATGTTAGAATCACCCACAAAGCTGGATATTTCAGGTTTAGGTAGTTTAGTAGAGGAGGGAAACATAAGTTTCAGTTAGAGACAGAAGACAGACAATCTCTGGTAGTTTGTAGTAATGCCGGGGTGATGTTACCGGAAGATAGGTATAATTCGGTGTCTTCAGCATAGAGATGGTGCTAGAAACCAAATCTGACTATGGTTTATCCAATGAGACCATGTATAGAGTAAAGGGGAGGGAGCTTAGTGCTAGACCCTGAGGAACTTCAACAGTAAGGAGAAGAGGAGAGAAGTAAGGGCCAGCAAAAGATACTGAAGAGAGCCAGCAAAAGATACATTTATAGCTGTATGGCTATAAAAAAAAAGAAACCTAAATGCAAAAAAGTCTTATAGTATACCTCTTGACTACATCTATTGTTGAAGAATAATCATGAAATTTGTGTTTTTAGTAATCCTTTTCTACCTAGCTATTAATATTTCAAAGCTAAAAAAGACCAACTAGAGACAACCAGAGAGAGATGCAGAATTACTGTATACACATAGACGTGAAAAGCTTTACATATAGTATGGAATCATCTGTTTTGGTACATTCCCAATTACATGAATCATATTGAAATAAATCACATTGAGCTTTTAAAACTCAACACCGCTTCCCAAAACTCTGGGTAGCATTGCTATCACTCTGTATTTATTTGTTTGTAAATATTGAAGCAGAACAAAGCTCGGAATGCGCTGTTGAGTTATTTATTTTGTCTTACTTTGGATTTACTAGCAATATAATCTCACTCACTCAGGATGCCTTTGAACTTCCACACTCCTTTAAACCCCAAAATAAAATACTTTTTAATTGTCTGCACTTTAATGTAGCATCTGTTTTGATGTAGCCGAGACATAAAAAGCAACTAAATAAAAAAAAAGGTTTGAGAAATGCACATGCTAACCAGCTGTTGTGCAAAATAACAACTGTAATATGAGATTTCCAGAAGCTTAGAGGTGTAGTTAACATCATATAGCGATCAAGCAGATGCCTAAACTGATGGGAGTTAGCAGAGAAAACAGATAATCTATGACTAAGGATACGCTTCCCAGAGGAGCATAAACACCTTATGAATATTCATTCTATATGGCTGGAATATCTCTTTCCTTATTCAAGGAGATCAAATTGAAATATTTTGAGATGACATTGGCAATACTTATGGGTGTTCTCATCTAAAGTATCCTTGAGATACAAAAAAAAAATTCTTGGAATCCATGGATAGCATAGTTGATAATTATGTATAATCAAAAGACTTTTGAACACTATTAAGAAATTCACTTTAGTCAATATGTTTTCCTGATTTATTTGTTGCCATTAGAAAATTAATCCCATTTATCCATTTTTTTCCATACACCCTGTATATTATTATTATTATTATTATTATTATTATTATTATTATAGCACCATTTATGCCATGGCGCTTTACATATGAAAGGGGTATACATAATAGGGACAAGTACAATAATCATAAACAATACCAGGCACATACTGGTACAGCAGGATCGAGGTCTCTGCCCGCGAGGGCTCACAGTCGACAAGGGATAGGTGAGGATACAGTAGGTTAGGGTATCACTGACATGCTGTGAGGTTCCTATCTACTATGTGTCAGTGATATGCAGGGTGTACGGACAAAATTTTGGACATTCACCCTCCCTCACACCAACTTGTTGCTGGGATACATAAACGCCTGTAGTGTTCCTAAAGTCTATAAAGATGTTTCCCACCACCAAATGAAAGCTAATAAATACCACCATGATGTAAAGATTAAAGATACAATTTTCTAAGTATGATAATACTTATACACTTTCCAAATAATATCACAATAAAACTAGCAAATATCACAATAATATCATTTAACAAAACCAAATATTGCAATAACAACACAATACATTGGACAAATAACATCACTGAATCATGGCCACTGCCATTATCACTGCAAAGTGATGGACAAATACCACCATACTATTAATAAATAGAATTCACTATAGGTGCCTGTATATGGTTAGATACAAATTCTACAAAAGCTTTCTGCAGACCATATAGGTGAATAATATAAAGTTATCCAGTGACTTAGATTATGGCTTTTAACGTTGGAACCATTCTTTTTCCATTTGTAGACTACCATGATGGCTTCTTCAATACACAACTCATCTCATCATTGCAAAATTTAACTCAGACACGTATTTCCATCACTTTTCCAATCTCTCCACCAACTCTCCATACAATATTTCTCAAAAGGACAGTGATTGTGCACCCTTCAGGACTGAACCATTACTAGTGCTCCTCTGAGCTTCCCACTTTGTGCCCTCACACAGTTATGCTGGTGGTTTTCCTCTCCACCTTTGAGGATGCGGTTACAGTTAAAAATTGCTATCAATGCTAGAGTTGTAAAACCGGGTGTATGCCGCGCTGTCACTAGAAAGTCTAGATGTTGATTAATTTAAAGTTGTTTTATTTAGGTCAACGCGTTTCAGAGAACTCAGTCTCCATCATCAGGACATTCAAGAAAAAAAGTTGATTTTTTTTCTTGAATGTTCTGATGAAGGAGACTGAGCTCTCTGAAACACATTGACCTGAATAAAAGAACTTTAAAGTAATCAACATCTGGACTTTCTGGTGACAGCGCAGCATACACCCGGTTTCTCTACTATGGCATTGATCTCTACATACCTGGGACTGCAGCAGCCGCCATTTCTGAAGTGTAATTAGGAGTTGTAACTGGCACAACCCTAATAGGTGAGTTTATTTGCCTTGATATCTTCACTCATTTTGCCTGGTAAAACCCTATTCTGCACTTTTTGCCATAGTTTTGTATAGTTAAAAGTGTCTGTCATCCTTCTTTGGTGGCCTAGTTGTGATCCTACCCCCTGCGACTACAATCATTACTTGCTAACTCCTCTATGGGTTATTAGAGAGTAACTCTGGTGGCTCTACAGAGAAAATCCGAGGCTGCACAAAGCTTAAGAAAGAGGATGATTGAAATCTTCTCAGTTTAAATATAACCCATTAGTAAGTGGCGCTTGGAAATAGCGCTTACCATTTTTTAATAAGTTGCCAGTTAATAAAACATATCTACTGATCTCCTCTCTACTTTGCTGAGACTAGTTTTACCTTGTGGTTTAATGCAAGAAAGGACACAGCTTATACTAACCCTATATTTTCCTGTAATAAGAGATCTGTTCATAAAGAAAAACAGAACAGGGCCATTGTGTGGTGTTCCATAAGTACGGTCTCTGTTGGTGAGTCATTTGGTTCCTTGCCCATATTTACTTCCGAAGTTCATTGTAAATCTGCCTAAACCGATGACCTCATCTTCCACTGCTACGAATTTTGGTGTTCTTTCTTTACTATTGCCAGAATACTTGGCTATATTAGATTTTCATACTAATTTGAAGAGAACTTGTAACCATGAAAATGCACTCCAATCTGCAGGCATCATGATATACCGTATTTTTTGTTTTATAAGAGGCACCGGATCATAAGACGCACCCCAAATATAGAGATAAAAAAAGGTATAAAAAATAAAAATGGGTCCTTCTTATACTCCGGTGTTATCTTTCCGGAGGGGGGCAGCAGTGGTGGTGAAGCGGGGGTCACAGGAGGCAGAGGTTGTGCTGGCAGCTGCGATGGATCTATTTTGGCAGCGGTGGTGGTTCAGTGGCATTGGCAGCAGCGGTGGCGGGTCAGTGGCGGCAGCAGCGGCAGGTCAGTAGTGGCAGCAGCGGCAGGGGGTCAGTGGTGGAGCAGGCCAGTGCGGTGAGTGTCCCAGTCTGTCCGCGGTCCCGGTTCAAATGATGGCGCCTGGAGGGGCGCATGCGCAGATGGAGCTCTCACCCAAGGGCTCCATCTGCGCTGACTCCCGGCGCCATCATTTGAAACTGGGACCGCGGATAGACTGGGACACCTGCCACTGGACAGAGAGGCAACCGTCACCGACAGGCATCCGGCTGCCCACATGCAGCCACAGTCACCCGGCCACCCGGATGCACCCGGTCGCCGCACAGACAGCCCCCCCCCAGTAAGCTATTTTTGGATTTTAAGATGCACCCCTCATTTTCCTCCCAAATGCTTGGACGGAAAAGTACGTCTTATAATCCGAAAAATACGGTACATATGTAACCTGTTATTCAATCATTTAAGCGTCTCCTCTCTCTGTGATTTTTGGTCCAGTGGGTGGTCCTGTTTGGGAGGAAAAGTGCGTCTTATAATCCGAAAAATATGGTACATATGTAACCTGTTATTCAATCATTTAAGCGTCTCCTCTCTCTGTGATTTTTGGTCCAGTGGGTGGTCCTATCAGTGACTGACAGGACAGGCCCCTTGGACCGAAAATCCCAGAAAGAGCAGCAGATTAATGATTGAAACACAGGTTATACCCTATCTTTTCTCATAAAACTACATATAGATCTACTCCGCTCCCCCTGCTCTATATCATGGTGTCTGCAGACCGGACAGCATTTTCATGGTCACAGGCTCCCTTTAACTAATGCCTAAAATTAACTGTAACATTATGCTCTTCTGTTCTTGTCTAACTAGATCCCAAATTGAGTGTTTTTATTCCCATAACATATGTTTTTAAGGGCAGGTGCAGACGGCCGTATTTTTGGTCCGCGTGGAATGTGACAAAACATTGGCTCGCGCTCGGACTAATGTTAGGCCATGGGGTTGCTCACATGACATGTGTGGTAATATAGATGCAGCACTATGGTATATGTGACTTTCGTCTGTACTTGAGTAGCACCACACTCCTAGCAATGCCAGTCACGTTTACCATAACGCTGCTTAAATATTACTACACATAATTCCCATAGCAATCTGCACCATTCTGACAAAGGTCCAGATATAGGCACAAAACTTTAATTGTTCTGAACATTTTGGATTGCATTAATAAATACTCCTTCATTTCGTTGTATACCTCTCAGTGCTGAGTTTTCATGTCTATAATACGGATTGGAACCCTACCCGAGCACCAACTCATTTACTGAGTGACATATATTAATAACTACCTCTTTTATTAAGAATCAACAAAAAAAAATTGCGCACCACGACTAGGTAAACCAAACAAAATAGATTTTTATTGTAAATCAAATATTACTAAAAGCAATAAAATTGGTGGACCATATCACACAGTGTGGTAACAATGTAGGGGATACCAGTATAGGTAATAATACAAAAAGTTTTAAAAAAATACAATATTAATCCAGCAGTATATTAAAAAATGGACATATAATGTTATTAAATATCAAATATTATGTTATAAGATAATATGATGTCAAAAGAATTGTATTAATACATGTAGCCCAATAGCGAGAAAGATTAAATTAATTGTAGCTCAAAAAGATAAAAGTTATCACCAAAGGACTGTCAATTATGCGCAATATTGCACCCATATACATAATATACCAAAAACATGCAGACCACATATATAGTAATGCTAAATAGTAACAGCTGCCTCCATATCAGCATTGGCGGCTCATGAGTAAAGTTCATGAATAGTACTGTACAGTGCTGAGTAGAAATAATTGCGCTAAGTTATATGTATATGAATTAGATGACTGAAAATGCCTGTTATCAAATAGCAGCTGCCTGGACAACAGAGTATGACACCTAAATATAAAGTGCATAAAGCGTGCAATCCTAATATCAAAAAATTACGCCAACTTGTTTTAACCCAAAGGGGTTAAGTACTCATGTGTCTATTACTTGTGAAACAGAACAGTAGTATGGAGCCACAAGGAGCTCATATGGACAACTTGAAAAAAAGCCCCAGAAGCCACTGACCGCAAAAGTACAGATTACTGGATGGAAGTAGTGAAATGATGAAATGCTGAATGTACCTGAAAGTGCTGTAGTGCCCCCTTTCCCAACGCGCGTTTCAGCGATCAGCCTTTCTCAAGGGAAGAAGTGTTATGTGAGCCCAAAAAAGTAATCCAGATATACAGGTAACAGACCAATAGTAAGACCCTCTCGTCACGGGGGGTGCCGCCTCTGTTCGCACATGACGCTACCACTGCGTCTGCTATCACTACAGGGTGAGGGCATCTCAAGCAACGTGTCAGAAGAACTTGTCATTGGGGGTGGTGGGAATAGATGCAGTCTTCCATAGGTGAGCGGACAACACTCAACTGTTGTATGTCTAATAGAAGCCCAGTACCAAGAATACTTATACATAGGGGTAAATATAGCTTAGTGCAATGTATCTAACAACTTATTGCCATATTGCTATATACAAATATGTGTGGGTCAAAGTGCAATATTATTCAGTATGAATGAAAATAGCAGAAATAGGCATCTACAATTTCAGTACATAACAATATAAAAATACATACATTGGCAGAAAACCACCATAAGACCAATGTATAGTCATATATAAACAGCATATAGTTAACCTAGTATGCTGATACGAAGGTAAGAAGCCCTAAAATATGTAATAACGCTATATATTGGGACAGAAAAAAGAAATAATTTTGATGAAAATGTGTGTGGTATGAAAATGAACGATGTGATTGTAAATGCTGAAGTTGTGTGTGTGTGTATATATATATATATATATATAAGTATGTGAAATATAGCAGAGAATATCTACATCTACTTTATGTCAATGAGGAATGTAAAGCCAAAATATGTGATAGAGAAAAACGTGCAATTGTGTAGGAAGAAATGTAATACTAGGTGCATAAATAGAGTGTGAGAAGAAATGTGATGCTGGATGCATTGATGAGTGTTTTATTAAGAGTCAAATACAAAAAAGAGAACCCCAATAAAATATAACTTTTATTCTTAATACTAAAAATGTCAGATTCACAAACAAACATGGATAGATAAAGTGCCGACTATGAAATAACAGATACTAGGAGGGAGGATGATCACACAGACTGTCCCTAAATCAGCCCGAAGTATCCTTTTAGCACCTCTGCTTTGACTGCTTAGGGAGGTTTCTGCATTGGCAGTCTGCTCCGTTTGTCTCCTGATGATTCCCTGGTACCTGTGGGATGAAACGCGTCGGGACGTCTTCTTAGGACAACATTTCAGATAAGTCTATTTGGCTCACCCTCTGATTGGGATGGAGAGTCTGTGTATTCTTTAGTGGTGTTTTTTGTGCTGTGCAGGGCCTATTAGGGTCATGCAGGGTTTCCCGTCGGTGAATGGGGGCGCCATAACCCTAGGGCATCATACCCTCCATTGCCAAGGTAGGGAGAGGCTGACTACGGCTGATTTAGGGCCAGTCTGTGTGATCATCCTCCCTCCTAGCATCTGTTATTTCACGTTTGGCACTTTATCTATCCTTGTTTGTTTGTGAATTTGGTCTCTGACTTTTTTAGTATAAAGAATAAAAGTTATATTTTATTGGGGTTCCCTTTTTTGTTTTTTATACTTACTCCCTCATTTTTTCTTATAGGCTGCGGCCTGGTTATACAATTTTTACATGCTTTATTAAGAGGCATGCACCTCCTGATGAATTAGGAGCGTATGACTTCTAGACACCCACTCATCAAGAATGGCGAGAAAATCACTGGTCTTGATGAATCGGGGACATAATCTAAGATTTTTAGAATTATCAGGACATATTCATCAAATTGTAGAACCCAAGAACAACAAAGTAACCGTATTTAGATCATCTGTACATCTCCAGCCTTGAGACACTTATGTCATCTACTTTCTCTATAGTGTGGAAATCTTGTTAACTGATCATGTGGCAAAACAATTTCAGATTATTGATTTATTGTTGTTTGTTGCACAAGTATACCGATGTTTGGATACTGTTACATATATATACATATATATATATATATATATATATATATATATACATATATATATATGATATAATAACAATTATTGGCTTCTTTTCCTTTTAAAATACCTTTGAGAAGACTGCACTTATGTTTCTAGCTTGGTGACATCTGTAGCATCTGGTTTACATGCATATTTCACTCATAGAAAAGCAGAAAATTAACAAATCTTTAAGGTCAAAGGGGAATAGATGATCTTGGTATGTTATGCTGAGTCAATGAGTAGACATGTCTGCTCTAGCGCAATACAGCAGATATAATGGCCAGAATGTAAATTATATACTGTATATGATGCTTGAATTCTAAATGAATATATGCAGCAAAACAGTTGTGGAAACATTACTTCTCTTATTCTTGTATTATTATAGTTCTATTTTAGTTTTGCTGTCTTCTTTTTCTCCATCTCTGGTGCTCTCCGGAGTTCAGGTTAGAGCACTGGAGATCACCCCGGCCTGTTCTGCAGCTGTCATGAACTGAACCGCAATCGCTGGGAATCAATCACTCAGCGCTCGCGGCTCAGTCTAGGCTGCACGTCGGAGCTCAGGTGAGAGCTCCGGAGTGCAATGCAGATACCCGAATCCAGGACTGGCTTTACCGATGCAGTGTATATATATATTTATATATATATATATATATATATATATATATATATATATATATATATATACTATAGTAATGAAAAAATGTAGAAAAACCACTAACTCTGCAAATGATCTTAATCGTGACCGATAAACAATCGCAACAGATAAACAATAGAAGGGGTGTTAGGTTACTAAGAAACATACTCAGGGAATGTAAGAATAGGACAAAGTAAAGGAACCTAAAAACAGAGATGGACTGGTCTAATTGACCCTGATGTGTCCCTAAGGGGTCCTTTACACGCTGCGACATCGCTAGCGATTGCTAGCGATGTCGCGTGCGATAGCACCCTCCCCGTCGTTCTTGTGATATGTGGTGATCGCTGCCGTAGCGAACATTATCACTACGGCAGTGTCACACGCACGTACCTTGTCAGCGACATTGCTGTGACTGCCGAACAATCCCTCCTTTCAAGGGGGAGGTGCGTTCGGTGTCATAGCGATGTCACTGCGGCGTTACTAAGCAGCCGGCCAATAGAAGCGGAGGGGCGGAGATGAGCGGGACGTGACATCCACCCACCTCCTTCCTTCTGCATTGCCGGTGGACGCAGGTAAGGAGATGTTTGTCGTTCCTGCGGTGTCACACATAGCGATGTGTGCTGCCGCAAGAAAGACAAACAACATCGTACCTGTAGCAGCAACGATATTAAGGAAATGAACGACGTGTCAACGAGCAACGATGTTTCACGTTTTTGCGCCTGTTGTTAGAGTTGAGCGTGGTTCTCCAGTTCGCAGTTCGAGTGATTTTGGGGGCTGTTCTAGATCGAACTAGAACTCGAGCTTTTTGCTAAAAGCTCGATAGTTCTAGTTACATTCGAGAACGGTTCTAGCAGCAAAAAGCCAAGCTAATTACTAACTGGCTTTTTGCTGTAATAGTGTAAGTCACTCTGTGACTCACACTATTATAAAATTTCAGTGTATAGTGTGCGTGGACTGCGCATTCAGATCACTGCTGCTGGGATAATGGCGATCGCCATTTTTTTTTTTCCTTGTCTTCCTTCCCTAAGCGCGCGCGTGTAGTGGGGCGGGCCAGCATGTCAGCCAATCCCAGACACACACACAGCTAAGTGGACTTTTAGCCAGAGAAGCAACGGCATGTGTGATAGAATGTCCATATCACATGTCCCTGCATTATAAAAACGGGTATCTGCCTTCTGCGTCTGGGTGTCAGTCACCGCTGGCGCAGCTCCTGTCTCCGATACTGCTGTGTACGCTCTACACACAGCACTATACAGAATAGGGATAGAAGTTTCTTTTAGCCCTTGTAAGGGCTAATTACAGCAGGCTCAGAGCCACAGGTGACAGTCAGGTCAGTGTAAACAGATTTTAACAGCTACAGATAACAGCGTCTGTGTAGCTAAGCTCAGGGACTTTCTCGCTGCATTTCCCCATTAGGAGGGATAGAAAGTGAGGCTTCCTTTCCTCTACATTGACCCACAACCCTGCCACTGTACCCTCCTGCCCTTTGCACACTCAAACTCATTGTTACTAAGCCATTATACTAGCAAACACTGAGGAAACTTAGTGGCATCCTAAAAGTGGCTGTTGGACTTCATTATTGTCCCACTGGTGCAAAGCTATTTGCAGCACCACTGCATTGCACACTGAAACGCATTGTTACTAAGCCATTCTAATAGCAAACTGTGCTGCCAGTTTAAGGGCCGTAGTTGCATTGTCAGGGATAGTTATTGTTGTTTATTCTGCTGTCAATAAAGCTAGACCACCACTGCAATCTACACCACCACTCAATTTTTACTACCACATTTTAAGTGCACAATCTTGTCGCAATCAAATTGAGTGGCAAAATGACAGATGCTGGTGGAAAGGGGAAGTGGCGTGTTGGAAAAGGAAAAAAGGGTTTGTCCATGGGGAAGGTGGCAAAGCTCCATTAACATCTGTTGAAGATAGACCATCTTCCAGCAAAAGTAAGATGTCTACTACTTACCGTGGACAATCCGATGTGCTCCCTTTTTTATGGACACGAACAACTGGAACAAAGGTAGATGATGGCCAAAAAAGAAAATGCTTGAATGGATCTCAAGTGGTCCAACAAGTGCCCTCTCCGCCACCTCAACTACCACATCCAAAAAACACCAGTCCTCTGAGTTGTCATCCCAATCACACTTGCTTTCTCCCAGTTCTCAAGTCTCCATCCGCCCTGCACAGTATGGTGGAACTGAGATGGCTGAGTCTGCAGAACTGTTCAGTCACAGTATAGCCTGGGAATCAGAGGTCTGCTCCCAAGCTACAGTGAGTACAGACCAGGAAATGGTCTGCAGTGATGCCAAGAACCTTTGTGACTCTGATTCAGGCCGTGAGGACCAAGTTTCTGAGCATAATGTTGACCCTTATTCACAAACTGTAACACCTGTTGTTATAGACAATGAGGAACATACTGATGACGATGAGACACAGATACCAAATTGGGATGACAACTTAAATATTCGGTCAGGGGAAGAAGAGGCTCGGTCTGAGAGTGAGTGGAGTGCAAAAACAACGCTTGATGAGGAAGTTCTAGATCCCACCTACTGTCAACCCACAGTCAGGCACTCGAGGAGGTCAACAGAGGCGGTGGAGGAGGTTGCTACTGACGACGAAGTTACCTTGCGCCTTCCTGGACAGAGGAGTTGTACTGGTAGCACGTCTACAACTGCATCCTCAGCCACCACTCTGCCTCTGAGCATTAGTCGGGGAGGCTCAGCAGGTCGCATGCCCTCTAAGCCTTGCCTAGCCTGGTCATTTTTTGACATAGCAAAAGATCGCCCAAATCATGTGATATGTAAAATTTGTTGTGATTCTGTTAGTAGAGGCCAAAATCTCAGCAGTTTGACAACTTCTTCCATGAATCGTCACATGAATAAATATCATATGTCCCAGTGGGAAGCTCACCGTGCTGCAATACAGCCTAGCGGAGCGGACCATCCACCGCCTGCCCCTTCCAGTGCATCTGCGCACTCTTCATCTTCTAGGACTGTGGGGACAGCTGTCACACCTGGTTTTCCACGCACAACTTCCACCACTGTAACCGCAACAGGCAGTTTGCTTGGTAAGTCGTCAGTTGGTCTGGAAGGGGAAACAAGTGCATGTGTACAGCTCTCTCAGACATCGATAGCACCAACGTTGGATGAAGGCAACATTATGTCTATGCCTGCACTTTCCTCACAAACCTGCATTTTTACAGGGACACCCTACTCATCACCGTCTACACACAGCAGCCAGATCTCTGTCCCTCAGATGTGGACAAATAAAAGGCCATTTCCTGCGACCCATGACAAAGCTAAGAGGTTGACTTTATCCCTCTGTAAGCACTTGGCTACCAAAATGCTGCCTTTACGCCTGGTGGAGACACAGGATTTTAGAGACCTTATGTCTGTCGCTGTGCCCCAGTACCAGATGCCCAGTCGCCACTACTTCTCTAAGAAAGGTGTGCCTGCGCTACACCAGCATGTCGCACACAACATCACCGCTTCCTTGAGACACTCTGTGTGTGAACAGTACATTTTACCACCGATACTTGGACCAGTAAGCATGGACAGGGACGTTACATGTCGCTGACTGGTGACTGGGTAACTATGGTGATAGATGGTGAAGGGTCTGCTGCACAAGTCTTGCCGTCCCCATGACTTGTGTGTCAATCCTCTGTCTGTCCAAGTTCCGCCACTGCTTCTGCCTCCTTCACCTCGTCTGGGTCCTCCAACTCCGCCCCAAGCCTGCCTGGTCAGGCCACCAGCGTTCTAACTGCGCAGAAGGAATCACGCACCCCTCATTACTATGCTGGTAGCAGAGCGCAACGGCATCAGGCGGTCTTTAGCTTGAAATGTCTTGGAAATAAGAGTCACACAGCGGCTGAGTTGTGGGCTGCTCTGGAGACTGAGTTTGGTAAATGGTTGTCTCCACTCAACCTGCAGCCTGGTAAGGCCGTGTGCGACAATTCTGCAAACCTGGGTGCGGCCCTTCGCCTGGGCAAGGTGACACAAGTGCCTTGTATGGCTGACGTGTTGAACCTTGTTGTCCATCAAGTTTTAACACACTATCCCGGCCTAGATGGCCTTCTGAACAGGGCACGAAAACTGTCTGCTCACTTTTGCCATTCAAACACCGCAGCTGAGCGACTTGCATTGCTCCAGAAGTCTTTCGGCCTGCTGGTTCATCACCTGAAATGCGATGTGCCGACACGCTGGAATTCGACTCTCCACATGTTACAGCGACTGTGGCAGCACCGTCGAGCCCTGGTGCAATACGTCATGACGTATAGCCTGGGCCAACGAGATGCAGAGGTGGGGCAGATCACCCTGATGGAGTGGTCTCAGATCAAGGACCTATGCACCCTTCTGCACAGTTTCGACATGGCGACGAATATGTTTAGCGCTGACAATGCCATTATCAGCATGACAATTCCAGTCATTTACATGCTGGAGCAAATGCTAAACACTATTCGGAGTCAGGGAGTGGGACAACAGGAAGGGGAGGAACTACAGGAGGATTCATATGCGCAAGAGACAACAACATCATCACCAACGCGGCAGGCATGGGACCATAGGGGACAGGGATCAACAAGGGCGCATGGTAGCATTCGAAATGTTGAGGAAGGTGCAGGAGAACATGAAGAAATGGAGGACGAACTGTCCATGGACATGGAAGACTTAGCGGATGAGGGAGACCTTGGTCAAATTTCAGTTGAAAGAGGTTGGGGGGAGATGTCAGAGGAAGAAAGAACGGTTAGCACCTCTATGCCACAAACACAGCGTGGACTTGATCCGCATGGCTGCGCAAGACACATGAGCGCCTTCTTGCTGCACTACCTCCAACATGACCCTCGTATTGTCAAAATTAGAAGTGATGATGACTACTGGCTTGCCACACTATTAGATCACCGGTACAAGTCCAAATTTTGTGACATAATTCCAGCCATAGAAAGGGACGCACGTATGCAGGAGTATCAGCAAAAGCTGTTACTCGATCTTAGCTCGGCTTTTCCACCAAACAACCGTGCAGGTGCAGGGAGTGAATCTCCCAGTTGTAACTTGACAAACATGGGACGGTCTCGTCATCTTCAACAGTCTACCCGTACCAGTAGCACCGTATGTGGTGCTGGTAACAGCATTTTATTGAATCTTTTCATAATTTTTTTATACCATCCTTTGCAAGGCCACCAGAGACAACAAGTCTGACACATAGTCAACGGCTGGAGAGGATGATACAGGAGTATCTCCAAATGAACATCGATGCCATGACTTTGCAAATGGAGCCTTGCTCATTTTGGGCTTCAAATCTTGAAAAATGGCCAGAGCTCTCCACTTACGCCTTGGAGATTTTGTCGTGTCCAGCTGCCAGCGTTGTCTCTGAACGTGTCTTCAGTGCTGCTGGGTGTGTGCTGACAGATAAGCGCACGCGTCTGTCCAGTGACAATGTGGACAGACTAACGTTCATCAAAATGAACAAGTCATGGATCCACAAGGAATTTACTACCCCTGTGTCATTCTGGGGAGAGTAAATGCTTGTGGATTTGGAATGTGCTTGATGCAAATCAAAACATCCTGTTTGCAACTGGGGCACAAGTGCTGCCATTGAAGGGGTGGGTGTGTGTGTGGCCCAATTTTTGGAAAAAAGGGAGACTCCGCTTGGAGTAACCCTCGCTTACAGTGTTTTTAAAAATGATCCAAGATGAAAAGAGCTGGGATCAGGAAAGACTTTGTTACCTACCCCGGGGTCATCCTGTGAACGGTTAAGGATGGCGTAATTTTGAATGTTCTTGATGCAAATCTACCTGTGAAGTGTACAACTGGGGCACAAGTGCTGCCACTGAAGGGGTGGGTGTCTGTGTGGCCCAATTTTTGGAAAAAAGGGAGACTCCGCTTGGAGAAACCCTTGCTTGCTGTGTTTTTTAAAAGGAGCCAAGATGAACAATTCATGGTTCAGCAAAGTTTTTGCTACCTACCCTGGTGTCATCCTGGGGACGGTTAAGTATGGCGTATTTTTGAATGTGCTTGATGCAAATCTAGCTGTGAAGTGTACAACTGGGGCACAAGTGCTGCCACTGAAGGGGTGGGTGTCTGTGTGGCCCAATTTTTTGAAAAAAAGGGAGACTCCGCTTGGAGTCATCTTGCGGTGTTTTACATGATTTTAGAAGGGCATGCCATGCCTATATCTGTGTCTCATCCTCTTTTCCTTGTAACGCTGTTTTGTTTTCGCATGAGAATTTGTTCTTGTCCCTTTCCCATGTGTTTGTGTTGTGTTGAGTTGTTTGTCACCTTTTGGACACCTTTTAGGGTGTTTTCTAGGTGTTTTTATGTGTTTGTGATTGCCTCCCATTGTTTCTATGCGGTTCGAGTGGTTCGCCGAACCGGTTCGCTGAACCAAACTCGAACGAGACCTCCGTTCGGCGAACCGAACTCGAGCCAAACCACAGCCGGTTCGCTCATCTCTACTCGTTGATCGTCACTCATTGGTGTTACACGCTGCGATGTCGCTACCGGCGCCGGATGTGCGTCACTAACGACGTGACCCCGACGATATATCGGTAGCGATGTCACAGCATGTAAAGTACCCCTAATTTTTTCCCTGCCTGCCATTCCTTGTAGGATAACCCTATAGATACCCTAAATATCTTTAAGACACCCATTGGGTGATGAGGGGGTCAATATACTACAATAGCACAACTGAGAACAGCCAGATAATGCCCAATAGTCCAGTTAAGCAGAGATAATAGCGAGGACTAAAACTTAACTTTTAATTTAATAGATAAAATCAATATTTAGTTCACAAATAGTGTAAATAGTGCAGTAAAATATTAGAAGGATCTCACCCAGATCTTATCCACGGGTGAGGAGACACACCGATCCATGGTTGGTTAACGGCTGGAAGCACCAGGGTCAAGCGTTGGGAGATGGTATAAAACCCCTGTCGTGCCCCTGTAATTGTACTTCCGCCCTGACAAGGGCAGCACCCAAGTAAGTTGTCTGCCCCACAACCATACAAAAGCAAACAAAAAACGTCCTCCCGACGCGTTTCCCTCTGAATAACCAGAGTTATTCACCACCGTTTACCTGGACACATAGGTTACTTCTCTGATCCCTGCCACTGCTGGTGAATCAGCTCCGTGATCCCTGCCATTGCAGGTTGATCATTTCTTCCTTCTTGTCTCCCTTGATAAACTCTGGTTATTCAGAGGGAAACGCGTCGGGAGGACGTTTTTTGTTTGCTTTTGTATGGTTGTGGGGCAGACAACTTACTTGGGTGCTGCCCTTGTCAGGGTGGAAGTACAATTACAGGGGCACGACAGGGGTTTTATACCATCTCCCAACGCTTGACCCTGGTGCTTCCAGCCGTTAACCAACCATGGATCGGTGTGTCTCCTCACCCGTGGATAAGATCTGGGTGAGATCCTTCTAATATTTTATTGCACTATTTACACTATTTGTGAACTAAATATTGATTTTATCTATTAAATTAAAAGTTAAGTTTTAGTCCCCGGTCAATATACTACCAAATAATACCAACAAAAAGAAACCAGAGTTACAGTGAAGGAAATAAGTATTTGATCCCTTGCTGATTTTTTAAGTTGGTCGACTGACAAAGACATGAACAGTCTATAATTTTAAGGGTAGGTTAATTTTAAAAGTAAGAGAATATCCAAAATTAAATCCAGAAAATCACATTGTATAAATTATATAAATGCATTTGCTGCACTATATATACATAAATATATCCCAAAATTGGTGTAACTGATATAGGCTCACACTTTAGAGCAACAAACCCTAGTTTCCATAAACAAATTTAATGGTTCCGAATAGGGACGTTCCCCTATTTAGAAAATGGAAGAACACAGTAAAGAAAGAAGGTGTTACCATACGAGCAGGACTGAGCAAATTATAAATCAAAGGATGCAAAATATATCAATCAGTCCTAATTGGTAAAAAAGGCAAAAAATTCAAAACAGGGCACAGATGAATACTAATTGTCATCTATCTCACACATCCATGTAACCTTCCAAGGCTTCCTGATGAACCTGACATGGGAGGGGGAAGATGTTGATGCCATGTTGCGAGTATAAGATGTTGACAATAATAGTGTTTGTGGGAAATGTTGCCATCTAGTAGCTGGTTTATGTAGTAGCTGTAGAAAACAGGTGACAGAGGATTAAGTTGTGGATCATCCCATAGGGAAGGAGTTAGTTCTTGCGTTTAGAGGACATACTCCATCTTTGAGTTACTTGGCGCTAAGGTGAGTGAGAGTTTAGTGTGGTCGTGTTTGCCCAGTGCAAGTCTGGCAGGACTCCCAAACTCTCGAGTCTGAGGACTTCTAGATGTTTGGAGCAAAAGGCTCAGGGCTGGTGGTAAGGAGACACTTAAAAGCCCCCTTTGGTATAGTGGTAGGAGACAAGGAGTTTCTGATAGAGAGAGTCAGGAAGCCCAAGACCGATAGAATGAAGTCTGGAATAGCTAGTGAAGACACTACGTTCTGCGCAGTACAGAGTTAGCCCAGTTCTCCAGCGCAGAAATGCCAGAAACATCTGGGGCAAGAGGCTTGAATAGGGTGAGCAGTGAGGTACCTGAACCGACTCCCATTGGAGGAGTACAGGACATGCTGCTTGGATATGTGAGAGAAGGGACTCTGAAGTTGAGATGAACCCAGTGAGGGAAGCAGAACAGCCTTGAAGTATACTGTAATGTGAAACAGAACCATTGAAGTGTATGTGCCCGTCGTGATGTGTTTCCAGAGAAAAATATTAATATTACCAAGTAAAAGTTTATATAAAACACAACCAAGTGTCACCTAAATTGCGTGTGGTGGACTGCCTGAGACAGGGAACACTGAAGGCAGCAGTGAACCAGTAAGTGTAAGGCTGGCTTTGCACGTTGCGACATCGCAAGCCGATGCTGCGATGTCGCACGCGATAGTCCCCGCCCCATTCGCAGGTACGATATCGTGTGATAGCGAAAATTATCGCTACGCCAGCTTCACAAGCACTCACCTGCCCTGCGACCGTCGCTCTGGCCGGCGACCCGCCTCCTTCCTAAGGGGGCGGGTCGTGAGGCGTCATAGCGACGTCACACGGCAGGTGGCCAATAGCGGCGGAGGGGCGGAGATGAGCAGGATGTAAACATCCCGCCCACCTCCTTCCTTCCGCATATCCTACGGAAGCCGCGGTGACGCCGGTAGGAGATGCTCCTCGCTCCTGCGACTTCACACACAGCGATGTGTGTTGCCGCAGGAACGAGGAACAACATCGGACCGTCGCGTCAGCGTAATTATGGATTACGCCGACGCTGCACCAATGATACGATTACGACGATTTTGCGCTCGTTAATCGTATCATCTAGGCTTTACACACTACGATGTCGCATGCGATGCCGGATGTGAGTCACTTTCAATTTGACCCCACCGACATCGCACCTGCGATGTCGTAGTGTGCAAAGCCCGCCTAAGTATACGCACAGTTAATTGGGAACACATATTGTCTGTAGCATGCCTGAGCGTGATATGGCTAGGAAGTCTTGCCCCTGACTATCACATCTCCGCCAACCTACAGCAACATAAGTATCACTATTCACCCTACAGAATATATTGGTTGGTGGTGTTGAGGTACACACTAATTGCATACAAATCTGACTATAAGATATATATTGATTTTGTATTGCTTTGCTATCCCACCATCATATTGTGCAATGCTCTCCACAAATTGGTGTTACCTTGACCATGTCCTTAATAGGGATCACAGATTTTTGATCTTTTACACACATGGGGGTCAACTGCAAAGAAATCCAATCAAACCATCTATTTTTTTGGAGTTTGGAAGGGAACTTCAATACTCTGATGAAATTCACGAAAGCACAGGGAGAACATTGAAACTCATTGCAGATGTTAGGTTTGTATCCAGAATCCTAGCACTGCAAGACAACAGTGCTAATAATAAAGTGGGGGAGGACGTCTCCTGCAGAGGGACTACTATTCTCACCTTGACTTAGGTGACCTCATATAGGTGTGATTTCAGCACCACTGCAGTTTCCAAACTTATTTAATCAAAAGCTCCATTACTCTTGAGCATGAGAAGTTAATTATGATATTCTAAAGTGCATGATAACTGTATCACAAAAATAATCTATGCTTGTTGTACATTATCCCTGAGGCAGTACCAAGCTCTCGGAGGCTTGTTAGAATACATTTCGGTTGTGATAGTATATGGCAAATCGAATACAAGTCAACATCACAGTTATTTGTGAATGTCTCCCTGCAGCTAACCGTTGGCAGTGTTGGATTATGTATAATGCCAAAAGACTAAACAAGTTTAGGTCACATTGAACAAGGCTTGTTTCATACTGCAGATAGAGCCTTAGTGTTACTTCTACCATTTCTAGAATGGATTTTCTTCTTTTATAGATTCTGCTTTACTTCTCTAGTTGATTATTTAGAGGATTTTATTACACCAAGCTGAAGAGACATGACTCATTGGGCCGCAGAATAGATTGAAAAAAATGTAAAAAATAAAGCATTTTTTTTGCAGATCAGAAATCAGAAAGCATAAGACAGTGTTTGTTTTTTATATTTTATTCACTTTTAGACGGAGATGAAAAAAAATGGACATTTACTTTAAAAGATATTGCAAATTAATTTTGAAGATTGATACCAATATGTTCATGGTTGTCCTTACTTATTTGTAACAGGGAATCCTGTTACAAATACGTATTTGAGAAATAATTAATGGATGGCAAATAAATACTTAACAAATTGCCAATGGATGACATCAAGCAGAACCATCCATCACGGCCATCCATTAAACTTAAACATTCCTTATTTGCTAATACTGGAGCCAATGTGTGATGAACGGCAAGTAGATGGTGTCTTGTATTGGAATCTGCATGGTGTATATGTTTGTTTTTTTTAATATTATGTGTCATACTTCTCACAATATTTTAGGTTTAGAAGCCAATTGAAGGTGATCTCAAAAACAACATACATGACCCAGAGGATAGGTGATGTGTTTGTGATCCTTGGAGTTTTGACAGAGTTCCCGCTAATGATAAGAGAGCCTGCTCGGTACTTGATGAAGCATCAGGGCACTTGGGTACTCTCGGCAAAGTATTGCTGGTGCTTGAATGTGTCATGCTTGAAAAAATAAATGCAAAGAACAGGCTCACTTTAGTGAATGAAGGTAGCCGGCACCCAAGTGAGAGCGACTTGCAGTCTCTGAATGGTTTTCACAATGTTTTCCGATGTAGTGTCCAAAAAAACAATAAATAAATGACCTCCCTCCCCAGGAAATGCTTTGTTTATGGCTGGCTGTATGTGGGCAGAAACTCAAACTGCTCAATCATTGACTTCCATTACACTTGTTACTTGAGTCGAGTCCGTCCTGCTTGACTCAAGTAACGAGCGCTTGAGCATCGAAATGTTCACTCCTCATTTTGAATGCTGAGTATTGTACTGTTTGCCCATCATTAGTCCCCATCAATCATAATAATGGGGGTCTCAAAGTCCACTGTATGAATAAAACATTAGTGAGGATGTCCAAGCAATACTTGATTAAATGTCCAGAGCTCCTATAGGTAGATAATGGAGCAATGGTCGCACATGATCACGCTTTATTCACACAGGGGACTTTGGACTTCCCTGGATCAGCAGGGGTCTTCGCAGGAAGGTCATGTGTATGGTGATAAATGTTTATTGAACATCTCATTTAAGCATGAAACTGTCAGTATATCATGTAGCTGAAACCAGTCATTCTAATTTATAATCTGTTTGCAATAATTATTGTCTCCAAATTCCGATCCCCAAAATGCTTCTGTATTATCTGGGTCCGTAAAGCCCTATCTTGCAAGCTTTCATCACTTTATGAATTTATTTTGAAGAGGAGGACCAGAGAGCTTTGGCATAATCTATAAAATATCATTTCTGGGGCATCTTTTCTTGGAAATATAAAGTGTGTGTTTAACTGGAAATGAATGAATACATTGATATCATTCATGGCAACACTATTCTTTTTATCAATAAGGTTTAATCTACATAGTGTGATTTATTATTAGTATTATTATTATTATCTATTATTTTGGAGCTTCTTTAATTCCATGGTGCTGTGCATGCAAAGGGGTTACATAGAAAACACAAGAATAAATTACAATGAACAGTGACAAATTGGTACAGGGGAGAGACCCTGCCCTTACCGGCTTACATTCAATATTAGTATATGTATGTAGCGCCAACATATTCCATAGCGCTTTAAAGACATTGTCATGTGATTTTGTTAAGAATGAAGTATCATATTCATACTCTTCTTCTGCTACTTAATAAATTAGTAAAAACTATTAGTTTTAAGTATTTTTGATATTACTTGAAATGTAAAGAAATTCCGCGCTACATTTGGGTCCTTCTTTCTAGTTGGTAAATGTTTTCTAAGGTTGTGCTGTAGTGTATCATGAAGCCGTCCCCGCAATAGTAGCCTCTGGGACTCCATCGGCAGGAGGGGACTTTGCTTATTTGCTTTATGTGCGTAGACTGCTCCATGCACAAATATAAATAAGTAAGCAGTGAGCGCAGCCTCTGTCTGCTGCCAGCTGTCCGTGAGATCCATGTCCTGGGAACAAAGACTTACAATACTGCAAACTCTTGTCTTGGTTAACAGTACGCTCAATGTGTTCTATTTATATAGTGCAGAACCTATTTAATTACATTCTACAGATTGTGTTAGTAAATGTTGGTGTTTTGCTATATTTATGCTCTTTTTTAGAAACTTTGTATATTTTAGTTAACTGCTGAGATATATGCTCGCCAGTAAATCACATCTAGAATCCCAAAATGTGCCACTCTTCATGCTAGGACTTCAGCTGTTTAAAGAGCTAAGTTGACAGTAAAGAAGAAAAATCAAAGAATTCAAGCAATGTGATTTTTATATTTATGTATTTCAAACAATGAGTGTTTATTATAGCATATTAATAGCATTTCTAAATATTTGGACCTCAACAACAAAGAATTTGGGGCAGGCCACACTGATTTATTCTAGAGGGAATTAAAAGTGTTGGCATTAGTGTATTTTTTCCTTTAAACATATTACATTCTTTTGAGGAACAATAGATCCAAATCCAATATATGGTTATATGTGTAATAACATTTATCAGAGAGCATGTATATTAACATTTACTGTAAGTTATAGCATGGAAGTGGAAACATTTATGGAAAAAGCAAAAAAAAAAATTACCAGCAAATGGAAGGTTTTAGAGCTTGAACAGAGGTAAGAGTTAGTTGTCCTATTACAAATTATATGGTAATATGGATACTCTATGTCAATATTGGTGATGGTCTAGAGCAGGGATTCTGAATATGTGGCTCGGGAACCATATGGGGCTAATGTATAGAGATGAGCGGACCCGTGGAAGTTTGGCGGGTTCTACCAGACTGTAGATAAAGTTTGGTGTTGGACCCGGACTTGAACTGAACACCAATTGAAGTCATTAATTGGGCAGTTCAGGTCTCTGCCCACATGCAGCCAGGCATAAACAGAACACTTCCAGAGGTGGACGGGGGTTTTCCATTTTTTTTCTTTGGTGCACACACTACATCCGATAATCCCCAGGGTGAGTTGATCAAACACTGCAAGTGACTTGCACTGGACTAAACACTGAGTGTACCTGAGCACATGCTCACATGAGTAGTGTTCATACTTAAAGCACCTAAACTCTTTTTTGTTTTTTTTTAATTTTTTTTTTTTTTTTTAAAGTCTGTTTGGTACAAACACTGAACCTTGCGTTTGCTAATCTCAACTCATGAGTCCTTGATTTGTGGCTCGCGACTGTCTGCCATTTTTGCATTAGCAACAAGATTAGTAAAGAGCTATGAAGAGAAGGATTTTAAGTATGGAAGCTGGACAAGAAGATACTACTAATCAGAGGAGGTGCCTGAAGCTGGATGTGACAGTGCAGTGGGAGTGCTTCATGCAAGAATCCTGAATGGGGAGTATTGTGTGAACCCATGGACCTTGGCATACTGCCTCAGTGTGTTTTCTGTGCAAAAGCTTTGTCCATAATTATACTGGTGATAGGGGCTCTGAGTGACACTACCATGAGAGCTGATTGTGGCTCTTAATGTCAGAAAGGTTGGTGACCAATAGTCTAGAGTGATGAAGGAATAGATACTTAGTAGTTAGTGGTTAATCACCTCCAGCCATTACATGGCACTTCCAATGTCATTGTCTGTCTAATGTTGACCCTTTTAGTATATTCTTTTTCTATTGTTATATACTTGCAATAGTGACATCTACAGACTATGTTTTAGGCTAGCGCCACACATCCGTGCCGCCGGCACGTGTTTGTCATTTTTTACACGTACCGGCGGCACGGAGACACGTACAGCAATGCTACCCTATGGTAGCAGGCACACACACGTAAAACCACACGGAACGTGTGTCCGTGTGCGTTTGTACGTGTGTGCGTTTTTCAAAGCGCTGACATGTCCGTTTTTTTACCGGCAGCACGGGTGTCACACGGCCCGCACCCGTACCACACGGGTGTAGTGTGGATGCGGTCCCGTGTGACACGCGCCGGAGAAAACACACATGTCAGTGAAAAAAAAACAAAACATTAACTCACCTTCTCCAGCCCTCCTGTCTCTGCCGCTGCTGCCTCTTGCTGCCGACCGCCGCTCATTATTCTCATTGAATATTCACTTCACTGCCTGGCAGCAGCAGCAGCGGGGAGACGGGAGGGCTGGAGACCGAGGATCAGCACCACGGACAGCAGCGCGGACTTCAGGAAGGACCAGGTGAGTATAATAATTACCGGTTCTACGTGTGCTATCGCGGATAGCACACGTAGAACACACGTGTCACGCACGTACCAGAGACACGTACTTACCTGCACGCAACACGCAGGGAAAATACGTGTCTCTCGGCACGTGCGTGAATTTCACGTGAGTGTGGCAGAAGCCTCAAAGTAGACTGAATTCTCTCTAATGTCAGGGAGAGAACACAGGGTAATTGGCTGCATTGTCCAAAGATCGATGGTGTTGATGGTAAAGTGTTATGTATCTGTTAAATTGCAGTTGGGGTTTTTAGCGTTGGTCGGGTACTAAGCCTCTTAGCACCTTTTACCTGATATTTAAGTTGAGCTCATAAAGTTGGATAAAATTCATTGAAAAGGGGGGATTGATTAACACCAAGGACCAAAAATTCTATCTGTAGATGTATCCTGCGTTCAATATTTAACCCCTTCAGCCCCCGGGCACTTTCCTTATTTGCGTTTTTGTTTTTTGCTCCCCTTCTTCCGAGAGGCGTAACTTTTTTATTTTCCATCAATCTTGCCATATGAGGGCTTGTTTTTTGCGGGATGAGTTGTACTTTTAAATGAAACCATAAGTTTTACCATATAGTGTACTGGAAAACGGCAAAAAAATTCCAAGTGCAGAAAAATTGCAAAAAAAGTGTGATCGTACAATAGTTTTTGGGATATTTTATTCACTGTGTTCACTATATGGTAAAACTGAGATATCTATGTGATGCCTCAGGTCAGTGCGAGTTTGTAGACACCAAACATGTATAGGTTTACTTGTATCTAAGGGGTTAAAAAAAAATTCACAAGCTTGTCCAAAAAAGTGGCACACGTTTTGCGCCATTTTCCAAAACCCGTAGCGTTCTCATTTTTCAGGATCTAAGGCTCAGTGATGGCTTATTTTTTGCGTCTCGACCTGACGTTTTTAACGGTACCATTTGTGCGCAGATGCTACGTTTTGATCGCCTGTTATTGCATTTTGCGCAAAATTTGCGGTGACCAAAAAACGTAATTTTGGCGTTTGGAATTTTTTTGCCGCTACGCCGTTTACTGATCAGATTCATTGATTTTATATTTTGATAGATCGGGCATTTCTGAACGTGGCGATACCAAATATGTGTGTATTTTGTATTTTTTTAACCCTTTAATTTTCAATGGGGTGAAAGGGGGGTGATTTGAACTTTTAGGTTTTTTTTATTTTTTTTTAATTTTTTAAAACTTTTTTATTACTTTTTTTTTATTTTACTAGTCCCCCTAGGGGGCTATAGAGATCAGCAATCCGATCGCTCTGCACTATCTGCAGATCTCCGCTACAGATCTGAGAACTGCAGATTTGCTGCTTTACTTTCAATGCAGGCTGTATTCCGGCATTGAGAGGAAGTGAGTCATGTTAGCTGCAGGCGTCATCACATCACCCTGTGCTACCATGGCAACGACCGAAAGTCACGTGATCATGTCACGTGACTTCCGGTGGGGGCGGGGTAAGTGACTGTCATGGCGGCGCCCATATACATATTGCTGCCAGATTTTGGCAGCGAAATGTAAGGGGTTAATGGCCGCGGGTGGAAGCGATTCCACCCGCTGCTAGCAGGCACACATGTCAGCTGTTGATAGCTGATATGTGCGCGGATCGCAGCCGCCTGCCGGCAGCAGGGGGCGGGGCTTACCGGCACACGATCCATGACGTACCCAGTACATCATGGGTCGTTAAGGGGTTAATGGATTTTTCAGAACTGAAGTATAATTAAACGCGTATCTAGAATAATTACTTTTCAGCAGATTAAAGCGCACCAATCACCAGGATTTTCCTATATAACTTAAAACCAGTGCTATACTGGCACTATCATGCTGATTCTATACATACTATTAGTTGTCAGATTGGATGAAAAGTTTTTGAAATACAGGCAAGTAAAGTTACAGGAATGTACAGCTTTTTGATTGGCAGCAGCTGCCGAATAGCTAATATGGGGGGAGGGGTTTCTATCTATTCCCTCCCCTGTCTGCTGCCTGGCCTCTGTAGATTTTAGACTGTATGGGCTGCATCTCTAACGTGCCCTATCATGTGACAGAAATGTTTCATACCTGGAAGGAGCCCATACAGTCTAGCTTCTACAGAGGCCAGGAAACAGACAGGGGCAGGAATAGCTAGCAAAACCCCGACCTACATATTAGTTATTCGACAGCTGCTGCCAATCAAAAAGTTGTACATTTCTTTACTTGCCTGTATGTCAAAAACTATACATCCAATCTGACGACTAAAGGTATGTATAGAATCAGCATGATAGTGCCAGTATAGCACGGGTTTTAGTTTATATAGAAAAATCCTGGTGATTGGTGCGCTTCAAGTCTGTATGTTAATTACTCTTTAATTAGCAATTATTTATATAGTAGTTTTAAGTTGACTGCCGCTGTATTTTACAGAAACAAATGGTGAACACAAAAGTGCATATTATGGTAGTTTAGTAAATATGTTATTTCTGGAGACTCCATAAATGTGCACTAATATGCACTAAGCAGGTGTTACGCCAGTCTGGTGACTTGTATAGACAAGTCTGAGTAAGCTCATCGTAAAATCTGAGATGGTCCAAACAGACAGCCAGTGACTATTTTGTTTTACCCTCAGATTCCTTTCGAGAAAACTAGTGAGCTGTATATGTACTCATACTACAACATAATAATGCCAGGGAAATGGAGACACTTTGCTTCGTTAGCTGTGGTAGCTACATTGTTCACTACAAATAATAAAGGTTAAATGAGAAATTCCCTATAAATCTATGTGTATATATATATATACCTCTGATCTATAGGAGTGCTATAAAATAATATGTAGCTATAGTAACTATATAGCGAATACAATGTAGACTAAACCTACCATTTTTCTATGGTCAGGAAGGCACACTCTACTATTTCCACAAATATTACACAATTACATTCTTTTCTTTGTCTTGAGTCATTACAGTGCATACTACATTTTTGTAAACCAGTCCATAACTACAGTGCCTTGCGAAAGTATTCAGCCCCTTTAAATTTTTCAACTTTTTCCCACATTTCAAGCTTCAAACATAAAGATAAACATTTTTAATGTTATGGCGAAGAATCAACAACAAGTGAGACACAATTGTGAAGGTGAACGAAATTTATTGCTTCACAATTGTGTCCCACTTGTTGTTGATTCTTCACCATAACATTAAAATGTTTATCTTTTATGTTTGAAGCCTGAAATGTGGGAAAAGGTTGAAAAATTCAAGGGGGCCGAATATTTTCGCAAGGAACTGTAATTACAACTTTACTTGTCATCATGACCAGGCTGATAATTACCCCAAATAACAAGATTACCTCAAAAGACTAAGGGCTGGTTCACACTAAGCGACAGCGACAACGAGGTCGCTGTTACGTCACTATTTTCTGTGACGTAACAGCGACCTTGTAAGTCGCTGTTATGATCGCTGCTTAGCTGTCAAACACAGCAGCCGAAGCAGCGATCATAACCGCGAGAGCAGGGAGCCACGCACACTGCTTAGCGCTGGCTCCTTGCTCTCCTAGCTACAGTACACATCGGGTTAATTAACCCGATGTGTACTCCAGCTACATGTGCAGAGAGCCGGAGCTGGCAGCACAGGCAGCGTGAGAGCTGCGGAGGCTGGTAACTAAGGTAAATATTGGGTAACCACCTTGGTTACCCGATGTTTACCCTGGTTACAGCTTACCGCAGCTGCCAGATGCCGGCTCCTGCTCCTTGCTCGCTTCATTTCGTCGCTCTCTCGCTGTCCCACACAGCAATCTGTGTGTCACAGCGGGAGAGCGCCTTTGAAGAAAACGAACCAGGGCTGTGTGTAACGAGCAGCGATCTTGCAGCAGGGGCCAGATCGCTACTCAGTGTCACACACAGCGAGATCGCTAATGAGGTCACTGTTGTGTCACCAAAACCGTGCCGTAGCATCGATTTCGGTAGCGATCTCGCTATGTGTGAAGCACCCCTAATTTTCATTGCCTCAGTCTGCTTGTTTAGCCCAGACTGTTGTGAAAGCTGTTGACTGTGTAACAAGTAGTGTTCACATGCGGCATTTTTGCTGTTGATTTTTCTACACAAAAAAAAAAAATCAGACAATTGGCAGGAAAAACAGTGCTTTTTTTGCTTTTTAATACTTTTTTGTGCATTTTTGCAGCATTTCTATTTAGGTTTTTTTTTACATTTATTTGAATGGGTGAAAAATGCTCCCAAAGCTAAAAGACTTGACATGCTGCGGATATCGGAAAACACTCAGCAGCTCAAAAAACACAAAGAAAATAAAACTTAGTATGTGATAAGATTTTAGAAATCTCATTTACTTTGCTGGTACTATAAAAGTAAGTGTTTTTTTCTGCACATAAAAAAATTAGGGAATGAAGCTTCTCTTTTATATACACTGTGCAACAACAAAAAATTTGAAATGAATAAAAGGAAATACTCTGAAGTGCGCAGGCATTGCACTGTATCCAGAGTTCCTCTAAAACCTGAGGGATGTGGCTCATCCATGCTCAGTCATCCAGCTTTATTTAAAACCTTATATCCCTATCCAGAGTTAGTAGGAATCTTCCTTCTTCTGAAACTCTTGGCATAACTGATGCACAAACCCTGTTTTTATGGTCTGCAATAAAAATCTGTGCCCTACTATACCAAGGCATTTCAGACCCATAAATCGTATTATTGTGTCTCACCCGGTGAGCTAAATCGTAAAAAGCCTTTGGTCCAAATGAGCAGATGAAATACAGGAAGGACAGATGACACTGATGCAGCAACAAGAACCGACAGGAGCAATAAAGGCTGTAGAAATTGGATGGCAGGTGGAGGAATGTTGGTTGCAAAAAGGCAGGACAGTGACTGGACAAATTGCAAAGCTGAGTATGCTGGATGGCACTGTAGTCATGGAATAGTAGATTTCCTTAAGTAGAACAGCATCTTGGAACAGCAGAAATCAGGAAGCAGACAGGCACTTTGGAACAGCAAAGTATGCAGACACGCACCTGGAAGAGCAAAGCCAAGGATGTGGATAGGTATCATGGAATAGCAAAGCTAAATGGAATAGCAGAGCCGTGGATGTAGATGGTACTATGTGACAACCGAGCGATGTTTGTCTGGAAACACACTTGGTGACCAGAGCCTAGCTGAAAACCTAGACCTTTGAAAAGTAAAAACAGTAATGGATGCCATTGGGAAGGTAGTGGCAAGCATGCCCAACTATGAGCATATTTAGGTGGTGTATCTCCACCTAAGGTGGCCTGAGGAGGACTAGGTATGTGACAATGGCGGGGCTACAATGGCAACCCAACATGCACATGAGCAGATGGAACTAGATTCTCGTGAAAAAAGATGTGAACCCTGGCACTGGAGCCAGGACAAGGTGAGTTGCTTATTTTTTGAAGGTTGCTGGAGATGAATCTCCTGCCTCACTTTCCAAGGTCAACAAAAAAGGTAAATTTTAAGATCAATACGCCAATTGGGCCACTTGGTTATTCAAACATATTTGAAGGGAATTATTCTACATAATTATATTTTATGAGTAGAATAGATGATGGTTCTCAACACAATGACACGTCAAACACAGATGTCATTCAACATACATTGGCTTGGTGGCTTCCCTTTTCTTTTGGCCTTGGCTTTTGTGTGTCATCAACTCATTTGTCCTGTTGATACCATGATGACTTGTAAATCTGCTCATTTCAGATTAGACACAGAAGTTAACCAGAATGTTGTGATCTTATACTGATATGTTATTCTCTGTTCCAGCTTTTACTAAAAGTGATTGAGACATGAGCCGGCTGATGATGACATCCTATCAGCCAGCCATGTCCATAGTCTACCCTTGTTGTGGCCACAAAGTTTCACAATCAAACTTTTCTACACTTTTACATTTTGCTCATAATGTACAAATAACAAATGTTATACTTGACTCTTTAATTTCTCATCTTTTATCATTTACGTACCATGTTGCCAGGAGTAATGCCTAGCTTGTAAGTCTCCCTTCACCGGCTGGCGGTGTTGGTAAGGAGAAACAATTCCCCACTTATCTCAGTGATAGAATTGTCCAAATTCTTACAGACTATAGGCCCATTTACACACAACGAAATCGCTAACGTCATGGTCACGGTGTTGGGGACGCACATCCGGCCTCGTTAGCAATGTCGTTGGGTGTGACACCTTTTTGTGATCAGTAACGATTGCAAAAAGGTGTCAAATCGTTCATCGTGTACACGTCGTTCATTTTTAAAAAATCGTTCCTCATTTGGAATGCAGGTTGTTTGTCGTTACTGCGGCAGCACACATCACTATGTGTGACACCGCAGGAACGAGGAACAACATCGTACCTGCGGCCGCCGGCAATGAGGAAGGAAGGAGGTGGGCGGGATGTTCCGGCCGCTCATCTCCGCCCCTCCGCTTCTATTGGGCGGCCGCTTAGTGACGCCGCTGTGATGCCGAACGAACCTCCGCCTTATAGGAAAGATTGTTCGGCGGCCACAGCAACGTCGTTGAACAGGTAATTGCATGTAACGCTGCCGTAGCGATATTGTTCGCTACGGCAGCAATCACCCCGTGATGCGCCACTGACATGGGCGGGTGTTATCGCTCGCGACATTGCTAGCGATGTTGCAGCGTGTAAAGCGCGCTTTACTGTTTTGTGGCAATAGCTTAATTGCTAATCATAGTGATAAAATGAATCATTTAGGCATACATACTGACTCTTGGAAAGAATATGCAGCCTATTTTTTTTTTAGATTTTTCTTCTCTTTGTGAAGACTTTAGTTAATATTTACATTGGTACCACCTATAACAAACAGGTGTAATAATCTCCAGTAGTCTTATTTTACACTTTATTAATTTTTTTAAAAAACAATATCAATTCTAGATTTGTGAGGGCAACATTTTTATTATGATTTTGTCTCTGTTCTTCTTCTGCTTGAGATGCAAACTAGAGAAGTGTGTAGGAAAGCATTTTATCCCACAAAGATTTGTATCACTGCCAGTACAGATAGGTGTAACCGTGTTTTTATAGCTGCAAGAGACATGGAGAACGTTGTGAATGTTGTTTCTCTAAAACCTTGGGCGAACCTTGGACTGGTTTTAAACAGGAGAATACGATATTTGAAAAACATTCATATTATTTTTCAAAATACAAGATATACAAACGTGTCCTGCGGCGATGCTTTGGAAATAAGGATTATATGTCTTGTTTGGTAGTTGATATGTAGAATTGCGTTAAATAAATAGTAGGATATTTGGCAAATGTAAAATATATGTCCTTTCTTAGCACTGTACAGCTGATCAGAGTGTATTTTCTACCGTAATCACTTGGGGTTGGCATACTATAACTTATCATACATTAACAACAAGAAAAGAAATCTGATTGAACAAAAATTAATTTTGATCCTTGAGATTCGATATGCACCAAAAACCTGTGATAAAGCTAATGGATTAGTCCCAATCCAGAAAAATCAATCTATGGTAAACCGGGCCCCCCATTCCACTCCGATTTGTTTATTATGTTTATGGAATAGCGCTATAATTCCTAATAGAATTAACTATTACGTAAATAATTGTTTACATTAAATATTTTTTAAAATCTTGGTGACATAGGCATTGCCAGTGTCTTAAAAGATCAGGTGCCCAAGCTCCAAAAGATGTTTTCCCATTTGCATCTCCCCCATTCCCTGCCACTTAAAGAGAACTGGTCATCTCTAGAAACATTATTTTTTTGAAGCTCTAACAGTAATATGCAGGGTTACTAGAGCGGTGGCTTCTGTGAGAAAAAAATTTTCTCTCTGACACTGCTCACTTCTAGTATCAGGGCAGTGCAAGGGGTTGTAACAGTTACTGCTCACTAAAGAGTAAAGCGGGCTTTACACGCTATGATATTTCTAGTGATATCGTACGCAAAAGCACCCGCCCCCGTCGTGCATGCGATATCGTGTGATCGCTGCCGCAGCGAACATTATCGCTACGCAGCGTCACACGCACTTACCTGGTCGGTGATGTCGCTGTGACTGCCGAATAATCCCTCCCTCAAGGGGGAGGTGCGTTCGGCATCACCGCGACGTCACTAAGTGGCCGGCCAATCAAAGCGGAGGGGCGGAGATGAGCGGGACAACCATCCCGCCCACCTCCTTTCTTCCTCATTGCGGGCGGGACGTAGGTAAGGAGATGTTCCTCGCTCCTGCGGTGTCACACACAGCGATGTGTGCTGCCGCAGGAGCGAGGAACAACATCTATAAACAACCATTAACAATTTTTGGTTTTAGGACGACCTCTCCATGGTGAACGATTTTCACCACTTTGGAGGACGTTTAAGGTCGCTGGTAAGTGTTACACGCTGCGATACCGTTAATGACGCCGGATGTGCATCACTAACAACATGACCCCGACGCTAAAACATATCGTAGCATGTAAAGCCCGCTTAAGAGGGCTGTACTAAATACCCTACATATTGATTGACATCATGCTTTACACACATAAGCTGCACACACATGTTGCAGAGCAGTATGTCAATCAACATTCAGGGGAGTAATAACTGCTGATTCACTTTATAATAAGCAGTGACTAAAATAGCCCCCTGCACTGCCCTGATGATAGGAAGCAAGTGGCTGCAGGGAAAATAAAACTCAATGTTATCCCTGTATCCGCTACTCCAGTAACGCAGCCATGCATTTATTAAATGTAACTTGCCTCTAGATTATCCCTATACAAGTGGGAAAATAATGCTTCTGGAGGTGAGGTTTTTTTAATGCAGTTCTGTGCAAAAGTTTTAGGCAGGTGTGGAAATAAATCAGCTTTCAAAAATAGAAGTGTTAATAGTTTATTTTTTTATCATTTACAAAAATGCAAAGTGAATTAACAAAAGAGAACTATAAATCAAATAAATATTTGGTGGGACCACTCGTTGTCTTCTAAACAGCAACAAGGCTTCAATTCTTCACGGCACACATGTACACAGTTTTAGAAGGCACTCACCAGAGGGTTGTTCAAGTAGCTTGGATTCATAACCAATGATCTTCTGTGTATGAGTTTGTGCACATCCATCTGTTTCCTTATGTAATCCTACACAGACTTGATAATATTGAAGTCAGAGCTCTGTATGGGCCATATCTCCACTTTCAAGGGTCAGTGTTCTTCTTTACTCTGAAGATATTCATGATATTGGCTGTATATTTGGGATCTTTGTCCTGCTGCAGAATGAATTTAAAGTTAAGCAGACACATCATGGTACTGCATGATGGAGAAGTATCTACCTGTATTTTCTCAACATTGAAGACACTGTTAACATTGACCAAATTTGCAAGAAACCTCCACTGTGCTTCACTGTTGCCTTCAGAAACTAATTATTGAACGACTGTCCAGCTCTTCATTGAACAAACTGCCTTTTGCTACAGAAAAATATTTCTTGACTCATTAGTCAAGGGCACCTGCTTTTATTTTTGTGCTACCCAGTTCCTATTTTTTGTGCATAGTTGAGTCACTTGGCCATGTTTCCATGTTCAAAGTATGGCTTTTGAATGCAAATTCTCCATGGAGACCACTTCTGGCCAGACGTTTCAGAACAATAAATAGATGTAACTGGTTCTCACTGGTTGTTGCCATTTTTAACCTGTTGACACTACTGGGCATCTTCCTATTTTGAAAAGATGTAAGCGTAATTTTTGTCAACCATTGTTTCTACTGTTCTCAATGTTGACATTTCTTGGTTTTCTTAATTCTGAGGAATACAGGTGTATACTTATCCATCATGCAATACCATCATGGAAGCAGCTGACTGTGTATTTATTCTGCAGCAGTACAACGACACCAAACATATAGCCAATGTCATTAAGTATCTTCACCTAATTAAGAACAAGAAGTTCTGAAAGTAATAATATTGCACCTAAAGAGCCCTGATCTTAACAATAAGTCTATCTGAGATCACTTGAAAACAGAAAGATTTGTGCAAGCCTATATCCATGGAAGATGTGTGGTTAGTTCTCCAAGATGTTTGGAACAAGCTCCTTGCTCAGTTCCCTCAAAAACCAGGAGCACTGATGCAGTGCAAAATAACAAAGCTGCCTCCACCGTGTTTCACTGTAGGTAGCATACTTTTAGGTAAATTAATTTAGAAAAATGCATGGTGCCTAAAGCGAAACATTGTGGTGACACGGTCGTTATGTGCAGCTGATTGAGTACTCCTAGTGTTGGGGAGATGCGTTCCATTAATGGTATTATGAATTCACAGATGTACTGCTATATTAAAATTGAAAATGCTGCCATTCTTCTATGCTTTTGGTAGACTTGGAGAAAAGGGGAGATGTGAGTGCACAGTCTATAACTAGATGGATAATGCTGGGTGTCACATCATGCATGGTAAGGAGAGCATACAAAAATAGGAGAAAAGACCTTGGTAGACTTAGGGCTCACCTTAAAAATCATTGAGGTCTTACAAAACACGACATGTAGTATTATTTTATATGGGCGATATTAATTTGTGCATCAACTTGTTTGAATAAAACTGAAGATTTTGCAATGAAAGTTATATTGTTAACCTTACTTTCAGTGTTGTCCTGAGCTACTGTGGGGCATGCTCTTTTTCTCCTATGTGCTGCTCCCTGCTATGGTTGGGAAACATCATATAGGAGAAATAAGTAAGTACCTGCCCTCAGTGGAAACTCTCTGCTAGCACTCACTTTGATTTACCAAAATTAACTTAGTAGGGGAAAAATACTTTTATTGCTAATATATCTTGAACAGAGGTGAAATAAAAAAAAAACATTTACACACGATTACATTGTGTGTCCAGTACAACATGAAACATTTTGTTAAAGTTATTAACCTTACTTTCATGATATAGGTTAAAAAAATATCTTATGAAGCTCAGTCTTGTTAAAATTTTGGAAATTATTTTTGTGTTCAGTGAGATATTGATTGAAATCTTCATTTTCAAATGGAGTGCGCTAATTTATGTTGAGTGCTGTATGTTTCTCTTTTGTTCATTCACTTTGCATTTTGTTAATTGTTAAAAATAAAGCATTCATTAACACTTCTATTATGGAAGTATTTTTACTTTGTACATTTTTTCCATGCTTGCCTAAAACGTTTTTCACAGTTATGTACTTCATATATGTAAATTATTTTATTATGTAACAAAATCTCTGCTATAACAGGACTAGATAATACCTACATACAATTGAAAACATAACCTTATACAAAGACCATTGCTAATGAATAATACCATTATGCTAGACTAAATTAATACTACCACACTATGAATACTAATG
Organism: Anomaloglossus baeobatrachus; assembly: GCF_048569485.1. Taxonomy (NCBI): domain Eukaryota; kingdom Metazoa; phylum Chordata; class Amphibia; order Anura; family Aromobatidae; genus Anomaloglossus; species Anomaloglossus baeobatrachus. The sequence continues at coordinate 472,998,429 of NC_134356.1, forward strand.
TTATCGCGCCATAATGACTATCTAATACTTCCATAGGACAAGACACACTGTAGAAAGAGCATTATTATGAATATGTAAGGATAGTCCTGGGAGTGGACCCACCGGACCATGCACCGGACTCCCCTGCGCCGCCGCCTCGAGCAAACCCCTATGCAGGGACTGTCAGGCGTAACCGCAGAGGGCCTAGATGCACGGAAGCCGGCATCAGCAAGAGTCACAGGATGCAGGATCCGATCTGGACCAGGTACAGATTAACGGGTTCACGCAGAAGTCCAGAACTGAGACACAAGGATTAGGCCTAAGTCCAGGAGCAGAGACTGGTGCAGGTTAATGGCATTTTAGTGCCATACTATCTTCTTTTTGGATGAACTCATATAAGACCCGATGACGCAATGCAGTCAGCCAATCATAGTAATGCCAGTAGTCAACATGGCTACAGCATTACTGTGTATGCTAGGCAATACTTGCAAGTTTATTGGCTGTCTTACAGCTGCAAAATTTGTGGGATATGGACACCAGCATGGAGCTCAGGCAGCCGTGATACTTGATCGAGTACTGAGTGTTCCTGAGCACCTCAATGCTATCGAGCAGTGCCGACCATCCTCGCCCATAACTAATGACCACCACTGTACAAGGTATGATGTTCCATAGGATGTCATAGCTTCAGGGCATTATGGGGAATCTTGCGTGGCAATGCAAATGATGCTTGCCAGTTCTCTAATGCTTCAGCCCTTTGGGGAATGTTGTCTGGCAAGTTGTTGTTTTTTTTTTTTGAATGGGATCTGAAAATGTTTAAATTAACACAAAATCATGAATTTCAGGGAATTTGATTCTAAAGGCTACTTTACACACTGCGATATCGGTCCCGATATCGCTAGTGTGCGTACCCGCTCCCATCTGTTGCGCGACACGGGCATATCGCTGCCCGTGGCGCACAACATCGCCCAGAGCCGTCACACATACTTACCTGTCCGGCGACGTCGCTGTGACTGGCGAACCGCCTCCTTTCTAAGGGGGCGGTCCGTGCGGCGTCACAGCGACGTCACTGAACCGCCGCCCAATCGCAGCGGAGGGGCGGAGATGAGCGGGACGTAACATCCCGCCCACCTCCTTCCTTCCGCATAGCGGCCGGGAGGCAGGTAGGGAGACGTTCCTCGCTCCTGCGGCGTCACACGCAGCGATGTGTGATGCCGCAGGAACGAGGAACAACCTCGTTACTGCTGAAGTAACGATAATTGGGAATGGACCCCCGTGTCGCCGATTAGCGATTTTTCACTGTTTTGCAACGATGCAAAATCGCTAATCGATGTCACACGCAACGGCATCGCTAATGCGGCCGGATGTGCGTCACGAATTCCGTGACCCCAACGACTCCGCATTAGCGATGTCGTAGCGTGTAAAGCCCGCTTAACTCAATCCTCTGTGTAGCAAACCGCTCATCTCTCGTAATGTCATTCATAACTCATTAATTTAGCACCCAAATAGTTTGCAACTTTGTGCCGTAACTTTTACCTTATTTTTACTCATTTAAGTTTTTCAGCACTCGCCTTGTCTTAGCAGAAAACAAGATAGCATTGTAACATTTAGGTACTAAAATACTGTTCAAGGGGTTAAATTGAGAATATGTAATAATTTGCAATTATAGTTAACTGTTTTTCTAAAGTCCATGTGCCGCAGTCTCTGCTGTTTCTTTATGGAGTTTTAAGTCTTCACAATAAATCATATAAAAACATTCTTCACGGTTTTGAAAACGAAATGCATAAGGAGTGCTGGAAAAATACTTAAAATTAACTTGTGTGTCATGAAAAGTAAAGTAATATATAAATATGGACCTTTAAATTGACTAACGTTTAAGATGTAACTTTAGGCATTTTTATAACTTTAATAATATTTTTTGAACTTAGCTTTATACCTTTTTTTCCTCCTTCTGATTTAAAACCAGTTCCTGTAGAAATGACAGAGCCAACATATAAAATATGTTTCCAAAGTGCTGTCTTTTAATCCCGTAGTGAACCTGTCCCTTTATAAAAGTCACATCTGTCCTACAAACCTGTTATAGCAATCATTGTGTCATTCTTGACACTCTGTAGTTAAAGTTGAAAAGGACAGTCCTTCGGTAGTAGCAGTGAAGCCAGTCTGCTCTGTTTTATATTCTTTTTCTGTCAGCTGACACATAGTTAGAATATGTCTATAGTAACTCTGTTAACAGTGTTACCCAAAAAAGAAGTATCTCTGCTTCTGTTTCCTTAGTATCTTTATTAACATGTTGTATGTTATAATGTTACTGCATTTTACTACGTTATGCGAGCAACCTCTTCTTACCTCAGAAAGATACCAACCCTGGTATCTTCAATATTAGGTCAGAAGATAGACCGGACAGCACTATGAACAGCTTCATCTTTGTTTAGCATCCTTGGTAGATCAGAAAGACAGGATGGATGGCAGTTTGAGCAATCCTTTCTTACTTCAGCATTCCTGACATCTCTAGTATCTGATCACAAATACACTAGTGTCTGATCACAAATACAGAGGGACAGCAGTATGAGCAGCCTCTTTTTATATTAGCACCCCTGGTGTTTTCAGTTTTAGATCACAAAGACAGCAGTGTAAGCAGCCTTTTCTCACCTTAACATCCCTGGTATCTGCAGTATTAGATCACGAATACATGTTTGACACCAGTCTCTTCTTATCTCAGAACCACTGGTATCTCTAGTATTCAATCAAATGGACTCTGTTGACAGTGGTGTAAGCAGCCTCTTCTCAACTCAGTACCCCTGATAGCTCCAGAATTAGATCAGATAGACATGTTGAACAGTAGTTTGAACAGCCTCTTCTTAAGGCTATGTGTGCACAGTGCGTTTTTCGCTGCGTTTTTGCACATTTTTCTGGTGTGTTTTTGGGCTCAAAACTGCATGACTTTGCTTCCCCAGCAAAGTCTATGAGTTTTCTTTTTTGCTGTCCGCACACAACTTTTTTTTAAGCTGCGTTTTTGAGCTTAAAAAAAAATGGACATGTCAATTCTTTCCTGCATTTTTCTGCGTTTCCCCACCTTGCAATCCAGTGGGAAAACGCAGCAAAACGCAGAGATCAAAAACGCAGCAAAACTCAGCCAAAAATGTACCAAAACGCAGTAAAAATGCATTTTTACCGGAGCGTTTTTTTGCGCGTTTTTGCCAAGGGTGCGTATTTCTGCGTTTTTGTGCGTTTTTAGCGGCCAAAAACAGAGTGTCAAAAAAATGCTGTGTGCGCACATAGCCTAACTCAGCATTCCTTGTATCTCCAGTATTAGATCAAAAAGACAGAGTGGAGAGCAATATGAGCAGCCCATTCTTTCCTTTGCCTCCCTGGTATCTCAATTATTAGAAATACAGGGTGGGCTGCATGGTCAGAAATTGCACCAGTCAAAGACATGTACAAAAGAGAAAGAGTTACATGGTTATAGCTGTCCCCTACATCCCTATTCAATATTGTACAACCGGCCATGCCCTCTGGGCCCCTTGCAAAAATGGTAAACTGTCCATTTTTGGTCCAATAACTCACCAAAATGCACAATTCCACCGACTTTGGAAGTAGAAATGGAACTCCATACCTCTTGTGCCCTTGTGCAAATGCACAGGTTGCACTAATGAATGGTCCACCCCTGCTGCAGGTTAGAGCTATGAGAGTGGGGAAGTGCAATGTACAGAACACATTGAGTGAAGTCAATGATTCAGAATAAACTTTATGCCTAATGCTATGTGCATAAACACTCTTTTAAAGAGTAATGGGTTAGTAATTATTAGTTCAATGCACATAATTACAAACAATACTGTTTACTAGTTAACTTCACTGACAGCTGATAATTAATTGTGTCTGAGGTTGTCGCGTTCCCTCTTCCCAGCGCCCAGTGTTTTAGGCTTATTTTCTGCGTTGTAAATGTAATGTGTTTTAGGTATGAATTACACTGTTAATATATATGATAAAACCACTTTGGCTGGTAGTGAAGTATGAGTCCCCAATGTAGCAGAGTTGGGACCAGATAGCGACCGGTGCCACCTAGCAGTCGAGTGAGAGCAGCATTGCATTAGCTGTTCGGTAATCTAGAAAGAGTGACAGATGGCCAGTAGGTTGGTTAGAGAGACGGATCTTTTGAGGAAGTAGCTCTGCAGAATTATTTGAGGAAACTTTGAGATTACCTCATAAAGGTCCGAAGCCTACAGCTCACCCCAACGGGCCTAGGAAAGTCCTCCGACTAGAAAGCCATTGCGGCCCAGAAGCAGACAGTGGAGAGAATAAGAGTGGAGGAATGGAGGCACAGATGCCAAGCAACTTGTGGAATGGTTCCAAGATAGCGTCGATAAGCCGAGAGAGAATACCCCAGAGAAAACTGCAGCAGGAGGAAAACTATGTCTGTCATAACAGTGAAAGGGAAAATAAAACTGTTCAAGTTTGGTTTGCAAGAGAACTCCGGTGTTACATGTTTGTCTATTGCATCTACGATGGGGACTGACCGCAGGGTGATGGACACCAACCCAAAGAAAATAGTGTCACATACCCCACCTGAAGACCTACACACACTGACTCTCCCTAGCGAAGGACTATAGAGCCCCCACGGCGCGGCATCTGTACCATCCTTCACTTGTGAAGTCAACATGTGGGGGGATAAATATTTTTATTATCTATTAAGCATTTTTTTTATATGACTAAAAAAAATTATTTCATATTTTGACTTCTGTTTTACTTGTATACTCCGTCCAACGTATACTTCTGGAAATTATGCTGAGTGGAAATTGTGAAGAAAGATGAAGAGCGTTACTATTTGAGAGCGCCAGCACAATTATAGCATGACTAATGCATTTAATCTCTTCAATGGGATAGAACATTAGTAGTAAAACCACTCACTAATCATTATGGTATTTATTTTTATTGCCTAAAACAAGTAAGTTACTACTTGCCAGTAATTGCCAAGTAATATATTTACTGTGGGGCGCACTATTCAAACCTCATTAGAAAGTATAAATTGGACTACTATATTCTTCATCATTATTTAATAGGATATCATATTATCTGTAAGGATAGTATATGGAAGATCTAAGGCATTGGTCTCTGTGGTGTGGTTTGCATTCATTTATGTATCCTTAGGTGCTGAGATGGTGGGAATGCTGCATAGTCTGTGGTGGGTCTCTGGATCTGTTACGCAATGACTTATTTTCCAAGGATTTCTATTTTTTTAAAGCTACTTCTATGGGAGAATATCTTATTTCATCTCATAGACAACCAATATCATTTTACTTTAGTCCAATGTTTTTGTAATCTAATAAAAGGCTAAACAGCTTGATGTTATCGGACGAGGCACATAAAAGAGATCCTGGTAAATGTGCGTTAGAGACAAGACACAAACATGTCAGCACATTTCTTTCAATGTCTTCAGGAGCAAGTAATTTATCAAATTGGAAATAGGAGCTGGAAAATATTTCTGCTTATTGATTTATTTAATAACCAAGTTATGCATCAATTACATTGCAGAAGTACAAAAGTAACCTAACAATGCACCCCTCTGTAGGAGACAAAGCAAATATGCTATTCCAGTCCTTTATGACAATTATACTATGGGTCAATGTGTACAGTAAAAACCCTGCATTTGTGTCCTAAATAACTACAGATAAAGTAATTTATGCCCATTAGGACATATTCTTTGAAGATATGGAGGCTACCTAATCAAATCTTTCCATAATTTGATAATGCAACAGTCAGTTTAAACTCAATTATATTTATCTTTAGAGATGAGCGAACCTTCATTCTCGATTCTCGGGGTTCGGGCTTGAAAAATGACATGAAAATCCCCGTGGTGATTGTCTGTGCTGGTGTCTGAGTGATGCACAGTATTGTCCGCGCTGCAGGAAGCGCGTGATCGGCTCACATTTCACTTACATTCTGTGTTCTAAGATGTAATGTACACGGAGAATTTTTTTTTAAATAAAGCACCTCCCACCCACCTCCGTAAGTGTTTTACTTTTAGCCCACAACAAAACATTTCCAGAGGTGGGCGGTGCTTTTTTTTTAATTTCTCCGTGAATATTAGTTCTTAGAACCCTGAATGTAAGTCAAATTTGAGCTGATCACACACTTCCCACAGCAGGCACAATGCTGTGCATCACTCAGACACCAGCACAGCGCGATACCATGGGAATTTTCACATAATTTTCTGAGCCTGAGCCTCGAGCTTGAGGTTTGCTCATCTCTATTTATCTTTGGGTCTGGATCCCCGATACAATATTTAGTAGGTAGATAAAATATGTATGCCCCTTGCTTCCACTGAAGGGGACTATTAATATTTCAGCATATCAAGACATTTTGGACTATAGTTTACACCTTTGTGGCAACAGTTCATGGAAGGACCTTTTCAGTTCCATCCAACATGACTGTGCCCCATTACCATGAATGGGCATGTATCCTTCACTTTATTATATTATAAAAGCAGTGGTTCTTCTAAGCTTTATGGTCTGCACAACAGCAGTGGCCGACTTGGTTGCCGGTTAGGAAATATAATCAGGATATGTACAATTACTATACAAATCTCGGTAGTTGCTATCCTGTTACTGTGTAGAACGTGGTAGACTAGTTTGCATATCAATGCCATTGTTTGATCTGATACATTAGATTTTTTCGACACAGTTTGTCATGTTACAATAATCATTTACCAGTATTTTTCATATCACATTCTGTGTGGCTCTTTGACTGGTAGTTGTTTGTTTTTACTATTAGACACTTTATTGTTGTAATTTTTTTTTTATGCTTGTGCTATTTTATTTAACTTATGCTTTTTCTGTACCTATTGCTAACTTGATTTAAAAACACAAGAATTGAAAATGCCTAATGCCAGCTAAGTAGAGATGAACGAACCCGAGGTTCGGTTTTCGAACTGAACACCAAATTTAAAAATCAAAGTTCGGGTTCTGGGATCAGATGCTTTACGTGCAAACAAAATCATGCAAGCAACACTGTGCTTAGGTATGCTTGGTGCTCAGCCCTGTGCAAACCGCTTGCAGTGTTTGAATGGCGCACAATGGGGGACACAACAGCGCGATCACATGTAGTGTGCAACAACCAAAAAAAGTTTGAAAAAGCCCGTCCTCCCTCCCCCATAAGTGATCTGCTCATTCCTGACCATATGTGGGCAGAGACTCAAACTGACAATCAGTGACTTGATCTGGGGTTTGGGTCAATCTCGAGCCTGTGGAGCTAGGCTTGTTTGCCGCCGGCGAACCGAGCCTCAACGGAACCGCTCATCAGAGCTAAGCCAAAATTGATTTTTTTTTTTCTATTTGCCTTTTTTTAATCTAACCCTTGAATGCAGCATTTGTTTTGCTTGATACCTTATATTTTGGAGAAATGACTTGTAACATAATGTGTTAATGATAATGCCTCTAACTTTGTATATAGGCAGGGCCTACATTTTTAATAAAACCATACCAAATACCTTGATGCAATTATATTAGGAAACTCTTTTAAACTTTTATAGCCAAAAAATAGAGTTCATTGAACTTGATTTACTGGCCCTAATATATCACTCAACAGCTGTCTCTAATAAGATATTATCAATGTACATTGCATAAGTTTTATAAATGTCCAATATTCAAAGCAATTACGATGCCAACAGCAAAGCTGAACAGTTCCCAAGTCCTCAAAACCTGGTTCTAATTTTTGTCAAATCTGTATTTGGTACTTGATAGGAATAATGTTGCCAAATCTAACAGAATACACGATCTAGCAAGTTTTGTAAGAGTTCTGCAGCCTTTAAAGTCAGCTTTACCTTCTTACAGGCAATCCTTGACTTTGATTGCAGCCAGTGTGAAATGTACCGTAGGACAGCTGAGGGGATTCTGAGTCACAATGATTAGTTGTTATCTCTGGAACATTTTTATCCCCCTCTCAACATATTTTAGATTTAGATTTTAGGCAACATAAGATCATATGCTTCTCTGCAGCTAATTAGCTGATAGATATGAAAGGTCGTGAAATTTGGATTACAGATTTATATCATACTAGCAAAACGATCAAGGCTGTCTCCAGTCTTAATGTTTAAACATAGTGGTTATCTTGGAAATAGGGAAGAACTGTCCTTGCTTTTAGTAGGGATTAATGACATTAATTGTAGAACCTCATCTTGTCCCATTTATACAGTCTTAAAGGGGAACTGTCAAAATTGTTAATGCTATTATTACTGTTCATCAAACCATTCTAAATTTTCTTTTTTTTGGATAATTAGCTCACAGTAATTAAAAATAAAATATAAGAAGTGATAGTTACTATAGTAATTCTTTGTGTTTGGATAATGCTTATTGAATACCGAGTATTATTCTAGTATGTGTCACAACAAGAAAAATGCTCTGGTTCCCCATTGACTTGTATTAGGTTTGTTATTCATGACGAATACCCGAATAGTACTTTGAGATTCATTATGAATAATCTAAACATGGATAGTTACTATTCGCCCATCACTAATAGTCACCCTTCCCGATTTACCGGTTACCGAGTCCCCACTGATTTATTCGTCCTGGTCTTGTCTTAATACAATAGATACTGTCTAAAATACCTCCACAGCTAAGAAATGGTAGAGGTGGGTCACTGCTGCTGCCATTAATTGGCTTGGTAGTCATTTTGGTTATATCTGTAGTACATACAGGACCAAAAGTACAGATCACTACAGACTGGTTACATGTCAGAGCAGGAGCTTGTATATCTGGGAACCACCAGAGCAGATAACAGCTGTGTCAGTGGGGGTCTGACAACTGGCATCCCGCCATTCTCATATTGATGACATACAGATAAGTTATACATATGTAAGTGAAGCGATGACCAAGAGACACGGCAATGCAGAGTAAGGTAGGGTACCAGATGGACTGATGGATAAAATCATGGAAGAGTTTATTGGGGGGGAAGGTTACATACACAGGCTGCAAAGCAGCAGGCAAAAACATACAATAGCAATTAAACTCTCTAGCCTCAACTATCACAATACTCAACAATATAGAAGCAACAAGTTAACAATATGTGGGAAGCAGCTTCTTCTACTCTACCCACTAGCCTAACTGGTCTCCCCTATTGGGACCATGTAGATACCGCACTCTAGCTAAACTATTCCCTAACCGATGCGCCTAGGTGCAGACTCACAGCACTGTACGAAGGACCATTCCCCTAGTAGAACAAAGGGTACGTAGGTTCGCACGTCTCTTGGAATGGACAGAGAGGCTTTTCTTCCCTTGAATCATGGGACTGCTGGGCTCGTCCAGGCGGTCTTCTACCAGGTCGAGTACCAACTCCCTCAGGTGTCTCTCTCTCTGGGCGTCCTGGAAGTGTCTCTCCCTTTCACTTCCTTCTTCTTCCCACTCTTTTTCTTGGACCAAACCAAACAACAAAAACAGAAGGGGAAATGCAGGCCAATCCATTGTGCTGAGCAGGGGAGTCCCTGTCTTTTAAGTCAAAATAAAACAAAGTTCTTAGTAGGAGTTACACCCCCTACATAAGCTCCAGATAAACCCTGTAATTAAGGGATTTTATGTTGCCTAATATGAAACAGAAGTCTTCTGTCTTTAGTCATTATAAGCAAGTTTTCTTTGTGTTTGAGTTTTTCGTAAAGTTTTGTCACAATACATTTTATGGATTTAAATCACCAACCACATCTAAATCCACATAACAATAGCTCCAGCCAGGTAGTAAGTAAAAATTGATTTAGATAATTTGGATGTTATTCCGGAGCTATAGCTAGGTTTATCCTCACCCTGTGGAGACATTAAATGTAACGAATTCTTAGTTAACTCTTTTTGCAACAAGTGTGCCGCCCCGGTGTTAGTCGGGCTGCTCGGATCCGGGATCGTGGCTCGAGGGGTCCGGAACCGGCTTGGCGAACACTTTGATCCGTAAAAGTTTATTTACAAGGGAGAAGTTTGTGACGTCACTTGTGGGTTGCGGTAATGGGAGTACTGCCGCTGCTGTAAGGAGTACCGGGGCAGATGAAGTTAAGCGGCCAGATGTTAGTCCCTCCAAAGGTAGGAAAGGCCCCGGACTCAGGGTGTTGGTGGTTATTTGGGAGAGCAGGGTGCAGGGCTCCAGGGTACTCACTGTGGGTAGTCGTGGTGCTGAATGAAGTTTATAAAGGAAACACACATGCTGTGGGTAAACCAAATTCTCTGTGTGCCACTGCAGGGAGCCCGTCCAAGTACCCGGTCCCACCGGTGTCACATAGTAATCCAGAGCCTGCCTCCGTGCACAGTCTCGTGTCTGTGTAGCTTGAAGCTGTAAGGTCCCGTTCTTCAGTTTTTAAGTGAAGACTTGCTCCCAAGGGCTGGCACTTGGGACTTTAGTGGGTTGCTTTCTCTGGAAAACCCTGTCCCCCACAGTGTGCTGATGCCTTCACTCTCTGAGCTCTCTGGGAAGGTCCCTGAAGGCCCCCTTCCTCTGCAGGTCAATTGTCAGAACGTTGAATCGGCTCCTGACCTAGGGTCCTGTACCCAGTCGTGCTCGGTATCTGTCAGTTCTTTTGGGCTTTCTGGTGCCGACAGTCCTCCAAGACTATGTCCGTCGCACCCTTATCCAATGTCACTGCTACCAGTCCTCGACTCCTCTGGTCCCGGACCACTGTCTGTGACCCAACTTCGGTCCTTCTAGCTCCCCGGGAGCTCACACTCCACAGCTCCTCTCTCTTTGACGGCTTTTACTAGACTCACTTTATCCCTCCTACCATTCTTTTTTTTATCACTGTTGAATGCCTCAATACCAGGGCTTGGCAAAATACGATCCAAGAGCCATATCCGGCCTTCTGACTCTTGCAGTCTGGTCTATGGTCTTAAATGCTGAAAACAGTGACTAAAGGGTTATACCTCGCCTTCCGCCTTCCAATGTGATTGCTATCTGCATCTGCAAGATGTAGACAGCTGTGAATACACTGGTGGAAGACAGGTCCAACTGCTCCTTCTTCCACCAATCAGCATACGAGACAGCAGACATGATGACCTCACATCATCACATGTGCTTTATACAGAGTCAGTACATGAGAAACCGGAGCAGAGCACCAGGGGAACAAGCGCAAAGTGAGTATGTGATTATTATTTTATTTTTTAAAATGTGTGTTTACATGTATACAGGAGACTATGTGATGACTCGTAGTGTACTATGGTGACTATCTTGTGCTAATGTATTTAGTAGCCTGTGTGAAGGCTCATGCTGCACTTAGGAGGCTTTTTAGGGGCTCATACCATTTATAGGAGGCTATGTGGGGGCTTATACCATATATAGGAGGCTATGTGGGGGCTTACACCATATATAGGAGGCTATGTGGGGGCTTATACCATATGTAGGAGGCTATGTGGGGGCTTATACCATATATAGGAGGCTATGTGGGGGCTTATACCATATATAGGAGGCTATGTGGGTGCTCATGTCGCGGGCGGGGAGGAGGGTGTCAGCACACTACGCTCACCCCTTCTGCTCGGGTCCGGCGGCCGCTGCTCAGTGGTGGCTCGAGCTGTAGGCCGGATCCCGGGGGTTTCTCGAGCGGCACTCCTCGCCCGTGAGTGAAAGGGGGTTTGTTGGGTGTAGGGATGATTATTGTCCGTGACGCCACCCACGGTTGTGGTGATTTCACCACCGCTGCTCTATACGGAGCTCCCGGGGATGGTGATGCGGAGCAGCCAGGTGTTGTGTTGCCCCTCCGTGGGTAGGGGTTGGTGATCTTGGGGCCCGGTGATGGTGAGGGAGGTGCAGGGCCTGGTGGGCGCAGGGACGCGGGGGCAGCGCTGTGCCCTGCGGCACCGTGGCACTCACTCAGCCTGAGACGCCGACACAGTTTTCACGGCAAACCAAACGGCTGGTAAGACGGTCCCACGGACGGCTGCACTTGCTCTCCCGGTAGGTGACGGTGATGTCCCTTTTCCTAGCACCTTGGTGTACTTGTTGGTTGCGATGGGTCCCCACCGGTAACCCGCTCCCCGGCTTCAAGCTGGACCGGGGGAGCTCTACTCTTTGCCCGCAGGCGCTGGCCCTAAGAAACTGGTGCCTTGGCGGTGGCGGTGTCTCTTCTATACTGGCTGGGCGGTTGCCTTCAATCGGGACTTGGTTGTTGGAGGATCTACGTCCCCTTCACTGACGGATTCGGCAAATTTGGCGACTCCTAGCCTTGCCGGGGTCCGAGAGGCCCCTGCCCTGGTGCTGACTGTCCTTCGGAACACTGCTCCAGACCGCCGGGCACACAGCCAACGGGGTCCTTCCAGGAACTTCCAAACGGTCCCCCTCCAGACAGTCACCGCCGTTGCTGACCTTGCTAACCTGGTCCTACACACAGCTGGACCCTTCAGGCTTTCTTTCTTTCCTGTCACCTCACTTGCTTTCCTCCTTTACCACTTTTCTTTGCTTTCACTACTTGTTTACTCAAGCTCGTCCCTAAGCTGACTGCCTGGTTTTCCCGCCTCCAGAGCTGTGAACTCCTCGGTGGGCGGAGCCAACCGCCTGGCCCACCCCCTGGTGTGCATCATCAGACTCCTGGAGGAAGGCAACAAGGATTTTTGGTTAGCTTAGATGTTCCTACCTGGGATGTAGGGTGTGGTGGTGTGTGACCTGTGTCCCCTGGCTTGCCCAGGGCGACACACTCACAATGTATATAGTAAGTTATGTCAGGGCTCACATTGTATATAGGGGGTCACACTGTACATAGAGAAGCTATATATGGCACATATAATGTATTTAGGAGGCTATGAGGGGCTCATAATGTATATAGCAGGCTATGGGGACTCACACTGTAATACTGTATATAGTGGGCTATGTGGGGGCTCATGCCATGCATGGAGGGGACATGTGGGAGCTCATGATGTGTTTTTCATACTGTGGGACTCACATACTATTTAGTAGCCATTGTGTGGGCTCATACTGTATTTAGGAGGCTATATGGGGACTCATACTGTATTCATGAGGCTATGTAAAAGCTCATACTGTAAGTAGGCGGCTGTGTAGGAGTTCTTATGGTATATATAGGTGGATATTAGCATACTTAATTCTGCTCTGTATTAAAGAGGTTGTCCACTACTTGAACATTGATGGCGTATCTCTAGGATAGGTCATCAATGTGTGATTGGCCAAGGTCTGACACCCGCCACTGTTGAAGATCAGCTGTTCTAAGTGCCAGGAATGGCAGCAGGTGGCCAGAAATGGTCTGTTCCAAAGCTGCCCCATTTTCTGACAGTAACAGCGGCTGGGCACTGCACATCTGTCCCTTATTGATTTGAATGGGAGGTGGATGTGCAATACCCGGTTGTGGCCACTATCAGAAGACAAGGTAAAGCTCCGGAACTGAGCATTTCTGGCCGCCTACTCCCACCACCGAGTACCAAGAGCATCTGATCGGTGTGGGTGCTGTGTGTTGGACCCTGGCCGATCAGACATTGATGACCTATCCTAAGGATAGGCCATCAATGTTAAAGTAGTGGACAAAACCTTTAAGTGATACAATTGCTAGTATTAATATAAAATTATAATTAATATATTACTATTCATATTGAGAAGAATTAATTTCAGCCTATTGGTTCAGTGCTCCACACCAATTACAGTCTCTCATGTGGCCCCTCGGGAATTAATTTTCCACCCCTACTTAATACAGAGGTTGAAGATGGGTTAAACCTTATTATTGAGTTCTGATGTATTATAGCCCTAACTTACAAAACAGGTTAACGTAGTCTTCGTACAGTAGTCACCCACTAAAATGTAATGGTAAGTAAATCACTCCCTGACTCGTAGTAAGGATAGGAATCTTTAAACATATGCTCATACCAGAATGATGTACACACCACATCATATGGAGAAATTTAGTAAATAATGTCATTTTCCTGTCATCAAGGCAACATCTTGCTACCAGATATCACTGAAGGCAGACTTTATATAGCGGTGACAGAAGTGTACAAATATGCGCAAAATAACAACACTTTTTTTTCTTCTGTATTAAAGCAGCATGTCACATATTATGTACAATGTGCAGTTTATTATAAATTAAAGGTATCTACAAAGTTTGTCTCAGGACCAGATGTATAGTGAAATCTAATGCTTCTATTTTCTGGCAGGGTTAAAAATAATGTACCAAGTTGTTTTTTTAAGTTTAAAAGAGGATAAATTACATGCTGATTTTCAAAAACATATACACGGTACCGTGCAAAGGTTGTGGAAAGTTGTACTCCTCCACAGTATTGTGTGTGTATGTATGTATGTGTGTGTATGTATGTGTGTGTGTATATATATATATATATATATATATATATATATATATATATATATATATATATATATATATATATATATATATATATATATATATATATACACAGTACAGACCAAAAGTTTGGATGCACCTTTTACTTCAAAGAGTTTTCTTTATTTTCATGACTCTAAAAATTGTAGATTCACATTCAAGGCATCAAAACTATGAATTAAAACATGTCGAATGAATTACTTAAGGTGTGAAACAACTGAAAATATGTCTTATATTCTAGGTTCTTCAAAGTAGCCACCTTTTGCTTTGATTACTGCTTTGCACACTCTTGGCATTCTCTTGATGAGCTTCAAGAGGTAGTCACCGGAAATGGTTTTCCAACAGTCTTGAAGGAGTTCCCAGAGATACTTAGCACTTGTTGGCCCTTTTGCCTTCACTCTGCGGTCCAGCTCACCCCAAACCATCTCGATTGGGTTCAGGTCTGGTGACTGTGGAGGCCAGTTTATCTGGCGTAGCACTCTATCACTCTTCTTCTTAGTCAAATAGCTCTTACACAGCCTGGAGGTGTGTTTGGGGTCATTATCCTGTTGAAAAATAAATGATGATCCAACTAAACGCAAACCAGATGGAATAGCATGCCGCTGTAAGATGCTGTGGTAGCCATGCTGGTTCAGGATGCCTTCAATTTTGAATAAATCCCCAACAGTGTCACCAGCAAAGCACCATCACACCTCCTCCACCATGTTTCACGGGGGAACCAGGCATGTAGAGACCATGCGTTCACCTTTTCTACAAACACATGGTGGTTGGATCCAAAAATCTCAAATTTGGACTCATCAGACCAAAGCACAGATTTCCACTGGTCTAATGTCCATTCCTTGTGTTCTTTAGCCCAAACAAGTCTCTTCTGCTTGTTGCCTGTCCTTAGCAGTAGTTTCCTAGCAGCTATTTTACCATGAAGGCCTGCTGCACAAAGTCTCCTCTTAATAGTTATTCTAGAGATGAGAAGGTGTGTCCAAACTTTTGGTCTGTACTGTATATAAAATGATTTTTGCATATTTCTTTATTTCTTAAGTTCTGGAGTGGCCCCATTTTGGAAACTACACTCCTCAATGATTTTATCCAGCATAGTGAACACTTTGAATCACAGGTACCATAATGTTAGAGACAGTCACATTAAGTTCACCTGAAAAGGTCAGAGTGCATTTTAGGATCATCCTGGAATTTCACCTGAAAGCCAAATATTTCCAACATTTTGTGACTTTTGTTAATATGTGTGTATGTATTTATATACAGTTTATGTATAATATATAATAATACAGTCATATGAAAACGTTTGGGCACCCCTATTAATGTTAACCTTTTTTCTTTATAACAATTTGGGTTTTTGCAACAGCTATTTCAGTTTCATATATCTAATAACTGATGGACTGAGTAATATTTCTGGATTGAAATGAGGTTTATTGTACTAACAGAAAATGTGCAATCTGCATTTAAACAAAATTTGACCGGTGCAAAAGTATGGGCACCTCAACATAAAAGTGACATTAATATTTTGTAGATCCTCCTTTTGCAAAAATAACAGCCTCTAGTCGCTTCCTGTAGCTTTTAATGAGTTCCTGGATCCTGGATGAAGGTATATTTGACCATTCCTGTTTACAAAACAATTCCAGTTCAGTTAAGTTTGATGGTTGCCGAGCATGGACAGCACGCTTCAAATCATCCCAGAGCTTTTCAATGATATTCAGGTCTGGGGACTGGGATGGCCATTCCAGAACATTGTAATTGTTCCTCTGCATGAATGCCTGAGTAGATTTGGAGCTGTGTTTTGGATCATTGATTAAGGGGCGGGTCGTGCGGCGTCATAGCAACGTCACACGGCAGGCAGCCAATAGAAGCGGAGGGGCAGAGATGAGCGGGACGTAAACATCCCGCCCACCTCTGTCATTCCGCAAAGCCGGCGTGAGCTGCAGGACGCAGGTAGGAGATGTTCCTTGCTCCTGCAGCTTCACACACACAGTGATGTGTGCTGCCGCAGGAATGAGGAACTACAATGTACCTGTCGCAGTCGTGTAATTATGGAATTCCCAGACACTACACCGATGATACGATTACGACAATTTGCGCTCGTTAATCGTATCATCTAGGATTTACACATTACGATGTTGAGTGCGATGCCGGAAGTGCGTCACTTTCGACATGACCCCTCTGACATCGCACCTGCGATGTCGTAGTGTGCAAAGTGCCCCTTAAGCGGGCTTTGCACGTTGCGACATCGCAAGCCGATGCTGCGATGTCGCACGCGATAGTCCCCGCCCCCGTCGCAGGTACGATATCTTGTGATAGCTGGCGTAGCGAAAATTATTGCTACGCCAGCTTCGCATGCACTCACCTGCCCTGCGACCATCGCTCTGGTCGGCGACCCGCCTCCTTCCTAAGGGGGAGGGTCGTGCGGTGTCATAGCGACGTCACACAGCAGGCGGCGGAGGGGCGGAGATGGACAGGATGTAAACATCCCGCCCACCTCCTTCCTTCCACATTGTGGCCGGCGGCAGGTAGGAGATGTTCCTCGCTCCTGCGGCTTCTCACACAGCAATGTGTGCTGCCGCAGGAACGAGGAACAACATCGTACCTGTCGCAGCACCGGCATTATGAAAATGTCGGAGCCTGCACCGATGATACGATAACGACGCTTTTGCGCTCGTTCATCGTATCATCTAGGATTTACACACTACAACATCGCAAGTGACGCTGGATGTGCGTCACTTTCGATTTGACCCCACCGACATCGTACCTGCGATGTCGTAGTGTGCAAAGCCGCCTTTAGAGTCTCCCTTCAACCTTAAAAACTATGATACTATGATGACCTCAAATCTGACCTAATTATTTTAAGGTGAGAAAACAACCTCTCTACACTAACTTGGGTTGGAACCTAAGTGGTAACTACATGGGCAACATCTCTAACAATCAGTTTTGATGAACAGTTGAACTCTTCTACTTTTCTTAGAGTAATTGAAATTTTTTGCTGAAATATGGTCAGTCTATTTGCTATGGGAAAAAAAAACAAAAAACTGAGCTGTGACAAATGTTCAATAAACATGCAACATTACAAGCATGTGAATTGCAGCCTCAAGACTAGAAAAAAACCAAGGAGAAAATTGTAGAAAAAATACCCTGACTATAAATAAATAAATTGCAAGTGCTTAATAAACAGGGTACTTAGTATATAAATTTTTGCAAAAAGGTAAGAAGCTATCTCACCTCGTCACGGTGTACCCATCTGAGACAGTCCCTAACCTACTAAAGTTAAAAACATATTCTGTACCTGACTAGTGTCATGTCAAAACTTCAATATGGATGGTAAAGTGGTTAGCTGGGTCCCAGATTAAATACACAGCAAAAAGTGAGCAGCAGGTAATTGTTCAGCCTCAGTATCAGGAGGGCTGCACCCCCAACTTGCATTAAAGCAAGATAACAGACAAAAAAAACAAAAAACTGAGCTGTGACAAATGTTCAATAAACATGCAACATTACAAGCATGTGAATTGCAGCCTCAAGACTAGAAAAAAACCAAGGAGAAAATTGTAGAAAAAAATACCCTGACTATAAATAAATAAATTGCAAGTGCTTAATAAACAGGGTACTTAGTATATACATTTTTGCAAAAAGGTAAGAAGCTAGTCAGGTACAGAATATGTTTTTAACTTTAGTAGGTTAGGGACTGTCTCAGATGGGTACACCGTGACGAGGTGAGACAGCTTCTTACCTTTTTGCAAAAATGTATATACTAAGTACCCTGTTTATTAAGCACTTGCAATTTATTTATTTATAGTCAGGGTATTTTTTCTACAATTTTCTCCTTGTTTTTTTTATTTGCTATGGGAGCAGAATATTTTTCCCTGTGGCAACGCTTTGCCTGCTCCATGTTGTCCAAATACTTTTAAAAATTAAACTTCTCATCTGATGAGTCTGAGGATATGGCAGCAGTAGCCCTGAATGACAACTCCTCATCTGATGAGGCTGAAGATATAGCAGCAGTAGCACTGACAGGACCCAAGTCTTCTTGCTCTTGGCTGGTCTGTAGTCCACCACTCCTAACTGCTACCTCTGCCACAGTTTATTTTCCTTTAGTAAGCTGTTGATCATCCAGCAATATACAACGACTTTGGTCCACAAATAGCCAAAAGAATTTTATTTTTTAATAGTGATGTCTGTCTCGGTTTCATTTAAGCAGCAATGCCACCTGCGATTAAACCACCTATTTGGGACAGGAAAAACAGCAAGTTCTTCCACTCCTTTATGAAAATGTTGGGAGTTAAATCCTCAGATTGTAATTTTTTAGTAACTGTAAATGGGTGATGAAGCAATTCCTTCAATTCAGCTACCTGTGTCCATTGACCTTCATTCAATTTTACCTGAGGGTTGGCATGTCTACAATAAAGGGTTTCAGCTCAAGAAATCACTCAGTCATTAAATAGGTACTGCCCCACTGAGTCGCTTGATCTACAATTGCCTGCTTCCCAGCACATCTCTTCAAGATGGAATCAATTTTAGGGGTTCTGGTAGCAATAACCAATTTCCTTACATTGTGAATAAGAGTTCCAGATTGTGCCATTTGTAGACTATCAGTTTAGTTCTTTTCAGTAATCCATGTTTTTGGTACTTATGGTGTCCGTTTTCACACTTACCGGAGACATTTTCACATGGATCCTCATTAAAATCTGTGGTGATCTTCACACCTCTGTGTTTTCACATGGATAGTGTGTCTGTGTGTGCAACTTATGTCTGGGTGATCCACACGGAGACATGTCCGTTTTAAACTGGCAGCATGGACACCCAGACTAATACAAGTCAATGAGCCTGTAGAAAACGTGTACAGCACTCGGATGACATCCATGTGCTGCACGTGTTTAACATTGCAAAATATAAAAGAAGCTTTGTAATTCTTTCTTTCCTTTTAACCCTCTTGGGTTGTCATGATAGCATAGGATTAGCTGATGAGCCTTGTCACTGTCATGACTTACTTCCTGTGAATGCCGGCAGAGCATCGTCATTCACAGGAGGACAGTATTTCTGCTGTTCAGAGGGATGCTGAAGCAGCCCTCTGATCAGCCGAAGTGATCAGATAGTACAGGCATAAAATCCCATAAGAAGATTGGTAAAATCAATAAAAAATGTAAAAAAAAGGTTTTAAAAATATGAAAGAATAGAAAAAACATAAGTTCAAGTTTTGCCCCATTGAAAATAAAACAATAAAACTTGACTATCTCATACATAAATTTGAGTATTGTAAGTATTGCGGCTGGTGATGGAAAAATCTATTTCTTCATGTACCATACAAATTACAACCTGTTTTCACATTCCCTAATAGCTCAGTGTGCTCTTATGTTGATTCTTAAGCAAAAGGTCACTGGTTCGAATAGAGGAGCAGCCATGAAGAAGATTTCTCAAGGAAAGAGAAACAGCATCTTCCAGGTCATTGATAGCGACCTCTTGTTCAAGAAAATTGCCAATCTGCACATGTGAGTGTCATGAGAGTTGGAAGAATATGAAATTAAATCCCTCCATCCATTCAAAAGCTAAGAGGCGGACGTCTAGGCAAAATATTGAAATCAACAAGTCGACTCGGTCTATCTGTTCTGGTGCTACAAACACAGAAGTGGAGGTTGCTCCTATGCTTTATAATAGTGAGATAACAGACGTCCATGCATGCAGCATGCGACACACATTACAAAACTTTGGAATGGTGGCATGAAGAAGCCTCGACTTCAATACTGTCATAAGAAGGCTCAAGTTTAAAAAAAAAGTATGAAAAGTAGACAGTAGAACATTGTAACCTGGCGCTTTGGAGTGATGAAACGAAAGTCACTAGACTAGGCTCTGATGGGTGCAAATGGGTCTGGAAGAAACAAGGAAAAAGGGGCTAATGAATCGAGAAATTGACGGGTGAAAGATATGGGATTATTTCACAGCCAAAGGCGTTGGACGCTTGAACAGAAGCGATGGTGGTCTCAATGCTGAGCTAGCTATTATACACCAACATGGGGAATGTGTAGAAGAGACATTGGATCATATTTTGGTTGAGACATGCTTGAGTCTGATTGAGAGAAGGCCATAAGGATTCAGGGACTGTTGAAAGTCAAAGGTGTATTTACCATATACTAACAAAATACAAAAAATTAAAATATAGCTTTTTATTAGCAAAACCGCGACAATGCAGTGACATGACAAGAATTTGCATAAGTAATCATGTGCTTAATAGTTATCAGATGTATGTATGAGATAGGCATGATGATTTTCTATAAAATGAAGATAGTCTAACATTTGAAGCTTTAGTGAATTGTGAGTTATGGAGCTTGAAAGTAAAAAGTTCAAGTAGTATGATGGCCCCACATAGCCCTTCAAAAAGTATGGTGCTGCCCCCACAAGTAGCATGATTGCTTTCAATTTTATCTGCATCCAGGAGGCAGAAAGTCAAGTGGGAAGGCCTAGTGCCAGTGACGACACCAGATCCCCCTGACTCACGGGCCCATAACACTGTTAGTGGTATGCCACCGATTGTGCATAGGCAAAAAGCTGCCAATCAATAGTGGGGGCATATGTTTGTTCAATTTAGCAGAGTGACAGACTAAATTGAACACATGCCCTGGTTCTTAGTTAAAGCTAGACAAGTGCAATCAACTAAAGAAAAGCATTGCCAGCTCACCTGTATAAGGACTTCCCCGATGTGGCGCACGGACTACACCGTTTGGTGTGATCAGTAACTGAAGAAAAGAAAAGCCAGCTCCGATGCAATTGGATAAAAAATGGCTTTATTAAACCATACTTAAGGCCACTTTACACGCAACGACATCGCTAACGCGAGCGACCTCTAACGATCAAAAATACTCACCTTATTGTTGCTCGTTGACACGCTGTCCAGTTCCCAAATATCGTTGCTTTTGCAGGACGCAGGTTGTTCGTCGTTCCTGTGGCAGCACACATCACTATGTGTGACACCGCAGGAATGAGTAACCACATCGTACCTGCGGCCGCCCGCAATGAGGAAGGAAGAAGGTGGGCAGGATGTTCGTCCCTCTCATCTCCGCCCCCTCCGCTTCTATTGGGCGGCCGCTTAGTGACGTCGCTGTGACGCCAAACGAACGGCCCCCTTAGAAAGGAGGCAGTTCGCTGGTCACAGCGACATCGCTAGGCAGGTAAGTAGTGTGACGGGTCCCAGCGATGTTGTGTGCCACGGCCAGCAATTTGCCCGTGACGCACAACCGACGGGGGCGGGTACGCACGCTAGCGATCTCGCTAGCAAGATCGCTGCGTGTAAAGCGGCCTTAAGGTTAAAATCAAAATAACAAAAAAGTCTAGGAATAATCCTTGGGGATACAGCAATGAATGACCGTAAATAGCAGCCCAACAGCTACAAGTTTCAGACTAGAATGTCCTTTATCAAAGCTTAGTTGGTTTGCTTTCCGTAGATCCTTTGTAAGAAGTCAGCTGATTGAGACAGGTGAGTATATTGTATTTCACGTATAAAGAATGTCTCCAGACTAATAGTAGCCATACTATTATAACAGTAATCCATACAAAAAATATACATCATTTTGTACATGAACATAATGCAATCAACATAAATTTAATAATTTACAAAACGTACAATAACAGAAAAAAAGAAGTAAATCCCAACTGTTTGAATTTATCAAAAAATCAACGTGAAGGCTTTACAAGACATTTGATATAAACATTATATACAGAATTTCAGATTTTTTTAGAATATGCCAAATACAAAAAATAATGGGAAAGAAAGATAATGAATAGTGATACACAATAATAAATATAATCCTTTCAATTATATCACAAACAATTATAACCTGTAAATATATAATAGAAAACCATGTGAATAAAAGGAAAAAAAAATTAATACACTTTTTTTGTCACATTTTATCATCCCATATGGTATGCAACATGCATCTCAACATCGAACGGGAGGCATTCTGGATATTTCATTTAGGTACCTGTGCCCCTAATGGGTTAAATTCACCTAGAGAAATCATGTTCCATTATTAATTGAATATTATGAATATGAATTATTAGGTTTACTAGTGTTGTAGTCATAATCTCCTACTGATTAAATTGTGATTTTATCAAAACTTCACTAACCAGTCTGTATGTGACATATGGCTGGAATCAGGATCTCTCCCTCTACATTATGCTGCGCTTAGATTAGGTGGCAAAAACCTGGTGACTGATTCCCTTTAAGGGTGTGCTCACATGAGCCGTATGACTCGCACGAGTATCGGATTGCATCACCGGACATGGTCACACACATTCCTGACAGGAGCAGGTCGGCTGCATGTATTTCTATGCAGCTGAGACGCTCCTATCCGGAGAATGTGTGACCGTGCCAGGTGATGCAATCCGATACGCGTGCGAGCAACACGGCTCATGTGAGCACACCCTAAAGATGTTTATCTTAATCTAAAGTTATTCATTTATACAATTGCAGCACCTTGTCCAGCTTCAACTTTCCATCTCTAAGTTTGCTTGTTTGATTATTCATATATGCAGATTTTCATTATTGAAATGTTGGTAATAATTTAAGATTTCAAACTTTATGCAAAGCATTTGAGTTGCCCCAGGGCTAATGGGGTACTCTATCCCGGGCCATATATGTATGGGGATGCTGTGTCACGGGTGTGTAATGGCCGATACCCAATTCCGTGACCCTGGAGGTCGCTTGAAAAGGGGCTATTTACAGGGGAGATTAGAAAGTTTATGTTGTGATGCCACTTGCAGGTTGCGGCTAGGTAGATGGAGCCCCCGCTGCACAGTCTATTGCCACTGGGGCTGGTGGTGATGGCAGCTTGGGTTTTGGGCCCTCCGCAAGTAGAGCCGAGCGCCAGGGAGTGAATTATGGAGTTTGGTGTGGAAAGAAGGGAGACCACATGATGGGAATGCAGTGCAACTGGTGTTTACTCACAGCGGTGGTAATGCTGGTTCACTGAGGACGGCTGGTTTCGATCCCTGGTCCCTTTAGTCCCAGTGCCGGTGTAGTAACCTGGTGGCTTCTTTCCCCTGCACCTCTCACTGGTTGGTGGAACCCCATGGCTTGGAGCGTCTAGAGTTCCCCTTCTGTTTGTCGTCAGTCTCTGATCTGTACGGTGGGAAGTGTGAACCCCGTAGGGTCGGTGTTCTGTTCTGGTCCCTGGCTCTCGTTACTGTTGATGCCCCCGGATTCTTGGGTCAGTGAGGTCCTGGATGGTCCCCTCACTATGCAGGTATTTGTCAGGTGGCCTAGAGCGTTTGCCTGACCTAGGGCCCTGTGCCCCGTCAGTGCTAAGGTTCCAGGGGTACCTCGTCGTACCCTCCCTGGCAACCTCTCTCCTTCACCAGCTAGGTCACTGTTACACGACCCTGTCTGCAGACATTTCCGTCTCTTACAACTGTCACTACAAACTGTCGTGCTGTCTCACTCCTCCCCTCTGGCTGTCATCTAGTGGACTCGATCGGTTCCACCCCTGGGTGGCCATCTATTAGGTCCCAGACTAGTCAGTCACTATTGATTGGGAGAGGGAAACTGGGGATGTTTATGTGTGTTGATGTTACCGGCACTGGACTTCCAGGTCCCTGGGGGTAGGCCCTGCATCTTTGACAGGATGCTGTACCTTGTAGTGCCCTGACAGGTTCAGGGGTGCTACACATTTATATATTACTTTCTATTTCACTGAAAACACTTGGTATGATGATTACTTGCCTTTAGAAATTACACCTTTTTTACATCTCTAGGTTTTCTAGATGCAATGGGGCTCTTATGAGTCTCAAATGACCTACTTTAATTTACAATATTAAAGCTAGTAAGCACAGAAGCATGAAGCTATGTTACAAAATGTGTGTTCCTACTGGATTAACCGATAATGTAGTGTTATTGGTCTTTATTTCAGATGTGTCTTTATATGATATAAAAGTCCTTACTGCTAATCTGTTTCACAAATGTTGCATGTTTCCTGAAGATGTCAGCGTTACAGGAGATGCACATGCATTGCTGTAGCAATAATTCATATAATTCATACCTGTTAAGGTTAAAAAGCAAATCAAAAGGAGAATGGTGATTAGCAGCAGATTGATGGTAGAGATTGAGACATCTGCCAGTAAAGCAACCATAATTCAGTGTGTGGCTCAGCAATGTGGCCTGAAGCCGTAGTTGTGGGAGAGGTACTCATCTTCCACGATCGGGCATGTTTCAGTAAATTGTGGGTTTGATGGTATTTCGGAGTCTTAGGGGTACTTTTCACACTACGACATCACAAGCCGATGTCGAGGGGTACTTTGCACACTACGACATCGCAGGTGCGATGTCGGTGGGGGTCAAATCGAAAGTGACGCATATCCGGCGTCACTGTCGATATCTGAGTATGTGAATCGTTTTTACTACGATTAACGAGCGCAAAAGCGTCAAAATCGTATGAGCGGTATAGCGTCGGTCATTTCCATAATTTCTTAAGGACCGATGTTACAATGTTGTTCCTCGTTCCTGCGGCAGCACACTTCGCTGTGTGTGAAGCTGCAGGAGCGAGGAACATCACCTTACCTGCGTCCCGGCTGCAATGAGGAAGGAAGGAGGTGGGCGGGATGTTTACGTCCCGCTCATCTCCGCCCCCCTGCATCTATTGGCCGCTTGCCGTGTGACGTCGCTGTGACGCCGCACAACCCGCCCCCTTGGGAAGGAGGCGGTTCGCCGGCCAGAGCGACGTCGCAGGGCAGGTAAGTGCATGTGAAGCTGCCGTAGCGATAATGTTCGCTACGGCAGCTATCACAAGATATCGCATATGCAACGGGGGCAGGGACTATCGCGCTCGGCATCGCTACATCGGCTTGCAATGTCGTAGTGTGCAAAGTACCCCTCAGACTTTAGTGCCCATTTTTATACACTTTGTACACTACTGTTCCATTTGGATCTTACAATAAAAAAAACAAATGGACATTTACAAGCAGCATCCTTTTTTTATAAATGGCCAAACTTGTGAGCTGGGAGTAGCATGTAATATATTCACAATTCTGTTGTTTATAACAGTAAACCATCACCTTTCTCAGTTACAGATGACATCTTGTTTTCAACAACAGAGGCAACAAATGAATAGGGGGACAGTTAGATTATATGCATCTACCTGTATCTAGGGTCACACAGGTCCACGTCTGTTGCTATGGCCATCATACCACAAGCACATACTCCACCTTCCCACCTTCTACCTTTTTATTCTCTAAGGTCCTCCTTGGGATGGCCAACACGGATTCCCACTTTCTGACTTTTCTCTCGCTAAGGTTCCCCTTCAGCTAGCTAACATGGATTCCCACCTTCTGACCTTCCTTGCAGGAGTCTCCCCGCTGCCTGTAGTGCTTTGACACCTCTGAGTTTGATCTTCAAGATTTCTCTTTCTTGTATGAGCCTGGTCTTCCACACCAGAGCTCCCCTGTTTTTTCACTTTCTTTTTCTCCACGAGTCTCCTCTCAGTGCCCTGTAACTCCACCCAATCCCTATGTGGCTAGGAATTAATCCTGTGCTATGTGGCTAACAACAGGACTTGCAGCCCACGAGGATAAAACATGTTATAATACTGGTACTTAACACAAATAATAACATTACAAATTATTACAATTGGTGTCTTCAGTGGGAGCATGAAAGCCTGCCCACCCCCTTACACTTATGAAAGGGAATTTGCATTGTCATCAAAGCATTAGGATTTCTTTTTATATTATACTCTTTGGAATATGGTTAATAGAATTCCTATATTTTGTGCTAAAAGATCTGTTTATAGTTGGCCAGAAGTTGGATGCAACACATAGTAGGCTAAAGTGACCTCACATCCCTCCATGGTCTGGAAAGCCATTATTTCGCATTTTTCTAGGCTGATTGATATCAAGTACAGCTATTGGAACCATCAACAGAAAGTGGTCCAACTCCATTAATTATGATCTGCTAGGTATTATTAAACATTAGGGTAACTTAAATTCTAGATAGCTATTGCCAGATGACCATATGTACAATGGATTAATGCCATACAATAAATCTGTAATATGACAAATGTTTCTATATCTGTGACCATATGAAAGGGTTATATGTTTGGCTACAAAACTAAAAGCTTTACGCCATAATTATTTTCATTCTTAGAAGATGCAGAATTGTGGACAAAGTCAATCTCTTCTCTTTAGATTCCAGTGAGTGGACTGAATGTTAGTATAAATTGAGTGTGATTTGATGACTCTTTCTGAATTTGAAAGCAGATGTTTCTGCGAAAATTTAATAATAATAAAAAAAACATTAAATCCTTTTGTCCAAATAATATTTTCACATAAAAGTAAAGAAATAAAATATGTATTTAGAGAAGCCTTTAGTTTTGGCAAATCCAACTATTTCCATCCCTAACAGTTGGAAACCAGTGTAATTTGAAGAGGTCATAGTTTGGTAAAGGGTATATATCATCAGATTTCTCGTATTAATAACAGATGGGATACCTGAAAAAAAATCTCGTTAAAAGTTAAAGGGAACCTGTCACCAGATTTGTCCCCGATAAGCTGCGGCCACCACCAGTATCCTCTTATAGGCCGAAAACACACTTCCGCATAAAAAACGTACGTGTCTCACGTTCCGTTTTTTGGGTCAGTGTTCCGTTTTTTAGGGGTGTTTCTCCGTACTTATGACATCCGAGTGATGGCGTATGCTGTCCGTGTGTGCGTGTGGAATGACCGTGTGCGTGTGGAATGACCGTGTATGTGTACGTGGAATGTCCGTGTGTGTGATGCACAATGTCGTTTATACATGTCGGCTGACAGCAGACAGAGTTGGGCAATGAGAATGAACTCGGGTGAACTTCACCGACTTCATTGTCATGCCGCGGCTCTCTGTGTCGCATACTGATTAGCGGTCACCTGTGAACGATTCACCTTTGACCGCTAATCCCCTGAGTGATTGTAGTGAGCAGCCCTCTCTCATACTTACCGTTCCCCGATCTCCGGTGCAGCGCTGCACGGCTGTTATATAAACTCCGGCGGCTTTTACTATTTTGAAAATGCCGGCCGCTCATTAATCAATCTTGTATTCCCTGCTTTCCACGCCCACAGGCGCCTGTGATTGTTTGCAGTCAGACATGCCCCCCACGCTGAGTGACAGCTGTCTCACTGCACCCAATCACAGCCACCAGTGGGCATGTCTATACTGTGCAGTAAAATAAATAAATAAATAATTTTAAAAAACGGCATGCGGTCCCTCCCCATTTTAATACCAGACAGATAAAGCCATACGGCTGAAGGCTGGTATTCGCAGGATGGGGATCCCCACATTATGGGGAGCTTCCCAGCCTAACAATATCAGTCAGCAGCCACCCAGAATTGCTGCATACATTATATGCGACAGTTCTGGGACTGTACCCGGCTCTTCCCGATTTGCCCTGGTGCGTTGGCAATCGGGGTAAAAAGGAGTTAATGGCAGCCCATAGCTGCCACTAAATCCTAGATTAATCATGTCAGGGATCTCCCCGAGATACCTTCCATGAGTAATCTGTAAGTTACAGTAAATAAACACACTCACCTGAAAAAATCCTTTATTTGCAATAAAAAACACTAACAAATACCCTTGTTCAACACTTTATTAAGCCCGAAAAACCCCTCCATGTCCGGCGTAATCCACGGAGGTCCAGCATCGCATCCAGCTCTGCTACATGAAGGTGACAGGAGCTGCAGCAGACACTGCCGCTCCTGTCAGCTCCACGAAGCTACTGAAGAGAGCTGCGCGATCAGCTGAGCTGTCACTGAGGTAACTCGCGGCCACCGCTGGATCCTCCAACTGTGACAGCAAGTCGCCTGTGACTACATCGCTGTCAGTCGGGTGACTTGCTGTCACAGTTGGAGGATCCAGCGGTGGCCGCGAGTTACCTCAGTGACAGCTGAGCAGATCGCGCGGCTCTCTTCAGTAGCTTCGTGGAGCTGACAGGAGCGGCGGTGTCTGCTGTAGCTCCTGTCACCTTCATGTAGCAGAGCTGGATGCATTGCTGGACCTCCGTAGATTACGCCTGACATGGAGGGGTTTTTTGGGCTTAATAAAGTGTTGAACAAGGGTATTTGTTAGTATTTTTTATTGCAAATAAAGGATTTTTTCGGGTGAGTGTGTTTACTGTAACTTACAGATTACTCATGGAAGGTATCTTGGGGAGGTGCCTGACATGATTAATCTAGGATTTAGTGGCAGCTCAGGGCTGCCATTAACTCCTTATTACCCCGATTGCCAATGTACCAGGGCAAATCGGGAAGAGCCGGGTACAGTCCCAGAACTGTCGCATATAATGTATGTGGCAATTCTGGGCAGCTGCTGACTGATATTGTTAGGCTAGGGGGCTCCCCATAACATGGGGCTCCCCATCCTGAGAATAGCAGCCTTCAGCCGTATGGCTTTATCTGGCTGGTATTAAAATGGGGGGGGCCGCATGCTGTTTTTTTTAATTTATTTATTTTACTGCAGTTTAGACACGCCCACCGGCGGCTGTGATTGGGTGTAGTGAGACAGCTGTCACTCAGTGTGGGGGGGCGTGTCTGAGTCAACCAATCACAGGCGCCTGTGGGCATGGAAAGCAGGGAATACGAGATTGATTAATGAGTGGCCGGCATTTTCAAAGTAATTGTTGAAGCGTATTCTCTGCACAGCTGTTCCTCGCCGCGCTGGTGATCGGGGAGCGGTAAGTATGAGCTGGTGGAAGAAACAGACCAAGCGCCAATGTAAGTATGACTGCGAACATCATGAAAAAAGGTAAAGTATACTGAATTAAAAAAAAAAAAAAAAATAACATTGTTCGTTTAAAAACGCACACGGACGAAATGTGCTGAACACGGACATACGCCGTGTGTGGTCCATGCACGGACCCATAGACTTTAGCGGGTCCGTGCCTGCGTGCTGCCGGCCAAAAACGGACATGTCTGTGTCGAAAAGCGCACACATGTACTTACCACACGGGCGCACATTCCATGTGATTTTACGCGTGTGTGCCATCCTCCATAGAGTAACATTGGTCTCCGTGTCTCCGGTACGTGCAAAAACGTACCAAAAACACGTACCGGAGGCACGGATGTGTGTTGCAGGCCATATACAGTATTCTATAATACTGTATATAAGTGCACAGGTTGCTTTGTGTAATGTTAAAAAACATCTTTTATTATACTTACTTGCAGGGCAGTCAGGTCCAATGAATATCTCTGGTCTTGAGCCAATGCCTCCTCTTTTCCTTCAATCACTGTCCTCTTTCTCTGCTCCATGTGGATGACACGTCCTACATCATCCACACAGAGGCCTCCATTGTGTTCCTGCACACGCGCACTGTTCTCTGACCTGCTGAGGGTAGATCAAATTAGTGTAGTGCGGATGCGCAGGCAGTCTTTGACCTTTCCCCACACCTGCACAATACAGTATTTTCTCTGCTCTTAAGAGGGCAGAGAGATGTGTGCATGCACAGGATCGCAATGGAGTCCTCTGTGTGGATGATGTAGGATGCGTCACCCACATGGAGCAGGGAGGAGGACAGTGATGGAAGGAAGATGGAAGGCGCTGGACCAAGACCACCAACACCCATTAGGTGTGTGTAATAAAAAATGTTTTTTATGCTATACAGAATGGCCTGGGAATTTGTATACAGTATTCTAGAACGCTGTCTATAAGAGCTTATTGGTGGTGGCCGAAAGCTTATAGGGACCAAATCTGATGACAGGGTTCCCTTTAAAAGCAATAGATTAGTAGTGGTTAAGTAGTTGTCTGAATGTTTTCCTCAGGTGCCAATTAAAGATGAGCGAACCTTTTGGAGGTTCGGTTCGGTGGCAGCAAACAAACCAAACCTCCACATGTCTGAACCTTGCCCGAGGAGGTTCAGAAACACTGTTGGCAGTTTGAGTCTCCACCCACATACATCCAGCCATAAACAGATCACTTCCAGGGGAGAGTGGGTGGATATTTTCTAAACTTTTTTGGGTTGCACGCTACATGTGATCATTCTGTTGTTACTACCAGTGTGTGCCGTTCAAACACTGCAAGCGGCTCGCATAGGGCTGAGCACCGAGTGTACCTTAGCACAGCGATGCTTATGCGAGTTAAGTTTGCATTAAGCATCCAAACTCCAAACCCGAGCCCTGTTTTTTTAAGTTGGTGTTCAGTTCAAAAACCGAACCTCAGGTTTGCTCATCTCTAGTACCCACCTTGCAGTCCCTTTCATATCTTGATGAAAAATTATTCTACTATGTCCATACTATCTGCTGCACGGTTTTTTATTGTTTTTAGTTCTGGTGATAATTCTGGGATTACATTTAATCTTGAAAACTAGAGTCCAATGGGATCACTTTGCAGATAGCCTGCAATACATAGTGATACTATGCTATGATGACTGTATTAACCTATATTTTTTAGGGAATTTAACAGGGAATACACTATATTGAGTAGAATGTGCGGCCCTTAAATAAAGGCAGAATCATTCTCTAGAGCTCCAGTAATATAGTAGGTTGACTGCCGCTGTGATCGACTTTCTTTGCAAAAGAGTGATTTATATTATATTATATATTTAGTTAAGGTTCTCACTTTATTTATTACATTTATATAATTTGCACAGTCCCTTGGCACTATATATTGTCTTCAGAGCTTTAAGTTAAGTAGAGCTCCTTACAGATGTTTTTTGTATTGCAGGATAGACCCATCAAGGACAGTAAATCTGAAGCTTAGCCATTTGGAACACATCTTGTGTGGCCAAAGGAAAAAAAAGTGGAGACAGTTTAAAGTCATTATTTTATTCAATTATAATATGTTTTTATGAATTGTAAAAGCCAAGATTAGTCAGTCACCATAGTTTTCAGCAAATCAATAAAAAAATCCTTGTGAAAGTATTCGGCCTCCTTGAATTTTTCAAACTTTTCCCACATTTCAGGCTTCAAACATAAAGATAGACATTTTAAATTTTATGGTGAAGAATCAACAACAAGTGGGACACAATTGTGAAGTTAAACGAAATTTATTGCTTATTTTAAATTTTTGTAAGAAGTAAAAAACTGAAAATTGGGGCGTGTAATATTATTCGTCCTCTTTAAGTTAATACTTTGTAGCGCCACCTTTTGCTGCGATTACAGCTGCAAGTCGCTTGGGGTATGTTTCTATCAGTTTTGCACATCGAGAGACTGAAATTCTTGCTCATTCTTCCTTTGCAAACAGCTCGAGCTGAGTGAGGTTGGATGGAGAGCGTTTGTGAACAGCAGTTTTCAGCTCTTTCCACAGATTCTTGATTGGATTCAGGTCTGGACTTTGACTTGGCCATTCTAACACCTGGATATGCTTATTTGTGAACCTTTCCATTGTAGATTTTGCTTTGTTTTGTATCATTGTCTTGTTGAAAGACAAATCTCCGTCCCAGTCTCAGGTCTTTTGCAGACTCCAGTAGGTTTTCTTCAAGAATGGTCCTGTATTTGGATCCATCCATCTTCTCACCAATTTTAACCATCTTCCTTGCCCCTGCTGAAGCAAAGCAGGCCCAAACCATGATGCTGCCACCACCATGTTTGACAGTGGGGATATTGTGTTCAGGGTGATGAGCTGTGTTGATTTTATGCCAAACATGTCGTTTGGCATTGTGCCCAAAAAGTTTGATTTTGGTTTCATTTGACCAGAGCACCTTCTTCCACATGTTTGGTGTGTCTTGCCACTCTTTCATAGAGGCCAGATTTGTGCAGTGTACAACTGATTGATTTCCTATGGACAGACTTTCCCACCTCAGCTGTAGATCTTTGCAGTTCATCCAGAGTGATAATGGGCCTCTTGGCTGCATCTCTGATCAGTCTTCTCTTTGTTTGAAATGAAATGATTGTGGGATGGCCTTGTTTTGGTAAATTTGCAGTGGTATGATACTCCTTCCATTTCAATATGATCACTTGCAAAATGCCTCTTGGGATGTTTAAAGTTTTGGAAATCTTTTTGCAACTAAATCCGGCTTTAAACTTCTCCACAACAGTTTCACGAACCTGCCTGTTGTGTTCCTTTTTCTTCATGATGCCCTCTGTGCTTTAAACAGAACACTGAGACTATCACAGAGCAGGTGCATTTATACGGAGACTTGATTACACACAGATGGATTATATTTATCATCATCAGTCATTTAGGACAACATGGGATCATTCAAAGATCCTCAATGAACGTCTGGAGTGAGTTTGCTGCACTGAAAGTAAAGGGGCTGAATAACATGGCATGCCCCAATTTTCAGTTTTTTATATTTTTCAAAAATTTAAAATAAGCAATAAATATCGTTCAACTTCACAATTGTGTCCCACTTGTTGATTCTTCACCATGACATTAAAATTTTTGTCTTTGTTTGAAGCCTAAAATGTGGGAAAAGGTTGACAAATTCAAGGGGGCCAAATACTTTCACAAGACACTGTACATCTGTGTATATATATATATATATATATATATATAGATAGATATATACTGTATACATATACTGTACACATATATATATATATATATATATGTATGTAGTGTGGTGCAGGTGAATTAATATACTCACCTACCGCCACTTTCTCAATGTCGTTCTGCTCCTCTTCTCGGTGATGTCATAACTCTTTACACTGTTTAGTTCACGCTATGCTCTATGTGTGAGCTGGATATCTTTTTTACAATGTAAGCCTATAGGGGCTTTGTTCTGAACCTCATTCTGACACTCAATAGAGTTATATTGTAAAAGCCACTTCGGTGTCTTGCAGATTGTAATGTGATCTGGTGAGTCATATATCTCCGTCTGATGTTTTATCTGGTATCTAAGATCAAAATAGGCAGATGCAGGTGTTGACCTGCTGTGTGCTGACTCATAGGCAGACTAGCAGGAGTTAAGATACCGTCACACTAAGCGACGCTCCAGCGATCCCACCAGCGATCTGACCTGGCAGGGATCGCTGGATCATCGCTACACGGGTCACTGGTGAGCTGTCAAACAGGCAGATCTCCACGGTGATCAGAGATCAGCCACCAGCGACCCGTGTAACGACGCTGTGCTTCGTAACCATGGTACACATCGGGTTACTAAGCAAAGCGCTTTGCTTATAGTTACCCGATGTGTACCTTCGCTACGTGTGCAGGGAGCAGGGAGCCAGCTTCTAGAAGCTGCGGACACTGGTAACCAAGGTAAATATCGGGTAACCAGGCAAAGCCTTTGCTTGGTTACCTGATGTGTACCTTGGTTACCAGCGTCCGCAGAAGCCGACTCCCTGCACATTCAGATCGTTGTTCTCTCGCTGTCAAACACAGCGATGTGTGCTTCACAGCGGGAGAGCAAGAACTAAAAAATGGTCCAGGACATTCAGCAACGACCGGCGACCTCACAGCAGGGGCCCGGTCATTGCTGGATGTCACACACAGTGACATCACTAGCAAGATCGCTGTTGCGTCACAAAAACCGTGACTCAGCAGCGATGTTGCTAGCGATGTCGCTTAGTGAGACGTGGCCTTTAATCTCTCCTAGTCTGCTTGCTCCTTTTATCACATGTTGTGGGGAAGCCTATCACATCTGCTCACTTCCTATTTATGCTGGGGTGTATCTGTTAACCCATTCCAGCTATATTTTCTATGTTGGTCTGTGTTTTGTCCCAAATTTCCTGTTCAAAATAGAGCTATTTGCTTGTTGCTGTTGTGGACGTTTACCTCTGTTGTTCGTAGCTTCCTTTCTGCTCTTATGTTTCCTCCTGAATCTCTTATTTTCTTTACCTTTATGTTCATGCTCTGTGACAGAGTTTTTGTTCGCTCTTGTCTGTCTAAATTGTGAGTTTCATTACTCTCTTGTCCCGTCTCTTCCTGGGGGGGAGAGGAAATCAGGACAGGTCATGAGCAAGGCCAGGAAGGAGACTCAGGCATCCCCACCATTAGGAGTATTCCTGATAATAGGGATAGCATAGGGCCTGCTAGCTTGAGGGACAGCTTAGGGGCCCCAGTTACCCGCTATCCCATAATCATTGTGACAGTATTTCAATATGGAGGTGGCAATAGAGAATTGTTCGCTCTTCAGACTCTGAGTAATACCTAAAGTTTGAAAAAAAAATTGGAAAACCCTTTTTAAATATGATTCATTATGCAAAGCCACATGGCACAAAATTCCTTAGGAAACCAACTAAATTAGTGGCATATTTTGTATGGAAAGTGTTTTGAAGTTTTGGCAGGTTTGATGAGTAATATTACATACTATTTCCAGCCCTTTCTATTTATGCTGCCAGGCATAAAATGTAACTTTGGTTATCTGACTGTTCATGTCCTTGGATGCATTCCCACAACTAATTGTCTAGGTGACTAATTGTTATTTCCATAATTTAATTAAAGACCCCCTACCCTTTTAAAAGTCATTACCCAGAGAACATTTTATGCTACTTGAACAATGCAAAATGACTTCTCTTCTTTTAAGTCTAATAAACTTAGGACTTCTGATTTTGCATGGTCTTAAAAATGGGCAGATTTGTTGTAGTATCTGAGCTTTTTCAATAAAGAACCTATATTAGAGAACCTACAACATTAGGAGTATAAATCAGTCTCCTCAGAATCTACATTCCATTGGGTTGGTCAGTCATAGTGCCTTAAGGATACATATTCTGATCTCTATTAGGATAAAAATGACCACTTTCTTGTTTTGGGCAAAAATGTCAAGTCTACTGAAATTTTAAAATTTGTTATACATGGTATGGTATTTTAAAGGTATTTGAAATATCTGGCTACAAGACTTATGGTAATATTAAGTCTTCTCATTTGGTTATTCCCATCCCAACATAGATTTTGTTTCGACATATCAACCTTTAATGAGGTCCATGAAGTCCCCCAGACTCTCCTTAGTCAAGGATGCATTTAGGGCAGTAGAGATAGCTAGTTTGTTTAGCTGACTGCATCTACGGTATATGGGTGTCAAACCACTTGTGCCACGGTGGAAGCTTCAAGGAAACCTGCACAGAAGCAACCACATGCTCACTACTGGTAGAGATTTCAGAAAAAACTGAGACGGAAGAATCTGGTAAGGAGATCCATCTATATGCAGTAAATAACCTAGGACTTAGTGGTTCAGACAGCCGCTTGACAGTTTCCAGTAAATCATTTGTCACTAGCAGTGGTGTAGAATGGGTTGTCAGCTCCCACGAGTCATTTGTGCCCCTTAACCCATGGACCATTAGCACTACTTTCCATCAGCAAACTATTGAATCTTGTATCCCCAAGCACATGTATTTTATTTTAAGAAAACTGATGTAATTATATTTTGCTCCTTGACACTTTAGTTATTTTCTGCTTTTTGCTGAAAATGGATATAAAATTTTAAAAATAAAGTTCAGCATTATTTTTTTTGTTTACTTTTTCTTATTACTTTTTTTCCAATCATGTTTTCTTTCTAACTAGAGATGAGCAGTTCTGTCGAGGTTTAGTTCGCTGGTAGCAAATGAGGATAGCCTCTACAGGCTCAATCTGGCTTCGAACCCCAGATCAAGTCACTGATTGGCAGTTTGAGTCTCCACCCACAAACAGTCAGCCATAAGCAGATCAATTCTGGGGGAGGGTGGGCAGGGATTTTCAAATTTATGTTTTTTTTGCTTTGCAGACTACATGTAATTACGCTGTTGTTACTCCCAGTGCAGCCGTTCAAACATTAAAAGTAGCTGAGCACCGAGCGTACCCGAGCACAGTATTGCTTGTGCAAGTTTTGTTTGCACGTAAAGCATCCAATCCCCAATCCCAAACCTTAATTTTTTTATTTGGTGTTCGGTTCGAAAACCAAACATCAGGTTCACTCATCTCTAAAGGCTCTGTTACACGCTATGATTTATCTGACGATATGTCACCGGGGTCCCGGTTTTCATGACGCACTTCCGTCGTCGTTAGCGACGTCGTTGTGTGTGACACCTATGAGCGACTCTGAACGATCGCAAAAATAGCGAAAATCATTGATCGTTGACACGTCGTTCGTTTTCAAAATATTGTTCGTCGTTTCGAAAGCAGCAGACATATTGCTACATTTAACACCCTGCCAAAGACGAACAACATAGTTAGTGTGTCCGTCATCAGCAATTCGGGGGTGTCGTTACGAGCAATGCTCCACGCCTCCTCCACTCTGATTGGTGTCATGCCAGGGTGTATGCTATGGACAATTATACGCCTGTGTCATTGCCGGAATCGTTGGGAGGAATGCTGTGTGACGGTATCCACACGACCGCCTTGGTCAAACAATATATCGCTGAACGATGTAGCGTCATTTTTGTGAGATGGGTACGTGTGACCGCTACAAAATGACCTATGAGCAATCTCTGCAAATCGTAGCAACGATCTGGGTGTGTCACATCGCTAACAAGATTGCTATCGATATCGTTGTGTGTATAGCGGCCTTAATTCTAACCCCAGGTTTATTCCTAATTCTAATCATAAACTTAGTTCTAATCCTCATCCCGAGCCTAACCTCAACTACAGTCTAACTCTACTTAGGGTAAGAAAAAGCATATAAAAACGTTACATTCATTATTTATAAACTTTATTATCTATGTTGTTTTTATTGTTTTCAGAGATACCATTTTTAAATTTTGAATAGCTGAACTGGTCTCTGTCTCTTCTTTTCGAAAATTACAAGTGAGAATAGAGGCGGGCAGCTGTGGGCGAGAACAGGGCAACCTTTGTCATCTCAGTCACTCCCTATCCAGAACGCAAAAGTAGAGGTTAAATTTACCTTGACTGCTGCACTCTGCATGTGGCTGAAACTATAGCAAGCCACGTAGATGCTTTGCTTTGGCACTTGCTACATTCCTGTGCCAATCCAAGAAAAAGTGGCAATTGAGTAGGGATGCAAAATTGTGTGCCCCCCATGCTACCTTTCTGGTCTGTAGATTTGTGTTCTGAATTACCCCTTTTTCTGATTTATAACATACACACGGCCCCATATGCTCCAAATATATGGTCATCTTCATCTGCTTCTCTCCTGCTTCTAACTAGCTACATTGGAGATATAGTATATTCCAAATCATATTTGTTTTAATCTATCTAGGGAAGTTAACCCTATCATATTAGGCAGAATATACCACTCTTTATAACCAATATTGTTCATTTATAGCAGCATCGTCTTAAGACAAACCTCTACTGTCAAATGTTTTAGAGAAGAATTCATGCTGTCAGATAAAAAAATCAGCTGGCTTTATGCTTTAATAATCATGGCCTCATGGATGACAAACTCGTGAATATGAACTGGAAGGTTAATTAAGCTTTTAATGTTTGATACTTTTATTAGTTTAACTTTGAATGTTTATACCCTTGAATCTGCTGAAATATTTTAACTTTTTGATAAACTTTTCCAATGTACAGTACTTGCCATTGTTCATCTGTTCTTCTCACCAGCCACAGTATATCACATAGGTTCCTGGACTATCATAATGATAAACAGTGGCTAACATAAATTACCTTTTAAAAACCTTTTTTTTATTTAATCACCTTAAAAGTCACAGTGCACAGGTGGAAAGAGGAGGAAAATAGTGATGAAAACCCTATTATAAATCCTTCCTCCTGTGCACTACATGACAGCGGAGGTCAGCACCCTACCTATAGTTTGCGATATGGCGCCCCCACTCACTGTCGACTGTCCCTAAACTTCCCTAACTGGCCCTGCAAGATGCAGTGAGAGAAAAGTGCTTGGGCCTCAAGATAAAGTGCATTCAATGTATGATAGCCATTTTTTATTATCCGTCTGTATTTCTCTCAGAATGATAAGCAACAAATGTATATATTCTGTAAAAAAAAAAAATACATAAAATTACAAAAACATTCCTCAAATACATATTATCAAATCAAATGATTTTCCTAAAATTTTAAGATTTTCTAGTGAGCACAAAACCTGATGAGATTCTCCATGAGAGGTATCAACTGTGATGGAACTCTTATTCTATGCTACCTCTCAAATAGAGCCTTGTGCTTTGATCTGGTCAGGATTTAGGATGAACGGATTATTTCCATTGTTTTGCCATTTTGTTAAGACACTAGTCTCATAAATTTACAAAGAGCAAGTACAAATGTATTGAATTAGTTCACCCAAAGTGCTGCAAATCAACAAATCAAACAGCAGCTGAAACTTTTCCTGCCTCCAAATATCCCTTCATTTACATGGCCATTCAAAAAAATATCCCTATGTGTTGAGCAGCCAAGATGCAGTTGGAGGATACAGCCACTTTTTAAAGGTAAATCTGCAAGAGAAGGACATAGCTGCATCTAAATGTTCAATCTAAGTGGACATACTGTAGTTGCCTCTAAGGGGATAAATGTAAACAATAAAAACAGCCGCATGTGAAAAGTAAATTCCATCACACACACACACACACGCACACACACACACACACACACACACACACACACACACACACACACACACACAGCAGCTGATAAAGTTTATCTCTCTTACAGCTTCTTCTGAACTCCAACCCCTGACATTTATGTGATTCATTTGTTTAGATGACCAAATGATTGAAATTAAAATAACCTTTTCATGGGGGCATCTTCTGAGCACAGACAGATACTGGGAGAACCTTGACTTGTATGACTTTGTTAAACCATGTTACCGCATACCTGTATTTCTCTGACCAGTTCAGGTGTATTCTCATGTTTACTATTTGGTATAATATATGCTTGTCTTCTGTTATGAATAGAGTTGAGCGCGGTTTGCGGTTCGAGATTCTCCAGTTCTAGGCTTTAGTGATTTTGGGGCCTGTTCTAGATCGAACTAGAACTCGAGCTTTTTGCAAAAGCTCGATAGTTCTAGAAACGTTCGAGAACGGTTCTAGCAGCAAAAAAACAGCTAATTCCTAGCTTGGTTTCCGCTGTAATAGTGTAAGTCACTCTGTGAATCACACTATTATGACATTTCAGTGTATAGTGTGCGGGAACAGCGCCTTCAGATCACTGCTGTTTCTATAATGGCGATCGCCATTTTTTTTTTTTTCCTTGTCTTCCTTCCCTAAGCGCGCGCGTCTTGTGGGGCGGGCCAGCATGTCAGCCAATCCCAGACACACACACAGCTAAGTGGACTTTTAGCCAGAGAAGCAACGGCATGTGTGATAGGATGTCCATGTCACATGTCCCTGCATTATAAAACCGGACATTTTCCTCCAGGACGCCATTATCTCTTCTGCGTCTTTGGTGTCAGACATCACTGTCGCAGCTCCGTCCTTTGTCCTATCGCCGATACAGCTGTATGCGCTCCATACACAGCGTTAGACAGCTTAGGGAGAGCACTTTCTATCAGTCCTTTTAAGGGCTCAAACCGGTAGGGTCAGAGCCATAGGTGACAGGTCCTGAAAACAGAGACAGCGTCTGTGTAGCCAAGGTCAGGGATTTCGTCGCTGCATTTCACCATTAGGAGGGAATAGAAAGGCAGGCTTCCATTCCTCTACCCAGAGCCCCACAATCCTGGCACTGTACCCTCCTGTCCTCTGCACACTCCAACTCTTTTTAACTAAGCCATTATGCTAGCAAACAGTCAGTGTACCTAGTGGCATCCTAAACGTGGCTATTGTACTTTTGTCTAGTCACACTATTGCAAAGATATTTGCAGCACCTCTGCCTGCATTGCACACTCAAACTCTTTTTAACTAAGCCATTATACTAGCAAACAGTCAGTGTACCTAGTGGCAT
Organism: Anomaloglossus baeobatrachus; assembly: GCF_048569485.1. Lineage (NCBI taxonomy): Eukaryota > Metazoa > Chordata > Amphibia > Anura > Aromobatidae > Anomaloglossus > Anomaloglossus baeobatrachus. The sequence continues at coordinate 473,038,337 of NC_134356.1, forward strand.
CCTAAACGTGGCTATTGTACTTTTGTCTATTCACACTATTGTAAAGATATTTGCAGCACCTCTGCCTGCATTGCACACTCAAACTCTTTTTAACTAAGCCATTATACTAGCAAACAGTCAGTGTACCTAGTGGCATCCTAAACGTGGCTATTGTACTTTTGTCTATTCACACTATTGTAAAGATATTTGCAGCACCTCTGCCTGCATTGCACACTCAAACTCTTTTTAACTAAGCCATTATACTAGCAAACAGTCAGTGTACCTAGTGGCATCCTAAACGTGGCTATTGTACTTTTGTCTATTCACACTATTGTAAAGATATTTGCAGCACCTCTGCCTGCATTGCACACTCAAACTCTTTTTAACTAAGCCATTATACTAGCAAACAGTCAGTGTACCTAGTGGCATCCTAAACGTGGCTATTGTACTTTTGTCTATTCACACTATTGTAAAGATATTTGCAGCACCTCTGCCTGCATTGCACACTCAAACTCTTTTTAACTAAGCCATTATACTAGCAAACAGTCAGTGTACCTAGTGGCATACAAGAAGTGGCTGTTGTACTCCATTAGTGCCCCACTGGTGCAAATCTATGTGCAGCACCTGTGCAGGACACCCTCCTGCTCTGTTTTTAATAAGCTATAATGATAGCAAAAAATACTGCCATTTAGTGGCATCATAGAACTGGCTGTTGTATTCCATTAGTGCCCCACTGGTGCAAAGCTATTTCTAGCACCTGTGCAGGACACCCTCCTGCTCTGTTTTTAATAAGCTATAATGATAGCAAAAAATACTGCCATTTAGTGGCATCATAGAACTGGCTGTTGTATTCCATTAGTGCCCCACTGGTGCAAAGCTATTTCTAGTACCTGTGCAGGACACCCTCCTGCTCTGTTTTTAATAAGCTATAATGATAGCAAAAAGTACTGCCATTTAGTGGCATCATAGAACTGGCTGTTGTATTCCATTAGTGCCCCACTGGTGCCAAGCTATTTCTAGCACCTGTGCAGGACACCCTCCTGCTCTGTTTTTAATAAGCTATATTGATAGCAAAAAATACTGCCATTTAGTGGCATCATAGAACTGGCTGTTGTATTCCATTAGTGCCCCACTGGTGCCAAGCTATTTATAGCACCTGTGCAGGACACCCTCCTGCTCTGTTTTTAATAAGCTATAATGATAGCAAAAAATACTGCCATTTAGTGGCATCATAGAACTGGCTGTTGTATTCCATTAGTGCCCCACTGGTGCCAAGCTATTTATAGCACCTCTACATGACACCCTCATGCACATTTTGCTACGCTAATGTTATAGCAAACTCATGGAATTCATTGCTGCATTTGATAATTCGGAGGGATAGAAAGTCAGGCTTCCTTTTAGCTTTTCCTTCTGTTCATAGACAGCATCTCCAAGAGCAATTTCCCCTCCACGTCTAAGTGTGGAGAGGCAGCTAGTGCGCATGCGTGTGAAGATTTACCCCAGCTGCAGCCTAATTACAGTGTTTCGCCTAGTGAGTATGCTCAGCCTGACTGTGCTATTCCTGACGCTAAGTCTTCATTTCGGGATACAGCGCATGCTCCCACACTAAGTGTGAAAAGCCTCTTTGCACAGGTGCTTGCATTCCGTGCCGGGTCTAAGTCCTGTTTTGTGCCTAGACACCATGCTAAAGCTGATAGTCTTTTTTCAGAGACTGTATTTCATGCTACTGAGCATGCTCAGGCACTTACTGCATCAGAGACTAGGTCCAGTAATGAACTCTTTGGCCCTGCACCTGATGTGGGGGTCCCATATAGACCACAGGGCATCAGGTGTCCTCCCAAATGGCTTGCAGAGGCCCACCCCTATGACTTGTCACCGCATTATTGATGGTCAGACGATGACTGGTGAGGTGTTTGGGTCATGGCAGCCATGAGGTCATCATTGAAGTTGCGGTTCCAAATAGGACGCTAGTTATGCCACTCATGACGTGTCACTCTACTTTTGTCTCCAGGAGGTGCATTGTGGTTCACCCTGGTTTGGGGCGGACCCAGGTTATAAAAGGGGCTGGAGCCAACAAGGAGGTGCGCAGTCTTCTATTATGCTCCGAAAGAGCACACCTCCATGTGTTGAACCCATTGCGGCTTTAGGCCAGAGGTAGGCAAGGATAGGGTGTCGATGCAGGCCACCACCACAGTTGGTAACGCAGAACGGTTAAGACCAGCTCCTGTCCTACCAGTCCTGCTTGTGCAGCCCAGTGGCATTAACAGGCCTGCTGCTGCTGATGCGCCTGCTGTCCACAGGTGTGCCCCTACGCACACGGTCAGCGTACTCAATGGCCCCTGTGTTGTTAACAGGGAGTTCCTGGGCTGGGTGGGCATGTGGACCCTGTGACGCTAACAGGGCTCACAGTCTCCAGATCCGAATGGCGTCTAACTCGGTTCAGGCTACTATTAGTTTCATAGCCACACAGCTCTGTATCCTCCACCAAACCTTCCAGTTGCCAACCTCTCCTTTTCCAACTGGGAGCACGGTGGACACTGACTGCTGATGGGGATATATACCTTTCTCTTTCTTTTCTTATTAATTTTCGGTATATAGCGGTAACATAGTATATACCACTTTATCCAAATCTGCCAGTCCCACTGTAACAGATGGTGTTTCTTCAGCAAATGTTACTGTTGCTTAACCACCAAATCCACGGACCAAAACTTTTTTCCCCTTTCCAACACACCTGTTCCCCTTTCCACCAGCATCTGTCCTTTTTCAACTCATTTTGGTATATGACCAAAAGTGCAGGGACACCGTACTCAACGCCATCTCAGCACAGCAGCCAGCCCTCGGTCCCTCAGATGTGGACAAGGAAAAGACCATTTCCTCCTATCCATGACAAAGCGTTGAGATTCACTCTGTGCAGCACTGGTGTTTAGTGGAAAAGTAGATCTAAGATTGCGTACCACATTCTGCAGATACTCCTGTATACGTGCGTCCATTTCTATGGCAGGAATTATTTTGCCAAATTTTGTCTTGTACCGGGGATCTAACAGTGTGGCAACCCAGTATTCTGGATTACTTTGAATTCGTACAATCCGAGGGTCATGTTGTAGGTAGTGCAGCAAGAAGGCGCTCATGTGTCTTGTGCATCCAGGAGGACCAAGTCCTTGGTGTGTTGGTGGCAGAGAGGTGAGAATCGTGCCTCCTTCCTCTGCCCTCTCCCCACAACCTCGCACAACCGAAATGTGAGCAAGCTCTCACTCATCTGCTGAGTCTTACATGCCCATCGCCAGTTCGTCCTCCATTTCTTCATGGGCTCCTGCACCTTCCTCAACACTTTTTGCTGATACTATGCGCCCTTGTTAATCCCTCTCCCTCACCATGACTGCCGCATAGGTGCCGCTGACCATCTGGACCTCGTAGATCTTGTTATCTCTTCCGCATATGACTCCTCCTGTACTTCCTCCCCTTCCTCTTGTCCCAACACCTGACTCCGAATAATAATTACAGTGTGCTCCATCATGTAGATGACCAGAATTGTCACGCTGAGAATGACATTGCCAGTGCTAAACATCTTCGTCGACATTTGTAAACTGTGTAGCAGGGTGCATAGGTCCTTGATCTGACACCACTCCAGCAGCGTGATCTGCACCACCTCTGGATCAAGTTATCCCAGGCTATATGTCATAACGTATTGCAGCAGGGTTCGGCGGTGCTGCCACAAACGCTGCAACATGTGCAGATTCAAATTCCTGCATGTGGCACATCGCATTTCAGGCGTTTAACCACCAGACCTAAAGACTTCTGTAGCGACGAAAGTTGTTGAGCTGCTGTGTGCGCACGATGGAAGTGAGCACATAGCGAGCGTGCACGCTGCACAAGGCCATGTAGGCCGTGATGGTGTTTTAAAAATTGCTGGAGAATTAGGTTCAACACGTGAGCCATACAAGGCACGTGTGTCACATTGCCCTGACGATGGCCCGCAGCCAGGTTTGCATCATTGCCGCACACGGCTGTTAAGTCACCAACGGAGTCCGCTCCGTCAATTTGTACTCCGGTCGCCAGGTGACAACGTGTTCCTTTCATGAATAGTGCTGATGATGGGAGAGGAGTCGATGCCAGCGGCGCAGGTGGACGCAGGTTATGCTCACCCACTGGGCTGCATTACCTTGACAGATGCAGAATCTCTGGCTGAATGTAGCTGGTGGGTATCTCACAGATGAAATACCATCATTCAGCTACAACCAATGGGAAGACACCACACCCTTTTTTATGCCCATCCTGTCTGCAGACCACTGCCAGACATAGCTCTGCTTTTACCCCCAGTTCAGTTTTATGATTTTGTGTGCTTGTTACCTGACTACTTTTCCTGCTTGCTGTTTATGTACCTTGTTGGCCGATCCGCATTTCACCTCTGCTTGTTTTCTGATTAAGTCCTGGCCGTCCCATTCTGTTCTTGTTCCTCAATTAATGTTTTGACCCTGCCTGACTACTATTCTCTGGAACTGCAGCCTTCCACAGTTATTAATCACCTTGGGCCCTGTGAAATTCCTAATCCCTGTATAGGGGTTAAAGGGTTTCAGGGTTCTAGGGGTCCTGCTTGGTGAGTGGCTTCCCTCTAGCCTATCATTTACAGCCCATCTGAGTGTGTGGATCAAGGAAGGCGTTACACCGTGCTCTCTGCAGAAGGCCATGTGGGCCAGGATAGTGCTTTAAAAATTGCTGGACAACCAGGTTCAACACGTGAACCACACAAGGCACGTGTGTCACATTGTCACAGCGAAGGGCCGCACCCATGTTTGCATCATTGTCGCACCCGGCCTTCCCTGGCTGCTGGTTGAGTGGAGACAACCATTGATGAAACTCGGTCTCCAGAGCTAACCGTCCACAACTTCTCAGCGGTGTGACTCACATTTCCCATACATTTCAAAGTAAAACTTTGACCGCCTGATGGCATTGAGCTCTGCTGCCAGCATAGTAAGGAGGTGTGTGGTAGTCCTTGTGTGCAGTTACAAGGAAGGGTGGCCTGACCACACAGGGTTTGCGCCAAGGTGGAGGACCCACACGAGGTTGAAGAGGCAGAAGCAGTGTATTAACTTCTACATACCGAAGAAGGATTGAAAAACTCGTGGGGACGGCAAGACTTGTACAGCAGACCCTTCTCCATCTCTCCCCACAGTAACCCATTGCCCAGTCAGCGACATGTAACGCCCCTGTCCATGCTTACTGGGCCAGTTATCTGTGGTGAAAAGCACCCTGTCACACAGAGTTTCTCAAGGAATCAGTGATGTTTAGTGCGACATGCTGGTGTAGCGCGTGCACGCCTTTGTTGGAGAAGGAGTGGCGCCTGGGCATCGGCTCTTGGGGCACTGCGATGGGCATAAGGTCTCGAAAATCCTCGGTTAAAAAGGTTGGAAAGGCAGCATTTTGGTAGCCAACAGTTTCCAGATGCTGAAAGTCAACCTCTAAGCCATGTCATGCCCTTCTAAAAGCATGTAAAACACAGCGAGGGGACTCCAACCACAGTCTCCCTCGTTTCCACTAACTGGGCCACACACACCCCACTTGACTGGCATCGGTTGAGCCCCCTTTTGAAAAAGAAAAAGATGCTTTGCATGAAGCACTCTCAAAAATACGCGTGCCTTTCCCGTCCCCTGGCTGACCCAGGGGAAGAAAAGTCCTCTGAGAGCCATGACTTGTTCATCTTGGTTCTTTTAGAAACACAGCGAGGGGACTCCAACCACATTCTCCCTCGTTTCCACTAACTGGGCCACACACACCCCACTTGACTGGCATCGGTTGAGCCCCCTTTTGAAAAAGAAAAAGATGCTTTGCATGAAGCACTCTCAAAAATACGCGTGCCTTTCCCGTCCCCTGGCTGACCCAGGGGAAGAAAAGTCCTCTGAGAGCCATGACTTGTTCATCTTGGTTCTTTTAGAAACTCAGCGAGGGGACTCCAACCACAGTCTCCCTCGTTTCCACTAACTGGGCCACACACACCCCACTTGACTGGCATCGGTTGAACCCCCTTTTGAAAAAGAAAAAGATGCTTTGCATGAAGCACTCTCAAAAATACGCGTGCCTTTCCCGTCCCCTGGCTGACCCAGGGGAAGAAAAGTCCTCTGAGAGCCATGACTTGTTCATCTTGGTTCTTTTAGAAACACAGCGAGGGGACTCCAACCACAGTCTCCCTCGTTTCCACTAACTGGGCCACACACACCCCACTTGACTGGCATCGGTTGAGCCCCCTTTTGAAAAAGAAAAAGATGCTTTGCATGAAGCACTCTCAAAAATACGCGTGCCTTTCCCATCCCCTGGCTGACCCAGGGGAAGAAAAGTCCTCTGAGAGCCATGACTTGTTCATCTTGGTTCTTTTAGAAACACAGCGAGGGGACTCCAACCACAGTCTCCCTCGTTTCCACTAACTGGGCCACACACACCCCACTTGACTGGCATCGGTTGAGCCCCTTTTGAAAAAGAAAAAGATGCTTTGCATGAAGCACTCTCAAAAATACGCGTGCCTTTCCCGTCCCCTGGCTGACCCAGGGGAAGAAAAGTCCTCTGAGAGCCATGACTTGTTCATCTTGGTTCTTTTAGAAACACAGCGAGGGGACTCCAACCACAGTCTCCCTCATTTCCACTAACTGGGCCACACACACCCCACTTGACTGGCATCGGTTGAGCCCCCTTTTGAAAAAGAAAAAGATGCTTTGCATGAAGCACTCTCAAAAATACGCGTGCCTTTCCCGTCCCCTGGCTGACCCAGGGGAAGAAAAGTCCTCTGAGAGCCATGACTTGTTCATCTTGGTTCTTTTAGAAACTCAGCGAGGGGACTCCAACCACAGTCTCCCTCGTTTCCACTAACTGGGCCACACACACCCCACTTGACTGGCATCGGTTGAACCCCCTTTTGAAAAAGAAAAAGATGCTTTGCATGAAGCACTCTCAAAAATACGCGTGCCTTTCCCGTCCCCTGGCTGACCCAGGGGAAGAAAAGTCCTCTGAGAGCCATGACTTGTTCATCTTGGTTCTTTTAGAAACACAGCGAGGGGACTCCAACCACAGTCTCCCTCGTTTCCACTAACTGGGCCACACACACCCCACTTGACTGGCATCGGTTGAGCCCCCTTTTGAAAAAGAAAAAGATGCTTTGCATGAAGCACTCTCAAAAATACGCGTGCCTTTCCCGTCCCCTGGCTGACCCAGGGGAAGAAAAGTCCTCTGAGAGCCATGACTTGTTCATCTTGGTTCTTTTAGAAACACAGCGAGGGGACTCCAACCACAGTCTCCCTCGTTTCCACTAACTGGGCCACACACACCCCACTTGACTGGCATCGGTTGAGCCCCCTTTTGAAAAAGAAAAAGATGCTTTGCATGAAGCACTCTCAAAAATACGCGTGCCTTTCCCGTCCCCTGGCTGACCCAGGGGAAGAAAAGTCCTCTGAGAGCCATGTCCACATTGTCAGTGGACAGACACGTGTGCTTATCTGCCAGCAGACCCCCAGCAGCACTGAAGACAGGTTCCGAGAGAACGCTGGCTGCAGGACACGACAAGATCCCCAAGGCGTACGTGGCGAGCTCAGGCAATTTATCAAGATTGGAAGCCTAAAATGAGCAGGGCTCAAGTTGCACAATAATGGAATCGATGTTTCCTTGCATATACTCATATATCTGTGTGTCCTCCTCTTTTTCCTTGTCCAGCTGTTTTGTTTTCGCATGAGTATATGTCCTTGTCACTTTCCCATGTGTTTGTGTTGTGTTGTGAGTTGTTTGTCACCTTTTGGACACCTTTGAGGGTGTTTTCTAGGTGTTTTTATGTGTTTGTGATTGCCTGCCATTGTTTCCTATGCAGTTCAAGTTCGGTTCGTCGAACGTTCGACGAGCCGAACTCGAACGGGACCTCCGTTCGGCGAACCGACCTCGAGCCGAACCGGGACCGGTTCGCTCATCTCTAGTTATGAACTACTTGTCTGCTTAACTATTCTCCTACATCTCTTATCTCTACATCTTAATTCTTCTTTTATTTGTCTATAGAGACAAATGGGTCCGATTCATCATTTGCAAATTTTCTTTCTTCTTGTCTTTTGGTAGTCACCGACTTTTATTGAGCCAAATTTTTCAAAATGGCTCAAGCAGTCAATGAATTTCATGCAAAATAAAAAAAAACCTGCTCTTTATTTTTTTTATTTGGACCAGTTTATTCAACACCAAAAGTTTCAAATGGTTTAAAAGCCACAAAAATGCACCAAATTCAAAACCCCTCCAGAAACCTTACTTCAAAGGTGAAGACTCGAGTGTGCCTCCTCCCCCCCAAAAAAAAGGCGCTTGGCATTTTATGAATCTGTTTAAAACACTGAGATAAGCAAAGCTGTAGAGAAAAAAGAATATAAAAAATATTTATAAAAAAAAACACAACTGAAAAGGTGGCACAAAATGTATAGAAAAAAAAGCACAAATACTAAAGCCACTAACAAAGGAGCAAATTACTCCAGATCACTGGAAAAGCAGCACTGAGGAATCGGGGCCCATAACTTCACCTGTTTGGACCCTTTCTGGTTATGCTGCTTTTAGAAGTTATTCAGGGAAAAAAATTACTGGAATAAACAGGGCCCTCTAAGTCATGGAGTCAGCAAAGTGTTAAGAAAGTTGTTGAAAAGAAGGGGAGGAGAATTTTCAGTATGTCTGAAGATAACCAAGAGGTCCCAAATCATCATCAGCTCCAGACAAAAACAATGCAACCACATTTTTAGAATAATTAAATCAGTTATTCAATAAGAACATTGTAACCAGAAACATTTAGATTTATGTTCCACGTGAATGTGTTTATAGTGTTGAAGTCTTAGGCTATGTGCCATGGGAGCTCGTACCTGCGGATGTGCCGGCATCCGCAGCTATTTTTAGCTGCGGTAGTACAGTGGAATAGCTGTGGTAAACCTGCGGACTTTCATGCGATTTTCCTGCGGACGTCCTGGCTTCTATCTCCATAGTGGGTGGCCGTGGTCTCCGCAGGTAATTCCGCAGGAATAATTGACATGCAGTTATGTGCAGCTGTGGGACATCCGCAGCATATTCCGCAGCCGCACATTCCGCAGCGTGGACACAGATACTCCCCATGTCCCATAGGATAACATGGGGAGTGTCTGTACTTGCTGAAACCTGCGGATTTATATGGAAAATCCAGATAAATCCGCAGGTTTTCCGCGGCAAAATCCACAGAAGCAAGCTCCCGTGGGCACATAGCCTTAAAGAGCTAAGAGGTTTTTTTTTTATTAAGTTTTCTAATGAGTCATTCAGTGGTGTGTTGACACTTACTTTACCTTTTTCAAAGTTTGAAATATAATGTAATATCTAGATATAGATTTAATAACCATCTGAGTAAATAATGAAACAAAAGAGATCTCATATATCCTAATTAATATCTTGATGACATAACCCACTCGTTCTTGTTCTTCTGTTTTTACTCTTTCACCATGACACTGATAGCAGAGCAGTTTTACATGGTATACCTTTCTGTGTGTTTTTACAGCGTCCTTTTTCCCCACTGCAAAAATAAACTGCATGCTCTATTAAGAGGTGTTAAATATCAGGTTTCTGGCCTGAGAATGGAGGACCAGATGCATACATAAGGAATATTGCAGGTGTTGCAGGTTTTGAATTGTAACCTTTTTTTTCCCCCTTATTTACCAGTTAACAAATCCTTAATTTTGGCGAAAAAATGAGTTTAGTAGTATTATATTGTATTGTCTATGCAGAATTTTTTTGCTGTTCTTTTATATTTACATACTGTTTAGGTATAGTTTTCAGAGCCCCATAAATATTTTGTACTTTGGCTTGAAAGACCAATTCCACAAATATTTGCAATCCACATGTTTTTGCAGATTATAGTTTATTTCTGCATAATTACAGTCTTCAACTAAACAAGGTGGTAACATCCCCCGGCAATAGTTAAGGCTTTCCCTTCACTGGGGTCAGAATTACCCAGTCTAGGTGATATTTTACCAAACCACTTCTTGTACCTTGACATGTCTATGGCCGTGGGCAAGTAATTACAATCAAATACTGTCTTTAGATCATCAGTTATTGCATTGAAAGGTGAAAATATTGATTTACTATTGCTTTTGTGCCTTGATTTTGTTAGTAAATGCAGGAGATCTCAGTGCAAAATTGTTACATTTACTTTTAGATCTAAATATTCCATCTTTAAAGAGAATATGTGAAAATTACAATATTTAAAGAGAACCTGTCAGCCGAATTTAGCACTATAAAGTAAATTGCCATAATGTTGCTGTGGTGCTGATTGAATGGATACCTGCATTACTCTAAAGCGGGCTTTACACGCAACGACATCGCTAACGAGATGTCGTTGGGGTCACGGAATTCGTGATGCACATCCGGCTTCGTTAGCAACGTCGTTGCTTGTGAAACACACGAACGACCCGTTAACGATCAAAATTACTCACCATATCGTTGATCATTGTCAGGTCGCTCTAATCCCGATTATCGTTGCTGTTGCAGGACGCAGATTGTTTGTCGTTCCTGCGGCAGCACACATCGCTATGTGTGACACCGCAGGAACGAGGAACCTCATCGTACCTGCAGCCGCCTGCAATGAGGAAGGAAGGAGGTGGGCGGGATGTTCGGCCCACTCATCTCCGCCCCTCCGCTTCTATTGGGCGGCCGCTTAGTGACGCCGCACGAACCGCCCCCTTAGAAAGGAGGAGGTTCGCCGGCCACAGCAGCGTCGCTAGGCAGGTAAGTATGTGTGATGGGTGTAAGCAATGTTGTGAGCCACAGGCAGCGATTTTCCCGTGATGCACAACCGACAGGGGCGGGTACGCTCGCTAGCAATATCGCTACCGATACCACTGCATGTAAAGCCCGCTTCAGTTTTCAGTCATCTCTGAGCTAATGGGTAGAGACAAGATGCTACAATGTTTCTAATCTACAGCACCAACAGACATGAGTTATCTTTTCTTCTATGTAGCACACATTCAGAAGCAGCAGCAGCATGGAAGATATTGTACAGCAGTACTTATCACTGTAGATGTGAATCCGGCACTGGGGTGAGATTAGACACTAGAAGCAGCATCATGCAACTTTGTTTCTGATGCTCCTTATTGCAATTTGCTTCTCCTCCCTCCTCCATACTCCCCATTCTCACTCCGTAGACTTCAATGGACAGCTGTAATGTGGTACTAAAGTATGTTGGCCGCTATCTGATTTTGATCAGGAAGAATTTGAGCTGTTTTTCAGAGTGAATGAAAATTCTCAGTTTGGTGTTTCTTTTAAACATAACTTTCACATTATTTATGGTGATTTTAAGTTTAAGGGGTTTGCAAATTACTTATAGCGGGGAAAATAACATGCAAAGTCATAGTCATCCTTTCTAAAAAAAAAAAAAACTTTGTTCCCCTATTGCAATTGTGAATTATGTATTTTTTTTTAACTAACGTAGATTGTCCTTGTGATTGAGTAGGAAATTGTTGTAGTGTATGTGAAGTAACCGCACGGAGCCGTTAAGGCTCCGCATTCCTTCACCAGAGAGAATCAATGTTTGTAGACCGCTTTGGGCGGGCTGTGCGTCACTTACTGTTATTTTGCTACAATGAGAAAATGGCAGCATGTGAGTATTAGCAGCTTAGGCTGCCTTTCAGAACACCCACGTGGCTGGCTCTAAACAGAACACAGCCGAAAAGTACTTTGCTACAACAGCCTTACAGAGTGGTAAGCAGTGCAGTGCACCTTTTTCCTTTCCATTTCACTAAAGTCGTCACTTACTGTTATCTTCAGGGCAGCGTCCGCTACTGCACAGTCCTTCACTGCTGTAGATGCAGTAGAAGTACACATGATACTGGGGTTCTCTTGGCAAAACAACATTGAACGGTTAATTTTGTTTTCCACTATTATGACAGACATGGCCACACTTAAACTGTTCTGCTGCCACTTTCTCTTGGGGTTCTCTTATTCGGCTTATCCAACTATCTGAAACCTTGTCCACTAGCTTCCTCTCTCCCTGCCTTACTCTTCAGCTAGCCGTGTTCCCATACTCTGCCCCTGATGACTTCTAGTAACTCAACTTCCTTTGGCACATCTGAGGTTTTCTGCCCCAATGGCAGTCTAGTCCCTGGACTCTTCTAAGCCCGTTCCGGAGAGAGCCATCTACTTCAAACCCTTGGAGGATACTTCTGAGTTCCCCGACTAGCCAAAGTTACAATGCCACATACTCACTACAGGAAACCTCCTGCAGAACTGCTCTCACCAGGCCCATCTCTCCAACCAATCCACTGGCCATCTGTCACTCCTCCCACCTTGCTCTAAGCTTCTTTACAACTAGAAGTGTCTAGCACTACTACATCATCTGTAAAACCTATACCTTCAGCACATCTGGCTAATATATCATTATTATATTTACAATTCAGTACACATTACACAACCAAAACACTTTACATTAGGTTCTCGGCTGCTAGGTGGTGCCGGCCGCTACACAGCCCCGACTCTGCTACATCAAGAAACTGCATCTTCTTGCAGCAGGACTTCTTATCACAATCTCTAGAGAATGCAACACGTGTATAATACATTCAGCATAATGCACATAGAATAGAATAAAACACAGTAGTTTTGGAGGGTGTATCGTGACCACCTCCTACATATGTTCAAAATGGTACTCTCACCTTTACTTGCAGAGATTTTTTAGAAGAGGAGTTGACATAATATTTTGTTTGTTTACTACCCAACGGGTCAAAATATTAGGTGGAGTTAGGCTAAATACTAATAGCATTTATGGCTATTTTTGTGCATATATACTTAGGAACTATAGGACGATGTCCATAAATGCAATGTGTATCTAGCCTAGGTCCACTCAAACCTTTGGCCTCTTGGATAGTCCATCATAGGGGCACAATGTACAAAAAAAGTGTGTGTTTTTACAGTCATTCTCTATATTGGAAAATGAAGACACTGCATCAGTTTCCTATAAGGTTAAATAAAGGATATACAAACGCATACCATCAGACGGGCCAAAAGCACGCACTTTTGTTCATACTAGTAACATGGAAAAGCACTCAAAGTATACTTTACGCCAAGTGCATGAACCCAGTGTGCACTTAGCTTAACCTTTTATATGATGCAAACAGAGCAGATAGGAATTCCATAACTAGCAGTCGGTATACGGAGTTTATAGGGTTACAGCGGTTATGTACATTCCAATGGTATAATTCAGAATAATCCACAGATGAAAAATAGTGTGCAAGTCTGAAAAGTAGTCTGGAGACTCACCAAAATAAAATTATATCGCCCATCAGGGGCATAGGAAATAAGATCTCAAAACCAAGCCCATCATTCTTCTTGTGTTTGGACTATTTTTAGCCTTGTTCTGTCTTATAGTATGGTTGTTATCCATCTTTGGCACTTCAATTGGGAAAGAAATATGTGTAGGTGAAAAAGTAGAAATATGTTCTCTTCTGCAAAAGTATAATGGCATGTATTACAAACACTCATCGCCAGAGAGGCTCTGGCCATAATTGGCTGGTTTTAAATACTGTTTTCTTTACTACCCAGTATATCTACAATGCTTCAGTATCTGGCAAGTGGAAAGAACACTTTAAATCAAAGCAAATGTACAGAGCTGACTTAATTCCAAAGGTGAACACGTTAAGTGAATATGATTAGTGAACTGCTATGTAAGTGCCACGACGATAACCATATCTCATTGTATTTGCTGCATCAAATTTCTGGAGTTGATTTTTTGTTTACATAATATGGAATAAAATCTTTTTAAAAATCCTTAAAATTTAACAAGAATCAAACTTTATTTTATTATTGGAAATATATTTTATATATTTAATTTCTCCTTTGAGGTTAATCATATTGTAAACTAAATTAGAGAATATATTAGTTAGTAACTGCCTAATTATTTTGTAATAAATCCCTCCAGTTAGCTGGAGTTAATTGCACAAAATGAAGCTGAGCCTGACAAGTGGCCGGGCAGGGAGCTACTGAGCCAGCATCACTAGATTTGGGTACTCGCAAAAAATGGGCATTGATGATAATAAACTCCTTATTAGCTCAATGCGCTTGGCCAGGAAAACCGTAGTGGTCATAACCATGGTTACCATATATTTTGGACCATAAGACGCACTTTTTTCCCCCCAAATGTTGGGGGGAAAGTGGGGGGAGTGTCTTGTAGTCTGAATGTAGGGCATATGGCTGCGGGGAATGAGGGTGCTGCGGTGGAGCTGGTCATCGGTGGCACGAGCAGGCTGTAGCAGCCTGCCGTGACCACGTGGGCCCGCTCATTACATAGGCACGCCCATTATATGAAGCCAGCGCTGACAGGTGGGCAGAATGATGGGCGGGGGGTGCGCATATTAAACAGCCTGCCGTGATCACCCCTGGCAACTACAGCCTGGAGTGATCATGTGCGGCTGTATTCACTGCCCCCCCACGCATCATCATCAGCGCGGGGTGCAGTGAATCAGTACGGCATACTCACCGTTCCCCTGCAGCTTCGCGATGTCCTCCCGTCTGCCGGTCAGCTGATCTGTGTAGAGAGCGGTGAGTACAGCGATGATATCATCGCTGTGCACGCCGCTAGTCACACAGGTCAGCCATCAGACAGCAGGACATCGCAATGCTGCAGGGGAACGGCTCCACACAGATCAGCGGCACTGCTGCCGCCACAGACCGGGGAGGAGCAATGCTGCATGGAGCGAGGAAAGGCGAGTAAAACATTTATTTTTTGTGTGTGATACAGGATACATGCCATATAGCAGGATGGATGAGTGTATATGGCAGGATTGGGCCATATAGTAGGATGGATGGGGTATATAGCAAGATGGATGGGGGTTTATAGCAGGATGGATGGGGGTATATAGCAGGATGGATGGGAGTATATAGCAGGATGGATGGGGGTATATATAGCAGGATGGATGGGGGTATATATAGCAGGATGGGAATATATAGCAGGATGGGAATATATAGCAGGATGGGAATATATACCAGGGTGGCAGTATATATCAGGATTGGGGCATATAGCAGGATGGCAGTATATAGCAGGATGGGGGCATATAGCAGGATGGCAGTATATAGCAGGATAAGGGCATATACCAGGATGGGGTATATATAGTACAAGGCAGTAGGATCATTACCAGGACGGGGTACCTTAGCAGAAAATTTGGGAACATTACCCCCCATAACAGTGTCAGCAGCAGACCCTCACCCCATAACAGTGTGTAATGACCACTTTTTTGCTTAAAATTTTATTTTCCTATTTTCCTCCTGTAAAACCAGGGTGCGTCTTATAGTCCGGTGCGTCTTATAGTCCAAAAAATACGGTATCTAATTTACTGAAATACCCTGCACATGAGGTATGTGATATGGCTAATCAGGAGAACTGTAGTACATTTCTAATTAGCAGTATTAGCTAATATTAATATTATTACATCTGCTACATATTAAGGTAGGATCTTAAGGGGGCTTTACACGCTGCGACATCGCTAATGCGGAGTCGTTGGGGTCACGGAATTTGTGACGCACATCCGGCCGCATTAGCGATGTCATTGCGTGTGACACCGATAAGCGATTTTGCATCTTTGCAAAAACGTGCAAAATCGCTAATCGGCGACATGGGGGTCCATTCTTAAAAATCGTTACTGCAGCAGTAACGAAGTTGTTCCCCGTTCCTGCGGCAGCACACATCGCTGCGTGTGACGCCGCAGGAACGAGGAAGCTCCCCTTACCTGCCTCTCGGCTGCTATGCAGAAGGAAGGAGCTGGGCGGGATGTTACGTCCCGCTCATCTCCGCCCCTCCGCTGCTATTGGGCGGCGGTTCAGTGACGCTGCTGTGATGTCGCTGTGACGCCGCACGGACCGCCCCCTTAGAAAGGAGGCGGTTCGCCGGTCCCCGCGACGTCGCCGGACAGGTAAGTATGTGTGACGGCTCTGGGCGATGTTGTGCGGCATGGGCAGCGATTTGCCCGTGTCGCGCAACAGATGGGGGCGGGTACCCACACTAGCGATATCGGGACCGATATCGCAGTGTGTAAAGTAGCCTTTAGAGAAGGGAAAACCCCTTTAATGATTGGATTAGTGGGTGCCATAACTGTTATATTTAGAATTTATTAAATTGGACATTTTATTAGAATGTGTAAATGTGATCAATATTTGTACTATAGCTGACTTTAATGCTCATTTCTGAAGAGAATGTTATTACCTTTTTATTTTCTGTAGATACGTACAGTATTGCACTCTTTCATTGTATAATTACAGATACATAGTTTCCTTTTAGAATCAATATTTTCTATGCAATATCATACTACAAAATACTTTCACAAACTGGATAATTGATTGCAAACAAGATTTATTTTGCACACTCCAAAAAGTAATTTTCCTAACAAATTAGTTGAAGATCATGTTACAAAAATGAGTACATCCCATTGAAAGTCTGGTGGTGGCTACAGTGAAACCGGGTGGTGGCAGTGAACATATGTGGGGCAACATGAGTGCTGCTGGTGTCGGGGAGCTAGACTTTGATGGTATCATAAATTCACAGGTGTAATAATTTATAGTGAAAAAGAATATGCTACCATCACTCTGTGCTCTTGGTAGACGTGCGCTTTTCCTTAAAAATCAGGAAGGTCATACAAAATACTAGATGTAAATGTTTTGGATATGGAGTGTATTTTTTCATCATCTAATTAGAGTAAAAAGGAAGATTTTGTTCTGAAAGTTACATTAACCTTACCGTCATGTTATATATTAAAAGAAAAGTTCTATGAAACTTAGTCTTGTCAAAATTTTGGACACTGCTCTTGTATTTGGGTAGATATGGATTAAATTGTTACTGTTTTTAAAAGGGGTGTACTCATTTATGCTGAGCACTGTAAATAGCTTCTTGTTTTTTCCATTTGAAATAGGTGTCTTACAGATTATACACTAATGCTCGTATGGTAGGCAACACTGACTGCTGCTCGGCAGGGGTTGGCCACGCCAGGTGTTATCAGGAGGCTGTCTATTACTAGCAGCCAGGAGCGGCCACTGCCGTTGATCTGTGACATAATGTTCAGAAGGAAGGGGGAGCACCTAGAAGCAACTTCACAATCACACTGAAGTGTAGGTACTATCAGCATTAGAAACAGCACTATTCATGCAGGCTTTTTAGTTCATGAACGCATGGCCTTTAGAACACGTTTTTATCTCCCTGAAGTACCCCTTTAATGTTAGCGGCTCAATAAGTCGCAGATTTCAGTAGTAAGTTGCTTGTGGCATAAACTTGGTAAAAGCAATACTCATAGGTGCTACTCATAGGTGCACTCTGCTATTTTATAAGTCTTTTCGATAAATTGTCCATAAATAACAAACCGCACTTCAGTACAATTTTTTTCAAACAACATTAGCCATATGTAAATGGACAATAAATGAAGTGACGACGTTAGAAAATTAAAACAAACCTTTTATTAATACATATTAAAATTGATAAATAGACAGCAGAAAAGGGTGCTAGATAGTAGATATTATATACAGGGTCACAGACAGAGAAAAATTGAAAGTCCCATATGAGATATATTTTAGGGAATATTGTAGTTACCACCCAGAATAAACAAATTCATGCTACAGCAGACTAAGGGCCTCATAAATAATCAAATTGATTGCAACGCTGCTTTGTCCCAATAACTAAAAATCCATAAATATTCAAAAAATATATATACTTGAAAGTTATGAGGTAGTAGTAAGTTAATAAATAATTTTAAAATACCCATTTAGAAATACAACCATAGAAATTCAATCATTATGAACAAGTCAGCGTGACAAACAGTCATAGATCAATGCATGAGGCACAACTACATGAAGCACATACATATTGTAACAAGCAATATATTTACCATTATTAAGGTAGTAATAGCTGTCCATGGCCCCTCACTCCGACACGTGTTTCACTCTAGCTTTCTTAAGGAGCGCTCCTTGCTTTGATAGCAGCCTTCAGCTGCATTGTTGGGTCTGGTGTCTCTCATCTTCTTCTTGACAATACCCCATAGATTCTCTATGGGGTTTAGGTCAGGTGAGTTTGCTGGCTAAGCAAGCACAGTGAGACTGTGATTATTAAACCAGGTATTGGTACTTTTGGCAGTGTGGACAGGTGCCAAGTCCTGCTGGAAAATTAAATTTCCATCTACTAAATGCTTGTCGGCAGAGGGAAGCATGAAGTGCTCAAACATTTCTTGGGAGACGGCTGCGCTGACTTTGGTCTTGATAACACACAGTGGACATACACCAGCAGATGACATGGCTCCCCAAACCATAACTGATAGTGGAAACTTCACACTAGACTTCAAGCAGCTTGGATTATTATTATTGTTATTATTTATTATTATAGCACCATTTATTCCATGGCGCTTTACAAGTGAAAGAGGGCATACGTACAACAATCATTAACAGTACAAAACAGACTGGTATAGGAGGAGAGAGGAGATTATGTGCCTTTTCACTCTTCCTCCAGACTCTGGGATCTTTATTTCCAAATGAAATGCAAAATTGACTTTCATCTGAAAACAACACCTTGGACCACTGAGCAACAGTCCAGTTCTTTCCCTCTTTGGCCCAGGTAAGATACTTCTGGCGTTGTCTGTTGATCATAAGTGGCTTGACACAAGGAATTTGACAGTTGTAACCCATGTTCTTGATTTGTCTGTGTGTGGTGGCTCTTGAGCACTGACTCCAGCAGCAGTCCACTCCTTGTGAATCTCCCCCAAATTTTTGAATGGCCTTTTCTTAATAATCCAATCAAGGCTGCGGTGATCCCGATTGCTTGTGCACCTTATTCTACCACACTTTTCGATCCACTCAACTTTTCATTAATATGCTTGGATACAGCACTCTGTGAACAACCAGCTTCTTTAGCAAAGATCTTTTGTGGCTTACGCTCCTTGTGGAGTGTGTACATGACTGCCTTCTGGTCAAGTCAGCAGTCTTCCCCATGATTGTGTGGCCAACTGAACCAGACTAAGAGACCATTTTAAATGCTTAGGAAGCCTTTACACATGTTTTTTGTTAATTATTCTAATTTTCTGAGAAGACTTTTGAGTTTTCATTGGCTGTAAGCCATAATCATCAAGATTAACTGAAATAAACACTTGAAATATATCACTCTGTACTCGTAATCCCTCTATATAATATATGCGTTTCCCTTTTTGTAATGAATTACTGAAATAAATTAACTTTTTGATGATAATCTCATTTATTGGGATGCACTTGTATGTGCTACACTTAATTTTTAATATTGAATTAACATTATATATCACTCAGTTTATATATTTTTTATCTCACTTTTTATGTATTAAATATGTATTCTAATTCATGAGCAGTATTTTTTGTTTGTAAAAATACCCCCTTTCACTACATTTTGGTGTTTCAAACCAAATTTTTAGTGATGAGCAAAATTGATGTAAATTCGAATTCTGCCGTATGCTTGACTTTGCTCTGATGTGCCTATAGCCCCCAAAGTGTAATAAATAAAGGCTGAAAAAAAGACTAATTTCCCTGCTTTCCTCTATTACCCACTGTAGCTCCCAATCCAGTCCTCCACAGAACTCTCTCTTTAGGAGAAGAAGTGGCTGGAGGGAGCTTTGCACAGGACTGGATGGGACCTACCGTGGCCACAGGACAGATGAATTGTGAGATAAGAGGTCTATTATTTTTTCACAATTACTGGCCCTCTATAAAGCAACACAATAGTGACTGGCCAACTACCAAGTGCAATATTTACACTAAGCAGATCACCCAAAAAATTGGATTTGGGACAATCTGAATATTTTGTAAGATTTGAAGCAAACTAATTTTGTCTTGAACTGATTCACTAATCTCTAGTAATCTGTAGTCGACTTCACTTGTCATATTGTGCCTACTGTTATATATAAATTGCTCACCTTGAAAAGATGTGATAGACAGAATTCTGTCCAAATCTGGCCAACTATCAAATCCCATGCTTCCCTGAAGCTATTGCTGCACTTGGCAATCTCCATTAAAAATGAATGGAGCGATGATGCAGATCATCAATCTCCACTCCATTCAGAGGATCCCCAGATCTCAGGATCGGTGAGGGCTATGGTGGTAGAAGCCCCAACAATCGGAAAGTTATCCCCTTTTCTACTGGTAGGGAAATAACTTTTAAACTTCAGAAAACCTGTATTTAAGTTACATTGAAAATAAACAATACCATGTACTGAGGTAATTAAAATATAATATGTTGATGTGGAAAAAATATGCAATTAGTAAGAAATATAGAAGCCAACAAGGGAAAGGAAGGGAAAGTACATAAATAAGACCAGTGACACGAGTAATGGGGAAAAAAGGAAGATAAGAGTGTGATCGGTACAGATCTGAAAGGTAATATATAAAGATGGAACTATAGGGTCAAAATGTGAAAACGAGAGAAGCGGTAATTTATCAAGACTGTATGACTGTAAGCTTGGTGTTTTCTGGAGGATGAAGAATAGGCAGCTTAATTAAACAATTGTAATAAATAAGTGCACCGATCAGCCATAACACTAAACCACTGACAGGTGAAGTGAATTATGTGGATTATGTCATTACCGTGGTAATGTTAAATTGGTGTAATATATTAGGCAGCAAGTGAAAAATGAGTTATCTAAGTTCATGTGTTGGAAGCAGAAAACGTTTTAAAAAAATAAAGAAAAAAAAAAGATTGATTGTTATAGCTGGATGGCTGGGTCCGATCCTTTCCAAAATTCTGACCATATGGGGAATTTCTGGTATTCAGTGGGTAGTATCTACTTGGGAGGTCAATGGGTATACTGCCAACAGGGTCCTAGTCGACTCAAGGATCACTAATACCTGTAAAGGCTTAACCCATCCACTCTGACCACAAAGAAGAACTTACTGATTTAATGTTGGACATCTTCAGGAGTCTTGTGAGATCCATGCCTCAAAAGGACATCGCTTTTCTGTGGCACCAGAAGTAAATACATTATATGTACTATGTGTATAGCCTATTTGACAACTTTGCACACCCTTATATAATCTCACTTACCATTTTACAGATACAGTGAACAGCAAATCAACCCACTCTTATACACGCACACATACAGACACACAAACACACACACAGACATACAGACACACAAACACACACAGACATACAGACACACATACACACACACAGACATACAGACACACACACAGACACACAGACATGCAGACACACATGCACACATACATAAACACACATAAACACACAGAAGCCAACACAAAAGTAACTACATGTACATTCAGACCATTTTATTCTTCTTATTAGTGGTGCTATCAGAGGTGAGAAACACTTTGAACTGGATTTAAGAATTTACATAGCCCTGTAAAGGAACTCAATAATGAAAATGTCAATTTATAGTAAACCTATCAAGTTGAAAATGGTGTCTGATCTGCAGGCAGGATTTATAGAGCAGGAGGGGCTGATAACATTTTACTATAAAATGTTTCTGTCATCCTTGTATTCAGTGGCATACCGTTAATAGCAGCAGAAATATGTGGCCACTATGGGGCCCGTGAGTCTGGGGTCCCCGTCACAGCACCAGTACCACCCCCATCCACATGGCATTGAGCTGTAAATCGTCAACTCCCTCTTCCATCATTCTCGCTGTGCATCTAAACTTTAACGTCTTAGTGCAGCGGGCGCAAGTATGTCACTACATTCTGCTCACTTTGCCGAGCAATGCAATTCTGAAGACCACACAGTGTGGAGACCAGAGGAGCGGGAGAATGAGGAGAGGTGAATATTTGACTTTTTTTTTTTTTTTAATAAATGGGGGTCATTATACAGTTTGTAGGTCTATGTGGGGTTCATTATTCAGTTTATGGGCTATTGAGGGCTATTGCACTATTTGGCAGGCTATGGGGGGATTATTATGTAAAGTAAGTAATCTCATCTACTATTAATTTCTGCAGGCACTTTATTTCATTTTAAGTTATCCTGTGTACTGCAACATTCTATCTGATGAAGGTCAGAGGTATAAGACTGAAATGTTAATTTTTTGTTTGGATTGCACTACCATTAAATCATCATCATCAACTGTTCATTTGGAGTGCCAGACTCCTTGTCTGGCCATTATACAATTTGCAGGGCTATGTGGGTCCATTATACTCAGTACAAATATTGTGCGGCCCCCTTCTTAGTGAGCTGGGCATTTCATCTAGTGCCTCCCATGGCTATGTGTCCAGTTGGGACCCAGCCACTCTCAGCTCTTATTCAGATTGATGTCTGTTGCACATGGTGAGGTTTTAATATTAGAGAGTCTAGGTACTGTCCCGACGGGGTACACCTTGTCGTGAAGGATGGGTTTACGCTTTTTTTGATCAAAAATAGTGTTTACCAAGTACCCTATGTTTATTTATATGCATTATGCTTTTAATTAGTTGCAGCAGGGTATATGTTTTTATTATTTTCAGTTTTGGCTTTTTATATTTTATGGCCAGTGTGAACATGAGCTTACAAGCTGCATGCACACCAACTCATACTCCGGCTCACTTTTTTGTTTTCTTTATAGGATCCATTATACAGCTTTCAGGGATATGTGGTAGCCATTACACTGCTTGGAGGGCTATTTTTTTAGGTCATTATACAGTTTACAGAGTTTTATGTAGGAGCCATTGTAGAGTTTGCACAGCTATGTAAGGCCATTATGTAATTTGGTGGGCTATCTGGGAGCCATAATACTGTTTTCATAGTGTGTGGGGGCCATTATACAGTTTGGAAGACTATGTGGGGGTGATTGGAGTGCTATATGGGACCAATTACACTGTTTTGAGGGTTATGTGGGAGCTATTATATTGCTTTGAGTGCTATTGGGGGCTATTATACTGTTTGGAGGGCTGTATGGGGGCCATTATACTGCTTGTAGGGCTAGTTTGGGCCACTATACTGTAGGCAAGCCAGTATGCAATGTTGAGGGGCCATCATACGGTGTGGAGGTGTTTAAGGGCTGTTGTACTATATGGAGGGCCAGTACACTGTATGGAAGGCTGTGTTGGGGCCATAATATAGTGTTGGGCACTGTGGGGATACCATACTGTGAAGGATTTGGGGATAACGTAAGGTCATCAAACTGTGCATGGGGATGGTAATGTATAGAACTGCACTGTGAAGATATCATACTGTGTCTTGGGGGCACTTTTGTTGGCATCATACTTTATGCGAACCATGAAAGGGGTAGCTTAATGGATGGGAACATAAAAGTGCCTTCAGTAGGAGGAAAATTGCTTTATAAGGACTGCAGAGTGGTGAGATGGGTTCTTCTGTGACACTGCCAAATATTGTTTGTTTTTTGAGGGGCACAGTTGGAACTTCTGTTATGGGACCACATGATATCTATGTATGCCCCTGCTTGCATTTTAATCATTAAAATCCCTGGTATTTGTATTCATATAAGTCAAGTGAGCAGTCCTACTCTATGATTGACAGTCTTCACTGAATATGACCTTGTGACTCTCTTGTGGCCTCGGGCACCACAGGGTACTGCACCTCATCCAAGGTGCAGTATTCATCATGGATACAGAGGTGGTCGTCACCGGTAAAAACCACCACCACACTCAACCAACACATATAACATGGGGGTTCTGTCCCTGGGACCGGGCTAGGGTAGGTGCTGGGGTGGCCATCATGAGATATGGGACCTCATGCCCACTAGTTCAGAGACCCGAGAAGCAGGGCTCCCACAAAGAAGTCAGGAGCCATCTCACAAACCACAGGCAGTTAGCACCAGACAGCGTCCAAGTCAGGTTGTACTCCGGAACAGACAAGCAAGCAAAGACACTGAAAGTTCGGGGCCCATGGTCTAGAGCCGGAGGCTCGACCTGGGTTCTGAGGAAAGAAGGGGGATTTCAGGGTTTGCTGGGAGTGCAGAAGGCACCCATGACCTGTTCCACAGCCAAGGAGCTGGGGTGGAGGGAAACCATCAAAGGGAGATGCACAAAAGGAACCACCGGTCACGATCTTCGAAGGATCCGGGATCAGCTGAGGCCCATCACAGCATAGCCCGGTGCTCCAATGGCAGTGTGTGACCAGTGAGTAAAAGACCTTGAACTCTTCTGCCTGTGTCTTCCTGTTACTGCTGGTGTGTGACGCCCCTGACTATATCAGGGTGTCACAGGGAACTTCATCCTCTCCTTTCATGGTGCAGGGTCTACCCCCCATGGTTCCAGGAACCCAGATACAGGTGTCATACCATCTGCACTACAAATCCCAACATTCACCTCACACCATGACTATCAGGCAAACTAGTGGGAGGAACCAAGTAAGCAGACAGTGTAGACGAGACGGTAGCCAGCCTCAGCAAGCAACAACGACACGACAGTGTGCCAGGACCCTAGATTGGGGAGAAGCTCTATGCGACCCAATAATTGACCTGCAGTGGAAGGGGGCCTTTAGGGACCTTCCCCATGAGCCCAGAGGTTGGGGGCGACAGCACACTGAGGGGGACAGGGTCTCCCATACAGACAGCCCGCTAAGGTCCCACGTGCCAGCTCCCAAGGGCAAGGACTTTGCCTAATAACAGAAGAACTGTTCCTGATAGCTCCAGACTATAGGGACTCCAGACAGAAACACTGTGCACGGAAGCAGGCACTGGATCACTAATGATACTTGGGCACGGGACCTGGACATGTTCCCTAAGAGCAGCAGTGACTCACAGAGACTTGGTTCAGCAGCGTGTGTGCCTCTTTTATTCTGCGGTACTGTGGATCCAACAGTGAGTAAAATCCTGCCCCTGGACCTAGCCTGCCATCCCATCCACTCCACCCGAGCACCGGGGCCTCCCTACCTGCGGAGGGACTTGCCATCCAGCTGCTCCACACCATCTGCCCCACTCCTGCATCCAGCAGCGGCGGTACTCCCCTTTACCGCAACTCGCAGGTGGCATCACAAACTCTCCTTGTAAATACCCCCCTTTATATCGAAGTGGCCTCTGAGCCCTGCGTCCAGGGACCCTCGAGCCACAGCAAAACCCCTGGTTCCGAGCAGTCCGACTGCTACAGTGGTGGCACAGGCGTTCTTCCCATCGCGCCACAGCGCTATCAGTGCCTGAGAGACTACTATCACCACCATCTTCCCTGGGGGGCCATAGCTCTGCCTGTGAAGACCTGAACCATCCGAGCTGCATTGTCATCCGCTCCAGCAGAGAAGTCCCGCAGCGGCGGCTAATACTGGCCATCCACCACAGGTGGCGTCACGAACAACTACCCCCATCATCCCCATCTCCAGCCTTTTATTGACACTTGGGGTCACGGAACTGGGCGAGGCCACCGCGGCATCCCAGGAGAAGCACCGCGGCCCGGTGACAAGTAACCCCTGACTCTGTGGCCGCTTCAACCTCCCACCAGACTTGTAGGCATACCACAGTGGATAATTTCAATGACCAAAATACAATTTTTACAGAATCTTTTCCATACAATGTCTATATCATTCTGCTCAGCTTCTCCTCAATATCATGCTGTCCACAGATTGGACTAAATATACAAGACAGGTTCCCTTAAAAGTCTGCTATTAATGCAATGATACATAACCTGCTGCTATCTCATCTAAATTGGTTCTCTTGTTTCTGAGCTTGCCCCCAAGAGCAGAATTATTGAGTTGTATAAAGCTGCACATGCTGAGGACTTTTATGTAGTTGAAGGCAAAAGAAATATTCATTCCCGCCAGTTCTTTCAATAGTGGATTTATGCTGCGGCTCTTATTAACCATAGTTCAAATCATCAGGTTGGCAAACAGCGTAAAGCTGAGGTTGTTCTCAGCATTATCCCCCATGCATGAACATTAAATAACTGTTTTGTAGAAGACCATTCTCTCAGGGTTCTGGTGTCAGGCTCTAGACCATTACAAGCATTATGTTTTCTGTTAAGTGCTTACAGTTGGAGAAACCATATACTTTGGGTAATATGCAATGAAGTGACACTGAGATGGGCTGACAATTTACATAGAGGTTTGAAAACTAATCAACTATTTTCCATCACTAGTTGCAAACTTTGTCCTCAGTATCTTGAATTTTTTCACTGTGCAAAGATAAAGGATGGTATTTTTGATTTCTAGAATTGAAAAAGTTTTGTAGAAGTTTATAAATTAAAAATAAAATCTTTTCTACGTTTTTTTTCTTATTTCTCTAATCTAAACTGTATTGCTGAATTTGGGGTGACCAAGGAGTTGTACTTGAAGAAACCAACTTCCTTTTTTAGCTGCCATAAGTATCTGTCCATATTCTTCAGGTTTTAGGGGTACTTTGCACACTACGACATCGCAGCTGCGATGTCGGTGGGGTCAAATCGAAAGTGACGCACATCCGGCGTCGCTGTCGATATCGTAGTGTGTAAATCCTTTATGATACGATTAACGAGCGCAAAAGCGTCGTAATCGTATCATCGGTGTAGTGTCCGACATTTCTATAATGTAGCTGCTGCGACGGTACGATGTTGTTCCTTGTTCCTGCAGCAGCACACATCGCTGTGTGAGAAGCAGCAGGAGCGAGGAACATCAGCTTACCTGCGTCACCGCGGCTCACGCCGGCTCTGCGGAAGGACGGAGGTGGGCGGGATGTTTACGTCCCGCTCATCTCCGCCCTTCTGCTTCTATTGGCCGCCTGCCGTGTGACGTCGCTGTGACGCCGCATGACCCGCCCCCTTAGGAAGGCGGTGGGTCGCTGGCCAGAGCGACGTCGCAGGGCAGGTGAGTGCATGTGAAGCTGCCGTAGCGATATTGTTCACTATGGCAGCTATCACAAGATATCGCTGCTGCGACGGGGGCGGAGACTATCGCACTCGGCATCGCAAGCATCGGCTTGCGATGTCGTAGTGTGCAAAGTACCCCTTAAGGTGTATACATTGTTTGGAGTAGACTTTTTCCACCCAACGTTGTGCACATATCTTGAAAAGAAAATTGTACAACGGAAAGAAATCCAATTATAAGTGTATTTGAAGATTTTGGAAGTCCGAAGGTAGACTTCTAGTAGGTGAACTACTTTTGGTGACACATACATATTGCTCAGTTAAGGAGCCCTGTGGTTGCCATATTTAAAGCGTACCTGTAATTTCAAATAACATCATCTCAGAATGCTGCACATCTGCATTAGGAATAACACTAGTTCTATCCATTATATGACTTGTATCCTACATATATCACCAATTTTCCTTTTTGTCATGTTTGTTTCTAATTTTCTGTCATTTCTTAACTGGTAGAAGGAGACTACATGCTATGATGTCTCCCATACACAGTACATAGAGACATGAGGGATTCCTGTTTTTTTTTTCTCAGTAGTACAAGTAAAGAAGCAGTGACAGCATGAATTATACTGCAGTA
Source organism: Anomaloglossus baeobatrachus (assembly GCF_048569485.1). Classification (NCBI taxonomy): domain Eukaryota; kingdom Metazoa; phylum Chordata; class Amphibia; order Anura; family Aromobatidae; genus Anomaloglossus; species Anomaloglossus baeobatrachus. Next base: position 473,065,656 of record NC_134356.1, read on the forward strand.
CTGATCAGTGTGGCTGTGAATCCAGCGCGGAAGTTAAAATGATTAGAAGCTGCAGCATGATCTGCCTGTCTCTCTGCCTAGCCTCACCATACTGCCTGCTCATCACTCGGATTTCTCTCTCCACTTTCCAAACGGTTTAACAGGCAATATAATTTGACACATCAGTGAGAGGGCGGTCTGTAAGGCAGGGACAAAATTAGATTTCAGGATGTTGTTTTTTTTTTGGGGGGGGGGTTCAGTGTGGAGGATGAGATCAGGAATAAGGGGAGGAGACCAAGTGGCTCATAAGTGGAGAAAGAAGCAAATTTTTCTGATTGACATATAATATGAAGTTTCTTAAATTTCATATACAAAGAAACAACAATTTGCGCTAATTAAAACAGATACATTTTTTTATCTTTATATTCTTTGTATTGGACTTAAATACTTAACAAATAATGTTTTAACATATTTATAACTGTTTTAATTTCAATGGGGATTTTTTTTTATGTTTTTCATATTTTTTAAAGCTTTTTTTTTTTAATTTTGTACTTCTTACAGTATTTACCAGTCCCCTAAGCACTGCTCTGTATAGCACAATCCCCTATGAATGCACACAGTCGGTGTTTACAAGAGGATCTAATGACAGACATGGGAGTCATCAGCTGACCCACAACTGTCAATGGCACCCCGCGATCACAGGGCCGCCTATGGGAGTGGGAAATGACACGCTCCCGGCCGGAATGTGTTAAATCTATCTGTCAGTGATTGATAGCGTGATTCAACTGGTTAACATCTGCGGGCGGATCTGCGATCCACCACCGGCTGTTAGACGCACATGATGGCTGATTAAATCAGGTGTCATGCAAGGAAAGAAGCAGGCTCAGTGCGTGAACCCACATCAAAGCTGGGGACACAACCTATGACATAAATGTTCGTTAAAGGTCCTGCATGGGTTAAGCGCAATCATTTTTTTATTTTTGTTCAGGTCTCAGATTGTTCATTATATGTGTTTCAATTGATGTAAAATGTTGTTTCTTTGTTTATGATATATTCACATTGCAAATTAGTAGATTTTTCTGATGTTTTTGTGGCGTTTTGAAATTGACGTATAATAGCGCCCGTGTGGCTATATATAACATTTTAGTTTTCTATATTTGCCTATACTATTGATTTACATAGTGTTTGCTGAAATAACAATAACTATTTAAACTCCCTGTCACTATTACTGGGAACAGCCGATATTCCGAAAACAAGACATGGATCCATTTCAGAGTTAATCAAAATTTTTGAGGCAAATGTTAGAAAGTAATGCACTCACAATAAGGTTTTATATTTCTTTTATTCTCTGCTGTTGCCTATATAACACCAACCCATTCCATGGCACTGTATACATATTGCCGCCTTAACTGCTTCCGGACCCCCCATAGACTTTCAATGTCTGAGTGGTTCTGCTACATCTCTATATAGTAGTGCCACTACACACGATCGTGCACCTGCACGCATGGGGATCAGGCTGTCAGACACAGATGGCGTCCTCATAGAGAAGGCACGGTTTGTTCCCGTCTGTGCTCTTGTTTAATGTCATCAGTGTTAAAGTGCCGGACAACCCCTTTATTTATGTATGTACTTTACCAACCTTAGTTCTTCTGTATTATAAAAATGTTTAATAGATTTTCTTACATCATGCAGTCTTGAAGGGAATCTGTCGGCAGGTTTTTGCTATGTAATCTGTGGATACAATGAAGTAGGGGCCGAGACATTGACTTCAGAAATGTGTCACTTATTAGGGTATGTGCTGTTGTTTTAATATTATGAATAGAGATGATTGAATACCTCAAATAAATCGGCTTCGTGAATGTTTGCCGAAAAGGTCGTCGCTATTCGACTATATCAAATATTCGATGCGTAATGTAAGTCTGTGGGAAACCCGAATAACAACTATTCGGAACTATTCGGGCTTCCCATAGACTTATATTGCACATTGAATATTCGCATGGCGGCGACCTATTCATCAGATATTCGCGAAGCCGAATATTTGAAGTATTCGATCATCCCTAATTATGAACGTTTTAACAGCAGGAAATTTTCACTGCCGGACTAAATCTCATGTGCCTCTGCTGGTCTGAACAATCAACCAGCTCTGATTAGCAGCTTACTGTCAATATACAATGTTCACAGAAAGCTGCTAATCAGGGGTGTGGGTGGGGTTAGCTTTCTGAGCTCTGCTACATCTAAAAACTCTGATTATGTCACAACTGCGGCACCCAGTAATCTAATCTAAGTGATACCTCGCTGGAATCAGGGTCTCTTTCTTATGCTGCTCTCAGGCCTGGTAGCAAAAGCCTGGTGACCTTTAAACACCCATGGTCACAAATATTATACTTGTACGGATGGAGTTAAGGATAATACATACCTGACTTGTGAGGTACTCTGGTACATAAGCTTCATCACATCTGCACAATGACATAATCTTATTTTATCACCTATGATCAGCAGACGTCTCCAGTCTCCAGAGTTTGTACATCAGAATATCTTGGACATGCCTCATAGATATGCATGTGGGAAACCCATTCAGAGCTGCAATATAAATGATGGGTAATACCATTTTATCACATCCGGACATGTGTCTTGCAGTAGGGCTATTCATCTTATTTGTGACATCTAACAAATTTCACTTCAGACATGACTTACTTTCAAGTGAGTCATGAATTTATTAAAACTTGGGAAATTCTATAAAACTTCACACTAAGCTCGGTGCATGTTCCATGCTGTAAGCAGCCAGGTGCTCTCCGCATTTTCCTTGAGGTAATGACTGATAAGTAATAAATGTGCTTTGGTAATAGAAACAATGTATGTGTTATATATGTTTGAATGAAACAACATTATGACAGCAGTGAGGTTTCCGGGAACATTTCACGTGGCATTTCATGGGGACTTTTAGGCCATGTTAACGCGAAACAGGACTTGAGTAAGTTATGAAATAAGTGGTGGGGGATTCCATCTGTTCTGTGAGACTTTCACAACCCCATAAACGCGACAGGTACTTCACAGAAGATGTTCAGTCATGGATAATATAAGAAGGAAATAACATGGTATCTGTGTCATCACCCTCTAGTAGAACAGATCTCAACTATAGGGTTAAATGCAGAGATTGGCTAACATGGACTTCAAAGGACATCTGTCATCATTTGGTCACAGAGATTTTAAAAGGAAGTATATGTAGATGCCATTGAGTAGCAGTCAACCATCAGTTTGTATCTATCTGTCTATCTGTCTGTCTATCTATTAATCAACTATTTATCTATTAATCCTCTATCTATCTATAAATCCACTTTTTATCTATGTATCTGTCTATTAATCTATTATCTATCTCTCCATCTACCTATTACTCTATTTATGCATCTATTTATCTATTAATCTATTATCTATCTATATCTCCATCTGTTATCTATCTATCTCTCTATCTATTAATCTATTATCTATCTATCAATCTGGGGTGCCCCTGAGGCTTCAGTCACCACAGAGGTACTGCTCCTCAGCCAGAGGTGTGGTATTCCATCCTGGGTAAGGAGGAGGTCACAACCAGTTTACGCAAAGCATAACACCCTCACTCAGTAACACCTCATCAAATATGGCAAGAGCATGATTATACCCGAAGTCAAGTCGGGGATTGGGGACTTACTAGTGGGGACAGATTCATTCAGTCAGTGGTGGAGTGTGGAGAAAGAAGGAAAGGAATAGTGGAGGAGCAAAGACCCGAGGCCTGGAGCTGGTACCGCTCGGCCCGGGCACAGATAGAAGAGGTCCTAGAGACTATGGGAGTTAATCTTCCGTGGCCTTGTTCCACATATAATCTACAGGTTGAAGGACTTGGTCGCAACATGTGGACTGGTCACTAGGCTAGCGGAGAAGAACCTACGTACTCCACTAGCAAAAGCAGTGGCTGAGGTGACTTCAAGCACCGAAGCCACATCCGCACACAAATTCGCTAGAGGTTGACCCAAAAGGACCAAGGGATAGAGCTTCCCGCTACCCAACAGGGTTCAGTGAACGAGGGTGCAAGGCAGGAGGGCGAAGCAAGTGCAGGAAGACGACCAAGAAAGGTACACTTAAGAAAGGTGCACTGGACTTGACCTCCAAACTACCCGGGATTGGCTGCAAGCCCATCACAGTAAAGCCCAAGCACTCCAAAGGCAGTCACTGGCATGTCATGTTACCCTGGAACCTGCTACAGTGAGTAAACTAGCTTGAGACTGCATCCCTGTGTCGCTCCATTATTATCTTGTGCCTGCCATCATAGAGTACTACCACCCCCATCTGTCCTGGGGCCAAGCTTTACATGTGGAGAGCTACACCATCTAAGCTGAGTCACCAACAGCCCCAGGAGCCTCCATCTTGCAGCGGCGGCACCTAACTTGCCGCCTACCACAGGTGGCATAACAAATAAACTGTGATCATCCCCTTCCTATTCCCTCAACGGCACCGCCGGGGTCACGGAGCTTGACCATGCCACCGCGGCACCCCAGGAGCAGAACCGCTGCCCGGTAACGAGTCACCCCAGGCCCCGGTATGGGCATCTCAAATCCACTATTTATTATCTGTCTACCTATCATCTATCTATCTATAAATCCACTATGTATCTGTCTATTATCTATTAATCTACTACCTATTATCTGTCTACCTATCATCTATCATCTATCTTTCTTACTATCTGTCTGTCCATCTCATTTTCCCCCAAGCCGAAATACAGCAACAAGCCAAACCTGGCATTCTCACAATGGGGAAGGCAAACTGATTTTATCCTGCAAAAGATGCTTTGAAAATCAATACCAATATCTGAGCCAAATTTTAGCACTGGACAAGATTTCTAATGTGCTTTGTTACCACTAGACCAAGCCTTTTTGAAGCAGAAATTACATCTTGGGCTCCCCAAGGTTGAAAAGATTTTTTTGGGGGTTCCCCTGCAGTAATAAAGTTGGGAATCTGCCTGTTCAGGTGAGATATCCTGCCTCCTGAATCTGCGGCGGGGGCATCGGTGACATGGCAGCCAGCACTCCATCATCTGCACGGGTTGTGCAATTTGTACTCTATATATGGCAGATAGTTGTTGAACGCTCCTAATGAATGAATAAGTATTCAGCATTCACAGTAATACAATCTTGAAACTTTTGCCTTTATATTCACAAATGTAAACAGTTTATATAGAGCAAGGGCAGGTATGGTTCAGCCCAGTAACCGAATAGCAAGATAAAATGTAAATTCAGTCATTTTCGAAGCTGAACTTTTATTAGAGAAAGTTTATGCCTGCATGGCCGTGTTAGTCCACCGTTCCACCTTGGCCTGAGGTTTTCAGACATTGTAAGGAGCTGTTTAATTATACTGATGCTGATCTATTTACTTACCTTGACCTTAGACAATTAGATGATGAGATGGTTTTGTAGTCTGATATGTATGATAGACAGTATAACACATCATGTTTAGTGCTAGGAATGGGATCATTAAAGCACCGTTTCAGCATTTGTTTTTATCTTAACCACTAGAGTGGGGCTTCTACTATAAGGTTCCTATACCTACGCTTATACTCACCCTCTTGTACTTTCACCTTATTTCGGCATCCTTGCGGTTCCACAGCGCCATCTTGTTACCTCAACTTCTGCCTGGCTGAAAGTCAGATCTTACATCACAATCTCTCAAGTATAAGTCTATGAAAGCGAGAACGAGGATCTCATAGACTTGCATTGAAGAATGACCTCCAGTGTCCTCAATGAAACACTGCAGTTGCTGGCAGGTCACAATCTACCTGAGGCCGACCGGAGTAAATATGAAGACACCAGAAGGGTAATTATATGAATAGAGTCAGGGAACTTAGATTAGAAGCACCCCTCTAGTGAAATAAAAAATCAACGCTGGAGATTTAGAGGGTGTAGACTCATGTGTCTTCCTTGTTCCAGACCATGCAGACCTGTGTGTCTCCATGGTAACAGACTACAAACAAAACATTTTTGTAGTCTGATGCTTCTTGCTGTAAGTTTAAGCTTGCCTGATTCACTGTTCCTAGGTTTATGAAACTGAATATTAGGAGTTTGTTGATTCTTATTGTTGCAATAATGGAATAAAGAAAATTACGAAAAAAAACAAACCTCTATGTTTTCTCTAAAGTTTGAATGTCACCTTCATTGTGTATGATCAGGGGATTTATATCCTTATATTGCAGTTTATCTTCAACTATTTTCTATTAATTTTTATTGTGATGCACACACCTTTCTGGTCCACAGAAAAAGTTATCTTTTAACTGGACCAGATGCGTAAGTTGGCCTGGACCACTTGTGTCCCTCCCTCTCTTTGCTCTATATGAACTACAGCCCCTAGCACATTGCTGTCTCCTTCCCCCTCCCCTAGCTCGGAGAAGTTATTCCATGAGGGGATCAGCTTACCAGTTGTCTCCAGTGCTGAGGCTGAAGCAAAGCTTCTTGTATTGAAACGGCTGTAGACCGAGCGAGATCAGTGCCTTGCAGAACTGCAGGCTCCAGATACTGAGACACAAGTGCATCTGCTAGCTGTTAATACTTGGCAGAAGGATTTTCTTCCTCTAGGATAGTTTTGACATTGAGTTACTAATAATGTTTGTCAGCTACTTGATTTTAAGTTTCCTCTCCTTTCAAAAAGCCATTCTTGCCCGACCTGGGGGAGAGGTAAGTCACATTTGGTCTAGTGTGATGTGCTTGATATGATATAGTTGTTAATGACCTTACTGTGATGTGTTTTGCTGAATGACAAAAAGTTGGTCATTTTAGATATTATATAATACTGGGAATTAAATGGTTTAAAGTTTCTCAAACTTCTGCGCAACACATACTTATGTGTATGACTATGTATTGTAATGTAAAGTCTCATTATTAATGGGGTAACATTGTGATCTTTCTCATATGGGTCACATTGGGATTATATTTTATGTTAACCTCCATGAAAATAGAACTTTATAAATTTAGGGGCATAATTAAAAAAATAATACATGATCGTATTGATACGATGTTTCCCGGTAATAGCCATTTATCAAGTTTTGGGTTTTTTTTAACATTTTTTATATAATGCTATTATATTGAATAGTTGAATAATAGTTTATACACTTAGAAAGCAAATGATAACTTGTCCATATGAGATCTAACTTTACTCAAATCTCTTACTTTATTGCTTTATTTTATTTGCTTGTTTATAATGCTTTTATACCAGTTTGGTAGCAGCGGTCAGCAAGTGGTCAGTGGTCCGCTAAATCAGTGTCACTACCAACAAAGGTCATGTTCTTTCATGTTCACAGTGATCTATTAAACATCATGTCTCTGTATCATGTGCTCTAAGTTGTTGAATCACAGTGGTTACTATGAGAAATGTGATATACTACCGCTAACCTTTGTATCATTTGACATTATTTAACACGTCATCATCTTGTATTTAATTATTAGTGATCGTAATGGTAAACACCAATGAATCGATCAATCGATTGATATGATGTATTTGGAGTAGTACTGACATCTGTATATTCTTGTGTTGAACATTGGAGATCCACCAAATTGTGACATCTTTTATAGATGCAAGATTGTGCCACAAATGTTAATTTGGAGCAAAAAAACATTTCTGCGAAAGTGTGCAGTGCTGTCAAAACACGTAAATGACTTTTATAGGTACACAACCATGGCAACATAGTGCACTCAACGGGCCTGTTAAGTCTTTATCTTATGCTTGTTTTAATAAAAATTAATATAATATTGAGAATTATAGGGTTGGGCCATGATTAATGTGGTTGGCTGCAAGTTGTGTAAGAATTAAACACTGTAATTTATTATACACTCTGATAGATCCAGTATATACACTGTAATATATCCATCTGGTTCTACCAGCCAGACCACAACTTCCTTATAAAATGGAGTGGCCATTTCTCCAGTGGAGGGCCAGTTCAGGTCATTAGCAGGTAAGAGTGTCTCAAGCTGCATTTTAAACTAAAAGTGGTTTGAATCCCTCAGATATAAAAAAATATAGTTATAGATGTGGTTTTACAACATCAGCAAAACGCAGCCACATCTGGTGCAACTCACATTATACAGCTCCATCATCTAGTGAGTGATGATCATGGTTTAGTCAGTATGAAACTTGTGCAAAAGTTCACAGATTTCTGAGGATCTACTAGCTTTCCCAGTGTCTCTTTATATTAGAAGACCCAACGCCACCCCATAGTCTTCATCTCCTACTAATAAGAAGAGGTTTCTGGGTTGCCGGCACTTAACGAGGTTTGCTGAGCTCAGTTCCAGCAGCCAGGGACTACCGATGTGGCCATTGGACCTGGGTGCTGGTAATCTTTTTGCTCAACTCTAGTCAGTTTAATGTCTTAGGAATGTTTAAAGGGAACCTGTCAGGTTCCCTATGCCCTTTAACCCAGCCACATTGATACCTATGTGCCCAAATTTATTCCCTAACCAGCACTGTATAATTCTATTTACTTATATAAATGTTTAAAAAGAAACAAAACAACCCACTTATTAACTGTGCACCTTGCTTTCCGTATGCTAAGTAGGGCCTAAAATACTTGCACGGGCGTTAGTTCCCCAGACTACTGTAGTCGGTCCTCTTTCCATGTTATCATGCTCCTTTCTGTGTGATAACATGATTTCCATGAGCCAATATCGCCGTCAGCTAATTGAACTCTCGCGCATGTGCGCGGCTTATTTCGGCTTCATCAGTGTACTTCAGACGCAGGGTGGACACTTCCCGGCTTCATCAGTTGCACTGCACATGACTGAAAGTTCGGAAGAGGCTCACATACACATCTTCTTAACTGCCGGTGATGTGTAGTGCACCTAATGAAGCCAGGAAGCATCCACCCTGCTTCTGAGGCGTACTGATGCAGCCAAAATGAGCCGCGCTCATGTGCAAGATTTCCAGGGACTGGCAGTGATTCTGGCTTATAGAAATTATGTTATCACACCCACAGGAGCATGATAACATGGAGGGAGGGCCGACTAGTCTGGAAAAACAACGCCCCTTCAACTAGTCAAGGCCCTAATTAGCATAGGAAAGAGAGCTTTAGAAGTCTTTTTTTTATATTAGTGAATAGCATTATACAGGGCTGGTTAGGGAGGGAATTTGGCAAACGGCTATGAATGCTGCTGGGTTGGAGGGCATGAGGGACTTGATGGGTTCTCTTTAATAAAAACTTTGTTGGCCCGACACTCACTCAAAATGACAGGCAATTAGGGCCCTGTTGTCACAGCCCTAAATAATGTGTTTTACCATTCAAAGGAGTTTTACAGCTTGTGAGAAAATATTACTGCCGCAAGCAGTGGTTATAAGAAAAAAATACAAGAAGGGAAACATTTTCTTTTTTTATATACTTAGTTTGGGAATCCACTTGCCAACTGGTGCTGCTTGTTCCATGGTCACCACCAGACTGCAAGCTATGAAGTCCTAACCTTGAGTCTACTGATCTTGCATCCATTCAGTGACCACAAGTGGTCAGATGGTCATGATATATATATAGATATATCTATATATCAGTAGAGACCAAAAGTTTGGACACACCTTCTCATTCAAAGAGGTTTTTTTTATTTTCATGACCCTAAAAATTGTAGATTCACATTGAAGGCATCAAAACTATGAATTAAAACATGTGGAATGCAATACTTAAAAAAGCGTGAAACAACTGAAAATATGTCTTATATTCTAGGTTCTTCAAAATAGCCACCTTTTGCTTTGATTACTACTTTGCACACTCTTGGCATTCTCTTGATAAGCTTCAAGACGTAGTCACCGGAAATAGTCTTCCAACAGTCTTGAAGGAGTTCCCAGAGATACTTAGCACTTGTTGGCCCTTTTGCCTTCACTCTGCGGTCCAGCTCACCCCAAACCATCTTGATTGGGGTCAGGTATGGTGACTGTGGAGGCCAGGTCATCTGGCGTAGCACCCCATCACTCTCCTTCTTAGTCAAATAGCCCTTACACAGCCTGGAGGTGTGTTTGGGGTTATTGTTTTGTTGAAAAATAAATGATGGTCCAACTAAACGCAAACTGGATGGAATAGCACGCCGCTGCAAGATGCTGTGGTAGCCATGCTGGTTCTGTATGCCTTCAATTTTGAATAAATCCTCAACAGTGTCACCAGCAAAGCACCCCCACACCATCACACCTCCTCCTCCATGCTTCACGGTGGGATCCAGACATGTAGAGTCCATCCGTTCCCCTCTTCTACAAAGACACGGTGGTTGGATCCAAAGATCTCAAATTTGGACTCATGAGACCAAAGCACAGATTTTCACTGGTCTAATGTCCATTCCTTGTGTTCTTTAGCCCAAACAAGTCTCTTCTGCTTGTTGCCTGTCCTTAGCAGTGGTTTCCTAGCAGCTATTTTACCATGAAGGCCTGCTGCACAAAGTCTCCTCTTAATAGTTGTTCTAGAGATGAGAAGGTGTGGCAGAATAGTAGTGCTCAATGAGTGGATTCCTGAAGTGGGTAAATCTTCTTTTCCTCTTATCCCTATTGCTTGCCACTGTCATTTTTTTACATAAGCTAAAATAAACGCTTTAAAGTGGTTATCCACTACTGGATAATCCCTTTTCACTGTGCTAAATAAAATAAAATTCATTACGTTAATTATGTTCACTGTCTACCTTCTGACACTCTTTGTCATGTCAACACTGCAGCCTATCAGTGACAGTTGATAGGCTGCAGACTTCGCAGTTTCACCAGAGAATATTCACTTTGATGGAATTGTGAAGGCTGCAGCCATTCATTTGGGGGCATTTAAAAGGGATTGTCAACTACTCTAAGCAATTCAATAACTCAATAATAATGACATTATTTATGTTATTAATTGGAGTCTTTCCATAACAAGAGTTCTGGTTCAACAGTGTGATACTCTTAGGTGATAGAGTGAGTGCACTGATCAGTGGGGTAAATGGGCATTGACAAAGGGCCCTGTGCACTATCACATGTAAACTGACAAATATAGACAAGAGGGCCCAAAGAGGTACCCATGTCCATAATTGACGTAGAATAGGTTCTGCCACAATACTAGCTACAACTGATCAGTTTGTTCCATTCTCTACCTTATATTTAGGGACATCACATTTGTTTAGTGACATCACTGGCCTAATACCAAGAGCCAACAGCAATCTTAGTGCAACAAATTTCAGGAGAGAATGTAACAAAACCCTGACTTTTAAATTTGATCTTTCCTTTAAATGTATATAAAAGCAACCATGTTTTAATTCATATATGCAATAGAGCAGTTCACAAACTTTTTTTTATGTTGTCATTTTGGTGAACTTTTTTTTATTAATTATTCCTATTTTTTTTTAAAAAAATTAAATACTATTCATACACAGTGGGTTGTAAAAATTCATGCTAAATCTAGTAACATGTTCATTCATTCTTTGTCATGTGGACGCTAAGTATCTGTTATGTTCTTGTCAAAAACTAGAAACTAGGAAGAAACAAGTGCATTAAAGTGAGTAGTTCTGGTGCATATTTCTAATCCCTGCCTAGCAGTCCATGTATCTAGTAGCATAGATAAAGAGATCTTTAGAAAAAGTATTTCTAAAGATCCTTTATGATATGCTAATGAGCAAAGGGATTAGTCCCAAGGGCATTATTTACCTAGACTAGTCCACCCTCTTAGCATGTTAGCACATGCCATTCAATGTTCATTACCCAGCGCCATAAGTGGTGATGTGCGTACCTGTGTCTGCTGTCACTACCTCTCAGACACCGGGATAAGGGTCAGTGCACATGATCGGAAGTCTCAATGTCCGGTCATGCGCACTGGGCGTCTCTGAAGCTGGGACGCGTACACCCAGTTTCATAGTGTGCATGACTGGAAGTACGATGATTTCTTTTCACGCGCACTGACCCTTAACCCAGTGACTGAGAGGCGGTGACAGCGGACACAGGTACGCACATCACCATTTATGACGCTGGGCAATGAACATTGAATAGCATGTTAGCATGCCCCTGTGGGCGTGCCAACATTCTAACAGGGCGGGAGTAGTCTGAGGAAATTAACGTCCTTGCAACTTATCCCTACGCTCATTAGCATATGATAAAAGACCTTTGGAAATACTTTTTCTAAAGATCTCTTTATGTATGCTACTATAGCCTCGGACAGTTAGGCAGGGATTAGAGATATGCACCCTGAACCGCTTGTGGTTTTTGCTGCATGATGGACCTGACAGGTTCCCTTTAAATATGTTGATGCTCTAACATTTTGACTTTCCAAAGAGCATTTCAAATCTCTACTTAAGACTCTGATGATAAGCTGTATGTAGAAATGTATTTCACATGATTATGGGTAGGTAATGCTTACCGACAGGGGAGTAGATATTATTGGTGCAACTTGTGAAACCGCAGAGGGTCCCAAGAGGTAACGGAGCCAAATTTCCACCTCCAAAGCAGATAGAATTGTGCATTATGGTGAGCTGTTAGACCTCAAAGGGTCATATGTTGTTCATGCACAGGGCTCCTCTTCTGTCTGTGTCCGCTCTTGCTTTCTTATGATCCTTTTCAGCCATTGCAGCAGAAAATGTTTAGCCTCAAAAGAAATTTTAAATATGAAAAGGCTTTTCTATAAAGCCCATAGATTGTTGTCTCCATTATACGTAGTACTATATGTGTGCTACAGCAGAACTAGCTCTAGGCATATCAAGGCTCTTAGACAAAGTCATAATGTGCCGACCCAGCATAAACCACGTTCAGAACACAAATAGTAGTGAATCTCTCCATCAGCCTAGGTTTGTTCTGTGTTGTCCACCTTGTAGTACTTTATTGTTTTGATAAATTACAATTTACCATGAGCCTCTCAGTTTAGACATACAATATAAGAACGACTAGACTAATGTGAAAGTAATATACAGGCAGTGTAGTAAAGTAGAGAAAGCAAGAAAAGTATAGAGTAAAAAAATAAATAAAACTTAGAGGTCCTTTCACCAGCTTTCGAATGTTTAATTAACCACATCATGTATAAAATAGATTTGTATTTTTTCATTTTTCCTCTACGTTGTGGAGATATAAGCTTGTAAAGTTTAATTTCTAATTTCCTTTTCAGCCAAAAGGACGTTAACAGAGATTCTTCTTTGCAGGTGTTTTTTTATTCCACTGCTTGACGATGACCAATTATAAGTAGGACAAGAGACAAACAAAAGAAAATACCCTCAGAGAATGTGAGACCCCGGGTTATATATGTGATATGGAAAGACATGCATTGACCCACAGTCCTACTTTCCTCACTGAACTCACTGCTGGTACCTACTAAGATTACAAGCTGGGAATTTCAGTAGAGAATAGCTATGTGTCATTACATGGAACTGTCAGTGCGGACAGGGTGTGTAGAGCAGAGCTGTGTGCCACTATAAACACCTCTTGCAGGTCAGGTCTCCTCTCACAGCATTGTCAGTTTGTGGGGAGGAGAGATAGAGCAGAGCTGTGTGTTATTACAAACACCTCTTGAAAATAATTTCTCAGGGCACTGTCAGTGTGGGGGGAAGAGTAGAGCAAGGGGATGTCATTACAAGCAGCTCTCTGCTCACAATGCTCAGCTCTACTTCAATACCCTACCCCCATACTGATAATTTCTTGAGAAGAGATCTGCAAGCAGTGTATGTAATGAAGCACAGCTCTTCTCTACAGCTTTTCCCTTTTGAAATTACAGTAGGTTCCTACAGTGAGCAGAGTTGTGGGTCATTACATGACTTTCCATATCACAAAGATATAGTCAGGTCTGCTAACAGTGTCTTATTTTTCCCCTGCATGAAGACTACTTCTTATAATTGGTCAATTTCATGCAGGGAAAAAATGAAATGCCTCTAGAGAAGAATTTCATCAACTCAACAAGCTAATATCTCCATAATGGAGATGAGAACTAAAATTATAAACAATCTGTTTAACTCAGCTCTTCAGCCACTATTACATGTGGCCAGTTTAACTTGCAAAAACTGGTGACTGGTCCTCTGTAAAGAAGCCCTGTCATTAACTTTTTTTCTCTTAATCTATGTATATATGTATGTAGTGTACAGTCAGTATATATATTCACCTACGTCCATCTTCTTAATTTCCAGCGCTGTTCTGCTCCTCTTCTGAATGATGTCACCGCTCTTTAGATTCTCAGAATTATGCTACGCTCTGCGTGACCTAGAAGTGGCTTTTACAATGTAAGCCTATAGAGCATCAGAATGAGGTCTCATAGGCACACATTGTAAAAGAGACTTCTGCATCTCGCATTGAGTGAGCCGCATAGTTTGAGGAGCAGTGACGTCACTCAGAATAGGAACGGAACGGTGGTGGATACCGGAGAGGATAATGGTAGGTGAGTATATTAGCACACTGAGTACATTACATGCGCATACACATAGTTTAAGTTCATGGGAGCACTTCTTTAAGGCAGGGGAGGAGGGAGTGCTTCTTTAAGGCAGAAGAGGACATACCATTGGTGCAACCTGTGCAGCCGCAAAAGGACCCAAAAAGTACAATTACAAAGCAGATGGATTTGTACATTTATAATGAGCTATTGGACTGAAAAGGGCCCATGTATTGTTCTTGCAGTGTGGCCCTCTTCTGTCTGTGTCCACTTCTACTGTTAGGTAAGAATATATATTTAGGCTGTGCTCACACAAGCGTATGTTCTCTAAAAGAGACAATAGGATCGATTATGGTAAATTATGGTAATGGCACTTGGATCAAACTGTGATCAGAGTTTGGTCCAAGTGTCAGTTTGTGTGATCCTCTTCTCTCGGAGGAGAGAATCGGATCACAGGTGAGAAGATGTAGACCAAAATTTTTCCATCTTCTCGATTCTTTGAAACTGCACTTGAATGTCATCTGAGTGCAGTCTCATGAATTCTATCCATAGACTGAATAGGTGAGCCCTTAATTATTTTTTTATGTAATGAAGAAATGCTATCTATATTAGACTCTCTTCAATATTAAATAAAATACTGAAGCTGAAAGCTGTGCTAGGATTTGTAGTTCCACAGTACCTGGAAAGCAGCATGATGCCTCTAAACTAATATACAGTTACGACTGTTGGCAACAAAAGACTAAGCACCACTTATTGATTTCAGTCTTAAAACGTAAATACTCAGTGTTAGCTGCTTTCACAGTTTCTAATCCTTCTTGAGCGAATCCTTAGTGGATATTTCTAATTCTCACCCGCTACCTATAGATACAATCCATAGATGCTATTAGGAGGAAATTTAAAGCAGCTCAGCAGTAGTATGTTACCACATGTTACAGTAACTCCAGGAAGAAAAGGCTGTAAAAAGAGTTACAAGCTAATCTGGAAAGGAATTGTCACAGTGGATGTCTTGTAGGCATATAGGTTTTACTCTAGAGTCTGTAATGCTTAACATATGGCACACACACTACCTTTTTTATAGTGCTGTGGAAAAGTAAAACTGGCATAACCTCTCTCCAAAAAAACAGTTACTGTTTAATGGCCACATGGGTATTCAGGAGAAACTCCATTTTTATTGAACTCAGAAATGCATTGCGTTATTACAAAAACATTTCTGTAGTATATTGTGCTGTGAAATCAGTCTGTATGTTGTAATATATATCTTTTATATAAGTCTGTGTACATGTCAGCCGTCTAGCACAGCAATATCAGAGGATATAAGATCTAAATAACAAACTTTGCACATCCGGTTATAAATGCTTCTAATATTCTGTCTAGTCTAGAGCAGAAACGGTTTTACATGGATTCTTATTTCTGAGGACAAAGGAACAGTAGGGTAATAAAATAGTGTTTTCGTGCCAAGTGAAAAGGCTTCTACCTAGACTGCAGTTGGTATGGGGTAAAACTTAAATATATCAACATAAAACGGTGATGTTTGATGGTTCTGTGTTACAGGATCCATAGATCATGTTCTGGCCCAGAAAGTAGACACTTCTACATTCACTGGAGTAGAAAACTTAGCTGCGCTATATGGAAACCCATGTAATGCAGCCCAACGCAACCCTACAATTGATTTGAAGAATTTAGTCCCGGAGCCAAGTCAGTGGATGGGAAGCCTGAGAACCACCTCCTACATCTTGGCATCCTTGGCTCTTCTCTTGATTAGCTGGTCTGGCGCAATGTCTTGTATTTGTCTTGCCTCGGCTATGGCATGAAGCCATGCTGGCTAATAAAAAGAAACCGGCGTCTTTTTATTAGCCAGCCTGACTTATTGACTTGACAACTGGAATGGATCCTGAAAATCAATTCACACCAAGCCTACCAGTCATACTTGAAAAAATCTCTTAGAGAAATTCCATTGAAGTTTAGGCTCACACAACGTTATTATTTTCTTATAACTCTTTGTGCTTGCTTTCTCTGAAGTATGGAACTGTCGCGCCCAGGGATATGGGGTAATCTGTCCACCTCCTTAGTCTACACTGTACTGACTACTGTCCACAGTCTTCCCCCCCCCCAGCTGGTCAACTAGTGGACTGATTTGGCTCCACCTCTAGGCGGCCATCCATTGGTCCGACCCTAGCTAAGTACCATTGTATGGGGGATTGTTGGGGAAAAACTGGGATTACCTTGGTTTTTGCTGTTACCGGCACTGGGTCTCCGGGTCCCTAGGGGTTAGGCCCTGCATCCCAGTGGGGATGCAGTACCTTGTAGCTCCCTGATGGCTTCAGGGGTACTACAGAACCTTATTTGTATAGGTGATTATGAGCAGTGATGGGTGAGCACTAAAATGCTCGGGTGCTCAGTCCTTGGGTCTAGCAGGTCAGATGCTCTGAAAGTGCTCAACCCGAGTAACGAGTATAAAAGAAGTCACTGATTGGGCAGTTCAGCTCTCCTCTCACATTCAACCAGCCATAGACAGAGCATTTACGGTGGGAGAATATTTTTGTTTGTTGGAATACACTACATCTGAAAACATTGTTTTAACTGCCAGTGACAGCCTTTCAGAGATTGCAAATGGCTCTCACTTGGGAGCCGGCTCACATCATACAGTGAAGCAAGTCTGTGCTTTGTGTTTCAAGAACGAAATGTCCAAGCACCCGTGATACTCGGACAAGTGCCCGAACTTCCCAATGGAGTACTGAGCACGCTCGGCCATCTCTAGTTATAAGCATAAAAACACCTCTTGAGCCAGATAGACCATGGTAATTTACCTTATTGTTCAGTTGAACTCATAGATCATGTAATCAAATGGAATAGCGTAAACTAACATAATTAAGTAAATATTGAACTGTGCGGGAATATTGTTAGTGTGGTATTTCATTACTGCGTTTGTATAGGAGCTAATTGAGGCACCAATTATACAAGCTAATTGGTGGTCATTCACTGACCTGTTTAGACGGCCAATGCACAGATTGCTGATACATAAAATGCAATATAATGTTAGTAGCAGCACATCACCTGTTTACATGGAGTGATGTGTTGCCCACACCCATAATTTTTATACTGGCATAAAAATAATCACACACTGATAGTTCGTATCAAACATACCTACAAAACACTGATGACTAATGGCTTCACTAAGGGCCATTAGAGGCATTATTATATAATATCAGGAAATGAAATATATAGACCATGATGTATAACTGGAGTTTAGAGTTAGGAGAATCGATATACAGGACTCTGGTCCATAAGTCATGTCAGCAAATTGTGACCATTGATTGGAGCCATGCCATTTTCCTCTTACCTTTTGGGAGCCATGCCATTCTCCTCTTACTTTTTGGGAGCCATGCCATTTTCCTCTTACCTCCCGGGAGCCATGCCATTCTCCTCTTACCTCCCGGGAGCCATGCCATTCTTTTCTTACCTCCCGGGAGCTATGCCATTCTCTTCTTACCTCCTGGGAGCCATGCACTTCTCCTCTTGCCTCCCAGCATTTCTAGCTTTTCTTTTGATGAACCAGGTTGGAGTGACATCATTAATGCAGTGAGATGAACACCCGACGTTGAGCCAGCCCACTAATTAAAAGACAATTCGAGAGTCTCTGGAGGTAAGAGGTGAATTGTAGACCTCCTGTCTATCGGTCACAAATTACTAATTTGGCCGATAGACCAGATTCCTGCAAATCAATTTTCCCAGCCCCACTGGAATCACATAAAGCATGTGACTATTGTTGACATGATATCTTTACTTGGCCTTTTTGGCTTTTGTTTATTAGAACACATTTTCCTTCCTTTTTAATTGAATACTTATGACTGGCAGGGACATTTCTCTTTTGATTTAGAATATCTGTAAATGGACCTATTGATGGATCCAGAATTAAACAAGGTTAAATCTCACTGTAGTGAAGACATTTCTGAAGACCTCCATTGACAGCCTGTACAATGTTTAGACTATCATTTCCCAAGCGGCCAGAGTAGAGATATTTCTGGTCACAGGTTGAGTACAGTTGATGTAGATATGGAGACAATTTCCTGTGGTTTAACTGAAGTCAGGTTCACCTGTACCAGAAGTAGAACGCATTACTCCTACCGTTCTACGCCTACGCTTTAATGTTGACTGTGTCAGCAAATATTTAACCTTTAAGGATAGAGATTCCATCTGGTCCAGTCCTTTGCACTCAACACCTTGTTACCCTGTTGTTCTCTAACACCTGATCTCTCTCTGGGGACCAGCATGGTTTTCAGAATCACAGACTCCACTCTTTGCCTAAAAATAAAAGGGTGTAGATTATTGTGTAAAATTATATTCAGTTCACTGAGGAGCAAGTGATGACTTGATGAAAGACATTTAAACTTCATACATTACCCCACCTTTATAAAAACAAGCGTACCACTATGTTACACTGTACAATACTTCGTTTTCATTCTTTCTCTAAGTTTATTTAGCTTAGTTTGAACTGCACTTCCAAATAAGTCATTGAGCTCAAACTAAGGAGTTTCATCTGTGTAAAAAGTGCAAAATGGAACATTTTAACCCTTAACTGACTGTCATCTGTAAATGGAAGTCTACTTTTACTGAGTTATTTTTACATTTTGACTTTTGAATGTGTAATCCAATCTCATGTATTTATATAATATGTAAAGAATAGGGCATGCACTTCCAACACTGCAAATGGAGAGATCAAATTGTATGCATAGCTTCTATGGGAGTGAATTGACAATATTGTGCATGCACATCCAACTCTTTATTCACAGTATCTTAAGGCAAGGTGCTATTTTTGAGATGTTTGCCGATCCTAGCAATGGACCCCACATCTATCAAACAGATATGATAT
Organism: Anomaloglossus baeobatrachus; assembly: GCF_048569485.1. Lineage (NCBI taxonomy): Eukaryota > Metazoa > Chordata > Amphibia > Anura > Aromobatidae > Anomaloglossus > Anomaloglossus baeobatrachus. The sequence goes on from NC_134356.1 coordinate 473,084,843, forward strand.
ATCCTGTAGAATTGTAATAAATATCTAATATGGGAATACGCTTTAACTGCCGTTTACTGTCATAGTTTAGAGTGTAAAAAAAGAAGACAAGTGCAGTAGGTGGCCATAAGAATGTCTACTGAACCAAACATCTAATGTATATGGAGCTGTCCTGACTCTCAATCATTGGCAGATGGCAGGTGTAATACAATATACATGATCCTTTTCTTCTTAAAGAGTTTATCCACCACTTAAACAATTCCTTTATAAGTGCTATATTCTCCAGTGTAAAATAAAATTTACAGATACCTTCCATTCCAACGCCATTCCAATGATGTTGACTCCTTGTTTCCCAGGGCTCAAGTGACGTTTTCATATTCTATTTGAGAGCTGCAACCAATCAGCAGCCGCTAATGGGCTGCAGTTCTCATATTTCCTTCTAAAGTCCGAGGTTTGTTCAAAGGGATTGTGAGGAAAGCAACCAATTAGTTGCTGATCGGCTGCAGTGCTCACATGGCATAACAATGTTCACGAGCCCTAGGAAACTCAGCAGCAAATTTACTGGTGTTTGATGCAGGTATCTGTTATTTTTATTTTACTCTAGAGAAAATAGAATTTATGACGGGATTGTCTGAATAATGGACTACACCTTCAAGGAAAATAAGCCTTGAGAATTTTTTGATTGTGGCTCTCAGTGAGAACACATGCACACTTGATGGAGCTGAGCTTGCATGTGTATGGGGTAGTCAGGAAGAATAGTTTTCTAATATATATGGACATCTTTATTGTTAATTTACCATGTGTATATTATACTTTATGCCTGTTCCTCTTTGATTTAAAAAAACAAACCAACCCCCCGCCCGAAAGGAAACTAAAGCCTTTTGATTATATTCTAATAAACATATGACTCGCCCACCCCAGCGCTATGGGACACCCGGTGCTGGGCCGGACTAGTCCGGGGGTAGTCAGTGGTGGCGGGGCCCGACTCCGTGGCCCTGGTGGGTGTCAGTTTAAATATGGCTGGTGACTTGGGGTTGGAATAAAGTTTGTGTTCGTGACGCCACCTGTGGTATGCGGCTATTAAGCCGCCGCTGCTGTATAGGGCCTCCGGGGCTGTTGGAATGGCAGCTAGGATGGTCCTGCTCCCCACAGGTGGAGCAGTACACCGGGGCAACAGTTGGTGTTCATGAGTCTATGGTGTGAATAACACGGTGCAGAGCCGACAGGCAGTGAAAGAAACAGGCACAAACAGTAGTCTCTTTACCTTCTCCTCTTTTACTCGGCAGCAGTTTAGTCCAGGGAGACCGTCACAGATGGTAAAGATGGTCTGGCCGGCCTGGAAGTGCCTGGGGGTGATCTTTGGCCAGTTGAGTATGAGGCCTACTCCCTACTCTTTCTTTTCTTTACTATTATAGGACCCTGCACTCTGAATTTAGCAAAGGCCCTCCTGCTGCTGGTACCAGTGGTTCGTCCCTTGTTCTGTGTGGTAGACTGCGCAGGCCCTCTCTGGTGCTTCTCTGCTGGAGTCCACACCGGGCCCTGGGGATGCAGCTGTACCTTCAGATTGCTTCTGGGCCAGGGGGCTTGCAGCTCTCCTGCCCTCCGGATTCGGCTACCAGGGAAGGATTTTATACCCTGGCAACCACAGACTCCGATGTCCGAGTCTCTTCTGTGCCTCTCTGCACTTCTTGCTTCACTGGGCCAAGCTATTCCAGCTCTAGCCCCCAGTTCCACAAGGCAGCACTACTCTGCGTCTGTTCTCTTTGCTTCCTTTCTACAGACTGAACACTACTTCCTCCCTCAGGTCAGACTTTAGGGATGCTCCCTGGAATTCCAGGTTCAGAGCTCCCCCTGCTGGCTGGAGGGAGAACTGCGTTGGATGTTAAACTTACTGACCAATAGATCTCCCAATTACCTCCAGGCTCAGCATTAACCCTTTGGGAGGGCAATGCTGTTGTGGCGACCAGGTCCTGGGGCGCCACACATACGCAATTCTGAATTAATATCTCAGGAGCTTGTTGGCACAGACTTTCTGGTGCCTTAGATTCTACTTATGAAAACTAGGGCATGACTGCCAACACTTATCACTTTAAACTGAATACAAAAAAACATGGGCTTACAAAATAAAATTGAACATTTCGGTACCCAACATGTAGTGTCCTTAGCTCCTCCTTTTTATTTTTTTTTTTATCTTGACATACTCTTTGTAGTATCTGTACATTTTGCCTTTACCAGGCACTCTGCCCCCTGGGAATATGCCTACTGTGTCCATAGATAAATTCACACCATTGATTGTAATAAATCATACATAATTTCTTGTTATATCTAAAATTTTGGAATTTCACAATTTTTCTACTGTATGTTGCAAAACATTTTAAGATGATTGCAAAAATTCTAACATGATTGAAAATTCTTGAAATAGGCACAACAATGTGCTCATATAACCCTTGATTATACTACAAACATGGCACTACCAAAAGTCTATCATGAATAATGTGAAATGGATATATTGATTGGGGGATAGGCTCAAAGAATTTCTTCTTATCTTGGAGATTGCAAATTAACAACCCACTCCCAAAATACAAATACTCTTCTAGGGCCCAATTTTTTCTATATGCAACCCAATACAATAGACTAAGTGCCAAAGCAAAATATCTGTTCTTTGTACAAAATCAGTAATTTTTCTTCCCTGTAATGTATAGCTGAAAAGAAAGACAAGAGTGCGTATGTAGAACATCTGTCGTAAACATTTTTCTATAAAATTTGGAAAAACTACTTTTTAATTTCAAATGTATATTTTTTAGTGGGTCCACATGCCTCTAGAATGGTCTTGCATAAAACATAAAAAGATAGTTTGAGAGTATTTTTCAACTGCTTCTCTATTTTAGGCAGCATAGGCACACCACGTACCATGCAGTCTTCTCATAGTGTTGTGTAGTTTGGGCTTTTGTTTCATAAGATGCTGTCTAAATCATCCTCTGGCTGCCTCGGAGAGAGTGGTTCCCTAGCTGCTGCTTTCAACATAAACTCTCACCACTTCAAAAACACTCCGCATCACAAGTGACCCCCATGACACTTGGCTGAGTGCCTGCCGTTTTATGGTACATTCCTAAATGCAATTCTGTACACAGTTTATCAAAATCCAGCTACAGCACTTTACACTGATTTATTTGGGTGATTAGTAGAGATGAGTGAATAAATTTCAGTGGAATCAAATTCTGCTCAAATTTTACAAAAATGTATAATCGCCAAAATGCAGATTTTTTTTTGTAATTTGCTTCCAAACGTATTCAGCAAAATGGTGGCTGCTGGGGGCCATTTTTCTCTATGAAGGTCCATTCAAAGGTTGAAAACTAAAAAAATAATTGAATTCTTACATTCATCTTACACTTTTCTAGAGCCTCCACCTCTCACCGTCACCCGTCCAGACCTCACCTCTTCTTCTGATCAAGCACTGAAATCTCTGGGCCTCAGATTAAGTTGGTACTTCCAGCTCTAATAAGGCCTAAGATAGTTCTCCACATGCACACATCATGGCACTGGGCACATCATAATGCATTGACCTCTATGCACTTGTGCACTTGTGTAAAACCTTCACGTTCGAACAGTGGTGTTCAGGAATGGATGGCATAGTAGAGGTGAGTAGTAAATATATTTTTCCATGTTAGGCCTGTTTCACACATCAGTGAAAAACAGACGTTTTTCACTGACATGTTAAAAACGCATATGTCCATGTGCTATTCGTGTCACGTGATAGCACATGGAGATAAAATCACCTGTCCCCACTCCGGCTGTCTGTGGTGCTGAACTCTTTGGCTCTGCTGTGTTTTCCCCCCGCTGCAGCTACTGCAGGGTCGGCTGTGGCTGCATACATTAATATGCATGAGAATAAGCAGCCAGCTCTGAAGCAGCAGCATGCAGAGGCTGGAGACAAGCAGCGCTTGTACGTGTTTCATGGACCACATCATAGTGAGGTCCACGGGACATCAGTGATGCCAGAAAAAATTGACTTGTCTCTGTGCGGAGCACATAGACACGCGTGTATGCCGCACAGAGACACAGTAAGTGAAAAATTCACTGATGTGTGCACAGACACGTATAAAAACTAGCACCTACGTACAAGAATCACTGACGTCTGAAACAGGCCTTACATTTATTATGCTCTATGGTCTCTCAAGGGAAATTAAATTAAGAGAGCTTAACTTCTCTGCAAATCAAATTTCCCGGGAAAATCTACACTCAAAGATGAATTTCAGCTTTGACTGATCTACTCATCTCTAGTGCTTATGTGAAGCCCCGAGAACGCTGTGTCGGTGCATTACCTTCAGGGACTCCACTCTGCTGGATCCTGTCACGGGTAGGAAATCTTCTATTTGTCGTGACGCCACTCTCAGAATTGCGGTCAGTGGGGACCGCCACTGCAGATTAAGGGATGCCTGGAGCTGATGGTGGGTGCAGTCGGTTGTAGTAGCCTCCTGAGAGTGAGGCAAGCCCCAGGGCCCTGTGTAGGTGTGTAGAACCACAAGGCGCAGAATAACTCCACACAAGCAGGATGTCTTTCAGGGGTTTTACTCACAGAAGGTGGCAGAGTGAGTAACCCGGGCGTAGCTGGGATGAACCAGGCTGGAACCAGGTATCCTTCGGGCTGACTGATGAGGGTGACTACCGACTCGCCTTCCTTAGCCCTTGGTGGTTTGGGGTAACCCCGACTTTTAGTCCCTATGGGGGTCACCCAGGGAAGTAACTGCTCCCCTCGTTTGGTTGCCGTTTGCTTGTCGCCTGGACCAGATCACTCCAGCTGCTTGCCTCCTGTGAACTATGGGCCCTAACTGTGGCTACATGGCTGCGGCTTTTGGGTGTTGTGGTGTGGGCTTTGAGGGCCCCACACCGGCAGGTTTAGCAAGGAAAGGTGGATCTATCCCCGCTCCGGGATCTGCCGCCCGTTTGGGCCTGGTACTCCCTAGCAGTCTCCTTACTTCCCACTCTGTGCTCTCTCTTTAGCTGGAGACGGGTTTCGGGTAGCACTCCTAGGTGACCGTTCTCCCCCGTCGGTAGCCACTGCGCGGGCGCTGTCAGACTGCAACAGCCCCAGGGGTAGGGGTCAGCTCCGCTCGGAGCTCCCTGGACTCTGCACTGAACCGGCTCACTGCTCCTCCTCTCCTGTTCTTGCCTACGCCACCTAGCAACCAGGCTCTCTTACCACACCCCTTGAGAGGAGATGGAGGCTTTTGGCCCCCTCCACTATTCCAGTGAAGGTGAAGGCTTTTCCCCCTCCTGGGATCCCCAGGGGTCCTCTCATAGGTACATGTGTGAGACCTGATCACTATGCGCCTGTGTAGTCACACCTCGGTCAGCCTTCTGGATTACCTGTATTGTACTGTCCCCAGCATGGGTGCAGTACTCAGTGGTGCCTGACCAGGTCAGGGGCGCCACATTCCCCCTTAGTTATCACCAGCACGTCCTCGGGCTGCAAGACAACATTTTAAAATGCATAAAACATTAAAACATGGTAAAACATTTAAAACCACCAGGTACCATACATCACCACCCTCCACCCACAAGTCCGTTAACCCACCCAAACCCTTTCACGTTGGCCGCGCCTTCAGCCACTTCTGGCAGGATGCAGAGGCGGCTTTCATGGTCTGGTGGTTTCAGGGTATACCTGGCCTGGTGAAGCCGCGCCTTCAGCCACTTCTGGCAGGATCCAGAGGCGGCCTTCACAGTTGGTGCTGACCAGGTACCCTCTTTGTGGTGGAGAGCCAGGCCCCATAAACAGGCATGCTCTCTGGTTGCAGGTAAGCCAAGGCCCTATATACGGACGTGCTCCCTGGTTGCAGACGAGCCAAGCCCCTAAACAGGCTGACTCTGGTGGTGGTGGTGCCCTCTGGTGTAACTATTTACACTGCGAGAGTTTGTGGCTATAGCCAGTTCATAGCCTTAAGGTTCATTTCTCACATTAGTTTATGTGGGCACATACTTAAACTTTAAAACGTTGCAAAAAAAAACTTCAAAACTGGTAACTTGCTTTACTTTACATGAACTTTATGCAGACTCCTCCTCACCAGGGCTTGGGCCTGTAGGGCTGCGGCACCTGTTGCTTCCTTGACCTCTTTCTTCGTCTGTGGTAGTCTCATCAGTAGGTTCTTTCTCTGTTCCTTTTCTATCTTTCCTTTCTTCTTCTGTGCCTGTGGCTTTTCCTTTAGGACATGGCGTTACATCTAGCGCATACCAGCCTCTTTCGCCTTGATGCATGGTAAACTGCACTGTGTTTCCCATTCTCAGGTTTCTTCCAGGATGTCCTCTGGGCAAGTGGGCTCTGACGTCTCGTCTATTGACAAAAATGCCCTCTTTCATACCTGATGCCACTATAAAGCCGTATACGCTCTTCAAGTTAAAGTCTTCCACAATTCCTCTACAAAGGGGTCCTCTGACCTGTGCTTTGGCTCTTCTTAGGGACCGTTTTTCTTCTAAGTCTCGGGCCATGACTTCTCTCTGCTCTGGGGATGGCGGTGCAGGGAAAAACTGGGTTCTGCTGCGGCGCCGTGTCTTGCGGGCTGGACTCTGCGAGGTACAGCTTACAAGCTCCCAGGTGAGGCCCCTGGGCAGATCTTCTTCAGCGGACGGTGTTAGGTCTTCCTCGTCCCAGCGGGAATACGGCAGCATTTCTGGCTCGGGGTATGGATCCACTGCTGGTGGCTCCTGAGTCAGCTCCTCAGCTTCCTGGCCTCCCCTCCCCCTTAGTGCTTCTGAGCACTCCTTTGGTGGCAGTGCTGGGGATGGACTTTCTTCAGCAGGCCCAGGCGGGGGGACTCTTTGGCGTAGTTGCTGCAGGGGTTGCCGGAATCCTCTTGGGGGTGTGCGGAGGGAGCATGTACTGATCCACCATCTCCTGTGGGAACTTGGCCTCCATGTCAGCCTTCAGCTGCCAGTATGCGGGGTCCTCACCTACCAGGGATTTCCTAGCAGGGACCTCCTTGGACTGGGGAGCGGTGTCTGCTCTGGCCTTGCAGGCCGGGGAAAATGGTGATGCAATCTTGTCTTGGCGGGCCGCGCCCGGCATGGCGGCGGCCTGGTCTTGGCGGGCCGCGCCCTGCATGGCGGCGGCCTGGATCGGCGTCGCTGTCGCGATGGGATCGGTGCAGGCTGGGCGTCGCTGCAGCGATCGGAGCTTGGCGGGCCGCACCTGGCGTGGCTGCGGCCTGGTTCAGCGTCTCACTTGCGGCGCGGACGAGCGTTGCGGCTGCGGTGGGGTCTCGGCGGGCCGGGCCTAGCATGGCGGCGGCCTGGGTCAGCGTCACACCCGCGGCATGGATGAGGGTCGCGGTGGCAGCCGGATCTTTGCGGACCGGACTGGGCGTTGCTGCAGGGACCGGGTCTTGGTGGGCCGAGCAGGGCATCGCTGCGGCGGCCTGAGCTTGGGGGGCTGCACCTGGCGTGGCTGCGGCCGGCTTCAGCGTCGCCGCGCCGGACGCCTCTTCAGGGGCCGCGGACGTGGCAGCAGGGGTCGGGGCACTCGCGCTGGCAGGGGCATCACTGGACTCACCCATCGGTGGCAGCATCGGGGTCTGAGTCGTCACCGCCCGGTCTGGCACTCGGCGCGCGGCTCTCCCCTCATAGGCCTGAACCGCCGCGGTCATCCACAGAAACTCCGTCCGTCCCTCTCTGATCAGCCTTCCGACCCTGGCCTCCAGTTGATCGCAGAACTCGGCGAGCTCCCGACACCACCAGGCAGCGGAGCCTGGCTCTGGGTCTCTGCATTCAGACGCCATTTTCTCTAGCAACAAGCTGCTGGCTTCTTTTCCGTTCCGCCGTCTCTGGACGCTTCCGCTCTCTTCACAAGCGAGGTCAGAACTCTGCAGGGGATCTCTGGGTAGCCACACCTCTTCGTGGGCGGCAACTTCTCCCAGCGCGGGCTGCTGTTGTTTTTCAGCGCGCTTTTCATGGTGGCAATATGGCGGCGCTTCCAATTTTTCAAGCGGACCGCCCAGGCACATGGTCACCTGTCTGAACAGGTCTAGTCCTTATCCTGTTCGTGACGCCAGATGTGAAGCCCCGAGAACGCTGTGTCGGTGCATTACCTTCAGGGACTCCACTCTGCTGGATCCTGTCACGGGTAGGAAATCTTCTATTTGTCGTGACGCCACTCTCAGAATTGCGGTCAGTGGGGACCGCCACTGCAGATTAAGGGATGCCTGGAGCTGATGGTGGGTGCAGTCGGTTGTAGTAGCCTCCTGAGAGTGAGGCAAGCCCCAGGGCCCTGTGTAGGTGTGTAGAACCACAAGGCGCAGAATAACTCCACACAAGCAGGATGTCTTTCAGGGGTTTTACTCACAGAAGGTGGCAGAGTGAGTAACCCGGGCGTAGCTGGGATGAACCAGCCTGGAACCAGGTATCCTTCGGGCTGACTGATGAGGGTGACTACCGACTCGCCTTCCTTAGCCCTTGGTGGTTTGGGGTAACCCCGACTTTTAGTCCCTATGGGGGTCACCCAGGGAAGTAACTGCTCCCCTCGTTTGGTTGCCGTTTGCTTGTCGCCTGGACCAGATCACTCCAGCTGCTTGCCTCCTGTGAACTATGGGCCCTAACTGTGGCTACGTGGCTGCGGCTTTTGGGTGTTGTGGTGTGGGCTTTGAGGGCCCCACACCGGCAGGTTTAGCAAGGAAAGGTGGATCTATCCCCGCTCCGGGATCTGCCGCCCGTTTGGGCCTGGTACTCCCTAGCAGTCTCCTTACTTCCCACTCTGTGCTCTCTCTTTAGCTGGAGACGGGTTTCGGGTAGCACTCCTAGGTGACCGTTCTCCCCCGTCGGTAGCCACTGCGCGGGCGCTGTCAGACTGCAACAGCCCCAGGGGTAGGGGTCAGCTCCGCTCGGAGCTCCCTGGACTCTGCACTGAACCGGCTCACTGCTCCTCCTCTCCTGTTCTTGCCTACGCCACCTAGCAACCAGGCTCTCTTACCACACCCCTTGAGAGGAGATGGAGGCTTTTGGCCCCCTCCACTATTCCAGTGAAGGTGAAGGCTTTTCCCCCTCCTGGGATCCCCAGGGGTCCTCTCATAGGTACATGTGTGAGACCTGATCACTATGCGCCTGTGTAGTCACACCTCGGTCAGCCTTCTGGATTACCTGTATTGTACTGTCCCCAGCATGGGTGCAGTACTCAGTGGTGCCTGACCAGGTCAGGGGCGCCACACTTACTATTTTTTTAGTGTGTGAAAATCTATATGAAATTTTAATTTTATTAAAAATTATCTTTTTTTTTACCCAGTTAGGAAAAGGTGACATCATTGCAATCTGCACTCCAAATTCATTTGATTCATCCAAGTGTTTACACAAGACATCTGGCACAAAACAATTAAAAAGTTGTAAAAAAATGTTTGTGAAATGCCAGATTGCACATACATTTTGTGACTTTTGAAATTGTCATGCAAATTTTGGCCAGCGCTACCAAACTGGGAGATGCTGGACAGGACAGGGACAGGGTAAAGACTGCTCATCTAATTCATGAATTCATGAATAGTTGTAGCATGCCATAAACAATGCTGTTCTTGATGAAACTGTGCCTTAACTTCTTAATGACCAATGATGTACATAACACGTCATGAGCAGGCGTCAGTTCCCGCATCACAATGTCCTATGTACATCATGGATTTAAAGTGTCACTGTCAACCCCCATATGTTCAAGATGCTCATCACACACCTATATAAATTCCTTGAGCAGTGTAGTTTCCAAATTAGTGTCATTTTTGAGGGGTTATTTTACCCTTTGTAAAAATTAAAAATGTGGGGCTAAAACAACATTTTTGGTGAAAAAACACATCCTTTTTAGAGTTGATCGAACCCGCTAAAATCCAGGATCAGCGGATTACTGCCAGATTGAAAAAAAAAATCCAGATCCGCTTCGGATTCCGGTGCCCATCTAAGTCTTTGGGGACCAGTGTTTGGAGATTAAAAACGTTTGTGGAGGGGATAGGGAGGTAGGAGCGCATGCAGTGTACTCACCCGAGGCTCTGTCATGGCACAAACGCCTTCCGGGTCACGCTTTTCCCTTCCGGAGCCGACAATTCAATATTCATTGTTTTACCCGCCCACTGGTGCGTGTAATTGGGTGCAGTTAGACGCTCCCCCACCCTGAGTGGTAGCTGACTGCAACCAATCACAGGCGGCAGGATGGTTGGTGGGCGGGGAAAGCGGTGCAAGTGTCTGTGGGTCAGTATGGGGAACGTGCATGTGTTTCAGAAACACATGCACGTTCCTGTCAGAAGTGTGCGCGGCTGTGGCAGGGATGCAGCTTTCTTTTCTTTTTTTATTATTTAAATAAATAAGAAAAAAAACGACTTTTGGTCCCCCCTAATTTTCATCCCCAGCCAAGATAAAGCCGGCTGGGGGCTGGTATTCTCAGCCCTCAGCCACGCAGATCCGGACTTTTACAGTTCGGATCTGCTCAACCCTAATCATTTTTAATTTTCATGGTCCAATGTTTTAAAATTCTGTGAATCACCCGTGGGTTTAAAGTGCGGACTATACCTCTAGAATAATTCCTTGAGGGGTGTAGTTTCTAAACAGGGGTCACTTGTGGGGAGTTTCCACTGTTTAGGCACATTAGGGTCCATGCAAACGTGACATGGCATCCGCTATCCACTTCAGCCAATTTTGCATTCCAAAAATCAAATTGTGCTCTTTCCTTCCGAGCCCTACTGTGCACCTAAACAGTAGTTTTTCACAACATATGAGATATCAGTGTGTTCAGGAGAAATTGCACAACAAATTGTGTGGTCCCTTTGTCCTATTACCCTTGCAAAAATGAAAAAATTGAGGATAAAACAACATTTTTGTGGGAAAAGTGTATTTTATCATTTTCATGGCTCAACTTTATAAAATATGTAAAGCACATGTGAGTTCAAAGTGCTCACCACACCTCTATAGAAAATTCTAAGGAGTCTAGTTTCCAAAATGGGGTCACCTTTGGGGTTTTCAATGTTTAGGCACATCAAGGGCATCCGCTATCTATTCCAGCCAATTTTATATTCAAAAGTCAAATGGTACTCCTTTCCTTCCAAGTCCTTCAAGTAACATCCTTGCAGTACTATTTAGTTGTTATGCTGTTATCTGCTGCTCATTTTGTCTATAAGATTTTCCTTAACTGTTTTTGCAGGGATTTTTTAAAGAATGTTTAAAAACCAAATTGGAGTTATTTATTAATATAATACTTATTCTCCAAATTATTATTTTATTCATTGATTTTAGTAATAGGAAAAGATATAATTGTCATCTTTAGACCTTGATTTAACATCAGTATATTGGTAAATGCTTGTGGTATGGCATCAGTATTGTATAAGTATTACAGAATAGAAATAATTATAAACTGATTAATTGACAGGAATTTTAAATACACATCAAAAAATAGATTTTATACTCATGATTAGAGATGAGCGAGCCTCTGAAGGCTCGAGTTCGGTTCGTCGAACAGAGGCCCTGTTTGAGTTCGATTCGACAAACCGTTCGACGAACCCCATTGAAAACAATGGGAGGCAAACACAAACACATAAAAACACATTATACATGTACACATACAGTTAATAAACCTTGCCATTACACTTACAGGTCCCCGCAATGCGTCCTGCAGTCTGTCTCCCGCCGCTTTTTCTTCCGATAATCGCTACGTCCTCCCGGTAACCAGCACTGATGATAGGACCTTCCGTGACGTCAAAAAAACCATGTGACCAGTCACGTGTCTATTATCTCATTGGCTACAGACTGGTCACATGACTATGACATCATAGCATCTCTCCGGTAAGCGGTGCTCGTTTGAGCATGTCCTTTTACCGGCGAGTTGCTCTAGCACATGGTGGGCTTCCCCGTCTATGCATGTCGGCGCTCTTTACAAAGTCGGCCTACATGCAGGGACTAGCTGCTAGCTGTCACAGCCGGTAAATAGCGGCACTGGGAATCACGTGATCGGAGCACCGTTGCTATGGTAAACTGCCTGTCAGCGGTGACATCACCGCTTACAGCCGGCAGCCTCTGGTCACTCTCAATGAGTGAATAGACTGCACGGGAGCAGCAGCGTTCTTCTTCCCATGCTGTGCTGTCTGATGTAGCAGAGCTGCATGGGTTTAAGGAGAAAGAAGACAGAAGAGCAGGATCGTGGAAGGATAAGAGGGAGTAATAAACATGGAGTCTCTAATGTGTCTGTGTATTTATTTCTATTAAAGTATTTTTTCTCTCTGTGGTGTCTGTCTTTTTTTTAACCCTTTATTGGAGATTCTTAATGGCCAGGTCAAACTTGCCTGACATTAAGAATCTCTGACTTAATACTAGCTAGTAAAACAAAGCTAGTATTAACTCATTATTACCCGGCTTCAGGGCTGCTGGACGAGTTGGATACAGCGCCAGATGATGGCGCTTCTATGAAAGCGCCATTTTCTGGGGCGGTTGCGGACTGCAATTCGCAGCAGAGGTGCCCAGAAAGCTCGGGCTAACCTGTGCTGTGGATTCCAATCCCCAGCTGCCTAGTTGTACCCGGCTGGACACAAAAATGGGGCGAAGCCCACGTGGTTTTTTTTTTTGTTTTTTTTTTAATTATTTCATGAAATTCATGAAAAAATTAAAAAAAGGGCTTCCCTATATTTTTAGTTCCCAGCCGGGTACAAATAGGCAGCTGGGGGCTGGGGACAGCCCGTACCTGCCTACTGTTCCTGGCTAGCATATAAAAATCTGGCGAAGCTCACGTCATTTATTTTTTTTAGTTTTTTTGGCAAAAAAAATAAAAAATGCTTCCCTGGATTTTCCATTGCCAGTGAAGGTAACACCAAGGAGTGGAGGTTAGCAGCCAGTAGCTGCTTGGATTACCCTTAGCTAGCAATACAAAAAAAATGCAGCGGGAGCCCATATTTTTTTTTTTAATTTTTATTTAAATAACTAAAAAAAAAAACCATGGGCTTCCCTGTATTTTGATTGCCTGACACCACAGTACTGTAAAAATAAATCATTAAAAAAATGACGTAGCGCTCCGCGGTATTTTTGATTCTCAGTACAGATAAAGCAGACAGCTACGGGTTGCCACCCCCATTTGCCTGGCGTTACCTTGGCTGGCAATCAAAATACAGGGAAGCCCATTAATTTTTTTTTATTTAAAAAAATAGTAAAAAAAAAATGACGTGGGGGTCCCTCCATTTTTGATAGCCAGCTAGGGTAAAGCAGACAACTGTAGCCTGAAAACCACAGCTGGCAGCTTTACCGTGAATGGTGATCCAATGTGGAGGTCACCCCAGGCTCTTTTTTATAATTATTTAAAAAAAAAAAAAGTAGGGTCCCTCCCAAATTGGATCACCAGCCAAGGTAAAGCAGACAGCTGTGGTCTGGTATTCTCAGGGTGGAACGGTCCATAGTTATTGGCCCTTCACAGCCTAAAAATAACAGGCCGCAGGCACCCCAGAAGTGGCACATTCACTAGATGCGCTAATCCTGGCGCTTCACCCCAGCTCATCCCGTGCCCTGGTGCAGTGGCAAACGGGGTAATAAATGTGGTTGATACTAGCTGTAAGGTCACCTGACATCAAGCCCAGCAGTTTGTGATGTCATGGCGTCTATCAGATACCCGACATCACAAACTGTCAGTATTAACAAAAAAAAATAGACAACAAAAAAACAATTATTTGGAAAAAACACTCCCCAAAACATTCCCTCTTCCACCAATTTATTGTAAGGAAAACAAAATAAGGGGGTCCCATGCCGACTCTGGACCGTCTAGAATACGGAGGGACACGCTCAGGGAACGTAACCCCCATTTTCTAGGAGTGCAGACCCTCCATGTGAGGAGTGTGGGTGCAATGAATCTGCACCCACTCTCCCCGGGTCCACAGCAGCAGAGTCCATGTCGTAACTGTTGCTACAAAAGATGCAATGCTCTGCTCATGAGGTAAAGGCATGCCTTATCAGGAGAACTATTCTACATTTCCAAATATTGGTATTTGCTGATATTATTACTATTCCACCTACTATATATTGGGGATAGGATCTTGGAGATGGGATACCCCTTTAAGTCCAGTTATCCTGCTGAATGAATACTAAACAGAGCTCACTATTTAGACATGTTATTTTGCGGCGTATGACGGACTCTCATGTTTGGTATTCGTTCAGCAGGGCAATAGAAATAGCAAATACCTCCATTTGGAAATTTAGTATAGCTCTCCTGATTAACTATGTTCCTTACCTCATGAGCAGGGCATTGCAGTAGCTTACGTATGCATAGTTACCACCATTCCTAGAGACAGTGGGTTGCTCTTAGTCATAACTGTTGCTACCAAAGCTGCAATGCCCTGCTCATGAGGTAAGGGCATGCCTAATCAGGAGAACTATACTACATTTCCAAAAAAAGGTATTTACTAATATTACTATTACACCTACTATATATTGGGGATAGGATCTTAGAGATGGAATACTCCTTTAAGTCTAGTTATCCTGCTGAATGAATACTAAACAACAGAGCTCGCTATTTAGACATGTTTTCTTGTGGCGTATAATGGACTGTCATGTTTGGTAGTCGTTCAGCAGGGCAACTATAAAAGCAAATACCTCCATTTGGAAATGTAGTATAGCTCTCCTGATCAACTATGTTCCTTACCTCATGAGCAGGGCATTGCAGTAGCTTAAGGATGCATAGTTACCGCCACTCACTGTGATGAAGACAAGAAGCTGAGCTGACAGCCGCTCTCTGCATGCGGCAGCATCTATTGTGAAGGAGGGGGCCGCTGGGGATTGACGCTGCACAGGTACCGTGGGACACCGGGGAACACCGGTGGGGTTATAGGGGGTGACCTGGCAGGGCCTGGGGAGGAGTTTTCTGTCACATGTGTCATGGCACATGCGACAGAAATCAGAGGAGTAGGGTGAATGCGGTAGGCGCTGCTGTTCGCATGGCCATCTTGGATTTCCGGGAGGGGGTGGGGGGTCACTTTGGCAACACTGGGGGACTGGAGGGGACCGGGGAGGAGATTTATCTCCCATCTGAGATGTTTGTTCATGCCAGTTGGGAGATAAATAATCTTTTACCGGCGCTTTCATTTACTGTAATTTGATCATCGGTATACAGTGTATACCGATGATCACGTGAGCGGGGACCAGAAAAACTGGCCTGAATCATGATCTCCAGGGTCTCAGCTACCCCCTGAAACCCCAGAGATTTTCTGACGCTGGGGAGCGCTATTCACTAATTTCTGCCTGCTGTTTATAAATGGCAGATCAGAATAAGGCTACATTCACACGACCAATCTGTTTTTGCGGTCCGCAAAAAACGGTCTGTTTATTTCATGGATGCATCCGTGTGTCATCCGTTTCTGTTCCGTTCCGTAGATGGTCCGTTTGTCATCCGTTTGTCATCCGTGTGCCTTCCGTTTTTTTGCGACTGCAAAAAAACTGAAGGAAGTAAAATACATAAATTTACCCAGGATCCATAGCTTCAAATTACATGAGGCAGTCACATGTTCACTCCAGTGCCATTTTCTACTGCTTTTAACAGCGTAGAGCGCTCTGGTGATTTTCCTGTGCTTGTACACTTCACATCAGTCTTTTCTATCATTATAATGGCAGAAAGACACATAATGTCCCACTCTCCTGCATTTTGTAATTTTGCACCCTTTGGTGCCTTTCATGTGGCACTAAGGGGTGCTTAGCCTTGTATTTAGCCAAAAAATAAATACATTTTAAAAAAAAAAAATGACATGGGTTTCCCCCTATTTTTGATAGCCAGCTAGGGTAAAGCAGACGGCTGTAGCCTGCAGACCACAGCTGGCAGCTTCACCTTGGCTGGTAATCCAAAACTGAGGGCTCCCCACGCTGTTATTTTAAATTAAATAAATAATTAAAAAAAAAAAAAAAACACGTGGGGGTCCTCCCAAAATTGGATCACCAGCCAAGGTAAAGTGGACAGCTGGGGTCTGATATTCTCAGACTAGGGAGGTCCATGGTTATTGGACTCTCCCTAGCCTAAAAATAGCAGGCCGCAGCCGCCCCAGAAGTGGCGCATCCATTAGATGTGCCAATCCTGGTGCTTCGCTCCAGCTCATCCCGTTGCCCTGGTGCGGTGGCAAACTGGGTAATATATGGGATTAATGCCAGATGTGTAATGTCACCTGGCATCAAGCCCTGGGGTTTGTGATGTCAGGCGTCTATCAGATACCCAACATCACCAACCCAGTCAGTAATAAAATTAATAGACGACAAACACATTTTTATTTGAAAAAACACTCCCCAAAATATTCCCCCTTTCACCAATTTATTAGAAAGAATAACAAATCCAGGTCTGTTGTAATCCAAGGGAGTCCCATGACGATCCATACCATAGTCAATGTCCCAGTCAATGAAGAACAGAATGTTCCATATTGGCTAGGAGAGCAATGCAGTGACCTGAGCTAACATCAATAGGTCAGCCCAGGTCACTGCAGTGTATGACAAGTGCTGCTGTCAGGAGGATAGCGAATTACATTACCTGCGGTGATCGCTGCACTCCTGATAGCAGAGCTGTCACTGCAAGGCATGACAAGTGCTGCTGTCAGGAGGATAGCGAGGTACATTACCTGCGGTGATCGCTGCACTCCTGATAGCAGAGCTGTCACTGAGTTCAATGACCGCCGCCTTCACAAACAAGTATCGCCGGTGCCTGTGACATCACCGGTAGTGACAGTCTCGGGTCGGCAGCGAGAGGAGATGTGACAAGGGGCGGCCATGGAGGACAGTGACAGCACTGACGTTGGGAGGGCAGGACTTCATCACCGCAGGTAAAGAACTTCACTAACCTCCTGACGGCAGCGCTTTTCATCTGCAGTGTGGGCAGCTGTGGACACCTTACAGTGCGGGCAGCTGTGGACACTGCTGAGAGGGCAGCCGCAGGGCTGGGGCTGGAGTGGAACACAGACTGCAGCGGCATCCGACGGAAGTCACATGAAAATGCTTCTGTGTGGCTTTCTGGGATTTTTACACACGTAGCCAGGGTAAACCTTGGGTTACTAAGCAAAACGCTTTGCTTGGATACCCAATATTTACCCTGGTTAACAGCTTACCGCAGACTGCCAGAGATGGCTTCCTGCACACATAGCTGTAAAAAGCCATGCTTTTGGTGCTCGAACCGTTCTCGAACGTTACTTGAACTGTCGAGCTTTTAGCAAAAGGCTCAAGTTCGTCGAACGACTCGAACACCCCCCAAAATCACTCGAACATGAAATTGGCAAACCTCGAATATCGCTCATCTCTACTCCTGATATACAAATGCAATAATGCTAAGTTACAAAAGCATTTGTGTTTTAATTAGTCTCCATGGTCTTTAATAGAATTTTCCACCCATAATATAAATTAAAACGGTGTATGTAGCATTTTTAAAATGTTCAGAAATTTAAAATCCCATGATAGTAGGTCCCAAGATAACATTGGCTCTCTATAAGTATTCCTTCACAAATCTGTGCAAAACACTAACATTTGCACTGTCCAAGCTGAAGGTATGTATGTGTGTGCGTGTGTCCGTGTGTGTGTTTTATGTGTGCTGTCGCTGTGCTATCCATGTGACATCCGGATAGCACATGGACAGCATGAGCTTTTATACTTACTTGTTTTCTGCGGTGCTGTCTCTGGTGCTGCTGTTACTTTAGGGTCCGTGCTGAGTGCAGTGAATATGCATGAGCATAATGTGCAGGCCCAGAAGTTACAGCAGCACTGGAGATGGGTAAGTATAAAAATTCTTTTTTTTATGTGACCTGTGTTTTCTCCGGTACATGTCACATAGATCACATCAGTGTGCGCTCCGTGTGACACCCATGCTGCCGACAGAAAACAGACATGTCGACATGTGGAGCCCACAGACACGTGTGCTCTCCACCTAGAAACACGGTTCATATCAAAACACGGACGTGTGTGCAGACCCATTGATTTTAATGAGTCTACGTGTGTCCGTGTCTCCGATACATGTGAAAACAGATGTGCATTCAGATGACCGTACAAATTGGTCCGAGGTGGGACCACAATGCTCGACCTGCCACCATGTCTCCCAACCAACCGCTTCATAAAAATATATGCAGCTGTTACGTTCAGGTAAGGAGACCTGCGGCAGTACATTCACTGCGGTCCGATCATGGACAAAATTGTTTGAATACTCCCATAGAGTGAGAAAAAATGGATGGAGTACCGAAAAAATATATGCTGGTGTGGGAAGAGATGTAGATTGGATTTCAGTGGTGAAATTTTTACATTGCTATTTTTCAATTTAAACACAAAAGAGCATTGATACAGTAATATTTTTCATTAAATCAGTGAGGTGAAGGGAACTGTATCCAAGTCTGATTTAATTTCCTAAAAAAATGTCTTTTTAGTTTACATTATAGTAAAAAGTAGATCTAAGTGTTTGTGTTTCCTGGAGCATTAATTCAGCTGAAATCGATTTAAATTTGTCAAATATTTCTATCCAAAAACTAAAAGTGATATCTATTCATAATCATTTCTTTTTATCCGACACTCATTTTTGTTTAAATTAGCATTTTCTCGTTTTTCTAGAAGATTACAAGCGTCAGATAAAAGTTTAGATGATCCATCTGTACCACATCATTTAATGAAAAGATCCCTGTGCTCGGAGAGCACATTACTTAACATATTTTCAATGTGGTATACATTACCAGACATTTACATATGTAGGTTAGATACTTTTTATAGAAACAAAGTCCACTTATAGCAATGCATTTGTATTATAAAATGACAGCTGTTTAATATACATTGTGCATGAGAAAATTAATGTTCATAAAGTTCACAAGTGCCATGTGCTTCCCACATAACACACAATGGATACCATTGCCTTTATAAAGTGTCTCATGACCATTTAAGTGGGTAATGAAGAAAAAAAAAATCAAGTAACCAAATCTTGGTTGCTGTCACCTAAAATCAGCGCCATACCAGGTTGTGCCTGTTATTGCAGCTTCTCTCTATTCACTTCATTGAAGCTGAGCTTTAAAGGGGTATTCCCATTGCTAAGATCCTAACTAAACATATAGTAGGTGTAATTATAATATCAGCAAATACTTCCAATTAGAAATGTAGTATAGTTCTCCTGATATAGCCATGTCTCTTAAGCCTGCTTTACACGTGTCGATATGTCGTGCGATCGCACCCGCCCCCATCGTTTGTGCGGCACGGGCAATTTGTTGCCCGTGTTGCACAAAGTCGTAAACCCCCGTCACACGTACTTACCTCCCAAATGAGCTCGCTGTGGGCGGCGAACATCCTCTTCCTGAAGGGGGACGGACGTTCGGCGTCACAGCGACGTCACACAGTGGCTGGCCAATAGAAGCGGAGGGGCGGAGATGAGCGGGACGTAAACATCCCACCCACCTCCTTCTTTCTGCATTGCCGGCGACTGCAGGTAAGCTGTGTTCGTTGTTCCCGGGGTGTCACACGGAGCAATGTGTGCTGACTCGGGAACGATGAACAACCGGCGCACAGAAGGACGTTCGATTTTTAGAAAATGAGCGACGTGTCAACGAGCAAGGATAAGGTGAGTATTTTTGCTCGTTCACAGTCGCACGTAGCTGTCACACGCTATGATATGTCAAACGATGCCGGAAGTGCATCACTAACGATGTGACCCTGACAGCATATCGTTAGATATATCACAGCGTGTAAAGCGGCCTATACCTTATGTGCAGGACATTGCAGTTTAAGTATCCATGGTTAACACCACTCATATAGTGACAGTTTTTTGTGGTCATAATCAGGGAGACCTAATCTACTGCAATGCCCTGCACTTGAGGTAAGCAAAATAGCTAATCAGGAGAACTATACTATATATAATAATATTATTATTACTACTAATTATTGGGATAGAATCTTGGAGATTGGAATATCCCTTTAATACCAGTCACAAGCAGCAGAATAGATGATCCTGTCAATCTCTTTAATCAGTTGAACTAGAATATTGTAGAGCAGGAAGTCTAAAGCCTCAGACTTAAATTTCTAAAATTTTCTAAAGCCTCAGACTTAAATATTTCACAAAAGTTTTCTATTTTTCAAGGATAGAAAACATGCCCATTTTCGTCTAAGGTGCTGTTCCCATGTCTGTCCATTTGCGAGCTAATGCCCCGATTCATTAAAGTGTTTTTGCCAGATTTCGGGACTAAAATACTTTGATAGGTGTCAAAGTTGTTGCACAACATGAGGTTGCATAAAAAAATACTGGCTTTTGGCCTCTTTAATGCCAGGTTTGCCCAGCTCCGCCAGAAAGGGTGGAGCTGTAGAGGGACGGTGATATGACACCACAGCTTGTCCAGTTTATGATGAGATTTGGCGTACCTTAAGCCAGAAATCTTACTCCACTTCTAGAATAGAGTAAAGCGGGCTTTACATGCTATGATATCATTGCCGATATTGCTAGCGTGCGTACCTGCCCCCATCTTTTGTGCGACACGGGCATAACGCTGCCCATCATGCACAAAATCACGAACCCCCGTCATACAGACTTACCTACTCTGCGATGTAGCTCTGGCCGGCAATCCGCCTCCTTTTAAGGGGGTGGGTCGTGCAGCGTCACAGTGACGTCACACGGCAGGCGTCCAATAGAAGCGGTGGGGTGGAGAAGAGCGGGACATAAACATCCCGCCCACATTCTTCCTTCCGCATAGCCGGTGGACGCTGGTAAGGAGATGTTCCTCGCTCCTGCTGTGTCACACACCGTGATGTGTGCTGCCGCAGGAACGAGGAACAACATCGCTAATGAGCGTTAAACGATTTTTGGTTTTTGGACAACCTCTCCGTGGCAAACAATTTTGGCTGCTTTTGCGATCGTTTTAGGTCGCACAAAAGTGTCACACGCTGCAATACCGTTAATGACGCCGGATGTGCGTCACTAACGGCGTGATCTGACGATAAAACATTAACGATATCGTAGCGTGTAAAGCCCCCTTAAGATTTATGGCATAGAGAAAATTCTGACACCACAAACTTCATAAAAATAGAAGGAAAGAGAAGCGCTTCTGTGTGCATCTGACTGGTAGGATGGTAGGGATTGATAGTGCAATGCACTCACCTATGTTGGATGTGCTAGCAAACACAATGATGGAATCCCACATATTGCTGATCTGAGGGACCTCTGGATGGACGCCGTTGAGACTGATCAGCTGTTCAGCCTCTGATGGTAGACACGTGATCCACACCGTCATTGTCAGTGGCACCCCAGGGATGAATGGATACTGCAGACCAAGCGCTGGCCTGATCGTCCTGCCAGGGGGTAAAGTGGTGCCGCTTGCTGCAGATCCGTGAGTGAAATCACACGTGGCTCTCTCTGATTAACTAGCAGTTCACTGTAGGGCTGGATTGTGGGCTCAGGATTGCTGCTGCTCCATCTGCCGGCTCTCAATGGGAGTAAAATAATAGACCCAAAAAAAAAAATTCATAAAAAAAAGAACTTTTTTTTTTTTTTTTTTTTTATAGAACATTCCATTAAAAGTTGCAAATTAATCCACAAAACAATGAATATAAAAACCGTTACAAGCAGCACAATTCCTAATAAATGCGTTTCGGACAGGTGTCCTTAGTCATAGTGCTTATACAATTTTCTCTATACTGCATATCCTGTTAGCACTACCAGTTTCCATTGCAATCGTTCTTCATGGATGGGTGAGCTGACTATTTTCTTCCATTAAGATTTGTGGTAAGGTGCACACCACTTGTCAGATGCTCCTGATTCATTTAGAGGTGTCTGACTCCAACACTCCCTTTCATTAAGACCAGCATTGTTCACACCGGTTTGATGATTTGAGGAGTGTTTGCAAAAAGAAACACAGAAACATTTCTTGTTTTGATCCAAGTCATGGATCAAAATCCTCCTACAATTCAGAGAATCCTTGAAATTTATGGACAGTACACAGATGCCATATATATGCGATCTGTGCACTGTCTGTTTATAACATTGTAGTAGGTAGAAGCTTTATGTTCTTTTTTTGTTTGTTTTGGCATACGAGAAAATGATTGATGCTGAAAATTGGCACTGATTATACTGTATATTGCTGAAATTGTGATCTAGTACACCAATGGAAATCAACCTGTTTTTTGAAGTTAGAAAAAATGGACATCTGAATGAGGCTTTAATGTGCGAATACTGAATACAAACATTTCAGAATTAATATAAATATCCTGTGCTCTACTGTCGGCAGATGGGTCAAGGTTTTCATAAAGCAGAAGCGATTCATATTCTCACTTCAAATGAATCTCCAAACTGAGATAGTGAGTCACAGATGATGGCTGTGATATTCAGCCATCTTCTAACAGCCACGTGTGGAGTGGAGATCCATCGGTGGCTATTAACCTGTTAAAACCGCTGTCAGTCTCTGACAACAGCATTTACAGGGCGTCGGCATAGGGATGTGTCACTCCATGTGCCCATAGGCACACCTGATGTGATCAGATGGGGGCAATGGGTTAGCATCACTGCCGGTGGACTGCTAAAAAAACCCCATGTCCATCATAACAATTCTCAATGGAGACCATGAATTTCGCTATACAAAGCTATACCCCTCAAACCCTTTACACCTTGTCTTTCCTAACTATATGCAACCTTGTTTCTCCAAGTGATCTAATGTTCAGATATTTGTTCTGGATAGCCTATTTAATGCTCAGTGACCAAAATGATCAAAGTTAGCACCTACCGAGTGGACATTCCCCTGAAGATGACGGCACTGAGTCCTCATGATCATTTATTCCCTATAGGATCTACTTATTGTGAAAATTTAAAATAAAAAAAAGCTAGGACCTCTCAACAATATCACAGTCTGAATGATGTCATAAAAAAGCTTGCAGGCCACCAGGTTACATATCAATACTTTGACAAGGTGACACTTCTAGCCGAGCAGTATTCATTAGGGTACATGTTGGATTATGGCTTTCCACTTGGCAGGTGTTGTCTTCCTGAAGGGTTATTGTTAGAAATATTAAAATAATCAATTATTGCGCTTTTCCAGCTGACACGTGTGGCTTACAGATTGTGAAACATGCAAATAGCTTTTGTGAACTTTGCCAATTATCTCGGATCCATACTTATCCCCTAAAGCGTGTGTTCATCTCTTGAGTTATGTGTGGATGTGCTCGGCTACACAGATTTAGAAATCATTAATGGTAAAGCATTCGGACAGTCTTTGTGGTTTGTTTTGTGAAGTCAGCTAAGTAATGACTATTATTCACTATCCTCGAGCATCCTTCCCTATCATTTATCCTCTCAAATCCTGATGAAAATCAATCCTGCCTCTTACAACCTCCACAATTACTAAGTCAAACTAGTGACTGGTTTTACTATTGACACAGTAAGAGCACGTTAACGTTTGCCAAATGTAAACCAAATGGGATCTGTAAAATGACTGAAATCCCATTATTATGAAGGATGGAAGAAAATCCTGACTTGGGGTTCATGCTGCTATCAATAACTTCACAATAATGGCAATCTGCAAACATTTTAGTCCGTTTTTGGCACAGGTAATTAAAACAACTTCATCCAAGTTACATAGTTTTCAACTTTAATCCCACATACGTATTGTTCAGTTCAACAAGTCATTTCAAGGATGGTAATTGTATCCAGACTAACAATTGGAATACAGTGTGGCCGGGGAACGCAGTTTGTGTTTTCTGGATTAATACATCAGGACAATCTCCAGTAGAATCTGGAACAAGTTGAAAAACTCTTAACATCAATCTGTAGAGTAAGTTTTCATTGCACTTTGTTGGTAATGGCTTTCAATACAGTAGTGTTTTCCACCAAAGGTTGTAGTGCTTTGGAGAAACGTATTAATAAAACTATTATTCCACGAGGTCCTGGGAACATGACCATGAGATCCAGGCCTTTTGCACAGGGAGATATTATTCTGGTTTTTAAAGTGAATCTGTCAGGTGTAATATGCACCCAAAACCACGAGCAATTCTGGGTGCATATTGCTAATCCCTGACTAATTATCCATGTATACACTAGCATAGATAAAGAGATCTTTAGAAAATGTTTTTGTAAAGAATCTTTATAATATGCTAATGAGCGCAGGGACTAGTCAAAAGGGTGTTAGTTCCTGCATTCATTTCACCCTCTTAGCATGTAAGCTTGCCCACAGGGGCATGCTATTCAATGCCCATTGCCCAGCATCATCATCGGCAATGATGCACATGCATATGTCCGTTTACACCGCCTCAGAATGCTGTGCGCATGATCAGAAGTCCCCGGACTTTCGGTCATGCACACTATACCAGTTTGAAGCCGGGACGCGTACACCCGGCTTCATAGTGCACATGACCAGAAGTCCAAGGATTGTGTGCACTGAGACGAAAATCAGTGTCAGCCGTAATGAGAGCAGAGATGTAAGCGATCATTCCTCTGACACTGCGCATTCATTAGCATGTTAGTATGCCCACAGGGGCATGCTTACATGCTAAGAGGGCCAACTAGTCAAGGGAACTAACAGCCTTGTGACTAGTCGCTGGCCTCATTAGCATATCATAAAGGATCTTTAGAAATACTTTTTCTAAAGATCCCTTTATCTATGCTACTATCGGCTGGGACAGTTAGGCAGAAATTAGCAATATGCACCCAGAACTGCTCGTGGTTCTGGGTGCATACAGGACCTGACAGGTTCCCTTTAATGTAGAGAACAAATGGGACAAGGTTATTTACATAGAGAACACTAATTATATTTTTTCATACTCATTGATTTGAAGATCTGCTTCAAATAACTTTTAAGTAATGGTTAAAACAAACTGGGCTAACGTGCATTACACTCATCTCTTACAAAGATGATTTAGAGATGCAGGAATTCCCTATTAGAAATAAGTAGGGATGAGCGAACCGTAAAGTGCTTGGGTGCTCGCAATGAGCATTTTGATGCTTGGATGCCTGGTTCTCATTTACGGAGTATAAAGGAAGTCAATGGGGAATTTGATGATTTTTCTGGAAAATCTTTATGGAAAATGCTTAAGTTCCCCATTGGCTTTCATTATACTTGATAAACGAGTACTGAGCATCACAATTAAAATTAGGCATACTGAGCACCGAACAGTTCGCTCATCATTAGTAGTAAAGAATGATATAGAAGGTTGGTCTCAAAAATAGAAGCCTGTTTCTTGCTGAAAGAATCATCAACATTGTCAGTGATATCCATGTACCCAGCTTCATATTTTCATTAAAGACTATTGAAAATTGGCACGGCACTAATCCTATGTTATGCCACATTTGCTCCAATCCAAGCCTCCTGCTTTTTGCTTGAAGCAAAAGGTCGAGGAATTGTTTAGCAGAAGAAATAATTTTATTTATATAGTGCCAACATATTCTTCAGAACTTTACAGTTCAATGGTGACATGTACAAACAATATCAGACATTACAGAGTACTAATGATCAGACTCTGAAAAAATGCCATTAATCAACTGCGTACCCGTTTATACGTGCATGCCACTGAGATCACTGCTAAATCAACCAAAAAATGTACCCGTTTATATGTGTATACCACTGAGATCAATGAGAAATCAACCAAAAAAAATTGTCCCAAAATGAAGGAAACAAGAAAATGGTTCAAGCTAAAAAATATATATACTTTATTAATTTACATTTTTTTTTAGGTAAAAAACAGAGATATAATGCTCCTGAGAGGGACCAAAATAATTACCCAGATGTTTACACAGAAGTACTTAAAAGGGAAAAAAATGGTAAAAAAAAATATATAGTAAATACCTCACATAAATATATAAATACTTTAGTAATCAAAATATTATCTAAATAATTATGTGAAGCTACTCAAAAAATTACTAAATAAAATGCACTGTAAACATATATTTTGCTGCAAAATTGCAACAACCCTGGCCAACAAAACAAAAGTATACTAAAAAGTGCTGCAAGTGACAAACACTATACAGACACATAAAATAGTACCTCAAGATAAGGTGCCAGAAGAATCATAAAGTGCACTGTAGCAAAATGTAGTAATGCCCTGCATCCACACAACAGAGTACTGATTAACAACAGGATTAAACAAACCCAAAGGCAAAACGCGCGCGTCGGGGCCTATGGTTGTCGTCCTCTTTCCCTCCCCCCTTGATCAGGATTTAAATGGGTGAGTTACTTTGAGCTCTTGTTTTGAGCGTTCTTGAGACTAAAGGGTGCTTTACACGCTGCGATATCGGTAACGATATATCGTCGGCGTCACGTCATTAGTGACGTACATCCGGCGCCGTTAGCGACATCGCAGCGTGTAACACAAATGAGCGACGATCAACAAGCACAAAAACGTGAAAAATCGTTGCTCATTGACACGTCACTCATTTCCTTAATATTGCTGCTGCGACAGGTACGATGTTGTTCATTGCTCCTGCGGCAGCACACATAGCTTTGTGTGACACCGCAGGAGCGACGAACATCTCCTTACCTGCCTCCACTGGCAATGCGGAAGGAAGGAGGTGGGTGGGATGTTTACGTCCCGCTCATCTCCGCCCCTCTGCTTCTATTGGCCAGCCGCTCAGTAACGCTGCAGTGACGTCGCTATGACGCCGAACGCATCTCCCCCTTGAAGGAGGGATTGTTCGGTGGTCATAGCGACGTCGGTGCACAGGTATGTGTGTGTGACGCTGCCGTAGCGATAATGTTTGCTACGGCAGTGATCACCACATATCGTGCAACCGACGGGGCGGGTGCTATCGGTCATGACATCGCTAGCGATGTCGCAACGTGTAAAGCACCCTTTACTTCCCTGATCTATATTTGGCATTTTATGTGTATGGTGTTATTTTTAGGCTGGCTTCTGGGTACATGGCATGGGTCTGATGATCACATGGTGCAGCCAATCTATATTATAGGGTCACTGACACAATATATGTACTGCAGTCTGTTAAATAGAATAGGGTTATAACTATTGCTATACTATTCGCGAATATTCGATGCACAATGTAAGTCTGTGGGAAACCCGAATAACAACTATTCGGGACTATTCGGGGTTCCCATAGACTTACATTGCGTATCGAATATTCGCATAGCGGCGACCTATTTGTCGGATATTCGCGAAGCCAAATATTTGAGGTATTCGATCATCCCTAGTTACAGTCTATGGGGAAATAGGGGTGACACAACAGGTAAGACATGCTGGTCCAGCCATGAATATAATGAATAGGAGATTTCAAGTAAAACTTATGAAGCGGTCAGTATCTGACTATAAGTACAGATACAAAGTTCTATTGAATTCTTGCAGGAATTGAATTCGTGCACACGTTGAGTATTTGGCGGTTTTTTTTTACCTCAGTATTTGTAATCCAAAACCAGGAGTGGGTGATAAATACAGAAGTAGTGCCCTTGTTTCTATTATACTTTTTCTCTGATTGTTCTACTCCTGGCTTTGGCTTAAAAATACTGAGGGAAAGAAATTCAACAAATACTCAACGTGTGCACATGGCCTAAGAAAAAAATAGAGGGGGGGGGGAGCAGGGAGTAGTTAAGGTCCAGTCACACTAAACAACTTACCAGCGATCCCAACAACGATAGGGATCGCTGGTAAGTTGCTAGGAGGTTGCTGGTGAGATGTCACACTGCGACGCTCCAGCGATCCCACCAGCAACCTGACCTGGCAGGGATCGCTGGAGCGTCGCTACACGAGTTGCTGGTGAGCTCACCAGCAACCAGTGACCAGCCCCCAGCGCCGCGTGGAAGATGCTGCGCTTGGTAACTAAGGTAAATATCGGGTAACCAACCCGATATTTACCTTGGTTACCAGCGCACGCAGCTACACGTGCAGGGAGCAGCGCACACTGAGCGCTGGCTCCCTGCTCTCCTAGTTACAGCACACATTGGGTTAATTACCCGATGTGTACTGCAGCTAAATGTGCACAGAGCAGGGAGCAGCGCACAATGCTTAGCGCTGGCTCCTGCTCTCCTAGCTACAGCACACATCGGGTTAATTAAACCGATGTGTCCTGCAGCTACATGTGCACAGAGCAGGAGCCGGCACTGACAGTGAGAGCGGCGGAGGCTGGTAACAAAGGTAAATATCGGGTAACCAAGGACAGGGCTTCTTGGTTACCCGATGTTTACTGTGGTTACCAGCCTCCGCAGAAGCCGGCTCCTGCTGCCTGCACATTTAGTTGTTGCTGTCTCGCTGTCACACACAGCGATCTGTGCTTCACAGCGGGACAGCAACAACTAAAAAATGGCCCAGGACATTCAGCAACAACCAACGACCTCACAGCAGGGGCCAGGTTGTTGCTGAATGTCACACACAGCGACATCACTAGCAACATCGCTGCTACGTCACAAAAGTTGTTCGTTAGCAGCGATGTTGCTAGCGATGTTGCTTAGTGTGACGGGGCCTTTAGACTGACTAGGTTAGGGATAAGTTTGTCTAAAGAGATGTGTTTTTAGAGTTTGTGCACAGTGAGTCTTTTGTTTTTGGAGCAGAAACATTTGTGGAAATTCCAAGTTTTTGAGGAATATTACGTTTTTGAGAAGGATTTGGAGAGTTTCCACTCAGTTTCTCTTTAAAAAAAACAAACCCCTGTGCACATGGCTATGTTTACACATGGCATTTATTTTGCAGTTTTTTTTCTGCAACAAAAAAACATAGTAGTTGCAGGATAAATGCTGCGTACAGTCATGCAAGTATGCATTTTTGCAATGCTTTTCCTTGCTTTTTCCACCCAATCATTTGAATGAGTGAAATGAGCAGCAAAAACACTTTTTGGTAAAAATGCAGCAAGGATTAAAATACTTTTGGAAAATTAACCATCTGTGCATGAGATTTCAGAAATCTCTTTGATCTCTTTGATAAAATGTGGATCTTAATCACCAAATAAAGCTGCGTAAAAATGCTGGAAACAGGCATGTGTTAACATACCTTTACAGCTCACCTAAACCAGTGTATACTGAGGAGTAACTATATAACTTGGGATAGTTTATTCCAGTGTGCTGGCATAGCACGAGAGAAATCCTGAAGCGTGGCGAGGGAGGTTCAGACTGTAGAGGATGTTAGTCTTTGATCATTAGCAAAATGGAGAGAAACAGTTCTGTGTATCTGTAAATGAGCATAGCACAATTCTATGTTGCATCAAATACGACATGTTGGACACACTCACATATAAGACTACTGCACTCTGCAAAGATACCCCTCTGACAGGAAGGATATAATGAGCTCCAATCACTTCTTGTACTTCTATTGTAAAATGAAAGCCAGGATCTGAATGGTTGCTATGGGCAACAAAGATAGATCTTATAACTAAGGCCCAATAAGCATTATCATGTATAAAACACACAAGGGCTGTAGGGGAACGGTTTTTACCGCCATCTTTGTACTATTTTCAATATCTTCCCTGTCAACCTATCTGTAGACATGGAGGCCCCATACAATTTTACTTACATTAATAGATTGTCCCCTTTGGGTGCTAATTAGCACTACCCCACCTGTAACCACATAGGACATGGGGATTTGGCGTTCATTTGTCTTCTAATCTTTTCCCTGATCCTTCAGTTAATTATTCTGGTTTTCTAACATTGTTAAACATGTGGAGATTGATTCCCTTAAACAGTTTGGTTCTCAGTCACCCAAAATAAGGAATTATCCCAATCTAGATGCAGTACCCTCTCTCGGTGGGCCCCACGCCATCTTGGTCTGTTTCAAGTACATACTCCATGTGAATGAGAATTTAATTTTCTTGCGACTAAATTATGTGGCAACTATTTCTTATAAGAAGAGAAGTTGAAATAGCAAATTAAGCTAGTGTCTGCCCAACCCCTCGGTATATAGTAGAATCACAAAAGGTATATACAGTATCTGCATTATAAAATCCAGTAATATATAAAGATTTGCTCTGATAATTGTACCCATTGTACAGGGATTAGAATGTTTGACCATAGAGTTAGATTCCTTTTTATATGTAAATTGTGCTTCCATATTTGAGCTGTTATTCTTTATAGATTGGGTTACTGAATGCTATGAGATCCCGGCTCTATTTTCTCAGAGGACCTTTAAAGACTTCAATCTAATCGGTTGCTATAAACCATTTCTACAACCCTAAAGGAAACTTTTCAAGCAATTTATGCTGCTCCAAACAGTGGGCAGCAAGAATCAGATCCTGGCTGCACAATTGCGGTCAGGTATATTAAGACCCTGTCACGCGCAGAGATAAATCTTTGGCAGATCTGTGGTTGCAGTGAAATCATGGACATATTGTTCCATTTGTACACAGCCACAAACCTGGCACTGATTGTCCACAATTTCACTGCAACCACACATCTGTGTGTGACAGGGCCTTTAGTCTTTGTAATGCTCCTGAGAAAATATACTTTGAAGATATGACTGGAACCAAACCCAAAGATGAGACTAGTAGAATAGGGTTTGTCACACTTGGAATTATGGGTGCTTAAGAAGGGTGCGCTCTCCTCCCTTCGTGCAAGACACTCTACTACATTGCGCCATTATAGCTATACAGAACAGCAATCTGATTTTTCTATAGATCTCATGGTGATTTTGACTGTGTCACCATCTTAAACGCTTATTCCTACGCTTGAATTTATTGTGTCTGATGAAGACCCAAATATAGGGGTCGAAACGTTACATTTTTTGGATTTTTTTGATTGCCTGTATAATAAAGTCCTTATATTTATTTTGGTGTGCCAAGTTTTTTTCTGCAAAGATGAGACTAGTCTGGCCACACTCCTGGACAGCTCTTCCCAGCTCCGCTGCAGATGACTGACAGGTCTTTTCCTATGTACACACAAGAGAGAAGCCTGTTAATCATCTGCAACAGTGCTGGGAAGAGGTGACTGGGGGCGATGATGTGCTAGGCTCATCTTTAGCTATGACCAATAAAGAGTAAACCCGGCTCAACCGTGTTGGACGGTGCTCTGAAGTAAAATTTAGCCAATATAGAATAGAGAAACTTCGGCACACGTGAAAGAATAGAGGAAAATTTGCTTGAATTTAATGTCTTTATTTTGTGAAAAAAAGGGGTAACAAAAGAACGGCCCTCATACCACCGATGTTTCGGCGTGTAGCCTTTATCTGGGTGATAGGGATCTAGCAAAGACAATAACAAAGAAGAGAAAACACTGAAAAATACGTTTCGTGTTGAATCAAAGAGGCTCTCCTTTGCGCTGGGGGGGACTGTGTGAAAGGCCCTATCGATCCATCAGGATCACTATTCTTGTGAGATGCCTATTCTCACCCTCACTCCAGCCACCACTGCAGGCGCTGTATCACATTGCCCAAGGCCATTTGCTCCTTCCACCTTGATCCAGAGTACAGGATTCACCATCTTTTCCCTGGATTAATACTATCCATTAAGCGCGTAATTCATTATTGGACATACAGGGACAGGGACATACCTCTGTACAACTTTGCAAATAAGGGACATAACGTATGCCAAAACCCTTTAGTGCTCCACAAAATATATACCACAAGGATTTACCATATCCTTATTCATTGTCCTACAAACAGGAATATTATATCCTTTCATTTGGCATCTCACAAGAATAGTGATCCTGGTGGATTGATAGGGCCTTTCACACAGTCCCCCCCAGCGCAAAGGAGAGCCTGTTTGATTCAACACAAAACGTATTTTTCAGTGTTTTCTCTTCATCGTTATTGTCTTTGCTAGATCCCTATCACCCAAATAAAGGCTACACGCCGAAACGTCGGTGGTATGAGGGACGTTCTTTTGTTACCCCTTTTTCTCACAAAATAAAGACATTAAATTCAAGCAAATTTTCCTCTATTCTTTCACGTGTGCTGAAGTTTCTCTATTCAACATCTTCAACTATGGTTCCCTATCAGATCTTCAAAGTATATAGCCTCTATAAAGTATCGATAAGCGCAATCACACACAGCCTGGATTTTTTATGGTTCTGATTCAAGTATCGGATAATAATATACCTGCCTGCAATTGTGTAGCCAGGCTGTGATTCATGGTGGACTTTTTTTGCAGCATGAATTCCCTGACCAGTTCCCTTTAACTTGTATTAGTTGCATTTGTAAATAAATGTTCACGTGCCGCATCAGGTACTTCTGATATATAAGTTTACATGGAATTATGACTTTATATTATGACTTTTTCCAGCAGAGCTGAGAGCATTATTATTACAATTCACTGCTATTTTCCTGATATAATGAATGTCCATTTTCCAGGTAATGTGGGGAAATGTTCCTGAACCTAGAAGTCCTAAGGGGACGTGCCCACCATGAGTTTCTCTTACTTAAGTCTTTGACGCTGACGATTTTTTTCTCCATCAAAATCGTAGTATTTTACAGTACAAGCAAAGTGGATGGGATTTATAGAATTTTTTTGTCCATCGTGCTTCTTTTTTACGCTGTTGATGTTGTGGGTACGCTGAATTTTCTATGTTGAATTTTCTCATAGACTTGCATTAGATGCAGAAATTCTGCAGGTTAAAAATAGGCATGCGTTTTTGGTGAGTTTACGTAGAGCATACGCATCAAAATTGCATGTAATCTGAATGTAATTATGTCAATACTGGTAAGATGTAAAAAAAGCAACTTTAAAGGATGACACGTCAAACAGAGACAAAAATGCAGAGTCAAAAACGCAACGAAAAAAACGCAAGTAAACTAAGGTGCGGAGATGGTGCAGAAACTCTGCAGCATCAAAAACTCAATGGATACTGATTGTGAAAACGTAGCCTAACCGTCATTTGTATGGGAACTTATCAAACAACTGTACAAATTATTAGCACTGTTCAGCACCATTTTTATAATTTGGTCAGTAGATGGCAGCGTCTATTCCTACCTAGATGCATTACTTCATGTGATCTACTAGAAAATGAGAGAATTAAGTGATGTAATGAGCAATATAAATAACATACTGGTTTATCGATTTGATTTCAGAATATGGTGTAATCTGGAGGTTAATGAGGAATCAAAATTGATTGCACATAGTTTTTTCTTGTGTTGTCTGTCAGGAACAATATTACTCCTGTAAGTATCATTTACATGGACAGGTTTTACTATCATAAATCACTGATAGGATTGTTAGAGTAGATATAGCCCAAACGTGGTCAGAACTATATAGAAAACTACACATCTCACCAGTGACATGACCTCCCGTAGCATGTTGCTCAGATGTGTCCCCTACTAGCATTAATAGTCTGTTTGCACCCTATAAAAGTAATAATTCTAAATAATAGTCATGTATTTACTAAATAACAAATACTATTACCAAACTATTGCTGAACAAAACCCATTACACCAAGAGAAATATTACCAATACTGAATTACAAGGGCAAAATAATGCTGCCACACCATGACCATATATTAGAACCACATACTGTTTGAATCTAACCACCATCCTTTAACTGAACAAAACCCACTGTAACATGACCAACATATCAATAATACCACATTCAAGGAACAGATACTGTTCCCCATGACCAAATAGTGACCATGCTGATCATTGATAAAAGACACAGTACACATGAGCACTGTAGATTGTATAAGTTTATATAGTACATGTGAATCAAGGGACTCGCCAGTGATGTCTCTAATTGAAATAATTCATGTTTGCTTTTTTTCATGATTGACTTCTTTGAGACACAAGTTATCTCTGCAGAATGCTACACACATATGGCTGATCACTTTTAAAAACGTTCCACACTTTTATTCCATTTCTGCAGTACCACTCTTTTCCCCACTGTACCAGTATCCAAAAAAAAAAAAAATATACTACAGTAGTGATGTTCCCCATAGTGGTTAAATGTTCCTCTATGTGTGCCCCCGTAATGTGTGTCCTTTTTTGTGGTCACCATACAATAATAAAATTTGCCCTTGTGCCTAAATTACAGTAACACCAATACAGTACTATCATCCACCTTTTATGTCCCCAACACAGGTCAAATATCCCTATTTGTGGCCCCCATATAGTTGTAATATTCTCTTTTGAGCCCACATACAGTACTAATACAGTAGTTTGTGACTCCTATACATTAGGGAACCTGTCACCAGATTTGTCTCCTATAAGTCAGTGAGCGCTTATATATAACATTCTTGAATACTGTATATAAGGGCACAGGCCACTCTGCATAACATAAAAAACAGCTTTTATTATACTCACGTGAGGGGCAATCGGGCCGAGTGGACGTCGCTGGTCTCGGCCTGGCACCTCCTCTCTTCTTCAATTGCCGTCTTACTTCTCAGCTCCATGGGGATGACGCTTTCTATGTCAGCCACACAGAGGCCTCTGTTGCATTCCTGAGTGTGCGCACTTTGATCTGCCCTGCTGAGGGCAAAGCAAAGTATTGTAGTGTGCATGCGCAGGCGTTCTGTGACCTTTCCCTGCACATTGCAGTGCTTTGCTCTTCCCTTAGCAGGGCAGAGAGAAATGTGCATGTGTAGGAGTGCAATGGTGGCTACTGTGGATGACGTAGGATGCGTCGTCCACATGGAACAGGGAAGGAGGGCACTGATTGCAAGCAGAGAGGAGGTGCCGGACCGAGACCAGCGACGCCCATCGGACCCAACCGCCCCACGCGTGAGTATAATAAAATATGTTTTTTATGTTATACAAAGTAGCCTGGGCTCTTATATACAATATTCTCACATTTCACTTTTCTGGGAAAGATTTCTATCAGATTTTGAAGCTTCACTGCCGAGATGGCATCAATTCAGCCACAAAAGTATAAAAATGTCAGTCACTGTTGATGATTATGATTTGACTTGCAGTTGATATACAATTCTAATTCTTACCATGTTCAGTGGTGATAAAGTCAGGGATTCTTGCAGCTTTGATACATGATGTGGCATATTTTATATGGACAAACAACCATCAAACTTTTCCTCAAAGTAAAATGTTCACAAGTGTATTAAACGCAGTTATATAATTTAGCATTAAAGGGAAACTGTCACCACTTTTTTGGCCTATAAGCTACGGCCACCACCACCGGGCTCTTATAAACAGCATTCTAACATGCTGTATATACGAGCCGAGGCCGCTGTGAGAACATAAAAAACACTTTATAATACTTACCTAAAGGTCGCTCGTTTGGTGAGATGGGCGTCTCCGTTCTCCGGTGCCAGTGCCGCCTCTTTCAGCCATCTTCGTCCTCCTTCTGTAGCCGTGGTGCATGACGTGTCCAACGTCATCCACACTCGCCAGCATTCAGGAGTCAGAAGGAAGACGAAGATGGCCGAAAGAGGCGGTGCCGGCACTGGACAACGGAGACGCCCATCTGGCCAACCAAGCGACCATTAGGTAAGTATTATAAACTGTTTATGTTCTCTCAGTGGCCTGGGCTCTTATATACAGCATGTTAGAATGCTGTATATAAGAGCCCGGTGGTGGTGGCTGCAGCTTATACGCCAAAAAAGTGGTAACAGGTTCCCTTTAAAGGAACTGTCTCACTAGTGATGTTGATGACAGAACAGAACACAGGGAAACTGTTAATGCTCAATTGATTGCCAGAGCCACATAGTTGAACCCTCAATCACTTCATGAAGGTGGGGAAGGGAAATTTTATTGCTTCTCGGGCTCCTGACAAACATGGCAGTAACCAAAGTTGATTATTATTTTTCTAGAGTTGCTGGCACCTTAGGGCTGTTAAGCAGACCAGTCATAATGAAGAGCTTGCAGGAGTACCATACGCCGATTGCATTAAGAGGAGTGGACTTTTATGCACCTTTCTAGAATTGCTACTCCAGTCAAAGACCGGAATTGCATTTCTGGCTTAAGAAATGCCGTCAGTTTTAATGAATTTGATAGGATGGCCATAGTTACACTCCATCTCACCCTGGTTCCTTCCAAGCTCTGTAAATTTTGTCAGCACTGACTGAATCTGGTATAAGCATGCCCAAATACACCAAATCTTTCCATCACTCTAAGCTACGCAAAAATATTGTGAAACTTTGATGAATAGGCCCCTTTATGGATTTACAATCAGCAAGAGAGTCATCAATGTTTGTAGTGAGAAAACCTCTTTAAGATTTTATCCAAAATTAAACCATGAACAATGGGCCAATTTTTTTTTATCCATCTCGAACTATTAATTTGTCACTAGTCTTTAGAGATAAGCAGACCCATTAAAGTTTAGTTCATCTGGACTTTATCTAAAGGTTGGGACACAGACTTGACCTGAACTCCACTGGAAGTCACTGATTGGGCAGTTTGGATCTCTGCCCACATGCAGCCAGCTTTAAAAGATCACTTCCGGGGTAGGGAATGCGGGGGTTTTCCAATTTTTAATTTTTTTTACACACACTACGTCCAATAAAGCTCTTGTTACACCCAGTGAGAGCCATTCAAACCCTACAAGTGGCTTCCATTGGGCTGAGCACCGAACATACCCGACCACAGAGCTGCTCGATTGAGTGGTTTGCATACGTAAAGCACCCAAACTTCAACACTGATTTTTTTGTAAACTCCGTGTTCGGTATGAACACCGAACTTTACTTTTCAGATTCGCACAGCTCTACTAGACATCACTGACACATGCCAGTGTCACGCATTGTTCTGCTTTTCTCTCACTGTGTCATAACGACTTCAGACTCTGTTCACATTGCAGAGTCTGGCAGGCAACCTGATGCTTCTTAGTTGCTCAGCAAGAGTTGGGCAGAGACTGGTGCTCACTGGTCATTGGTATAAAAGCAGTTAATTCCTGCTGGCTAGTGAATTGCTGGTGGGGGCACAGGTTGATGATGTCTTATCACAGCCACGTCCACCATATAAAAGATGGTGGAACTTCGCTTTTCCTCCAGCAATACCAGTTGTTCTGTGTGGTGATACGGTTTGATGAACAGTTACGTTCTATTGGGTGTGGGGAAGGGAAAAGGGGGTATTAGACTAGGGCTGCACAGGAGACTAGGGGTATTCTCCATATTTTTTAATCCATAAATAGCAGATGCAGATGACAGATGCAACATTTCACCATATAAGAGAGCTTTATCTTGCTTGATAAAGCCCTATTATAGTGCGAAATGTTGCATCTGCTATTTATGGACTAAAAAATATGGAGACTACCGCCAGGATGCTGTCTGTTTTCTGGATTTGTTATGCCAAGACGATCCCTTGGATTCACTTGTGTCCCCACTCTCAGTAAGGAGACGTTTATTTAAGGTTCTGCAAACATTTCTTTGTCTTGATAGTGCTACACAGTAGTCAGGGCTGCGTTGTCGGTCCAGACCTTGCCACCATCAGGTGTACCTCTGGGAGGAGGGATGGTGTAGTATCCCTAGTCTGAGGGCCAGTCTACGCACCCTAAAGGGGGCTTTACACGCTATGACATCGCTAATGCGAACTCGGGGTCACGGAATTGGTGACGCACATCCAGCTGCATTAGCGATGCCGTTGCGTGTGACACCTATGAGCGATTTTGCATCGTTGCAAAAACGTGCAAAATCGCTCATTGGTGACATGGGGGTCCATTCTTAAAAATCTTTACTGCAGCAGTAACGAGGTTGTTCCTCGTTCCTGCGGCAGCACACATCGCTCCGTGTGACGCCTCAGGAATGAGGAACCTCTCCTTACCTGCCTCCCGGCCACTATGCGGAAGGAAGGAGGTGGGCAGGATGTTACGTCCCGCTCATCTCCGCCCCTCTGCTTCTATTGGGTGGCGGTTCAGTGACACAGCTGTGACGTCGCTGTGACGCTGAACGAACTGCCCCCTTAGAAAGGAGGCGGTTCGCCAGTCACAGCGACGTCGCTAAGCAGGTAACTAGTGTGACGGGTCTGGGCGATGTTGTGCGGCACGGGCAGCGATATGTCCGTGTCGCACAACAGATGGGGGCGGGTACCCACGCTAGCGATATCGGTACAGATATCGCAACGTGTAAAGCGGCCTTTACTCTTGGATTTAGTGTCATACCCGTGACAGCCAGTGGATTGTTTGTGTCTGCTTGGTTGTATGTACTTGAATATTATGATTCGTTGCTTATCATATTTTGCAGCGCTTTACAGACATTATCATCACTGTCCCCATTGGGGCTCACACTCTATGTTCCCTATATATAGAACCAGGAGGAAACTCACAATAGTGAACATTGCAGGGACCATGAGCATGAAGCGTACTAGCAGAGCCATTGTTGCTTTTCAATGTTCCTACTTGACAATAAAATAACTATATTTGTCTGCGGCCTCTTTAGCGAGACTGGAATGTGAAATGTGAACTGAGATGGAAATGTAGATGACATGGCCACGCTGGAAGTCACTGAGCGCAGTAATAATAAGGGCTATCTTGAGAAAACAGAAGCTATGTTTAAGTTACCACTTTCACATTTGGATGACAATTTGGCTTTTCAATTATTATGGATGTATACAACAATAACTTGGTAATGCAATGAAATGCAATTTACCAGGGGTCTAATTTGAAGTTGTAATATAGCAGTGTATTGCGCTGAATAAAAAACTCCAAGCTATATCACACTACGATGGTACAAAATGGAAATCAAAACGATTCTCATTGTTTGTGGCCTTTCTGTTCCTCTGTCATTGAAAGGCTATTATGACGGGCTATGCCTCCTGCATTCCAAGTGGATTAGCCTGCATCGTGCGGACAAATGTGAAGACCGGCATTTTATGTTGCCTTACAGACTTCTTACTGTACTAGGATGTTGCAGTTTGTAATGAGCCTCTGATAAATAAAATATATGCATTTCTTGCGGTTTATTGCCATTTTCTAAGATAGTGTTTACATAAAGAAACAGACATTTGTCTACTATCTAAAGCAGCCGGTAAAACATTTGCGTGTTTCACAGACGCTATGAATATTTTTTATCCCCCATCTTCGCCATTTATTGCGCCTGGTTATTTAATTTGTCTTTTATCAGCTTGTTACCACCAATGCACTTCTCTACATGAGCAACCAGCGCGTCTGTACACACGAGTCGCATACAAGTCTTTATGAGTCTGCAGCTGCCAGATTTTCCTTTTTTTATGAGTCCAGAAGAAGTCGTGCTGATATTTGGTAAAGTTACAAGAAATAAAAAAAATGATCACACCACATAGCGGTCCAGACTATTCACACGTTCTAATTGTCAGGACTCCAGCGGGTTTTAGATTTTCTAATGTTTATTCAGCATGATCATTGTTTCTTATTCATGTACAGTATATTGCAGCATTGTGCTAAATCACATGGAGCATTTTGGAAACTTACATTGTGAAACGTATTATTGGATTATGTTTTCACGTCTATTTACAGAACCCCGTAAAATCTATATTTTTAGAACAATTGTATTGAAGTCATTCATCTTGTTTCTTGTGTCTAGCTCTATGAATTACAGTATCCTTAATTACATAAAAACATAAAGGTCAAGTGAACACAGAAACTGACATTTCAAAGTAGATGCTATATGTAGTTTATTTGACATAACATAACTGAAGATTTACTTCTGCAGTTAGAAAAACGTAAACTTTTCCTTTCTATTATAAGTAGGCATCCTAACACATTCTGATCAGCACTTGATATAACATAGTGCGTTTTCTTAATCTAAAAGAGACCTATTGTGGTGGCTTTTGGCAGTCACGTGTCTCTCCAACTGATAAGCAATAAGACTTCTCTTGGTTCTTAATGCCACGCCTTCTCTTTGTAGCAGAGTGAAGATCTGAGGTTGTGGGTTGTATTGATCACCTAGTCAGGTCAATAGTGCAATATTTTTTATATGTTCCATACACGTTCTTACAGGGAGATATCCAAAATGAGCTGCCCCCAATCCATGAGATTCCAAACTGGGATCAATAGTTCCACTGCCCCCATACTAGGCGATACCCACTTCCTCCCAATTTTTGTCAGACCCACAACTTCTGTATCCCTTAGCCAGTATAGTCTGCAGTCACAGTCTATGCTCTTCCAAACGATGGATAACATAACCTTAGCAAGTGTATCCAGCTCCATCCTGCAACAATAGTCCTTACGCTCTTCTAGATGATGGATATCACGACCGTAGCATGTGTATCCAGCTCCAATCACTATAGCCCATTCATGGGCACCAAGACTTGGCTGCAGTAACAGCTCCTTGCCCCTCCATGTCACAGCACCAAGTCCCTCACTAACCAAATGTGCGGATTATTGTTGTACATCTGGGTAGAGGTGAGTGAACCGAAAGTTTGGTGTTCACTGTTCATACCAAACACAGACAAAAAAAAGAGTTTGCAGAGGCTTTACGTATTCAAACCACTCATGTAAGCATTGCTGTACTCTGGTACGCTCGGTGCTCAGCCCAATGTGAACTACTTGCAGTGTTTGAATCACTGTCACTAGGGGTATCAACAGCATGATCAGATGTAGTGTGCACCAAACAAAAAGAAGGGAAAAACCCCTCCCACCTTCCCCCGGAAGTGATCTGTTTATGGCTGGCTGCATGTGAGCAGAGACCTGAATTGCTCAATTAGTGACTTCCATTGGAGTTCAGGTCAAGTCTGGATCCCAAATTGAACTTTATCTAAAGTCCGAATGAAACCGCAAAATAAAATTTCCACGAGTTTGCTCATCTTTGGGATCAGCCCCCTGGATGGGCACAAGTACTCATCACACCCACCCCTTTAGACATTTTTTAGATAAAGCTCAAAGTATGAAAATTCCAGAAGTCCTGTCTCAGGTCCTGTCTGCAGAATTGTGTATTAGAGAAGCCCCTACAGAGAGGAACAAAAGACTCACAACCTCCCACCAGATGCAGGACAATTCATCCTACTGCAGGCAGGATTACATTAGAGTCCATGGAGGCCAACTAGGGTGACACACTGTTTCAACCCCTTCCCTATTCAAATTAGTAAACTTAAACTGACAAGCAAGCAATCTCTAATAAAAAACACCAATAAGATCAATATTACCTGTGATCTGTGCTGTTAAAAAGTCCCTTCTACATTTATTGGTCCAATAGTCTTTAATTCGTGACCAGCTTCTCACAAGCGGTAACCTAAATTACTTGGTCCTTTCCAATATTTACAAAAGGGAAGTCCAGTACCTATTTGATCACATTATTTGCACTAAAAATTAATATGGGAGGACCCTTATTATAGCTTATTAGGGTCCTTAGGATTCATTGACACCTGTTTAAAAGCATATCTGGCATAGCTTCATTATAAACTGTGGCCATGTTGCTAGGTTGAGCAGAGCTGATAGGCCACCATACACATTAAAATAAGTTTGGCTCAATTTGTTAATTTCAGTGGGACTGGCAAATTATTTATTACTTGCACGAATAGTACGGCATTCGGGTTACTTGTTACTTTACGAGTCTTTCCCCATTGACTTGCATTGCACACACTATTCGGAACGAATATGCAAATAGTAGACAGTAATCGTTAGGAGTATAGCGAGTATGAATAGTTAGATACTCGCTCAGCTCTCATTCTGACACATTATTGATAACAGTCATGAACCAATATTTTTGCATCAAAATGGAACTTTTTAGTTACAGCATTTATAATAATTATTTAATAGTTGTTTTATATTGGTTTCATCTTTAAAGTAATAAATATATTGTTCTGAGCTTTTCTAATTTCATGAAGTTAATTTACCAGAGACACTGCACTGTGGTTTATTTCCATTATTGTATGGTTACAAAGTTGCCTTTCCTCATATACATTTGTTCACATTGCCAACATTTGACAATATAGTGTCATACCATTTTTTGTTAGTGATATGCACTGTGGATCTTGGGGTCATTATATTCTTTTCATTGACTAAACTTATTTATGCATTTAGGAAGTTCATTTTCACCACTTTTGAATGGTTGTATTATTTATTATTAATGATGAGCGAGCACTACAATGCTTGGGTGCTCGGTACTTGCACCGAGTAGTTGGATGCTTGGATGGGTGTAACTCGAGTACCGAGTATAATGGAAGTCAATGGGGGACTTTAGCATTTTTATGGGAACTCTTCCAAAAAAATGCTCAAGTTCCCCATAGACTTCCATAATACTCGAGTGGCAGCCATCCGACCATCCAACTGCTTATTATGAGTACCGAGCACCCGAGCCTGGTAGTGCTCATTCATCACTAATTATTATCCTTACCTTACATCATACTCACTAACTTAGGATATCTTAGTGCTGTTATTTTTGTTTGAGGGTATTCTTATTTACATTTTTGATAACTGTAAGTTTATGATGTTAATTTATTTTGTAATCCAATTCTATATATACGCTGTCTTTATATGGCTTATTTTGTACTGATTCCCTATCCAAGGTCCCAATGACTGACACTATACAGTCATTATTTTTTTCTACTTTCTTATACCGCTTTCTCTGTTTGCATTGATCTCTATTGCATCTTGTCCATATAATTTAATGGGAGAACAAGAAGATGAGTAAAACAATGTACGCTGCTTATAAATTGCTGATTCGGAGACTATATATTGATAAAATACAAAAAAAAACTTTTAAACACGTATACTGAAAGCTGAACTCTTTCAAACTAGATGAATCCAAAAGGGATATGTAAAAAGGCTGCCTCAAGCACCTTAATGGGTAAAATTTCAAATTTTTTGTACAAACTAGCAATTTACTTATTATTAAAAATCTTCTCCATTGTCAGGAATGGGGATTGTTTTGGTATTTTATTGTTTACTGCTCATTGATTGTCTAAGTTATTGGTCAACACTGTGGTTAGCACCATTGGGCGAAA
The DNA here is from genome assembly GCF_048569485.1 of Anomaloglossus baeobatrachus. Taxonomy (NCBI): domain Eukaryota; kingdom Metazoa; phylum Chordata; class Amphibia; order Anura; family Aromobatidae; genus Anomaloglossus; species Anomaloglossus baeobatrachus. The sequence goes on from NC_134356.1 coordinate 473,127,414, forward strand.
ATAACCAGTGCTTACAAGCTCTTTTGTATAAAGGTGGTGTCACACATAGCGACGACGACAACGACGTCGCTGCTACGTCACCATTTTCTATGACGTTGCAGCGACGTCCCGTCGCTGTCGCTGTGTGTGACATCCAGCAACGAGCTGGCCCCTGCTGTGAGGTCGTTGCTCGTTGCTGAATGTCCTGCTTCATTCTTTCGTCGTCGCTCTCCCGCTGTGAAGCACACATCGCTGTGTGTGACAGCGAGAGAGCGACGAAATGAAGCGAGCAGGGAGCAGGAGCCAGCGTCTGGCAGCTGCGGAAAGCTGTAACCACTGTAAACATCGGGTAACCAAGGGAAGACCTTTCCCTGGTTACCCGATATTTACCTTCGTTACCAGCGTCCGCCCTCACTGCCAGTGCCGGCTCCTGCTCTGTGCACATGTAGCTGCAGTACGCATCGGGTAATTAACCCTATGTGTACTGTAGCTAGGAGAGCAAGGAGCCAGCGCTAAGCAGTGTGCGTGGCTCCCTGCTCTCTGCACTGTGACATGTAGCTGCAGTACACATCGGGTTAATTAACCCGATGTGTACTGTAGCTAGGAGAGCAAGGAGCCAGTGCTAAGCAGTGTGCGCGGCTCCCTGCTCTCTGCACATGTAGCGACGTTATGATCGCTGCTGCGTCGCTGTGTTTGACAGCTAAGCAGCGATCATAACAGCGACTTACAAGGTCGCTGTTACGTCACAGAAAATGGTGACGTGATAGCGATGTCGTTGTCGCTGTCGCTATGTGTGAACCCAGCTTTAGACTGTTAAGCCCTGTTCTGAAGCTGGCTGGATTGCTGGGGCTCACTGTTGGCATCAGCGATCATAAGGTTCTGGACAGCGGAGCGATAAAACCATTCATCTAGATTGTTAAACAAGCAGGATCATACAACCCACCGCCAAGCAGAAAGTCAGGAGGCAGGTGAGTGGTGTGCTACTGCAGAGCAAAATTAGGACAACCCCATGAAGTGGCAAAAATCCTACAATATGCTTTAAAATTAAATGATATGAAATGTTACACTACCTGGTAACAGAGAGTAGTAGAGAACAGGTTAATTTCACACTGCGCCAATGGCCACTGGTAAAGATGATAAGATCAATGTCGCTTTATTTCATGCTCAGGTCTACTCGTTTCAGGAGACTCTGCTCCCTTCTTCAGGACAAACAGGCACAAGAAACATCAAATGAGAGCACAGTCTCCTGAAACGCGTAGACCTGAGCAGGAAATAAAGCGACATTGATCTTATCATCTTTACCAGTGGTCATTGGTGCGGTGTGAAATTAACCCGTTCTCTACTACTCTCTGCAATCAGCCTGTGCGTTGCTGCTGCCGTGGCCTAGTTTTTTATGCATTTACAGTAGTTGTGACTCTCACAACTCGACTTGGTGAGTGACCCTACTTGTGTTTACCCTGTGTGTATTGGGATAAGACCCTATTGCGCTTTCTTTCCACAGCTCCACCTTTTCTTCACTACCTGGTAAGAAATAGAGGGCATGATAATATTTGTTCGAAGGTTACTTTCAGGAAATGACTGTGCTGTTACAAATGCCTATACATTGGACTGAATTTGGATGAAAAATAGTGTTTTCTTTTTGCTTAAGCCCAGATAATGTTTTGATTATTATACTTTTGGAACCTCAATGGAAGTTTAAATCAAGACTGACATGTAGTTCTAGGAGGGATATTTGCATGGGTGGGATCAGTTTAATGCTAGCCTAGTATATTTGCCAGTGTAATGAACATTGGGAGGAGCGGCACAAAAAGGCTTCTAGGGAGGAAACACATTTCCGTTTCAAAGGGATACACTATGTTGGAAATGGTTGTTAGCATGTTTCAAATTGTTCAAGATGGCAAGAAAATTGTAAAAGAGAAGAACTTAAAAAGATTAATAGACTTCCTTGAGTTTCTAGTTTGCCAGCAGTGATAATACTGTAAGCACAAATCTGTTCCTGAAGAGAGAGTTTAGGAAAAACTCAGAACAAATTTACTGAAGCCAGAAACGTGTTTTTGCCTGACTTTAAAATATGTTCTCGGAGCTTTGGATTAGAACACAAGTTTGCCTTAGATGACTTCTGTCAAATAAATTATGCCCAATGCTTGTTAGAGCCATGCTCCTGTACGGTCCTGTGTAAGGTAACCCATCTGGGAGTGTGGTTTGCCGCTCTCTTCTCCTCTTAGAAAATGCCATTCCAATTTCTTCCAAATCTTAGAATGTTGACCTGGAAAATACATGATTTAAAATACATATCACGTCTACAAAAAGAGCAATTAAATGACATTGTGTCATGTTTTACTCAGCATTTTAGATTTCCAACGTTGTTTTGCTTTATTGTATGCGGATGGTGAAGAGCATCCCAAGAGATATTATGGTTGGGTTCATGATTAATACAAGAGTTGGTTATTTAAGCTTCATAAAGAAGCACTTCAGGGTTTTTTTTATTCCCTAAACTTGTGTAAATTTAGATATCAGTAGTGTAGTGTAGATGAATTAATATACTCATGATCACCATATTTTCTGATGTCCAGTCAATCCCCAGTCTTCTGAGTCATGTGACAGCGATTTAGGTTTTCCAGATCAAACTGTCATTTTAGTGTGAGCCACAAGTTGCTTTCATATGTAAGCCTATGGAGTCTTCTAATTCTTCGTAGGCTTCCATTGTAAAAATCCACTTCTAACTCACACATAGAGCCCAGTGTGAGTCAGAAAAGACCTCGCATGGCTCAGAAGAAGACCGAAACTGGCAACCAGGGAAGACAGTATTTGGTGAGTATATTAACACTCCTACCCTAACCTGCATATTTGTACATTTACCCTAAAAAATTAAAAAATGATGGGAGTGATTCTTATAGAAAAGCCTGCATTCACTCTAATTACAGACTGCTGAATCATGACAGTGTGCAGTGTGAATCCTTTTAACATTCCCCTGTATTTCCCATAGAAGTGGTTTTTCATGAGATTACATGTGTATGTGATTTGGATACTTGCAGGGGATTTAATTATCTTCTATTTAAAGAAGCCAGGTGACACTAGTTAGCACTTGACCACAGCTAAGCAAATCACATACATGTGGTCACATAAGTGCTCACTGGCATGGGGAATACAGGAGAATGATGGCATTGTGCAAATTGCATTTGGCTCTGTGCACATCTCCACTAATAATTTCCATTGACTTTGTCATAGGAGCTGAACAACAATCATGATGAAAGTGCCACATCCGTCGCATGATGGACAACAACTGCCCCAGCGGGCCCCATTAATATTAGTGGATTCCGATGGTTTTTCATTATAGTTTCCATCACTTTACTGGAAAAATAGTGCAGCATGCTAAGATATTTTTTCCAGTATTTTTATCAGAAGTAATTATGATGTAAGGTTGAGTGGACCTATGGTAGTCCAGGTTCGATGTGTTCGGCCGGTCTTTAGTTAAAAGTTCAGTTCGGGACCCACACTTGAATACAGAACCTAAACTCCATTTAAGTCAATGGGGAGCAGAGTTTCTGTGCTGTAAAATGGCTGAAAATGGTCATAGTAAGGGCTAGAGGGATGTAAGTGGTAGCAAAAATTGCACTGCAAACATGTATGGAATAACTTTTTATTTATTAAAACAAAAAAAATGGTGTGGTTTCCTCTCTATTTTTTGATAACCAGTGCAGTTAAAACAGACAACTGTGAGCTGTAACCCTCAGCTGTCTGCTTTACTGCTTTACTTTGGCTGGTTATCAGAAATAGATGGGATCCCATGGCCTTCCCAGCCTAAAAATAGCAGTCTGCAGCTATGACAGAACTGGCACATCCATTAGATACACCAATTCTGGGGCTTTACCCGGCTCTTCCCGATTGCTCTAGTGCGGAGGTAATCGGGGTAATACTTTTGGGGTTGATGTCAGCTGTGAATTGACAGCTGGCATCAAGCCCAGGGGTTAGTAAAGGATAGGCGTCTATCACACACCTCCATGACTAGCCTGGCAAGTATAGAGTGAAAAAAAACAAGGGGAAAAAAGAGTTTAGTTGAATAAAAACTGCCTCACACACTCTTGTTGTCCAAATTATTACTTCAAAATAAATCCTGCAAGTTCCTATGTAATCCAAAGAGTAATATCCTATGATATCCTATGATTCCTATTGAATTTTGTTCTGAGAGATTTCTGAGAATGACACTCTTTTGGTCACTGCCGGTCAGTGACAGACCTGAAATGCATCACAAGTTTGAGAAATACGGGGTCTGATGCTGACCGGCAGTGACTTTTGGAGCCTCATTCTGAGAAAGTTCTCAGAACGAGGCTCCAGAGGTCACTCTCTGTCAGAGGTAGGTACGTAATTTCTGACAAGCAGTACCCAAACTCAGAACTCTTTTTTTTTTCCATAAAAAGTCTGTGTTCAAGTTTGAGCTTAGGACACCCAGTGTCCAGTATGATCCCCGAACTTTATCATTCGGATTTGCTCATCCCTATTTATGAATATTTACGCAGCCTTAATCTGGCACCAAGTGGACAGGCATAGACACAATAGTAGTCAGAGGCAAGAGGAAGACCTTTATTCACAGTAATGTTTGGAAATCAACTAAAGTCTGCATACATGGCTTGGCGCTGAAGTGTAATAGATAGGAGATTCTTATTTCTCCAGCTGGAAGGATTTACTTTAAACTCCTAACATTGTTCCTAGACACCACAAAGAGCTTGTATATTTAGTTATCTTGACAGACAATCTCCAAGTCATTTGTTAACTCCCGGGCTGGTTACACGTGTTGCTCCGCTACTGTGCTAAAGAATAGTACAGGATTTCATCATCCAGCAATGAATGTGTTTCAACATTTCTAAATTACCAGGGTTATAACCGTAGTATAACTCAAGTCTATGTGTAAGACAGAGATGTTTAGATTAAGGTGTTCTTTTATCCGGACTCGCTCTCTTTATTGGATAGCATTAAATTAACGTTATTAGGATCTTCATCTTCCTGGCAATGTACAATTCTTTCCATCTTTTTGTGTCTTTTTATCTTCGCAGTTTTGTTAGATTTCTGACCTAATATGTATTTTAAATTAGTTGTGGGATTTTAGAAACGATAGTAATGTTCTTCCTCTGTGTTCTTTAGTGATTTACCGTTTCAGAAAATGTTTCATTCCACATTAAAGGTGTGATCACAATGTGCAAAAAGCATCCCACTGAATATGAAGGTCATGGCCACTTAAGACTTTCCAAAATCAGGACTCTTTGCAGTAACAAGACAAGGTTACTTACTCCCTATTTGCCCTATTTACTAAATGTCAGTTAAATAGAACTTTTCCACTTCATGGTTGATCTTGAAATAGTGAAAAATATAAATCTTAAAGTGAGTCATGAGTTGCTGAAATTCTCGGATTTACTTTTTCTGCCGCAGCCTCTTATGTTTTGGGTTAAAATGGTTCTTACTGCTGATAATTAATCAGTGCCAACTTGCTTGGCTGCAGGGTGATGCGAATAAATACTGAGGGAGAAGACCTTTTCATTGCATTGCCGCAGCTTGTAATAATGTGTCATGAAGTTTGTTCAACCACTTAGTTCCGTGTCAGAAAGAACTGTTATATTGTTTTAACATATTTTTGATGCCCCTGCCAAGCTATGAACTAAAGGCACACATTTCTAGAAGGAATTTACTGCAGATATTACCTTCACAGATAATACTTTACGTACCGTAGATACTGAAATTGCAAAGCAAATCATTAATATTAAAAGTTTGTCTTTATAAAGTTTTCAAAATGAAGTTAAGTTTTGGCACCACTGGTCCTAGTTCAAGTGCCCACTATAGGAGAGAAGGAAGAAAGAAAGTGGACTCCAACTGATCAGATTGTAGTAAAAAACAATTATAGATAGTACTCACCCTCTTTCGGTCCAGTTGCGGCTTCCCACTATTGACCTTCGCTACGGTGGTGACGTTGTGACTACAATGCCCATCAGCTAATTACTGAGCTTCACAGCTCGTGCCATTAACAACAGCAGACCCACTGAGCTAAGAGATTAGCTGCAGTAGTGATGTGTGCCGTCATCGTGACTAGAGATGCACAAACCTGAACTGTAAAATTCAGAGTTTGTACCGAACACAGACATTACAAAAAATTAGTGCTCAAAAATTAGTTTGGGTGCTCTTCGTATTCTAACTACTCAATCAAGCATTGGTGTTCTCAGGTACGCTTGGTGCTCAGCCCATTGGGAGCCATTTTCAGACTCTGAATGTCTCTCACTGGGGGTAAAAACAATGTTTTCAGATGTAGTGGGTAGTGTAATGTAGTGCGTACAAAAAAAACACAAAAAACAACTCTGCCCTCCCTCCTCCTAAAATGCTCTGTTTATGGCTGGCTGTATGGGGGCGGAGAGCCAAACTACCCAATCCATGTCCATAAGGTTCGGGGTCCAGGATCAGGTTTAGGTCAAGCCAGGGTCCAAACTGAACTTTATCTAAAATCCGGCTAAACCCCAACTTCCACGGATCCGCTCATTTCAAATCGTGACGTCACTAATGCAGCCAAAACACTGACACTGGACACTGACACTGAAGCCGGCACTGGACCATGAGAGGGTGAATGTTGTTACTAATTGCTTTACTTCCTACCAATTGATTGGTAGAAATGCACTTTTTTTAAAACTGGAAAACCCTTTTAATATAAAATCTTTACAACATAGGCATAACTGTTTGGGAGTGCTGAGGTAGCTTCCCGGGGCTTGAGGTGTCCCAGATGTGATTCTCAGCCACCCCCTAGTATTCTGAATGTCACTTGGCACGTGGGGGAATCAGATACCCATCATGTTATAGATAAACTCCAAAAGTCAGCTTTAGATTTATAACTATGTAGACTTTCTTTCAGCATACAAAATGAACGATTCTATAATGTATAGATGGGTAAGCAGCTGTAAAGATTATTTTGGCAATGTATATGTTTAACATTCAGGAAAGAGATACAGTCCAGAAAAGGACTGAGCTGCAATATAAGGCACAACGTTTAAATGGCACTGTGGCGGGGACAAAAAAAACATTTTTTTTCCCTTGATTCTTATAAACCTCCTTCAATGAAAATATTTTATAGTTACAACATAGTCCTGTACCACCCTGTAGACTACGCAGCCTAATGTGAGGCACATATCATTTACTAGTTGTCTTTTTGGTTGTGATCATCACATTTTTTCTGGCTGTTTTTTCTTTGTTTTGATTAATTATAATTACTTCTTATGAGACATTCCTTTGATGTAATTTTGTTCTGCAGACAAGGAGAATAAACTGTGTCTTACATTATGATTAATGGTGCTTAAGGACATATCTGAGGCTTTATTCCCACTTTTAAGTTTTAAATGTCACATGCCACTTTCATTTGTATTGCTAATAACCATGTGTTAAGGCTAAGAATTAAGGCAGGCTAATAATTTGTTAAAATTTGAAGTTATTTATGTAACTGTCAGTGTGGGTAACACAAAGATCTACCAGATACTCAAAGGAGAAGTTATTATTTTAGCCCTTTCCCAATGGCCGCCATGCATGTACTGCTACTGTTGAGTGTCAGTATATAGAGTGGGCTCAGGAGCTGAAGCCATGCCATACACTGAAGATGTTGGCTGTGTAATACAGCCAGCAGCTGCCTTTAACAGCTGAGCTCAGATTTTTGCTGTTAAGCCCTGTAATGCTGCTGTCAATCTTTGACAGTAGCATTTAAGATGTTTGGTCCTAGGAGGGGATTGCAACATGACTATAGGGTCCTATAGGAACCGGATGCATGCTGAAGATCTGAGTGCTGGTCATGTCTATGGGCTGGGCTTCATAGGAGACCATGATTTTCTCTTTCTAAGTTACATGCATGAACAATAATAGTACATTGATTTAAACTTCCTACCATGATGCTACTATGGGAGTTTTCATTTTATCCATGGGAACAGTCTGAGTAACCTCCATTAAATGTTACATTTTTAAAATGTTAAGCATGTGAAATAGTACTATTAAGGATCTCAGAATCTGATAACAGAATGTATTTGCTAAATTCAATTAATTCCTCATTTTAGGGTTCAAACATTCTAATGGTGGGGTTCACAGCCTATTCATGGGATGGTAACTCCTCATACTTCTCCTCTGAAAATTAAAGTTTTATCACACTTATCGGAATTACAGTCCAAAGGAAGAGTCTACACAGCAGCAATTTAAAACTAGTCTAGTCACCTGTGCCAATGGGGAAAATTAAAAAGAATGGGCTAAGGGACAATTTGGAAATGGTGATGAAGTTAAGAAAATGTGTTGTTTGCTGTATCGTTTTTTTAAGAGGTTACTGTTTTAATATTTTGAGTGGTCATTTTGAATGGTCAAAGTAAAGCTCAACTTATGGAGCATAGCAAGTCTCCAGTTCAACGTTTTAAGAGGAGCTGTCACTAGTCCTGACATGTCTGTCTTAGAAAATACTTGTGTTCCCTACAAAATAAGAATTTTGAGGCTTGTTTTCTCATTATCTCAGTTGTGCTGATCTTCTGCTATTCCGTCTAGAAATGTATGAATAAATTGATTTCTGGGTGTTATCATTTTGTCAGAGAGTCTAGAAAAGGAAGCACTGATTGGACAATGTAAGACTGCGCAGGGACACACTCCTAAGTGGTGATTTTCAATTGTAAATGCATTTATAAACTTCTAGAAAAAATAACAAGAGAGTTCACACACAGAAGATTCCCCTGTGCAATTACAATACATGACCCCTCTGGAATCCAATAGCTACTCATAATTCTGCCTGCTTTGGAGATAGAGGTGGCCCCCTTACTTCTCGGGTCCTTGTGTGGCCACAAAGGTTGCACCAATGTCATGTCCACCAATGTATTAAAGGAAATACAATTATGTCCTAAACTGATATTTCAGGAGATAGAAGTATGCCCTATTTACTGTCGATATCTCCTAACAATAAGTAGTGAAAGCTAAAGGAAGAGATGGGGCATTCACCACGCCATTGTGAGGAAATAATTCAGTCAAAGTATTAAAATAATGATTTTTATTTCTCAACACATTTCTGTGAATGCTTTCACCTTCTTCAGGACAAAAATCACATCACAATTGACGTGATGTTTTTTGTCCTGAGGAAGTCGAAAGAATTTCCAGAAACATGTTGATAAATAAAAATCACTAATTTAATACTTGGATTGGATTGGTTCCTCACGGCAGCACGGTGAATGCCCCATCTCTTCCATCAGCTTTCAGACAGACTCCAGGGGTGCTGGAGCAGTCGTGTCTCTGCTCATAAAAGTAGTTGTGACTCACACAACTACCACAGGAAAGCCTCTCCTCTTCCTCCAAGACCTTATGTTTCCCAACAGATAAGACATTATTTGCGGTCCTGTTCTCATAATTGTGGAGGTCCCAGTGGATGAACTTCCTGTGATTATACATTTATCATGATATAGACATTTTTTTTAACGGCCTTCAGCTTTATTTTGAGCCATGACGACTTGATGGGTGAATACTATGTAGGAATATTGTTTTTTTGCAGCCTAGATAGGTCCACCAGGGTTTTCTCCGCCATTTTCTTGATTGTATCAAGACATCAGGTTGCTGGTCTTCCTCTTTGCCTTGTTCGTTCTGTTCTTTCAACTATGATGTCCTTCTCCAGTGATTACTCATGATGTGTCCAAAGTAGACAAATTGTCAGGCAAAAAAAGTGAAACTAATGTTATTAATATTGTATTTACTGTAATTTGAATTATGGCCCCTAAGAACTATTGAAAATAGCTAAAAAGGCTATAGATCTATAAATCAATAAAACTTAATTTACACACAATATATAGCCATAGATGTGTTATAAAATCATATTTTATTAGTTGTAATAAATATCACAAAAGGTTAGAAACATAAAGAGTACACCATGGAGGCAGCACAAAACAGCCGGGTGAGCTGGAGTAAATGAAAGCACATATGCAATCTCAATGTATGAGATAATCCTGAATATTATATTATTATTATTTTTATTATTATATTATCAAGATAGCTGCACGCCAAAACACACGTCGGGACCTGGTGCCATTCCAGCAGGTGGAGTTGAATATAGGTTAGCATACTTCTACTTACCATTACTTTATTATATTACATTTGCAATCACAATTATCTAGACGTGGACTTTGACTATTTTGATAATACATACATAATTTTCTCATACATTGTGATTGCTTATCTGCTTTCATTTACTCCATGTCACCCGGCTGTTTTGTGCTGCCACCATTGTGTTCTCATGGTTTTAAACCTTTTTGTGATATTTAATACAACCAATAAGATATGATTTATAACACATTTATGGTTATATATCATGTATCATTTAGGTTTTATCAATCGTGTATTTATTACATATCAGACAACCTCATTTGTACCTTAGGAACATTTTACATGGAGGTGCATATGCCCTCTACTGTATCTTTCTATGACATTTTTTTTTTACAAAGGCATACAAAGGATTTTACTGTTGGTTTACATATGATTCATATAGGAAAAACAAATTGTGGCATGCTCAATCAATTTCCACATGTGCAAACGTATTCTTCCATAGAAAGTTTGCTTCTAAGAGAGAATATTTCAATATACACAGTGGAATGTCTACACAGATATGATCTGCTTGACATTACAAACCATACGTCCCTGTGTCAAAAGGCCAAGACCACCCACAGCTGACTGGTGGTTCTAGATTTTGTACTAATAACAAAATGGTCATGAATTTGTCATAGTAAAAGTGGCAAGTTCAGAGGAGAATTAAGTCTCAGAAAGTTTCTGCAAATTGCTAAAGCAGCTGCCACGATCCTCACCCACTGGGCATTAAATGTGGTGAAGTCTGCAGAGTGCTTCATAAATCTAATGGAAGCAGCACAGCACCTGCACACAACTGAGTGAGACCTCATGCTGTATCCGTATATCCTATGTCATTACTTTGGCGTTGAGATACAGTTGTGAGCAAATGGGATATGAAGTGATGCCAGGAATGTCGTGAGCCAGGTACAACAGAGTTCTTAACCGAGAGCTCTATATTTGGAACTTGTGTCTCCCGTACAAATTCAGCAGTGTCTGTTCTTTTAACTATATGTTCACATGAGGAGTAGTAATAAATTAGTAACTTCTTGGTGAATGATTGTCACAGAGGACGCCTTTTTTAGATCACTGATGCAGCTTTTGTTAACCATTTCATGGGCAGTGATGTAACTGACCAGTTTACATCACCAACACTTATGAGCAGTATAGAGGTATGAAACATAAAACATATCAAAGTCACTCAAATGTAAAGAATCTATACTAGTTTTGTAAGTATTTAACAAAAAGCTCATAGAGAGATATTAATATTGATATACAGCAGGTTGGGTATGTAGGCATACAGTGTCAATACGTTACCTTTTTTTTATTATTTAGAAGTAGATAAGTAGACGAGGCATGGTGCAATGGCTGCAATGGTCCTCAGACCTCTCCCAGATTGACTTTTTTGCAATCTATGAGATGCAGCTTAGGAAACGCTATGATTATTGGTAGGGTAACATGTACTTAACTGCATCTCATAGTTTGCAAGTTGTCTCTTCAGTAAGTAAGTAAGTAGATGAACTCTAGTGCCACCTAATTGGAGTTATCAATAATAAAAGTCAAAAGTAACCCTTTGAGAGCCTTGTCGTATGACTTAGGATTTATGACAGATCAGAACCTCAATTTGCAGACACGGTGTTTTGGGATGGTTGTACCTAATCAGTGAAAAGTATGAGATCTGATTTGGCTGTATGAGATGATAAGACTCGGTCTAAGGGGAAAGCTATTCTCCTTGTGGAGACTGACACACCATTCCAGCATGCCAGTGGCGAGGAGACTTTAAGCCACAATGCTTCAGTGAGAAAGTAGATGAACTCTAGCACCACCTATTAGAGGTATCAATCCTAAAAGTCAAAAGTGACCCTTTGACGAGCCTTGTCATATGACTTAGGATTTATGTCAGATCAGAACTGCAATTTGCAGATAGTTTGCAATTGACATCAAGAATAGCAATCAGGAGCGGCAAATGGAAGTTTTGCCAATGGAGACAAACTTTTAGGTAGTAGCTGCCAGCTTTGGCTCTAACCAAATTACTCAAAGCATAATTTTCTGGATTTTAAACTAAATTGTACAGGACAATTTTCAAATAAGAAACTGGACATGTGGAGCCACATACCAAAACAGGATGTATATGTCAATTTAACGTAATTTATTTTATATTATTGTATAGTGCCTTATATATTTTATTAAGCCTAAATACACCATGAAATGTTAACATGTCCAAAGTTCCGATTGATATAGTAATGGGATCAATCAAAACAAGTGTAAATAAAAAATATTTACATCCAATAAAACAAATCCAAAGGTACACTGCTGACAAGAAAAGACTGATTGTGTTTGGAATACGATACGATATGATACGATACACTTTATTGATCCTATGGGAAATTATGGTATCACTTCTGGAGTAGCCTTCTTATATGGGGTAAAATAATCTTAAAGATAAAATAGTTATGATCATTATAAAACCTAAAAAAGTTACCCCAGAATTAAATCAGTATAAGGGTAGAGCAAAGAAAACCACAGGACCACAAATAGATGAAGAAAGTTAAAATATTTTATTGAAAAATTACAAAAAGGTGTAGCAGCAAACAAAGTAAAAGTGACAAAGATGGAAAAAGCCACCAGAAGACAGAGTAAAAACACCAACCAGACCTCCACTAATTAACCCAGTTGTGATAAATAATAATTAGACAACAATTGTTAACCATATAACAAATCACAATACATCAGCATATGACATGTCATTGGGTGAAATATACATAGTCGTTGTCTAAAATACCCAAATAATATGCAGAAAATCTACACAGATGACATGCAATCAAGACAAACAAAGTAAAAATTCTCACTAGCAGGGATATACAAAAGAGTTCACTCAATAGAGTAGCCTAAAGGCCCTGTCACACACACAGATAAATCTGTGGCAGATCTGTGGCAGATCTGTGGCAGATCTCTGGTTGCAGTGAAATTGTGGACAATCAGTGCCAGGTTTGTGGCTGTGTACAAATGGAACAATATGTCCATGATTTCACTGCAACCACAGATCTGCCAAAGATTTATCTCTGTGTGTGACAGGGCCTTACGTCAGTCACCTAAGTGTACACAAGAAAAGTCTCTGCACAATAATATGTACCAAAAGCAGAAAGAGCCAGGAATCACTGCAGTATATAATATGCTGCAAGAGAGAGATTCAGTTTACTGAACAATCCATATCTTAATCCTGTGTATACAAAGGGACAAAGCAAAGTAATACCTGCTAACAGGAGAACATATAGCAGAGAGCAAGTAGTTAAAAACCCAGCATTACCTTGTGTTATGCTGATAAGTGAAAAACCTGAACCTGGGTCCAGAAGGCTGGGCGTACCTCAATGCACGTTTCACCTAGAGGGCTTTGTCAGGAGGTTATGAACATTATGTCTTTGCTTCAGCAGCGGACATATCATTGTTGCAATATGTGTGGTCGCACAGGGGCCCTAGAGGTTAGGGGGCCCATTTCTACCTCCATAGCAGGCTGAATTGTACTTTATGATGAGCTATTGGATTGCAAGAGGCCCATTTATTGTTCTTGCACATGGGCCCATATTAGTCTGTGTCCGCTAGTGCTTTTCTTACATGAACTATAACACTTGATCATTGTAAGTCATCACTAAACTCATTCCCTTTGTTGTTGTCTATTTATAACTGGCTTAATTTACTCTTACATTCACGTACTGATGAAGACACCATTCTGATGTAGAAACACATTGTCTTTTATTTGCCATATTGTTTTAGTACCATTACATGTTCAGTATTTCTTACACTATAATTGTACCTGTTGCTAATTGGTAGCACTCTACACTCGCCTTTTGTTTATTTTTACATTTTAAACTTGAAGTATTGTTCTTTGAGACTTGAAATACTGCAAAATAATGAAGGATATAATTTGAATTAGCTGAATTGGTAGATTAAAATTTTTCGACAGCCGAATTCTCTTCAGATGATGAATTAGCCATTTCAAAAGCTTACGCTTTTTGCATTTTTAATTTACTCAGCCATTATAAAGAATTTCTCCAGACATATCGACACCTCTCCATGCCCGATGAAGCAACTACTTGGAGGGATGACACTCGTTATAAGATCAAAAATTGTAAACGGTCTTCTTTAAATACAAATCTTTATGACTGGGTTTGACATCATCCATCCAACTCCTTTTACACAGTAGATGGTTGGCCAGTCTCGCAGAAATCAGGAGGACAAGCAGACTTGAGTGTGTATAGCCACCTTAACCCTCATTTTCCTTAATTTAGATTCGTAGGCTATGTTGTTTACCATATTACAAATAATTAATATATTGTCACTCTCCACAGCTCTGGTTCTTCATAAGGTGCGGTGAAACACTGATGTTTTAAATGTTGTATTTAAAATCCAGGTTCAAGAAAAACAATATAAAATGAATAATTATACCACTACTCAGTGATTGTATAATTATTATCAAAGCCTCAAAGTGCTAACTTTGTTTATACATCTAATGCATATGCATGATAGATTTAATTAAGGATGAAACAAGAAAATGTAGTCACAACATTAACTAAGTAATTATATCATTATCTGACATTGTTTCTCTTCGTTAGATGGATGTACATTAAGATTTTTCTAGGACAGTGGTAGCAAGTTCAAAGTACTTAACCGATAAGATTGAATATTCATTTCAACTAACATGAAGGTTTATGAAGCATAATTATACATAAATGGCTGGATAAATTAAAGACTGCATGAAAATGAAGTCGCTTATCTTATGTATCCCAGAGCTAAAAGGTACATACATATCATTCCAGTTAGTAAAGCCACTTTCACACTGCGTTCCTCTCCCCATTCAGTGGTGTCATCGAAGCTTCCATCTGAACTCCCTGCAAAATGGGTTCGGACATATGCGCCGATGGGGTCATTGACTGACTATAATGGTGCAGACTGAGTCACTGTGTGTTCTGTCTTGTACTATTTTTAGTAGTATATGCCTGTTAGGGGCGGACATCTAGACATAGTAGACTGTCTTTGAGTGTCCCCCTCAAGTAAGTGCATTCTCCCAAAAATCGTGCAAGACAAGGCACACATTGACTGCATCTGCACCATTATATTCAATGTCCCTTTTGGCACATACTGTATGTCCGAAACCCGTTTTGTGGGGAGTTCAGAGGGAAGCCCCAACAGGACCACTGAACCGGGGAGAGGAATGCAGTGTGAAAGCGGCCTAACAAAATTAGGCACCAAGTTAGCTGGATAGAACAGTAGAATAATGTTAATTTAGCGGGCTTTACATGCTACGATATATCTAACGATATGCCGTCGGGGTCACGTCGTTAGTAGAGTTGAGCGCGGTTCGAGGTTCTCCAGTTCTAGGCTCGAGTGATTTTGGGGCCTGTTCTAGATCGAACTAGAACTCGAGCTTTTTGCAAAAGCTCGATAGTTCTAGAAACGTTCGAGAACGGTTCTAGCAGCAAAAAAACAGCTAATTCCTAGCTTGGTTTCCGCTGTAATAGTGTAAGTCACTCTGTGAATCACACTATTATGACATTTCAGTGTATAGTGTGCGTGAACAGCGCCTTCAGATCACTGCTGTTTCTATAATGGCGATCGCCATTTTTTTTTTTTTCCTTGTCTTCCTTCCCTAAGCGCGCGCGTGTAGTGGGGCGGGCCGGCATGTCAGCCAATCCCAGACACACACAGCTAAGTGGACTTTTAGCCAGAGAAGCAACGGCATGTGTGATAGGATGTCCATGTCACATGTCCCTGCATTATAAAACCGGACATTTTCCTCCAGGACGCCATTATCTCTTCTGCGTCTTTGGTGTCAGACATCACTGTCGCAGCTCCGTCCTCCTGAGTCCTATCGCCGATACAGCTGTATGCGCTCCATACACAGTGTTAGACAGCTTAGGGAGAGCACTTTCTATCAGTCCTTTTAAGGGCTCAAACCGGTAGGGTCAGAGCCATAGGTGACAGGTCCTGAAAACAGAGACAGCGTCTGTGTAGCCAAGGTCAGGGATTTCCTCCCTGCATTTCCCTATTAGGAGGGAATAGAAAGGCAGGCTTCCATTCCTCTACCCAGAGCCCCACAATCCTGCCACTGTACCCTCCTGTCCTCTGTACACTCCAACTCTTTTTAACTAAGCCATTATGCTAGCAAACAGTCAGTGTACCTAGTGGCATCCTAAACGTGGCTATTGGACTTTTGTGTAGTCACAGTAATGCAAAGATATTTGCAGCACGTCTGCCTGCATTGCACACTCCAACTTTTTTTAACTAAGCCATTATACTAGCAAACAGTCAGTGTACCTAGTGGCATCCTAAACGTGGCTATTGTACTTTTGTCTATTCACACTATTGTAAAGATATTTGCAGCACGTCTGCCTGCATTGCACACGCCAACTTTTTTTAACTAAGCCTTTATACTAGCAAACAGTCAGTGTACCTAGTGGCATCCTAAACGTGGCTATTGTACTTTTGTCTATTCACACTATTGTAAAGATATTTGCAGCACGTCTGCCTGCATTGCACACTCCAACTTTTTTTAACTAAGCCATTATACTAGCAAACAGTCAGTGTACCTAGTGGCATCCTAAACGTGGCTATTGTACTTTTGTCTATTCACACTATTGTAAAGATATTTGCAGCACCTCTGCCTGCATTGCACACTCAAACTCATTGTTACTAAGCCATTATACTAGCAAACACTCAGTGTACCTAGTGGCATACAAGAAGTGGCTGTTGTACTCCAATAGTGCCCCACTGGTGTAAATCTATGTGCAGCACCTCTGCATGACACCCTCCTGCTCTGTTTTTAATGAGCTATAATGATAGCAAAAAATACTGCCATTTAGTGGCATCATAGAACTGGCTGTTGTATTCCATTAGTGCCCCACTGGTGCCAAGCTATTTCTACCACCTCTGCATGACACCCTCCTGCTCTGTTTTTAATAAACTATAATGATAGCAAAAAATACTGCCATTTAGTGGCATCATAGAACTGGCTGTTGTATTCCATTAGTGCCCCACTGGTGCCAAGCTATTTCTAGCACCTCTGCATGACACCCTCCTGCTCTGTTTTTAATAAGCTATAATGATAGCAAAAAATACTGCCATTTAGTGGCATCATAGAACTGGCTGTTGTATTCCATTAGTGCCCCACTGGTGCCAAGCTATTTCTAGCACCTCTTCATGACACCCTCCTGCTCTGTTTTTAATAAGCTATAATGATAGCAAAAAATACTGCCATTTAGTGGCATCATAGAACTGGCTGTTGTATTCCATTAGTGCCCCACTGGTGCCAAGCTATTTCTAGCACCTCTGCATGACACCCTCCTGCTCTGTTTTTAATAAGCTATAATGATAGCAAAAAATACTGCCATTTAGTGGCATCATAGAACTGGCTGTTGTATTCCATTAGTGCCCCACTGGTGCTAAGCTATTTCTAGCACCTCTGCATGACACCATCCTGCTCTGTTTTTAATAAGCTATAATGATAGCAAAAAATACTGCCATTTAGTGGCATCATAGAACTGGCTGTTGTATTCCATTAGTGCCCCACTGGTGCCAAGCTATTTATAGCACCTCTACATGACACCCTCATGCACATTTTGCTATGCTAATGTTATAGCTAACTCAGGGAATTCATTGCTGCATTTGATAATTCGGAGGGATAGAAAGTCAGTCTTCCTTTAGCTTTTCCTTCTGTTCATAGACAGCATCTCCAAGAGCAATTTCTCCTCCACGTCTAAGTGTGGAGAGGCAGCTAGTGCGCATGCGTGTGCCGATTTACCCCAGCTGCAGCCTAATTACAGTGTTTCGCCTAGTGAGTATGCTCAGCCTGACTGTGCCATTCCTGACGCTAAGTCTTCATTTCGGGATACAGCGCATGCTCCCACACTAAGTGTGAAAAGCCTCTTTGCACAGGTGCTTGCATTCCGTGCCGGGTCTAAGTCCTGTTTTGTGCCTAGACACCATGCTAAAGCTGATAGTCTTTTTTCAGAGACTGTATTTCATGCTGCTGAGCATGCTCAGGCACTTACTGCATCAGAGACTAGGTCCGGTAATGAACTCTTTGGCCCTGCCCCTGATGTGGGGGTCCCATATAGACCACAGGGCATCAGGTGTCCTCCCAAATGGCTTGCAGAGGCCCACCCCTATGACTTGTCACCGCATTATTGATGGTCAGACGATGACTGGTGAGGTGTTTGGGTCATGGCAGCCATGAGGTCATCATTGAAGTTGCGGTTCCAAATAGGACGCTAGTTATGCCACTCATGACGTGTCACTCTACTTTTGTCTCTAGGAGGTGCATTGTGGTTCACCCTGGTTTGGGGCGGACCCAGGTTATAAAAGGGGCTGGAGCCAACAAGGAGGTGCGCAGTCTTCTATTATGCTCCGAAAGAGCACACCTCCATGTGTTGAACCCATTGCGGCTTTAGGCCAGAGGTAGGCAGGGATAGGGTGTCGATGCAGGCCACCACCACAGTTGGTAACGCAGAACGGTTAAGACCAGCTCCTGTCCTACCATTCCTGCTTGTGCAGCCCAGTGGCATTAACAGGCCTGCTGCTGCTGATGCGCTTGCTGTCCACAGGTGTGCCCCTACGCACACGGTCAGCGTACTCAATGGCCCCTGTGTTGTTAACAGGGAGTTCCTGGGCTGGGTGGGCATGTGAGGCTAACAGGGCTCCCAGTCTCCAGATCCGAATGGCGTCTAACTCGGTGCAGGCTACTATTAGTTTCATAGCCACACAGCTCTGTATCCTCCACCAAACCTTCCAGTTGCCAACCTCTCCTTTTCCAACTGGGAGCACGGTGCACACTGACTGCTGATGGGGATATATACCTTTCTCTTTCTTTTCTTATTAATTTTCGTTATATAGCGGTAACATAGTATATACCACTTTATCCAAATCTGCCAGTCCCACTGTAACAGATGGTGTTTCTTCAGCAAATGTTGCTGTTGCTTAACCACCAAATCCACGGACCAAAACTTTTTTCCCCTTTCCAACACACCTGTTCCCCTTTCCACCAGCATCTGTCCTTTTTCAACTCATTTTGGTATATGACCAAAAGTGCAACTCTGCAGGGACACCGTACTCAACGCCATCTCAGCACAGCAGCCAGCCCTCGGTCCCTCAGATGTGGACAAGTAAAAGACCATTTCCTCCTATCCATGACAAAACGTTGAGATTCACTCTGTGCAGCACTGGTGTTTAGTGGAAAAGCAGATCTAAGATTGCGTACCACATCCTGCAGATACTCCTGTATACGTGCGTCCATTTCTATGGCAGGAATTATTTCGCCAAATTTTGTCTTGTACCGGGGATCTAACAGTGTGGCAACCCAGTATTCTGGATTACTTTGAATTCGTACAATCCGAGGGTCATGTTGTAGGTAGTGCAGCAAGAAGGCGCTCATGTGTCTTGTGCATCCAGGAGGACCAAGTCCTTGGTGTGTTGGTGGCAGAGAGGTGAGAATCGTGCCTCCTTCCTCTGCCCTCTCCCCACAACCTCGCACAACCGAAATGTGAGCAAGCTCTCACTCATCTGCTGAGTCTTCCATGCCCATCGCCAGTTCGTCCTCCATTTCTTCATGGGCTCCTGCACCTTCCTCAACACTTTTTGCTGATACTATGCGCCCTTGTTAATCCCACTACCTCACCATGACTGCCGCATAGGTGCCGCTGACCATCTGGACCTCGTAGATCTTGTTATCCCTTCCGCATATGACTCCTCCTGTACTTCCTCCCCTTCCTCTTGTCCCAACACCTGACTCCGAATAATAATTACAGTGTGCTCCATCATGTAGATGACCAGAATTGTCACGCTGAGAATGACATTGCCAGTGCTAAACATCTTCGTCGACATTTGTAAACTGTGTAGCAGGGTGCATAGGTCCTTGATCTGACACCACTCCAGCAGCGTGATCTGTACCACCTCTGGATCAAGTTATCCCAGGCTATATGTCATAACGTATTGCAGCAGGGTTCGGCGGTGCTGCCACAAACGCTGCAACATGTGCAGATTCAAATTCCTGCGTGTCGGCACATCGCATTTCAGGCGTTTAACCACCAGACCTAAAGACTTCTGTAGCGACGAAAGTTGTTGAGCTGCTGTGTGCGCACGATGGAAGTGAGCACATAGCGAGCGTGCACGCTGCACAAGGCCATGTAGGCCGTGATGGTGTTTTAAAAATTGCTGGAGAATTAGGTTCAACACGTGAGCCATACAAGGCACGTGTGTCACATTGCCCTGACGATGGCCCGCAGCCAGTTTTGCATCATTGCCGCACACGGCTGTTAAGTCACCAACGGAGTCCGCTCCGTCAATTTGTACTCCGGTCGCCAGGTGACAACGTGTTCCTTTCATGAATAGTGCTGATGATGGGAGAGGAGTCGATGCCAGCGGCGCAGGTGGACGCAGGTTATGCTCACCCACTGGGCTGCATTACCTTGACAGATGCAGAATCTCTGGCTGAATGTAGCTGGTGGGTATCTCACAGATCAAATACCATCATTCAGCTACAACCAATGGGAAGACACCACACCCTTTTTTATGCCCATCCTGTCTGCAGACCACTGCCAGACATAGCTCTGCTTTTACCCCCAGTTCAGTTTTATGATTTTGTGTGCTTGTTACCTGACTACTTTTCCTGCTTGCTGTTTATGTACCTTGTTGGCCGATCCGCATTTCACCTCTGCTTGTTTTCTGATTAAGTCCTGGCCGTCCCATTCTGTTCCTGTTCCTCAATTAATGTTTTGACCCTGCCTGACTACTATTCTCTGGAACTGCAGCCTTCCACAGGTATTAATCACCTTGGGCCCTGTGCAATTCCTAATCCCTGTATAGGGTTTAAAGGGTTTCAGGGTTCTAGGGGTCCTGCTTGGTTAGTGGCTTCCCTCTAGCCTATCATTTACAGCCCATCTGAGTGTGTGGATCAAGCAAGGCGTTACACCGTGCTCTCTGCAGAAGGCCATGTGGGCCAGGATAGTGCTTTAAAAATTGCTGGACAACCAGGTTCAACACGTGAACCACACAAGGCACGTGTGTCACATTGTCACAGCGAAGGGCCGCACCCATGTTTGCATCATTGTCGCACCCGGCCTTCCCTGGCTGCTGGTTGAGTGGAGACAACCATTGATGAAACTCGGTCTCCAGAGCTAACCGTCCACAACTTCTCAGCGGTGTGACTCACATTTCCCATACATTTCAAAGTAAACCTTTGACCGCCTGATGGCATTGAGCTCTGCTGCCAGCATAGTAAGGAGGTGTGTGGTAGTCCTTGTGCGCAGTTACAAGGAAGGGTGGCCTGACCACACAGGGTTTGCGCCAAGGTGGAGGACCCACACGAGGTTGAAGAGGCAGAAGCAGTGTATTAACTTCTACATACAGAAGAAGGATTGAAACAACTCGTGGGGACGGCAAGACTTGTACAGCAGACCCTTCTCCATCTCTCCCCACAGTAACCCATTGCCCAGTCAGCGACATGTAACGCTCCTGTCCATGCTTACTGGGCCAATTATCTGTGGTGAAAAGCACCCTGTCACACAGAGTTTCTCAAGGAATCAGTGATATTTAGTGCGACATGCTGGTGTAGCGCGTGCACGCCTTTGTTGGAGAAGGAGTGGCGCCTGGGCATCGGCTCTTGGGGCACTGCGATGGGCATAAGGTCTCGAAAATCCTCGGTTAAAAAGGTTGGAAAGGCAGCATTTTGGTAGCCAACAGTTTCCAGATGCTGAAAGTCAACCTCTAAGCCATGTCATGCCCTTCTAAAAGCATGTAAAACACAGCGCGGGGACTCCAACCACAGTCTCCCTCGTTTCCACTAACTGG
The DNA here is from genome assembly GCF_048569485.1 of Anomaloglossus baeobatrachus. Classification (NCBI taxonomy): domain Eukaryota; kingdom Metazoa; phylum Chordata; class Amphibia; order Anura; family Aromobatidae; genus Anomaloglossus; species Anomaloglossus baeobatrachus. The sequence continues at coordinate 473,149,320 of NC_134356.1, forward strand.
GCCACACACACCCCACTTGACTGGCATCGGTTGAGCCCCCTTTTGAAAATGAAAAAGATGCTTTGCATGAAGCACTCTCAAAAATACGCGTGCCTTTCCCGTCCCCTGGCTGACCCAGGGGAAGAAAAGTCCTCTGAAAGCCATGACTTGTTCATCTTGGTTCTTTTAGAAACACAGCGAGGGGACTCCAACCACAGTCTCCCTCGTTGCCACTAATTGGGCCACACACACCCCACTTGACTGACATCAGTTGATGCCCCTTTTCAAAATGAAAAAGATGCTTTGCATGAAGCACTCTCAAAAATACGCGTGCCTTTCCCGTCCCCTGGCTGACCCAGGGGAAGAAAAGTCCTCTGAGAGCCATGACTTGTTCATCTTGGTTCTTTTAGAAACACAGCGAGGGGACTCCAACCACAGTCTCCCTCGTTGCCACTAATTGGGCCACACACACCCCACTTGACTGACATCAGTTGATGCCCCTTTTCAAAATGAAAAAGATGCTTTGCATGAAGCACTCTCAAAAATACGCGTGCCTTTCCCGTCCCCTGGCTGACCCAGGGGAAGAAAAGTCCTCTGAGAGCCATGACTTGTTCATCTTGGTTCTTTTAGAAACACAGCGAGGGGACTCCAACCACAGTCTCCCTCGTTGCCACTAACTGGGCCACACACACCCCACTTGACTGGCATCGGTTGAGCCCCCTTTTGAAAAAGAAAAAGATGCTTTGCATGAAGCACTCTCAAAAATACGCGTGCCTTTCCCGTCCCCTGGCTGACCCAGGGGAAGAAAAGTCCTCTGAAAGCCATGACTTGTTCATCTTGGTTCTTTTAGAAACACAGCGAGGGGACTCCAACCACAGTCTCCCTCGTTGCTACTAACTGGGCCACACACACCCCTCTTGACTGACATCAGTTGATGCCCCTTTTGAAAAAGAAAAAGATGCTTTGCATGAAGCACTCTCAAAAATACGCGTGCCTTTCGCCTCCCCTGGCTGACCCAGGGGAAGAAAAGTCCTCTGAGAGCCATGTCCACATTGTCAGTGGACAGACACGTGTGCTTATCTGCCAGCAGACCCCCAGCAGCACTGAAGACAGGTTCCGAGAGAACGCTGGCTGCAGGACACGACAAGATCCCCAAGGCGTACGTGGCGAGCTCAGGCAATTTATCCAGATTGGAAGCCTAAAATGAGCAGGGCTCAAGTTGCACAATAATGAAATCGATGTTTCCTTGCATATACTCATATATCTGTGTGTCCTCCTCTTTTTCCTTGTCCAGCTCTTTTGTTTTCGCATGAGTATATGTCCTTGTCACTTTCCCATGTGTTGTGAGTTGTTTGTCACCTTTTGGACACCTTTGAGGGTGTTTTCTAGGTGTTTTTCTGTGTTTGTGATTGCCTGCCATTGTTTCCTATGCAGTTCGAGTTCGGTTCGTCGAACGGTCGACGAGCCGAACTCGAACGGGACCTCCGTTCGGCGAACCGACCTCGAGCCGAACCGGGACCGGTTCGCTCAACTCTAATCGTTAGGGACGCACATCCGGCCTTGTTTGACATATCGTAGCGTGTAACACAAATGAGCGACTGTGAACGAGCAAAAATACTCACCTTATCGTTGCTCGTTTTCAAAAAATCATCGTTCATCGTTCCCGAGGCAGCACACATCGCTCCGTGTGACACCCTAGGAACGATGAACTGCAGCTTACCTGCGTCCTGCCGGCAATGCGGAAGGAAGGAGGTGGCGGGATGTTACGTCCCGCTCATCTCCGCCCCTCCGCTTCTATTAACCGGCCGCTGTGTGACGTTGCTGTGACGCCGAACGTCCCTCTTCCTTCAGGAAGAGGATGTTCGCCGCCCACAGCGAGGTTGTTCAGGATGTAAGTACATTTGACGGGGGTTTACGACTTTGTGCGACACGGGCAACAAATTGCCCGTATCGCACAAACGATGGGGGCGGGTGCGATCGCACACGCGATCGCACATGAAATCGACGCATGTAAAGCAGCCTTTAGTGAATTTGGTGACCTTATAACTAGATGACTTCAATTTTAGCTTCGGGTCTACCTTTCCAGACTTGGCAAAACCTATTCTCGAGTACAAACTGCTGTTCTAACTGTGCAGGCTAAGGCTATGTGCGCGCACAGCGTTTTTTTGACGCATAAAAACGCACCTGCGGCAAAAACGCGCAAAAAAGCGCACCAGTAAAAATGCATGCGTTTTTGGCTGCATTTTGCTGAGTTTTTGATCTCTGCATTTTTCTGGGTTTTTTCAATGCATTGCATGGGGGAAAAACGCAGAAAAACGCAGGAAAGAATTTACATGTCAATTTTTTTTTTAAGCTCAAAAACGCAGCTTAAAAAAAAGTTGCGTGCGGACAGCAAAAATGAAAACTCATAGACTTTAGTGAGGAAGCAAAGTCATGCAGTTTTGAGCTCAAAAACGTACAAAAACGCACCCGAAAAAAAGGCGCAAAAACACAGCGAAAAACACACTGTGCGCAGATAGCCTAAGGCGGGCTTTGCACGTTGCGATATTGGTAACAATGTGTTACCGACGCTGCAGCGATAGTCCCCGCCTCCGTCGCAGGTACAATATCTTGTGATTGCTGCCGTAGCGAACATTATCGTACGCCAGCTTCACATGCACTCACCTGCCCTGCGACGTCGCTCAGGCTGGCGAACCGCCTCCTTACTAAGGGAGCGGGTTGTGCGGCGTCATAGCGACGTCACATGGCAGGCAGCCAATAGAAGCGGAGGGGCGGAGATGAGTGGGACGTAAACATCCCGCCCACCTCCTTCCTTCCGCATAGCCGGCCGGGACGCAGGTAGGAGATGTTCCTCACTCCAGCGGCTTCACACACAGCGATGTGTGCTGCCTGCTGGAGGAACAACATCGTACCATCGCAGCAGCGGCATTATGAAAATGTCGGACCCTACACCGATCATACGATAACGACGCTGTTGCGCTCATTAATCGTATGTAAAAGGCTTTGCACACTATGAAGTCGACAGCGATGTTAGATGTGCGTCACTTTCGATTTGACCCCACCGACATCACACCTGCGATACTGTAGTGTGCAAAGCCCGCCAAAGAGTTCAGGAACATTCATAGTCACATGTCAGTTTTAGGATATGTGCTCATGTGTGCGTATTGCATGCAGTTACGCTGCATTCTGCACCGCAGCGTAACTGCATGCGTCCTGCGTCCCCAGCACAATCTATGAAGATTATGCATAATCCATGCCCATGTGGCGTTTTAGAACGCAGCGATTTGCATGCTGCCAAATCGCTGCGTTCTAAAAAGCAACATGTCACTTCTTTCTTGCGCTTTGCATGCAGCCCCTGCTCTGTCTATAGGGAGAGGCAGCATCCAGAGTGCACAAATTCTGCAGTCACCAAAGTTTCAGAACAGAGCTTTTCAGCTGCGCTCTGAAGCGGACATGCAGTGACTTTACACTGTGGTGGAGAGCGCACACACGTGGGCACATAGCCTTATAGTCAATTGGGAGAAGGCATTTAGACAATCAGTAACTTTTGTAGAATTTTCTACAACTACATGCATCTACCAAACTTTATCTATAGGATGGGGTTCCATAGACGGTTGCTAAAATTTACTGTGATTGTTATATGTAAAGCTATCCGAAAATGTGAGGTGCTTTCTTCCTAAATTTAATTATCTAAGCCATATCACTCATTGATGCCAGTGAGACCTGTGCTGTCTGTGCTGCTCCTACCTCAACTGCTCCATGCTGCTTTACCTCTCACGACTTGTCAATCCTTGTATGTTTTCATAATGACGCAGCCTTAGAAACTAAATAGGTAAAACACAAATATTTTTCCTTCAATGTACTTTGCATCTCTTTTTCTTCTGTTATGATGCTAATTTAATATAATACTTTAATCATGAACTACAATACAGTAGAACTTCCCAAGGTTAAGCTTAGCAAGACAAATGGTATATAGATTAATAAGTTAGAGATTAGTACAACTGTTACAATAAACTTAATCACTTTCTTTAGTAAATGTCGACAGCTACCACATGTTAGAATAGTGTACCATATAGATTTGTACTAAAAGAGCAGTCTGATAGATTAACTCTCTCAAATTTTTTATTTTGTTTCTGTAATTATTTTTTGATGGTAATAAGTCAGATAGAATCTTGAGATATTTCACTCATACATGAAAGATCACATTTGTGACAGATGAGTTTTTGACCTGTGATGACATGCTGAATTATGTTTTTTGATTTTCAACTATACCAGTGTGTAAACGTATAATAAATGTATATGAAGGCACAAGCAGCAGTGCCCTAGGGCTCCACCACCTGTTTTCTGTTTGGTAAGTCTACACATGAGCCATTGGTGCATGTGGCATGACAAGGGATCAGGGAGATCCAGATCCAAGAGGTGGGATAGTGACTCTGTCGCGGGCGGAGGGGACGCGCTCGCCACGCTCGGGTCCGGGACTTCTGCTGCTGCTGCTCAGTGGCTCGAGCGGAGGACCGGACCCGGGGACTCGAGCAGTGCTCCTCACCCGTGAGTGAAATGGGGATGGTATGTTTAGGGAGATTGTTCGTGACGCCACCCACGGGTCATGGTGATAATGGCACCACCGTTGCTGATAACGGGGATCCCGGGAGAGATGGTAGGGTGCAGCTGAGATGTTGTCCCCTCCATGGGCAGGGGTTGGTGATCCCGGGGCCCGATGGTGTAACGGGGAGGCTGGATGGCTGGGGTGCAGGGACTGCGCGGCGTGGTGCAGGACGGCACTGGTGTACTCACTCAGACAATTACTGACAGAGTCGTAGGTAAACCAAAACGGCCGGATGGACGGGTCCCGCAGCCGGCTGCAGTGTTGTTGTTGTGCTCTCCCCAGATGGCTGATGATGGCTGTCTTTCCCTTCACCTTTGGAAATGTTCTTGACTCCTGTGGTTGCCCACCGGTAGTCCGCTCCCCGGTGTATAGGTGCCGTAGGAGCCCGTTTTGCCCGCAGGCGCTGGTCCTTGGATCTCTAGCCTGTGGCGGTGGCTGTATATCCTCTCTGGGTGGACGGTTGCCTTCAATCGGGACTTTAGTATTTGAGAAACCCCTGGGGTTCCTGTCACATTCAGATTTGACTATTAACGGCGGCTCCAAGCCTGGTCAGGGTCCGATGGCCCTGCCTGTGTGCTTAGCTTCACTCCGTTCCCCACTCCGGTACCGGCGGGCTTATGCCCGACCCCGGTCCTTACGGCTCTGCGGAGTTCCACCAACTCCTGCAGACGGCCACCACCATCTGCCAACCTTGCTGTCGGTGTCTGGGCTCCAACCCAGACACCTCAAGTGTTCACTCCTCTCACTTTCACCTCCAAGACTGAACTGTCACTTTTCCCGCCTTAAGGCCTGTGAACTCCTCGGTGGGTGGGGCCAACCGCCTGGCTCTGCCCCACTTGGTGTGGACATCAGACTCTGGAGGGAGGCAACAAGGGTTTTTGGTTTGGCTGGTGTAACTGCCTAGGGTGGGTGTGTGTGTGTTGTTATGTAAGTGACTACCTGGCTAGTCCAGGTCGTCACAACTCCACCAATTTTTTTTTTTTTACACACAGGTCTCTGCTTAACTTGATCCAGGTTATAGGCCAACCTATTGCCTTAGGTTAAGGGAAACCTGTCAGTTGATTCATGCGTACCAAACCACAGGCAGCATAAATCAGTTGAAACATCTAGTTGGGGCCCATAGGGCGGGACGAGACTATTCTGATGCTTCCCGAGGATGACTTCTTCCCTCACTGTTGTATGTGGTTGACAGGTCTCTCCCTATGTACACACATAAGAGACCTGTCAATCAACTTGAGTTGTGTAAGGACCATTGGCCGCCACCCATGCCATAGAGCTTTCTTTGGGCCAGAATAAAATCCTCTGAGGAACCCTTGATTCATTGCTGAAGGGGGAAACGAGATGAGACCAAGGGACCCCTAGCATCAAGATGGGAATTCATTACTCATGGCTCTAAGCTAAGTGATTGATTTATTTATTTTGCACGTGCCTTATGTACTTTTATTCTTTGTCCACTGTCATATTATGATGAGATAGGGCAAGTGAAGGGACAGTGTGAAGGGTAAGCCGTCGTGGAATCCTGAACCTAGGGCTTTAAAACCTCCACTGCTAGGCAGGAACAGGTTTTAAGCAGGCCGTAAGTTCTAGGGATTTTGGTTTCACCCCCTGCATTTGTTGTTCCAGAAGGATACATGGTTTTGCTTACTACTTCACCTATTTAAACACAGGCAGAGCACAATGCACTTTATTTAGTAACCATTGGCTATTGTGGGTGATTTTTTTGTTAGGATAGCGTTTTTGGACACTTTTTGTGTGTTATATGGAAATTGAAATTTTAAAATATAATTAATAAATTTAGTGTTTTTAAGGCCTGATTTTATCTGTTCAACTGTAAGTAATCACTTTGTATTTGACCTGTTTATTGGTTTTTCTATACACTATTAGAATACGACTAGTTCTGTGTCGCCCCTGGCTCGTTCTTTAAATTATATTTTCTCTCAAACGTCAGAAAATTTCAGAGAAAAACATACCTGGGTGCAATCATACAGTCAGACTCTGATTCATGCTGCCTGTGGTGAGAGCAGCATGAAGTGACAGGTTCCCATTAACACTAAGATGATGTTTGTAAATCTGATGGCAATCTAATAAGATTCAAGCACTGACATAAATGAGGATGTTATGATCTATGGTTCTATGTTTCTTTCTTTGAAATAAATATCCGCACTCGCCCGACCAAGTCTGAATGTCCATAGGACTTAGCTGTCAGCCAACTGGCCATTAGACCATCAGCTCTTTATATGCGCAGCCAGCTTAAGCATTGAATTGTAATAGCTCGAGATAGTTATTGCATTTTTGCATACACCAGTTGGAGACCTCATGAAACAATATTAAAAATGTGTTTTTTATTATTTTCAAAAGTCCTATGTAATGCGCAGCCCCACATATAAAATGGATACGAGTACATGACCCTGCCTAAAGCATCCTTACATCCCGCTTGAGATACATAGTCTGTCCAAGACAACCCCTTTAATGGGAATCTGTCACATTGAACAGTGTCTGATCTGCTGGAAGAATGTTATTTTGTAAAGAGAGTTGAACAGATTAATATATAGTTTTAATATATAGTTTTACAAGAAGAGATTCAGTATGACTTGTGTTTTATTTAATGACATTCATTGTTTTTAACAGTCTTCCCTGTATGATTGTGCATCCAGAGGCAGCTGTCAATCATTGATAGGACCGTTCACTTGTCTTCTAAGCAGAGAAATAGGGATTAAAGTAAATAGGTTACAACAAGTTGTTTTAAAATCTGAGGGGTAATGTTTCTCATAGAGAGTGACATACCTGGCATGTCAGTGTAAGGAGGCTTATACGCCATGCAGTGTTCCTCTGGGAAATTTGTACTAAAGTTGTATTAAAACATTTGCTACAAATATAGATTATACATTAATCTTTTTAGTTCCTTCTACTCCATATCATGATCTTTTGTCACAATGACTTTGTTATAGCGGGGAACCAGGGCTCCTAAGCTGCCCCTCAATACAGGAGGCCCTGTGCTAGCCCAATTTTTAGGGATATTCCTAATGGTGGAGAGACTGAGTCTCCTTCCTGGCCCTGCTCATGACCAGGCCTGATGTAGTTCCCTCGTTCCCAGGGAGGGACGGGACAGGAGTGTGTTAAAACCACAGAAACAGACAGACAAGGGAAAAAACAAAACTCTGTCACACAGCACAGAAACACACACGCGCACACGATAAGACAATAAGAGACCCAGGAGGAAAACAAGAGCAAGAAAGAAGTACAAATCAACAGAGGTACACTACACAACTGCACCAAGCAAAAAGCACCACTAAACACAACTTTCACCAGAGAGGTTCTGGGACACCACACATCACAGACCAACACAGAATTAACTATAGCTGTCATGGGTACAAGGATTCCAACAGTGTAAACAGGAGGGGAGCAGATGTGATAGGTTTCCTCCCCAAAATGTGATTTAAGGAGCACACAGACTAGTAGAGATGAACTCTTGCTGGCCTGCCTATGAATCAGCACACAGCAGGTCCACTCCCAAGTCTGCCTGTGTTGATCCCAGACACCATCGGGCAGAGTATCAGAATCTGCAATCTGAACAGAGTCCAATGCCACCATGACAGTTGGTAAAGTTTGTGCAAAACCACATGTAACATCTCTGTGTATAGGACTGCATGTACAAAATTGGCAAGTTCTCTCTAACATGAACTACACATGAGTACTTCAGTAATGATGTGTAAGGGTTAAAGTTTCTTTATTCTGGAAACTGCCAAATTGGCATAAGGAGACTTATAGGCCATGGAATACTTCCCTAGGAATATAAATATGCAAATAGCTTCTTCAGAAAGGAAGAGATAAGAGACTCTAGTGCCACCTTTTGGAAGTAGCAATCTTAAAAGTCATTATCGACCCTCTGAAGTGCTTTGTTACATGACTTATAATAAGAAACCAAACCATAATCTCCTTTACAGACATGTTTCAAGTGGGTGGTTTGCCCCTCATCAGTGCAAAGCAGGAGAGAACTGGTATCACTGTATGACAGGCCTCTGACGGGGCTAAGGGATAAAGAGGAGAACACCAACTCAGCATAGTTGGACTTATAGACTATGCAATGCCCTTCTGGGAATTTTAATGTCATCCCTAAGTCACGTGGAAAGGTGCTTTAAAGGGATGATATTTTATTTAAAGAAGTTGTCCAGTTACCAAAACTGATTTTTTTTTCTCCTAAATCTTGCTAATATGTGCCTCTCCACACATCTATTATGTTATTTTAGCAATATTACCTTTTATCGTGATCTAGCAGCACATCCTTATTACTGGCTCCAGCTCTGATGGGGTTAATCTCTCTCCTGACTTCCTGGGTTCAGTTCCTACAACTCCCATAATCCTTTGCAGTGGCACCCTGTGCTCTACTCATCCTCCCACCCCACCCCCACCCCATGCGATAACATACTCCTCGTCCTCTCCTCTCACTCCTGCTGCCGGCCCCACACACAGCAGCAGGATGGTAAGCAATCCCTCCTTTCCTTCTCTTCATGCTGGGCTGTGATGTGCGGTGATCACCGCCCACAGCCCAGTCACTAAGTATCAGAGGCTGCAGCTGCTGATGTAACGTCAACTTTCAGAGCCCAGAAGTTGACGTGACATCAGCGGATACCAGAGGCACAGCACCCGGGGGTCATGTGATCGGCACTGAGCAAGCAGGACAGCGCCTCTCAGTGCCAGAACTGGAAATAGAAGGCAATTAAGAAGACAACTGAAATAGTTAGTTACACTGATAGAAAGAATAAAAAAAAAATGGGTGAACCACCCCTTTAAAGATTGTCAATCCCAACAGGTGGCTGTAGAGTGCCTCTTCCTTTCTCAGGAAGTTTTTTGCATTTTCAGAACTAGTAACTCCATCTGAAACTCAAAAAATATGTTTGTCTTATTATTTATTCATTGGATTATTATTATGTGATCGTATAGAAATTTACTTTAATATAAGCAACTCTTATTTCGGAGTAAATTCCAAAGGGAACTCTGTGAATTTGATTTACTTTGCACTGATTAACCCATCATACCTTGCTTGCTCTGCATACAAAATAGCAATGTTGTTCTTTTCTCCGTGCCACCAATGCATTTGACATGGAGGTTAAGAGTTCACAGTAGGAATAAAAATTGCTTAGTCTTTGACTATGCCTCGACCTGAGAGAATATATTCTAAATCACGAACAACCTTATTTTTGTTCCTTGGGACACGTTTCCTCCATGAACTTGATAATTGTGTTCAGTAATTTCTCTCCACGGCGTTTTATCCTGAAGAACCTTTCTGGCTTTAATGCAGTATAAGTATAAATACCTTATTCTTGTCCTCAACTACCAAAGAAATGTGCAGTTATAGTAAGTGACATCCACACATGTCCAACAGCAAATAAATGAATACTCATCAGACATAAATACTTCCAATGTAAGGGATTCATGGGCTCCCATTTATGTGCTGTGAATGGCTGGCAATTAACTTATATAAATAGTAGGGATTCAATTGTTCTGAGGTCCTCCAACGTTTAACTAGATTTAAAGTCAGAGACTTGATTTTATAGGGTCTCTTGACCTTTCATACTTCAGAGACCAAATGACTTCATTTTTATTTATGGGCTTCTGTCTGTAACTACAGCTTTGCTCTATTTGGGGAATGCTTGGCTGTTGCTCTGTTTGCCATTTTCTCTGCCCTTTATACATTTTTATCATATATCATTTCCTCAATTTTTATACTTTTATTAGTATCATCATACAAAACTGGAAATTAGAAATCATGTGCTTAACAGCCGATGCAATGAGGTTAAAACAACATTAAATGTAAAAAAATAATGTTATTTCCATATCGGTAATTATGCAAGACTTTTTGAATACAATTTTGATTTTATTACATTCAGTAAATTGTGTAAATGCTTACAGGGTTATTTAGTTAGTTAGTTAATTAAAAATTCTCAAGAGCATCTTAGTAATGTTTATTGCAGAGCAAGTCAGTTCTCTAAAAATCCCAATTTTTTTTAGGATTCACTTTAAGGAAAATGTAACAAAAACTGGCATTTTACCAATTTGTATAAGAATAAGAAAATAACACTCACATTGACATTTACCTGACTCGCTCCCACATATCACCCCCCTTCCGCCCCAGATCGATCCTTTTCCCAGGTCCTTCCAGACCCTTAGGCACACAACGATCTTTTCTACCTCCTTAACTCTATGCTGAGGCTTCTAGTTCTTTGACATCATGATGCACGTTGTGACATCACTCTTCATGGTTTCATGATTAAATGGTGGAGAAAGCTTGAACTAGATGGACCTAGGTCTTTTTTCAACCTATGTGACTATGATGTGTGTTGTGACTGTGATGGAAATCCAGTGCAGAGAGAACAAGGTGGAAAAGAGCAACACATGCCATGGAGAAGAAAAGGAGGGGCTAGAAGGAGCTGTGTAAAGGGCCAGACGGGGGTCTAAAGTGACTGGATAGGTGAGGAGAGCGGTGGGAGTGATTTTTTTTCTTCACTCTAGATTTATTGTTGTCATAAGACCCTCAAGGATAATAGGGAACATTTGATTTGCTTAAGAATTTCTGGCCAAGTCTGAGTGAACTGCCTAATTAAAATTTTGGTAGAATGGATCTATAGTAGTATACAGCCCTTTAAGTATATTTATTCACAATGCATTTTTCCAGCCTCCACTGACCTCTAGCGGTGTCTAACTGAGAAATGGTCAAGTTCCTCATAGACTTCCATTATACTCGTTACTTGAATTGAGCGGGTACGAGTGTAACGACGCTGGAGCATTTTAGTGCTCACTCATCACTAGTCTTTACATAAGAGTTGAGAGTTGCTCGGATACTAACAACAGTTGTGTGAAGAGAATACAGAAAATCACAAGAGTAAGATTTAATGACGGAGTAAATATGTAGCCATAACACCGAGGTGTTTATAGCGGATGTAAATTGCAAAGTAATTTCAGTAGAGACATCCTCCTCCTTTGGAGCTGGCCTATATAATAGGTTTCACCGCCACTCTAAAATGAAGATTGGGTTTTAGTAAAGTATTATTGACCATTTTTATGTGTACATTAAACTGACTTGTAAATATTTTACTGGACTGAGTGACATTAATTAAAAGCTTTGTGTGTAAATGAAGGGATTTATAAAATATGTTAAAGAAAAGCAGTAAAAAATAAATCCAGATGCACATGTAAATATTTTTCTTTAACAAATATGTTATTACAGAAAACGTATTATTTGATCTCTCAGCATCGTGTCAGCAAATGTGAGATCCACAGACAAAGAAATGGCCGTAGTTAGCACTGAGGGGCTACAAATGGCCGTTAAAGCATTGTAAGAGCAACATAGTTAAACATACCGGGTTTCCCAGAGGATCACACTTCAGGCAGACTCTTTTTCAAGCTCCTAATTAAGGTTCATCAATATTCATGGTTTCCTCCGCCCACCTTTTGTGCCAGTGTCTGTGATTGGTTGCAGTCTGCTATACACACTCCCCTGCTGTGTCTGTGTTTCTCATTGGTTGCAGTCAGTTTGCTGTATAGTAGTTTAAAAAGAAATAATTTTTAAAACATGACATAGGCTCCCGCCATATTTTGATAACCAGTGCAAGTAAAACAGACAGCAACAGGCTGCAGCCCCCAACTGTGAGCTTTACTGTGGCTGGATATTGTAATAAAATACCCACAACCTCTTTCATCTCTTTTTTAACCCCCAAAACACCCTTGCAGATCCGACATAATCCATGCAAAGGCCCATGGTGATCCTCAGCTATGCTACATCCAGAAGCTTCAGAGAAGAAAAACATGCCCATTGTCTGCAGGCTCCGGAAATCCCTGACAGACAAGAGGGACCTGGCTGTGAGCAGGTGACATCCCCCAGCGGAGGTCACACCCAGGTTCCGATGGTATGAACTCAGATGACCTGACTGTTGGACTATGGGACATAGTTGTGACCCACAATCCGACAGTCTGGCAGGTAGGTCACCTGAGGCCACATTGTGGCCTCCCCAGCTGCCCTCAGTGAAAGTTGAAGTCACTGCAAGACTGTTGGATTGCGGGTCATGGCCATGTCCTAAAGTCTGACAATCCAGCAGTATTTTCACTGAGGGGCATTTTGTAACAGAACCCATCAGTTAACAATTACCATTTTTATCAGACTATAGTCTTTCTAAGTGATTTGATTACATCAAGGCAAAAAAAGTACATTCACAACATAAATAGGAGTGTGCAGTGTGTAAGTATGGAATATACTCAGTGCATGGGTTAGGATTCAGTACAAACCAAGCGGATTTTAAATCAAAACCAAAGAAAAGGAGAAAAAAAAATGCTTAACAGGTCATAATAACAACTTTTATTATTAAAACATGTGACAGAAATTGGTTACAGTAAAAAGGGCGCATCACCACACAGAAAAATCAAACCAAGTAGTGAGTAAATATATATATATATATATATATATATATATATATATATATACTGTACATATATCTACTGTACATATATATATAAGAAGGATTAGTTCATTATTAAAAAAAAATAAGTTAATGAATAAATATCTTATATATGAACTATGCAAAAACATACAATACAGAAAATTCTGTGTCTATCAAAATTTATATAAAGTGCATAGTGTCAAATAATAAATCCCTATGATAAAAAAATTATTTCAGCTAGGACCGAAAGGTCAATTTCTACAACTTTGTCACATTTGTTCTACTGCCCAAGACTTTGAATTAAAAGCTAAGGACCTCAAGGATTGGTTTGTCTCCCAGGGATACCGTAATAGAGCAATAAAAGTGGCCTTCAACAGAGCAAAACATAAACCTAGATAGAATCTTTTATACTCTTCTAATCTACTTAAAAGACAATCTAAGGGGTACTTCACACACAGCGAGATCGCTACTGAGATCGCTGCTGAGTCATGTTTTTTGTGACCTCATTAGCGATCTCGCTGTGTGTGACACTGAGCAACGATCTGGCCCCTGCTGTGAGATCACTGCTCGTTACACACAGTGCTGGTTCGTTTTTTTATTGTTGCTCTCCCGCTGATATGCACACATCGCTGTGTGTGACAGCGAGAGAGCAACAATCCTGAATGTGAAGGGAGCAGGAGCCGGCGTCTGACAGCCTGCGGTAAGCTGTAACCAAGGTAAAGATCGGGTAGCCAAGGTGGTTACCCGATATTTACCTTCGTTACCAGCCTCCGCAGCTCTCATGCTGCCAGTGCCGACTCCTGCTCCCTGCACACGCTAAGTTAAGCGGTGTGAGCTGGTAACTAAGGTAAACATCGGGTAACCATACCCGATGTTTACCTTAGTTACCAGTGTCCGCAGCTTCCAGACGCCGACTCCGTGCAAGCGCAGCGTCGCTTGCACGTCGCTGCTGGCTGGGGGCTGGTCACTGGTCGCTGGTGAGATCTGCCTGTTTGACAGCTCACCAGCGACCATGTAGCGATGCAGCAGCGATCCTGACCAGGTCAGATCGCTGGTCGGATAGCTGCTGCATCGCTAAAGTGTGAAGGTACCCTAAGAACGTCACGTTTATTACTAGATACAATATACAATCCTCAAAAATCTATGCATGCCTTGAGAGATTCTGGTCCATTCTTACTGCTGACCCAGTCTTTTCCAAGTACATCAGTAACAAACCCTGTATTACCTACAGGAGATCAAGGAATCTTAGGGACATTTTAGTAAAAAGCCACTATACAAACAAAACCACCACCTTTCTGGATTTTCACTCAGTGCGCATGATCAGAAGTACTGGACTTCCAGTCATGTGCACTATGAAGCCGAGTGTACGCGTCCCGGCTTTAAACTGGTGTAGTGCGCATGAACGGAGGTCATCACCGGAGACGTTCTGATCATGCACACTGAGCCGAAAATCAGTGGTGGCATCAGGTGAGAGCGACCATGCCTCTGACGCTGCTAAGGGGGCCGACTAGCCAAGAGAACTAATGCCCTTGGGACTAGTCCCTGCCCTCATTAGCATATTATAAAGATCTTTAGAAATACTTTTTCTAAAGATCTCTTTATCTATGCTAGTGTATACAGGGACGGTTAGGCAGGAATTAGCAATATGTACCCAGAACTGGTCGTGATTCTGGGTGCATATTGCACCTGACAGGTTCCCTTTAATATCTTATCTGTAATGTGTCTCATGCTGCTTTCAGTGTCTGATCCACTTTTTAAATTCTGTGTTTTTACCGGAATATACTTTTTTTTGCCATAAAGCAGAAAACATTTTTTATGCCAGTTTTGTGATCAGCCTTATTTTCTGTCATTTGGTAACTATAGCTGTAATTTATTCTCACACTTCTAACATGTTCTCGCATTTGCAGTAAAAAGTTTTTAAAAAGCTGTAAATTACGATTATTACCTAGACTGCGCTCTTATTTTCCTCATTTGACTTGCCTCCAGGTAACCTTTTTTATTTTACATTGTGAACTCACATTAAGTGTTCTGCTAAAAGCAAGACTTTCCTAAAAAACTGTTACTTTGCTGATTCTCTATGTTGTATTCGTCAACAGCATAGTTTGTACTCTCAGCCCCATATAATGCGTTGTTGTCTTATGCTGTGAGAGCTCGAGAATAAATGTGGATTTATTACAAGGCACCTAATGTAGAATATTAATCTGCCAATAGCTTATTACAGTGAATTGCATTGTGGACTCAGTTACATTGTTCTGAATCTAGTTTTGTCGATTCCATTTGCAGAAAGTTATAATAATGCGGGAAGAGATTTTAACAGCGCTATATAGTCTAATCATTTTCTTACACACTTGCCCTGTATGAATTGCAAAGGGACTGTAAATTGCAGATCACAGAAGTTATTGCTCGGAGATCCGAAAATCTATTTTACCTAGTAATCAAGTGTGTCACTCATCTTGTAAAATGACCGTACGATGGCATCTTCTAATAGAGATATCGAAGTGGCAGATACATCCATGATATAATGTAGATCAAAGCCAGCATCACTCTCCATCTTCATTTCTAATATCCTTTACTGGCGCATAGTCCATCTTTCTGCTTTTTTTATGGTTTTCCTATCATGCAGCCATTAGATAAATCTTCTATATAAATCAGAGTTGTGATTTTACATTGTAGGGAATTATTTGAGGCTTATTTCACAAGATAAAATAAAATGTCTTTTTTCATAAAAAATGTTGGTTTTGTTATTCATGTCGAAGCCCTTTTCGGAAAATATTCCTCCGTGAGTGAACATTTTCTGGATTGCACAATTTTATATTTATGAGGTTATATCCACAATTTCTAGGATGTGTGTGTATAGATGATAGTTTCACCATGCAGCTCTTAAACTTAGGGTTTATTTATGACTGGGAATTGTAGGACAAGCTGAGCAACTCGGAGGCACGAATGGATGTTAATTCTGATGTGTTTTCTCTTACATCATATTTATAAACTATCCTGATATATAGACTTTTCAGGCTGCGACTGTTTATGATGTCCATCAGTACCGTGAATGAAGAGGTCATGGTAATAAATAGCTAGATCTCTGAATGGCATTTGAACAATGGAATTCAATGACTCTTTGTAAATGGTCATCCCAGATTACATACATTTGTAACCAATTCTATAGATACTCAGGCCATTTACCAAGTTCAAGGCATGGGTAGTTTTATTATTGTGGAAATTTTGAAATCCTCAACTTGGAGGAGGGTCATCATTTACATTTATAAAATTCTGCTACTCAAAATTAGAGGAACAACCTGTCGCTGTCAATCCAGCTTGGTGTCATATGAGACAGACTGTTAGAGTTACACCAATAAACCATAATGTTTTTAATTTGTATTGCAAGCAATAGAGTTAACCAACTGCTAATTCAGCCGACCCCCACCTTATACATGCATGCCTGGCCAAATTGATTATTTTTTTTTAATCCGGTTCATTTTTATTTATCAACAAAATTACACAACACAGATAACAGTCTATTTCCTCACAAGAACAGTACAGAAAAAAGAAAAAGACCGTATTCAGTCACAAAAACACCTAAGTTGTCTAATAAACAGTACACCTGCAGTCTATACTCCACGTCAGTATAGCTCACAAAGTAATTACTCCATTCCAATATACTACCTATAATATAAATTACCCAACATCTTTTTTAGCAACCATATACAGTATATTCCAGCTACACACATCACCCTGTTACAATAAATTATTAACCAGTCACGAGAAGGACCTGTTCTCCCATAATGTCTTCCAGCAGTGCCGAGGAGGGAAGACCCAGAGTTTCCAACCATGCCCCACAGATCTTATAGAACTTCTTCAGTGTATTTTTTTTGCGGTATACCCCACTCTCCAACCAAAGTACTGCATTAATTTGTTCCCTAAGTTCCTCAATAGCTGGAGGAGCCAGATCCAGCCAGTGGTAGGCCAACAGTTTTCTTGCCTGATATGGGTCGCATAATACCAACCGTCACTGGCGAGCTCAAGTCCATCCCCCCTCCAGGAGACCCTAAATATATGTAGCCAGGTCTTGGCGTATATTACCATCTTGCCAGATTGACTCTAATACTGCCCTCCAGTAGTCTTCGATATTCCCACAAGACCACATCACGTGAAACAGATTAGCATTCTTCCACCTACACCTAGGACGAAAACCATCCATCCGGATCCCCATCTTATATAATAGACTAGGTAACCTGTATGCTCTATGCAGCAAAAATAGCTGTAACAGTCGTTTTTCAGAGACAGCGAGACTTGGAGTCTGAAACAGGACCTCATACAATTGTTCCTCAGTCATAGGGCCTAAGTCTCTCTTCCACTTTTCTCCAGCTTGCGAAGGGAATTTGTCGAGGTACCTAGATAAAATCGCTGCATATAACCTAGAAATAACCTAGAAATAATACCATAGGATCGGTCAGAGTCAGCAAGTCTGTAAGAGTGCAATTCCACTCTATACTAATACCCATATGATGAGTCTGTGTCTCGTAGGCATGCCGGAATTGTAAGTATTGGTAGAAGCAGTTGTGCGGTATTCCAAGCTCAGCTTGGAGCTGGCCAAAACTTTTAAGTGTGTTATTTTGAAGTATCTGAGACACCAGATGCACACCCCTACTCACCCACATTTTACAGCCCAGGAGTTTCTGCAGCTCTACTAGTCCTTGATTGTGCCATAAAGGCCAGTACTCTGTTACTCCTGATGTTCCCAGCAACTCTTTCCCTCTATCCCACACCTTGTACAGCAACGCCAAAGTTGGATGTAGTGTTCTGTCTATGGGAGAGTATTCTGCGTTCAAAAAGGCCCCCAGGTGTCCCCACTTTGCAAGGCCCTTCACCCATTTGCCCCAACATATGCCTCATCCTTTCCCCATCCCCTTAAATGCTGCATTTGTACCACAACATAATAAATCCATGGGTTGGGGACTGCCAGACGCCCCTCCACTTTCCCTCTCTGCAGGGTCGCAAGACAAATTCTGGCCTGTTGTTTTTTCCACAAGCGTTCCCAAAACAGAGTATTGATTTTGCGAAAAAAATTTCCAATGGATCCATATCAGGGTATTGTGGAGAAGATACAGAAGTTGGGCATCAGCACCATTTTTAGTAGATTAGTTCAGCCAGTAAGTGACAGCAGGAGGGCCAAATCGATTATGTATGTTCATTTTAATGGGGGTAAAGGGATTTGAAGCTGATGTCAGACTTGTCTTACAACAGATTATCACCTCCAGGAAAAAATGATTGGGCATGTTGATATCCAACATGCTTGACTACACATGTCTTGAGGTTGTTGACAGGCCAGCACACATAAGATAACTAATTCTGTGGCGATCAACTGCTTTGACCAACTGTTTTTTAATATGTACAACCATCTCTTAGGATGGTTTGGTGAATGAATGAGATTACTTACTATTTCATAAGAGAGGTGATAAATGTATGACTGCTAAGAAGCCACTAGTGTTGGATTCGTCTGTCGCAGTCAATTCCTTAGACAATGAATGGAGCAAAAATGCACATGTGTGATCACTACAACTAAAATATGAGCTATTGTACCCTCTTACACTAAAAACTGTGCGTAAGCTTGAAAGGGTTAACCAATTACATTTATTTTTTGCATCAGGTGGGGGGTAATGTTAATTTTGCAGTGAAGGTTCCTTGCTAGGTCTCATATGTGGTTAGTCTGTTTCACACGTGTTTTTTATTCTAATTAAGAGGACGGAAGAACTGCTAATACTCAGCAAGACCTGGCAGGCACCCGTTCATTCTGGATATGAGAAGTGCAAGATAACCCCTTTAAATCACAAAGGATATTAGACCTGAATTCTAGTTATTGTGTAAATGCTTTACAATTAATTCAAACATGCAAAAATAAATAGGCTGCCACACATGGCTACATTAAAGGATAATCAGATACAAAGCCAGCAAAAACATGCATTGTATCAAAAGATATTGTAAACAGCCACAGAGTTACAATCAAAAGATACTTACAGGATTTACAAATAAAGTATATCAACAAGATACAGAACAATAAACATTCTTTATGCTCAACCACCATGAGTTCATCTGGGGAAGCCCCTGTTGTGTGACTACAGCTCAGATTTCATCCGATGATAATAGACTTTCTGAACACTTGCAGTTCAATCTGGGCTTATCTGTTGATTGTCTAATACAGATTTACATATCCATGATGAGGCTATGGGATACTTTATACTATGTGCTATTTTTGTCAAAACAGTGGACAGGACTCTCATCTATGAAAGTCATGGTGGTCTGCAGGACTTTGTATTCCCTGTATCCTGCTGATTGTTTATTCCCCAGTGAATCCCTTGCCAGGACTTGCTTTATCAGGCACCCCTGCCTCCACACAGGTGCCTGATCTTCAGGTCATGTTCTGTTTGCTTCAAGGCTCTGTCCGTTTAGGGTACCGTCACACTTTAGCGACGCACCAGCGATCCGACCAGCGACCTGACCTGGTCAGGATTGCTGATGCATCGCTACCTGGTCGCTGGTGAGCTGTCAAACAGGCAGATCTCACCAGCGTCCAGTGACCAGCCCCCAGCCAGCAGCGACGTGGAAGCGATGCTGCGCTTGCAGGGAGCCAGCGTCTGGAAGCTGCGGACACTGGTAACCACGGTAAACATCGGGTATGGTTACCCGATATTTACCTTGGTTACCAGCGCACACCGCTTAAGGCCCAGTCACACACAACGACTTACCAGTGATCCCGAAAACGAGGCAACCTGATAGGGATCACTGGGAGGTCGCTGGTGAGATGTCGCACAGTCAGACCTTACCAACGATGCAGGAACAATACAGGTCGCAGTAGCGACCTGTACAACGATCTCAGCAGTCACTGTGACCCTGTCACACAGTGTCAAACACAGCGATGTCTCCTGCCCAGCAGGACATCGCCTTTGAAGAAAATGGCCTGGACCATTCTGCAACGACTAGCGATCTCACAGCAGGGGCCTGATCACTGGTAGATGTCACAAATAACAAGATCGCTAATGGGATCGCTACTGTGTCACAGAAACCGTGACTCAGCAGCGATCTCGCTTGCGATCTTGTTGTGTGACGGTACCTTTAGTGCTGACTCCCTGCACTCGTAGCCACAGTACACATCGGGTTAATAATCATCATAGTATCATAGTATCATAGTTTTTAAGGTTGAAGGGAGACTCTAAGTCCATCTAGTTCAACCCGTAGCCTAACATGTTGATCCAGAGGAAGGCAAAAAACACCCAATGTGGCAAACAAGTTCCAATGGGGAAAAAATTTCCTTCCTGACTCCACATCCAGCAATCAGACTAGTTCCCTGGATCAATACCCTGTCATAAAATCTAATATACATAACTGGTAATATTAAATTTTTCAAGAAAGGCATCCAGGCTCTGCTTAAATGTTAGTAGTGAATCACTCATTACAACATCATGCGGCAGAGAGTTCCATAGTCTCACTGCTCGTACAGTAAAGAATCCTCGTCTGTGATTATGATTAAACCTTCTTTCCTCAAGACGTAGCGGATGCCCCCGTGTTCCAGTCGCAGGCCTAGGTGTAAAAAGATCTTTGGAAAGGTCTCTGTACTGTCCCCTCATATATTTATACATTGTGATTAGATCCCCCCTAAGCTTTCGTTTTTCCAAACTAAATAACCCCAAGTTTAATAACCTGTCTTGGTATTGCAGCCCACCCATTCCTCTAATAATCTTGGTGGCTCTTCTCTGCACCCTCTCCAGTTCAGCTATGTCCTTCTTATATATCGGTGACCAGAATTGTACACAGTATTCTAAGTGCGGTCGCACTAGTGACTTGTACAGAGGTAGAACTATATTTTTTTCATGAACACTTATACCTCTTTTAATACATCCCATTATTTTATTAGCCCTGGCAGCAGTTGCCTGACACTGTCTACTAAAGTGAAGTTTACCATCCACCCATACACCCAAGTCTTTTTCTGTGTCTGTTTTACCCAGTGTTCTACAATTAAGTACATAATCATAAATGTTATTTCCTCTACCCAAGTGCATGACCTTACATTTATCTACATTAAACCTTTGCTTATTTACCCGATGTGCAATCCGGCAACGTGTGCACGGAGCCGGCACTGGCAGCATGAGAGCGGCGGACGCTAGTAACTAAGGTAAATATCGGGTAACCACCTTGGTTACCCGATGTTTGCCTTGGTTACAGCTTACCACAGGCTGTCAGACGCCGGCTCCTGCTCCCTGCACATTCAGATTGTTGCTCTCTCGCTGTCACACACAGCGATGTGTGCTTAACAGCGGGAGAGCAACAATAAAAAAATGAACCAGCACTGTGTGCATCGAGCAGCAATCTCACAGCAGGGGCCAGATCGCTGCTCAGTGTCACACACAGCGAGATCGCTAATGAGGTCACTGCTGCGTCACAAAAACCATGACTTAGCAGCTATCTCGCTATGTGAGAAGTACCCCTAAGTCTCCATTTTATCTGTTTGTGCCTAATCTAAAGTAAGCTCTTTTTCTGTTTTCCGTTGGCTGTCTGTTTGGTCTTTCCGTTTTGTCTCTCCTGTTTTTGCCCTGGCTTGCCTCCTGTTTGTCCTGACCTCTCCTCTCCTGTCATCATCTATGTTTCCTGTGCTATTTGTTCCATCCCTGTCCTGACGTTTGACTATGTCTCTGGGTTTTGCTTTGTAAGTCACCTGCACTCTTACCCTCTGGTCAGCTGCTGCAGGCCTAGGGACTGCCCTGGAGTAGCAACTGGCCTCTACCTGAAGTCTAAGCCTATTGGTATCATCAGAGGCTCTAGTGAAGACCAGGTGGTGGTTTATTTATGCCCCTCCAGGGTAAGCCTGGCCAGTGGGTCCAAATCCACCATCACAGGTGCAGTGCAGTGTCTGTGGTTATCTTTATAGCATCCACTTTATCTTCATTTAGGAAAAAACAATAGAAAAATAGGGGTACTACCGTGCTGGTACATAATGAATTAATACCACATTTGTGAAAAAAGTTGCACAACAATGCATGTGATAGTAACACAATTGATAGGAGGTATAAAGTATCTGGAGTAAAAGACCAATTACAGAGGCAGAGGCAATAATCCCACTAATATTTCTTGTCCATATAGATTAAAAGAAGCAAGTAAAAAAATGTGTATGCTACGCTGTATAAGGTGCAAAATGTCAATCACAGGGCCACATATTAAATAAAGCCACCAATGATAATAAAGTGACAGAGTGCAAGACAATATGTCATGTAAAAAACAACATTGGTGGTAAAGTGGCACATGAAGACCTACCTGCTTGTAGCATACATACAAAGGAGGGGGGAGGTTATCATCCGCACCTGTGGGACTCGTCCCGACACGTGTTTCGCGTGTGCTGCTTCGGGAGACCGTTTATCTTCATTTAGTATATTTTTAAATATAAATGTTGTGGTGAACCTTGATCTGGGCAACAAAATGTGTGCTTTTGTTATATTTGAATTCTTGACTTTTTACTTTAAGTGTGACTTCATCGCAGTCAAGACAATATTTAGGCAAAAATCAGAATGTCTTGTCAAAACATGTCTTTCATTAGTACTCTAGAGCCTATCTAAACAGCGACTTCTTGCAGCAGATACTTACTGCTACACTTGAGTGAAAGCTGCCGCTGTAACGTGTACTGACATTTAGCACGAAATACAGAAGTGCACTGTCTGGACCAGTAGTTCATAAAGGTCTCTTAGCAGCGGCATTGTCTGCCTTGGATGAGGAAAGTATTTGGCCAGTGGAGACTTAGCTACCATTGTGTGTTCGTAATGAATGCTAACTCATTTGAACAAAATTCTAAGCCACCTGCTTCCAGGGGAATGCAGGGGAAGATGCCCAGTGTAAAAGGTTCATTGAAGGAATAATTTGGGGCTAGCCATACTTAAGACCTTTCAAGCAGGGTCACTAATGACAGTCTGCTTTGTGCAAGCAAAGTTGTAAACACTGAGAATGGAGCAATGGCTTGTGAAAGGAAAAGTAACATTCCCAGAAAAAATGTAAGCTATACAGGGGACAGGCAAATTATACAAGGGACATCGACTATCTGCTCTTTGTTGTAGTATGGAACTAAAGGCCTTCACATCTCCGAAGCCTGATTTGCAGATGAATAAGCATTTAAAGTGTATCATAATGCTGGGTTACATATAGGAACGCTGCCATTCAAAGCCTCATTCAGAGCTTCTATAATCTGATCAGCACCAACAGACCTTGAAAATTCTTGATACCTCTTGAAAAGTCAATCTTGGATA
The DNA here is from genome assembly GCF_048569485.1 of Anomaloglossus baeobatrachus. Classification (NCBI taxonomy): domain Eukaryota; kingdom Metazoa; phylum Chordata; class Amphibia; order Anura; family Aromobatidae; genus Anomaloglossus; species Anomaloglossus baeobatrachus. The sequence goes on from NC_134356.1 coordinate 473,172,620, forward strand.
TCAAGTTGTCACAATAAAAAAGTATTTCATGTAGTGGTGTAATCTTGCCAGGACAGGACTTGATAAATTCCTGTTACTTATTTGGCTGTCGAGTTGAAGTCAATGTGAATGAATAAGGAATAAAACCTGATTCTGTGAGTGAGTGATTGTTGACTTTGTCTATTGACGTTTGGATTGTTACTTTTTTGACATTTTTTTCGGTATTTGGTTTTATTGAACCAGTATTTATGTTTATTACCGACAACCATGAAAGTTCAGCATCAAGTGAATCTTTATAAAGATAATGTGTTCACTTTTATAGGTCATATGCTATCTAATTTATATTAACATTTATTTGTGACTTTTATATTTTAAATGTAAAATGTTCAATTTGTAGCTAAAATAGTGATTTTATGTTTACTATGCTCTACTATAGCATAAATATTTTTAGAATATCTTTTTTTGAGAACTTCCAAAGTAATCATTTCAGCTATTTCATGTACCGAACAATACAGTTGCGCCATACTCCAATATTATTTTATAATGTTCTACCACATAGATATTTTAGCAAAAGACCAAGACAATGTAATGGAGAAGGTGGAGAAACTTTTTTTTTCACTCCAACTCCGTGAAAAATGGATCCCACTCTGACCAAACTCTGAACAAAGTCTTACTAGCATATTTGGACTGTTTTCTCTCAGATGGAAAAAATACAGTCATGTGAACTCAGGCTTAGGGAAAAGAAAATCAAAAGCCCCTTGAGCAAAAAATGGAGCCGTGGAAAAACATCGCCTGGTCAGATTAAGATAACTTTCTGTTGCATAATGCTTATGGGAGGGACTGAAATTGGTATAAGCAATGGAATCTTGTCACATGTAAACAGATAAAGCGGGTGAAGTTGAAGTAATAATGTAGAGAATGTTTTCTTGCCCAAGCATTGGTTGTTGGATTCTGCAGACCATAGATGGACCAATGTGCTATTAGATGGGTGTCATAGAGAAAAATTGTAAAACCCACAAAACATCTCTGTCTCTGAAGAAGGAACATATCCACCCTCACAGTGAACGTATGAAATTAATTATAACTGAGGAGGAGAGAGCTATCACTACATCTGGCCCCTGGTCAGGTAGGTCCCGTGGTGTGAACAGGTATTTAAACTGGTATATCTATTGGGAAGCAAACACAAGGTCTGTGTATCCAAAACTTGAAAAGCTTCAAATGTATCACCTCTGAATTCAGCTCTGCCGGACTTCAAAAGATCGACAGCCAGACTTTTGGCGCCTGACCCAAGTTATGTATATTTGGGTTTTTGTGGAACATGCAGATGCAATGATTATGGTAGACACAATTTCAGCATCGTGATCCCGAGGGGATGACATGCATATTTGTTACAGAACTGTGAGACCTGCATATGAGCTCAAAATTAAGATCAGTCTGATGGATGATGCAATCCATGTGTGAGGAAAGAGTTAACTTTTACACTAGTTAGAAAAGTCATGGACTTTCATTCTCCTTTGCAAAGAGCGCAACCAGACTTGTTTACGTAAAAGACTATGAGACAGTTTCAAGGACTTGGAATGTTTTGACTTAGGAGAGAAAGAAAAACACCTTGTTATGGGTAACAGATTGTTTTGGGAATAAAAGTCATCATGTTAATTTCTCTTGCTGGGAACATGTAATCCATGCCTATGATGAATGTAGACTAATGAATATGCATGTTACATAGTTACACCCTAATTGGTTTTTGTATAACACTGTGTATCAAAACAAATAAATACAGTTCACTTTGGAGCCGCACATCTCCAGCTTTTATGTGTATATCAGCGTCTGCCGCCTGTATATCATTATAGCTGAGGGGAAAGCAGGGGGGGTTACCGGGACTCCCTCCGCATTAGGTCATCACTGGCAAAAGTTATGACCGTTAGGTCAACCTAACACAAGAAACACAGAAAGGTAAACTTTTGATAGGAAATATGACTGGATCTCCAGGGATGAAGATATCCTGAATGTTTGCAATCTCATAATTTTTCTAGAGACTGAAGCAACATCCCAAGACCAGCACTATTTAAGGTCACTAAGGTGATGTGTGTGAGAGTGACTGTTCTTTAATAAATAGAGAAATGTGGGTTGGCTCCTGGTTCGATGCAGGAAGGTGCACTTCAGTGTAGGATTGTTCCATATTTTTTAATAGGAGAGCTTCCCTCCAAAAAAGAATTGTGCCACCCCTGCAACCACAGGTCAAGTACTTTTCTTTTGTTTATCCATTATATTTGATGTATTTCTATATACTGTATTGTTCTGTCCCCTCTGTAACATCTATTGTATATTTTTATTAACACTGACTATTTTACAGATTAAATACATAAAATTTAATAGTGTTTGTTTCTCTTGATCTATAAACCATATCCCCAAAGCCATATGCTACCTGTAACAGGTGTCCAATCGGCCTGTGTAAACAATTGGTGGTAGAAGCTGGTAGGTTTTCATGGATTATTGTGCAATTTAGCAGTGACCTTACCAAGTTGAATGTATGTGTGTGTGTGTGTGTGTGTGTGTGTGTGTGTGTGTGTGTATGTATATATACATATATACTATGCATTGGAAACTGTTGTGTATATGCTACCCACTCACTGTGAGTTCACCAATAATCAGCCTAATAGGGAATGAGATATATGCGTGATCTTCCGTACTGGGATCCGTTACAATTGATGGCAATGGTGGGATATCTGCGTGATCTCTTGGGTTGTCTCCTTGACAGTGGGTGTCTCAAATATAGTGGCCACTTAGTGTATTTCCCAGCCCTGGGCAGTATAGTGCACAATTCCAGTAACAAAAATGGAGTTATGCAAACATTCCTTTGTAAAAATAAATAAAATCAACAAAATTTTGATTAATGATAAGAAATAATTAAGTTTTTGCATGAAATATACTGTAGTTTCCTTATTATAAACTACATAAAAGCCTAATCATATTTCAGAAATTTTACATTGAGCCTTGTCAACATAAAAGTTGAATTCTTGGATCTTGGTGTCATTACAAAGTTTATACCTGACCAACTCTGTCTGGTTCTTAATATATCCGTGGAGATATACTTGGAGGGCATCTGGATAAATTTCCCCAATGAGTAGAATACTTACTTTGGGTGATTAGCTTGTTGACACTTCTACTTGAGGTTTATTGTTTTGTGCCAGGAGAGAGTTGCTTTGTAGAATTTTAGTAGTTGAGGTTATTTCTTGAGACGGATTTATGTGAAGGTGGTCTCTGCACTGCAGTAAACAATCCCTCTAAGAGTCAGGATGACAGCATTAATCCGCAATATTTATATTCCTTTAAAGTTTTATGATGGAAAGTTTTCTACCAGGGAAAGCATTCTGTTTGTGAAACTCTTCCCTGCTGTGCAATAAGGGCCTGTGTGCAATGTAAACTGTGCACTCGTTATTTTGTTGGCTGTAAATGCTCCTGTTTTCCTTAGCATGCAATTATAAATGTTGATTCATTTTTACCAGGTAAAATAAGCTGCGGCCTATCATTATATACATTTCATAGAAACATAAATTACCTGGAAAGCAATATTCTAAATTCGGCAGCATTACAGATATCTCTGCTGATTTCCTGAAAATGATAACTACAGTAGTCGTTTTCTTAGATATATTTATTTCACTGTACATTTATTTACATATATATATAAAGGAAAGCTGGTATATGGCTCTATACTTCGTGTACAGGTGTCGGCACACTTGTTATATTCTATCTGCTATCTCTGGCCGCAGTGTACCAAAGCTATGTTTCCAGGGAATATATAACTGTATTTAAAGGCAGTCTGTCACTATAAAGCTCCTAATTTAAACAAAGCACAGTTATATGGTGGTATATGCGTCCCTATACAAATCATATCTTTCATGTGTAAATCAGATTTTCTGTTATCCGAAAAATAGCTCTTTATTCCCATACAGGGGCGAACATACCGCCGATATAACTGCACTATGGCCCCAAAGATATAGAGCCAAACAATTGTACAAAACTCAGTTCATCAGGGGCTGCAGAGTAGGAGAAGCGGGGCTATTCTGGCTTCATTTGCAGATATGGGGGGTCACTCTGCTACTCTGCTGTCAGAGGCCCCTGTTTCTCCTGTTACTGTTGAAGCTGCTGCTGGCAGGGTCTCTGGAGAGTAGCTGTGCGTCACTGTTGGGAAGGAGTTGTCAGACGTAGGCTGCTTTCACACATCCAGTATTTGCAGTGCGGCTCATTCCAGCTCAAAAACCTATGCAACGGATGCAGTGAAAAAAACCGGATCCGTTGCATAAGTTTTTCCATGCGGCCCGTCCGTTTTTTGACGGATGCGGCTTGATACTGAGCATGCGCAGTGCAAAAAACTGCATCCGGCGGCCGGATGCGGTTTTTGCCGCAGGACGCCGCATCTGGCGTCCATAGGCTTAAATTGAAAATCGCGCCGCATCGCGCCGGATCAATGCCAGCACAATGCGTCTTTTTCGCCGCACAGAAAACGTGCCAGGCAACGTTCCATCCGGCCGCCGCATGGGCTAAATATGCCGCATCTGGCAAAAAACGGACGCATTGCAAGGCCATGCGGCACAATACGGCGCTAATGCAAGTCTATGCAGAAAAAAGCGCAACGGCGGCAAAAAAAAAAACGGTTGCATTTTTTCTGCAAAGTGCCGTATTGTGCCGCACTGCAAAAACGGATGTGTGGAAGCAGCCTTAAGGGGGCTTTACACGCTGCGACATCGCTAATGAGGAGTCGTTGGGGTCACGAAATTTGTGACGCACATCCGGCCGCATTAGCGATGTTGCTGCGTGTGACACCGATGAGCGATTTTGCATAGTTGCAAAAACGTCCAAAATCGCTCATCGGTGACATGGGGGTCCATTCTCGATTATCATTACTGCAGCAGTAACGATATAGTTCGTCGCTCCTGCGGCAGCACACATCGCTATGTGTGACGCCGCAGGAACGAGGAAGCTCTCCTTACCTGCCTCCCGGCCGCTATGAGGAAGGAAGGAGGTGGGCGGGATGTTACGTCCCGCTCATCTCCGCCCCTCCGCTGCTATTGGGCGGTCGCTCAGTGACGTCGCTGTGACGCCGCACGGACCGCCCCCTTAGAAAGGAGGCGGTTTGCCGGTCACAGTGACGTCGCCGGGCAGGTAAGTATGTGTGACGGGTCTGCGCGATGTTGTGCGGCACGGGCAGCAATTTGCCCGTGTCGCACAACAGATGGGGGCGGGTACCCACGCTAACGATATCGGGACCGATATCGCAGCGTGTAAAGTTACCTTTAGGCTGTTTTTACACTTCCGTCTTATTCCCTCAGTCACAATCCGTCGGTTTGAGAAAAACTGAATTCTGAAAAATATTTTGCAAGATTCAGTTTTTTCCCATAGACTTGTATTAATGACGGATTGCAACTGATGGACTTATGTTGCATCCATTTTGCGACAGATCAGTAGTGGAGTCAGGCAGAAGTAACGCAGAATCTAACATTTTTTTCTGTGCGGCGAAAAAATTGACAATCGTGTGTTATAATGGAAGCCTATGGGCAACGGAATCCGTCGGGATCCGTGAAATGACGGATTCCGGTGACGGATCCGTCTTTTAGCAACCGAACATGGTCAGATGTGTAAATACCTTTCTAGTTAAAATCTCTCTCTTTCTCTTGGCTTCACATAGGTTTTCACTACAAAATCACCGTTCACACACAAAAAAATTAACATACGACGGATCAGTTTTTTTTAGCGGATCAGTTGCATCAGTTTTACAACAAAGTGCGACGCATTCGTCCCATCAGTCACAAAATGGATTGTGACAGATGCAAATAAACGGAAGTGTGAAAGTAGCCTTAGGCGGGCTTTGCACGTTGCGATATCGCAAGCCAATGCTGCGATGTCGCACGTGATAGTCCCCCGTCGCAGGTACGATATCTTGTGATAGCTGGTGTAGCGAAAATTATCGCTACACCAGCTTCACATGCACTCACCTGCCCTGCGACCATCGCTCTGGCCGGCGACCCGCCTCCTTCCTAAGGGGGCGGGTCGTGCGGCGTCATAGCGACATCACACGGCAGGCGGCCAATAGCAGCGGAGGGGCGGAGATGAGCAGGATGTAAACATCCCGCCCACCTCCTTCCTTCTGTAGAGCCGACGGCGGCAGGTAAGGTGAAGTTCCTCGCTCCTGCAGCGTAACACACAGCAATGTGTGCTGCTGCAGGAACAAGGCACAGCATCGTACCATCGCTGCAGCAAAATTATGGAAAAGTCGGAGCTTGGAACGATGATACGATAACGACGCTTTTGTGCTCGTTTATCGTATCATCTAGAATTTACACACAATGATGTCGAAAGTGACGCCGGATGTGCGTCACTTTCGATTTGACCCCACCGACATCGCACGTGCGATGTTGCAACGTGCAAAGCCGCCCTTTGTGTGGAGGGCAAGCGGTGGGGTGGGGAGTTCTGTCTCCCTGGATATCCGCCTTTATGGATGCAGCAGGGGGGTGGAAGGGGGTTTGTAATGCAGTCATTATGATCTACAGGGGAATGAATGGTCAGTGCGGCCCCTTCCTCGCTCTCCCTCTCACATTGTAACTACAAGCAGTCGGGTTTGAGAGCAGAGGGAGAGTGAGGAAGACATGGCAGCTGTAGTCAAATAAAACTTGTACTCAAATAAGGCAAAATAACGTTGATGTTATTAGGGTAATCCAAATCAATATTTGCACATTTCAGTCCTGAGCATGGACCTTCATCAGTGTGCACTGGTTTTCTGGATGTTGAACAACATTTAGTTGGATAGAATGGATTTTTCTGATGCAGGTATTTTGCAATGAATCATAGGCTAACACCCCCTTAAAGCAATAAATTGTTAGTAGGATTTTTACCCCCTTTTACTCACTACTAATTTATGTCACAATTTCATGCACAATGACAAAATTAATTTAGATCTCTGCTTTCATATTAGAAATGATCTGTATATAACTCCATTCAATAATTAAGTCAATTAGTCTACACCAAATAATTGTTTCAATAATTACACAAAGATTCACCATCAAAGTATAATCAGATTTTCCTTGAAATTTTTGAAATATTTTCATTCAGCTGCTTCATAGCAAGGTTTGAACTGAAGATATCAGTCTTTCCTTTAATTTTCACCATTTGGACAGGACGTCAGGTGCATTTTATAGCCATTGCATGTCACCAGATTGCATGGGCACAGTAGCAGATATGTGTGATCACCATGACAGATATGTGGTACCTACCTGTTCTTCATTCCGAGCATATTCAGTATTAGTCATCAACCTGTTAACAAACCTAACACTCTGATCTTGTAGCTGGTAGTTATCGTTTCACTTCTTGTTAGAATGCAATAATGTATGTTTCCGTGTAATGGTGCACTTAGGAGGGCTATATGCCCAAAGTGTTGGGAAATGAAATGAAGCTACTCTGGCTTGCCTAGATAATTACCTGCAGGGCTAGAACAGCTTAACTAAATCATACCTAGGGTGTAGGAAAGTCTATCCATGACTCTGTTCCATATGAGTGACTATAGATGTGAGGACGCCACACGTGGATATGGAATGATGTCTCCTGCACTGTGAGTTCGTAGGTCTGACCGGTGGTGGATTAATGTGGTGCCATGATCCTGTGGCTGCGGCAGTGAATCGTAGGAGTGCTTCAGCAGTGGGTGACTGCAGACTGTTACCTCCTGCAGCACCAGCCGCCAGCTCCCGGAGGAGTGGAGATTCAATTAATGAAATAAAATTAGCAGTATCTGGTCACTTCAGGTATTGGACCAATACCTGATGTGCTCAGATACTGCTAATGTTATTTATTTCATTCATTGATACATACCCTAATGGACACAGCCAGAAAAGGGTCCTTGTACAAGAACAATTTATGGGCCCATTGCAACCCAAAAATTCATCATAATGCACAATTCATGCTTTGGAGTTAAATGTACCCCCCTAACCTCCTGGGCGGGTGCACATGTTGCACAAATGATGTGTCCACCCCTGCATACATCAAATGTGAATGCACATAAGAAAGAGCAGCTTTCAGTCTAGACTAGAACAATGGAAAAATCAGAAATTATTTGCTTCAATCATTTAACTACAGAACATGTTCTTTAAGCCTGTACTTTGCAGAGCAATTTCATTTTGAGTCATATTTGTTGTGGCTTAATAATACTAAAATCTATTGCCAGCTGAGCAGCCCAGTCATACCGATTGCAGTAATAAATAGAAATGATTATCTAGGCTGTGTAGTATTAATCTGAAACAAGCCTGTAATGAGCAGCCGTGGAACCCAGGACATAGTGTAATCTTGTTCTACAAGATGCACAAGTGAAAGGTTACTTTAATAAGAACGTTGTTCACCTGTAAGAAATCATATCGTAACTGAGATGCCTTGGTGCAGGCAACCTTGACAGAGCCTGAATTATATGAAAACTTCATTTTCTTCTTATTAAGTGTTGCGTGATCCAAGAGCATTGGATTCCCATGTGGCATCTACTGCCTGCCACTGAACAAAGAAAACACCATAAATCAGGATGGGAGAAAGCTAGGCTACTTTGAAAAACATCCTAATCATCACCATGACTCATGCCTGACAAGTGTAGTTGATGAAATCTGCCTGAGAGAACTGATTTTCCATGAATAGATTGATAGGGAGAACAGCCTAGTACTTACACACACGTAGGCTGATCTCCATAGTTAAGTTGTCTTCAGCTAGATACAAGATCAGAGGAAATTAAACATCGCGGTGTGGAGTGTTTGAAGGGCAATCTCTTTAATGAAGGATTAATTGAAGAACATGTTAAGTACCAGACATTGTATTAAGGCCCAGTCACACACAACGACTTACCAGCGATCCCAACAATGATTCGACCTGATGAGGATCACTGGTAAGTCGCTGGTGGGATGTCACACAGTCAGACCTTACCAACGAAGCAGTAATGATGAGCGACCTGTATAACGATCTCGGCAGCGGTGGGACCCTGTTAGGAGGTCGTTGGTAGGTGTCAAACACAGCAATGCATCCCGCCCAGCAGGACATCGCCTTTGAAGAAAATGGTCCAGACCATCCAGCAATGACTGGTCCCTCACGATCTCACAGCAGGGGCCTGATCGCTGGTAGGTGTCACACATAACGAGAACGCTGGCGAGATCGTTACTACATCACAGAAACGGTGACTCAGCAATCTCGTTGTGTGTGACGGGGCCTTTAGAGTATGTACTAAGATTAAAAGTTACCTCCTATCTATAAGAGAAGTGACAACGTTTTGACTGTTAGGAGTCTGACTGCTGGGACCCGAGAAAAATGGCTCTAAAGAGCCCCATCTGAATTAAGCGCGCCTCTTCTCAATTCATTATTTTTGTGACTGCTGGAGAAAAGGGAAGTGGAAATTAGGATAAGTGATCAATATTATATTGGTGGGGGTCTGACATCGGACACTGGCACCAGTCAGCTGTTAAACGCTCTTGCGGCAGATGGATGTAAACACTGAGCTGAGCTGTAATGCCATGTGTAGTGGCCTCTGCTAGGTACTGCAGATCAGCTCCTATTGTCTAGAACGTAGGATCTAGAACAAGGACCTTATCTGCAGTAATTGGCAGCAACTTTTTTTTGGGTTTCCTCTGTTCTCCTCATGTGTCATATTGATGTGATGTTTGCAATTCTATTACAGCTATGCCGTTTTCATGGATTGTGAATATGTAAATTTGTATATATTCTTGTATATATTCTGCGTATATTCTTTTATATATTCTGATATATTTACTTGTACTTATTGTCATGCACATATGTATTGTGTCTGATTTTTTTTCCTTCCTCACACCCCCCCTTCCATTTAGCAACGCTGTGAATAAGACCTAGGGTTAAGGTCGAAACGTCAATTTCTGTTGCATTTTCCTCTTGTATATATTATCCACACCATTTGTATGGACTCACGTGTGCACCTGCATTATAGAAAAAAATAAAAAATTCAAGCAAGGATGCAGCGAACTTTTCTTCATTTTTACATAGTAGGGGCCCATAGGAACCCCCTTTTGCTTGCACCCCGTTCAACAACTGTGTGCACGTCTTATTGCTCTACACATTGTAATTATCCAGCTACTCTCTGAGCTAAGAACAGCTAATCAGTGGCTTTGCTAGGTTTGGACCCTCACCAATGTGCAATGGATGACCTATCCTAAGGACAAAACCCCATAGTCCTAAAGAAACAAGCATATGACCAATGGCTAGATCATCGATGCCATATGACTGGACAACCCATTTAAGAGTATTAATTGGATAGACACAGAAAAGTATATAATTCCCAATTTACTTGCAAAGGCAGAGAATCCCCACAGCTCCCAGTAAAATTCTAATATACTGCAGAAACAGTTGCCTCTGAGTGCAGTTAAGACCATGGCCACTCCATTTTAATTGTGTTTTATGTGATTCCATAATATACAAAGGTGCCATTTATTTTATATTTGGTTTCATTTTATAAAAAAAAAGAAGACAAGCCAGCTTTGCAGTAGTAGAGCCCTCATGTAGAGTCTGTATCCAAAAAATCCGCACAGAGCAGCGTGACTACTCTTGTAGGAGCCAAATGTGAAAAAGTTAATATTAAATAATCAAAGAAAAAATTTATTCATTTGGATCCGCTGGAGTTTTAGTAACTGTTTTTATTTTATAGTTTAAAGAAAATAAATTTATTTTTTTGAAGAGGTGAAGCAATCTTAAAGAGGTTTTCCAGAAATGTTTAATTTTTCCTATGTGGTAAGCACTTTTCTGCAGGTAGTCGCTAACCACTTGCCCTATGATGATCGCTTCTGACGACATACCACTCCTGCCAGTGATTCTCCTCCTGTGACATCCCATTGACAGAGCAGTTCCTTTTCATCCATTCTGCCTTGTTGATGGGGCATCACTGATGAAGACATGTTGATTGACAGCCTAAGGGGTACTTTGCACACTACGACATCGCAGGTGCGATGTCGGTGGGGTCAAATTGAAAGTGATGCACATCCGGCGTCGCTGTCGACATCAGAGTATGTGAATCCTTTTTACTACGATTACCGAGTGCAAAAGCATCGAAATTGTATAATCGGTGTAGCGTCGTTCATTTCCATAATTTCGGAAGGACCGATGTTACGATGTTGTTCCTCGTTCCTGCGGCAGCATACATCGCTGTGTGTGAAGCCGCAGGAGCGAGGAACATCTCCTTACCTGCGTCCCGGCTGCAATGAGGAATGAAGGAGGTGGGCGGGATGTTTACATACCGCTCATCTCCGCCCCCTGCTTCTATTGGCCGCCTGCCGTGTGATGTCGCTGTGACGCCGCACGACCAGCCCCCTTAGAAAGGAGGCGGTTCGCCGGCCAGAGTGACGTCGCAGAGCAGGTAAGTGCATGTGAAGCTGCCGTAGCGATAATGTTCGCTACGGCAGCTATCACAAGATATCGCAGCTGCGATGGGGGCGGGGGCTATCGCACTCGGCATCGCTACCATCGGCTTGCGATGTCGTAGTGTGCAAAGTACCACTTAGGCTATGTTCACACAAGGCTTTTTTGGTAAGTTTTTGCTGCATTTTTTAGCTGCAGATTTGCCTTGGTTTTATGCAAATCCATGCTAATAAAAAGCTGCTTTTTACAGTTCCAGCAAAGTCTGAGATTTCTGAAATCTCATGAACACACACAAACACATCAGTTTTTTTTCCTTACTGTTTAGTCAAATACCTGCGTTTTTGGTCAGATTTTTAAAGGATGAGCCTGTCAATTCCTTGCTGCAGATTTGCTATGTTTTTTCATTGATACAACCCCTTTTGTAGAAAAAAGCAGCAAATCTGCACCAAATCTGCAGCAAAAACACCACTAAAAAACGCATATGACTCAAAGGAGATTTCCAACCACACGATCAGGTTTTGGTTAGGAAAAAACGTACCAAAAAGCCCTGTGTGAGCATAGCCTAATGCAGTGGGGAGCCAGCTGTCATTCAACAAGATGCTCTGTCGATAGAGCAGAAGAGAAAGAACTGCTCTGTCCACGTGATGTCACAGGAAGCGGAAGAATCACCAGCAGGAGAGTCCATATGTGTCCACTCTGTACTGGGAGAGATCATTGCAGGGCAGCACAGGTAGATAGATAACAACCACCTAAAAATATCTACTTACCCCTGTAGGGCAAAGAAAAAAGTCCAGAAAAAAAAACCATCAAGTGCATGCTGGTAACTTTTGGCTTAAATGTAACGTTTGTCCAACGTGCCAGCAGGAATTGAAATACATACATTTGGTAAGATGTGCTAAGTTGATACATACGAGTTATAGTGGCCAATATATTTAAATATTAACCACAGTACTGAATATTTATAGCCTTCTACTGGGACTGATTAAAAAATAATGGTATATTAATTATTCTACTTTAATATATTTAACTAATATTTTTATGTATCTTTATTCTTGATGTCACACAAAATAACATCCAGTCAGAATACAGCTGCTCTGGAAAGAAATAGGTAAAATTACTATTCTCGAAAAATTCACTTATAAGCACTGACGGAGAAAGTTAGATCTCAGGGTCGTAAGAGATGAATTCCAAACTAGTAGTAAAAAGTCATATATTTATTAATACAAAAAGCAAATATGAATAAAAGTTAAAAAACCTCAGAAAAAGACACCCCCAGGCAGGATGCCCCTAGAAGAAGCGAGGCGAAACGACATTGGGGTGGAGGGGCACATATTGCAGACTACCCGACATGCATACACCGTGTACAGAATTATTAGGCAAGTTGTATTTTGTAGGATTTTTTTTTATTATTGATCAACAACTATGTTCTGAATCAACCCATCAAGACTCATCCCATCATTGGAGTGGTTTTTTTTTTAGATTTGGCTACCTTAGGAGGATATCTGTTTTTGTAGGTAATTAATACTGTACTGAATTATTAGGTTACTTAATAAAAGCCAAATATATTCCCATCTCACTTGTTTATTTTCACCAGGTAAACCAATATAACTGCACAAAATTTAGAAATAAACTTTTCAGACATGCAAAAACAAAACAAAAAAAATAAGTGACCAATATAGCCACCTTTCTTTATGATGACACTCAACAGCCCACCATCCATAGATTCTGTCTTTTGGTTGATCTGTTTACGCTCAACATTGCATGCAGCAGCCACCACAGCCTCCCAAACACTGTTCCGAGAGGTGTACTGTTTTCCCTCCCTGTAGATCTCACATTTTATGAGGGACCACAGGTTCTCTATGGGGTTCCGATCAGGTGAACAAGGGGGCCATGTCATTATTTTTTCATCTTTTAGACCTTCACTGGCCAGCCACGCTGTGGAGTAGTTGGATGCATGTGATGGAGCATTGTCCTGCATGAAAATCATGTTTTTCTTGAACGATACTGACTTCTTCCTGTACCACTGCTTGAAGAAGCTGTCTTCAAGAAACTGGCAGTAGGTCTGGGAGTTGAGCTTCACTCCATCCTCAACCAGAAAATGTCCCACAAGTTCATCTTTGATGATACCAGCCCATACCTGTACCCCATCTCCACCTTGCTGGCATCTGAGTCAGAGTGGAGCTCTCTGCCCTTTTCTGATGCAGCCTCTGGCCCATCCATCTGGCCCATCAAGAGTCACTCTCATTTCATCAGTCCATAAAACCTTTGAAAAATCAGTCTTAAGATATTTCTTGGTCCTGTCTTGACATTTTATCTTATGTTTCTTGTTCAAAGGTGGTCGTTTTTACGTCTTCCTTACCTTGTCTATGTCCCTGAGTATGGCACACCTTGTTCTTTTTGATACTCCAGTAACGTTGCAGCTCTGAAATATGGCCAAACTGGTGGCAAATGGCATCTTAGCAGCTTCATACTTGATTTTCCTCAATTCATGGGCAGTTATTTTGTGTCTTTTTTGCCCAACACGCTTCTGTTGACCCTGTTGGCTATTTGCCATGAAATGCTTGATTGTTCGGTGATCACGCTTCAAAAGTTTGTCAATTTCAAGACTGCTGCATCCCTCTGCAAGACATCTCACGATTTTGGACTTTTCAGAGCCCGCCAAATCTCTCTTCTGACCCATTTTGCCAAAGGGAATGAAGTTGCCTAATAATTAAGCACACCTTATATAGGGTGTTGATGTCATTACACCGCAGCCCTCCTCATTACAGAGATGCATCACCTGATTTACTTAATTGGTAGTTGGCTCTCAAGCCTATACAGCTTGGAGTAGGACAACATGTATAAAAAGTATCATGTGATCAAAATACTCATTTGCCTACTAATTCTGCACACAGTGTATTGGTAATATTACCAATACTTATTTATAGTATAACAGCTGCCGGGTTAGACTTCTGTTCCTATCTGGAACTAGTTTCCGTACATGCACTTGTCATAGGGCCAATTATCAATGGTAATTTATATATTTTTATTTACACTTTATTATAGCTGATCTTATTGAAGATTCACCCATTCCCCAATTCTATAGGCTCTTCATTTTTTTGTTATGTGTTTCTTCTTTTGAAGTTCTCCCTGTTCAATTTTAATTCCTATTTGCTTTTTAATTGTCTAAATAAATATGATTTTTTAACAATAGTTTTGCAGACCCACCTCTTCCGACAAGCCTACAATCTACAATAACCCTCAGTCCAGTAGACCACTGCGCAACCAGCTCTGTCCTCACCTATTGTACTATCACCCATTCCCTGTAGACTGTGAGCCCTCGCAGGCAGGGTCCTCTCTCCTCCTGTACCAGTCTGTGCCTTGTATTGTTCATGATTGTTGTACTTGTTTTTTATGTATACACTGTTCACTTGTAAAGCGCCATGCAATAAATAGCGCTATAATAATGATAAATAATAATACGTCTCTTCCTAGGCGCGGATCTAACTTTCTCAGTCAGTGTTTTTAAGTGGCTTCAATCAAGTGGTATACATTACAGTAATTTTTTTTTTTTTTTACTACTCATTGATAACTTTATTCTGTAAAAATGAAGATGAGCTTCTATTGTGGGAGCTAAAGTGTGACAGCTGCTGTGGTGGACATGAGTTCATGTGTTGGAACATAACAGAAGGAAGTATAGACTGGTGGCATTGTATTGGGAGCAACAAAAGATCATTGAGACAAGGAAGCCTATTTTTTGATATAAAAAATAAAAATGTACACCATTTGGTATTTTATTGCCTGCCTGGAACCACAGACTCAGACTGGCTGTAACGGACAGTCTAGAGGAAAGCCACTCACAAAGCAGGACCTTGAGAACCCTGAAACCCTTTAACCCCTATACAGGGAATTAGAATGACACAGGGTCCCGGAGATCACTACGGTAAGATGCAGTCTGATGAGAGTAGTAGTCAAGCAGGATCAAATCCAGATCGGGTAGCGAGGTACAAAAATGGCAGGCAGGAGCGTAGTCAGAGAACAGGCAGAGGTCAAAAACACAGGGATCACTATACAGAACAGAGCGAGCGGAAACCAGGAATTCAGAACTATCTCTGGTAAGCAGCAGACAGGAGGGGGAATTAGAAGAGTGTGGTGTTTTCCCATTGGCTGTAGCTGAATGGTGGTAACTTCAGTGTGAAGACACATGCCACCTACAGTCATCCAGTGGTACTGCAGATCCCAGGGAAACCAAGCTTAGTGGATGAGCGGAGCCTGCGCACGCCAGAGCCACTGGCACCAATTCCTCTCCTATCACCAGCACTATCCACAGCGGGAACATGGCGCCGCTTGGTGATTGAAGCAGAAGTCACAGGAGCGGACTCTGGGGCGGACATGACACGTATGGTGTTTACATAGATTAATACATAGTTGAATACTTGGTTTTCATCTCTGGACAACCCCCTTTAAGATTGTAATTTATAGAGACTTGATTCGTACAGTATAATGTCTGTGGAAGGGCCATTTTCCCAAAGTACTACTTCAGTCAGTAATTTACATGAGTTTGTAAACCAAAATCAAAAAAACTAAAGTCCAAAACACAGAAGAAGTGCAAATCTTTCCATTATTCTTTTTCTCTGTGTCGGTTCCATGCCTGGTTTAGACTTACAAATTCTGTTGCAAAATAGTGACTGCAAATTTAGAGATCTGAATAAATGGGCAATGCTATTTTTGTGAGTAATGTATTTTATAGTCTTCACATAGATTGTGTAATGTCCTTTACTTGGATGTGGATCATCCTTTCTGTTGCTCATTTCTATTACCGCATTGACGTCCAAAAGGGATCTCCAAGAAACATCATAGTGCCGTTCCTGTTACGTCACTGTACTTAGAGTAATTCCTCAATTGGCCACGCATTAGGAATGGAGAAGAGAACTTGCTGCCAGATGACCTGGCATGTTGTAGCACCAGGAGAAGTGATTTAAATAGTTGTAAATCAGAACTGTTTTATTTTGCTCATGCATAAAGTATTAAAGTTAATTTAGCATTTTATATAATTCCACATAGAGTTTTTCTAGTCCAAAATTGAAATTGAGTTTATGCCAGTAGAATGACAATGTGAAATAATTTTCACAATGCCTTTACAGCTTCACTTTGGGTTCATGAAGAGATATTCTTAGCTCACAGATACTATGCCTGAGAAATAAAGTTTTAGCTGTGACACCTGGGGATATTGAGACAGGATCTTAAAGAGTATCTGTCGTTTTCATTTATATGTTGTTAATCAACAATGTACATGAAAATAGGAAACGCTGTAATATGTCTTATCAGAGAAATCTTTCTCCTCCAGGACTGATCATTCATTTTCAAAATTCTCAATTCCTGGTTAAGATCAGTCTTCAGTTAACACAGAATTTTACATTATTAAGATAGATGATGACACTTGATAAGATACTATGTAAAGAGAAGAGGAGTAAGAAGAGCTAGAGGAAGAGCACTTTCCTCTACCCCCTTTCCACTCATTTCTTCTCATTGCTTTGTAGAGCGACTTGTGTGCTTTGGGTGATTGGCTTGCTGCATAACCAATATTCTCTTTAAAGGCTGCTTTACACACAACGATATCGCTAGTGATCTCGTTAGCGATGTGACACGCCTAGATCGTTGTTAGGATTTGCCAAGATCGCTCATAGGTCGTTTTGTAGCGATCACACGTACACATCTCACAAACGACGCTACATCGTTCAGCGACGTAGCAATATGTTTGCTGTGTTCCAAATGACGAACAATATTTTGAAACCGAACGACATTTCAACGATCAATGATTTTCACCCTATTTGCGATCGTTCGGAGTCGCACGTAGGTGTCACACACAATGAAGTCGCCAACAATGACGGAAGTGCGTCACGAAAATAGTGACCCCGACGACATATCATCAGATAAATCATAGCGTGTAAAGCGGCCTTTAGTTCAGCTCGTGTACAGATGTCCTGAGTAGAGAAATGAGCGAACATGACCAGTAAAGTTCCAGTGGGGTTCAGGTCAAGTCCAGGTCCCAAACAGAACTTTATCTAAAGCCCGGCTGAACCCGTAGAACCTGAACTTCCACAGGTCCGCTCATCTCTTGTCCTTACATTTTTTTTTAGATTTTGATGGTATAATTCAGAATTCATTGTTTCATCAATCAGAGCAAACTGTCCTGGCTCATATGCAGCACACTAACTCCCAAACCATCATACCACTACCACCATGTTTTACATATTATATAAGCTTTTATGCTTTTTAATGCAGTGATTTTTTTTTTCAAACTTATCACTTCTCATTTAAACCAAAACGCTTTATTATGGTCTCACTCGCCAACAAAAGATTGTTCCAATAGTCTTCTGGCTTGTCTCGGTGATCTTCAACAAACTGCAGATAGGTAGCAATATGCTTTTTGGAGAGTAGTGTCTTCTTGCAATCTTGCCTTCCACACCATTGTTGTTCAGTGTCATCCTGATGGTGGGCTCATGATGAACATTAACATTAGCAAATCTGAGCTAAGCCGTTAGTTGCTTAGAGGATACCTTGTGTTCCTTCGTGACCTTGCTGACTATTCTACAGTTTGGTTTTGAAGATTTTTTTGTCAACCACTGCTGAATATAGTAATAATGGTTTTGTATTCTCCATCTGTACACAATTTGTCTGACTGTGGATTAATAGCCTCCAAATACTGTAGAGATTGTTCTGCAACTTTTTAAGCTTAATGAGTCTTAACAACTTTGCTTCTGAGATCCTCAAAAATATTTGTTTGTGCACTTTACCCAAAAAAAAAAATTGTTTGTACAAAAAATATTTGTTTGTACACTTTACGCAAACATGCTGTGAAGATCAGACTTTTATAGATTTTCTTTAACCCCTTCATCCCTGGCCGATATTCCGTTTTTCGTTTTTTGGTTTTTTTTTGCTCCCTTTCTTCCAATAGCCGTAAGTTTTTTATTTTATCATCAATCTTGCCATATGAGGGCTAGTTTTTTGCAGGACAAGTTGTACTTTTAAAACTAACCATAATTTTTACCATATAGTGTACTGGAAAACTGCAAAAAAATTTCAAGTGCAGAAAAATTGCAAAAAAAAAGTGCGATTGCATGATAGTTTTTGGGATATTTTATTTACCGTGTTCATTATATAGTAAAACTAATGTATCAGTATAATTCCTCATGTCGGTACAAATTCGTAGATACCAAACATGTATAGGTTTACTTTTATCTAAGGGGTTAAAAAAATCTGAAGTTTGTCCAAAAAAAGTGGGGCACTTTTTGCACCATTTTCACGACCTGTAGTGTTCTCATTTTTCAGGACCTATGGCTCGGTGATAGCTTATGTTTTGCGTCTCAAGTTGGCATTTTTAATGGTACAATTTTTGCACAGATGCTACATTTTGATCTCCTGTTATTGCATTTTGCGCAAAATTTGTGATGACAAAAAAATGTAATTTTGATGTTTGGAATTTATTTACCGCTACAAAGTTGACCGATCAGAATAATTGATTTTATATATTGATAGATTGAACATTTCTGAGCGTGGTGATACAAAATGTATGTACATTTTACATTTTTTTAACCCTATAATTTTCAATGGGGCGAATGGGGGGGGATTTGAACTTTTAGGTTTTGTTTTTTTTAATTTATTGAAACTTTTTTTTTAATTTTACTAATCCCCCTAGAGGACTATAAGAATCACCAGTCGTATTGCTCATTTATTTCTGTTGATCATAGCTACACAGCTGTGAGCACCAGAAACACTCACATATTGAAACTGGCAACACTTGGCTGGGTGAAACAGGAAGTGCCTCATGCTAGCTACTGGAGTCATTACATGATCCTGTGCTATCATGACAACCATTGGCTTACAGTGATCACATCACAGCCACAGACTGTGGAATGCTCTACCACAAGAGGTAGTAATGGCAGATACTATGACGGCTTTTAAAAAAGGGCTGGATGATTTCCTCAATACACATAACATTGTTGGTTATAAATGACTTAGTGACAAAATGTAGAACTGGTGGAGGAAGGTTGAACCAGATGGACCTAGGTCTTTTTTCAACCTAAGTAACTATGTAACAGCGCCGCGGATGGAGCCGGGTAAGTAAAGATTTACCGCAGCAGGGATTTAAATAGTGATGTCACCTTTTGACATCTTAGTTTAAGGGGTTAACAGGCATAGGTGGATCGCGGATCCACTTGTGCCTGCGATGCACACATGTCAGCTGTTCAGATCAGATGACATGTGCGTGGATCGTCCGCAGCAGCCACTGGTGATTACACTATGACCACTTAGGACGTATCACTACGACCTATGGTCATTAAGGCGTTAAATAAAAGAGGTCACACACTCACATCTGATTATTATCCCATTGACTGAAAACATCAAATTTAACCTTTCATTTATATAGAGCTATGTCTGGGCTTTTTTTTGGTCAAACTTTTATTGATTTTTTGGGGGGTATATACAATGTTTTGAAGTGCTGTTATTACATCTTTTGTCTTGTTGCAGCTGCCAAAAAAATGCAATTTTGGTGCTTTTTTTTTAATTTATTTATTTTTTTATTTTGATAGAATGGACTTTTCCCATCTCCGGCACCAGTAAATCCTCACAGCGCAGTGAGGATTCCCAAGTCTGTAGTTATGTAAAACTACACATAGTTACTGTAGACCTGTAGCTTAAGACCAGACAACCCCTTTAAGTGGGAAAACATGCCTCTCTCAGGACAAACACTGACTCAAAATGGCCATGCATTTTATTTTTCCTTACCATCATCCTCCATTCAATCACTTAGAAGGCGAAAAGTAATTCAGATGATTGTTTATTTGAAAGCAATGACAGCAATACAGACTGAATTGGCCAGTTGATAATAAAACGGTGTGTAAAAGTCTATATTTCTAGCTAATTATGGAACTAAAGGATTCTTGGTGGTTAAATGTGCTGCAGTATATTCTCTACATTCCACTACGACCTTCTAATGGGTATGTTTCATCTCAGAAGTCCTGAAGCACATCAGAATAACATATCTCACAACTAATTATAAATGGAAGTAAAAAAAAGCATTGTAGATTTCATGAAGGCTACAAATCATAGGTTTCATGATTGACATTTATCTGCTTCGGGAAATAGAGGAACACAGAGAAATCAATGCAAGAGTTTATAAAGGATACACTAAAGTCTAAAGTGTCTGCAAGAATTTAATTGATTTTTGCATACTGATGCATGTGCTCTATGAGAATATCTTCCAAATGGAAGCCTTGAGCAGACATCTATTAACTACATCGATCTAGTGTAGCTTTCAGCACAGGCAAAAAAATAAGGTCATATTACCACAAAGTGTAAAAATGATGATGCTGAACCAGCCTGTAAATCCACAACAAAATAAATGAGAATTTCAATGCAGATTTTTGTCTTATATTTTAACTCTTTCCAATGCAATGAATGAAATTCAAGATGAATAGCCATGGCATTTTAGCAATAGATAGAACACGCCGCAAAGTTTGTAAATCCACAGCATGCGGAGAACCTGCTGTACATTAACATTGGGCTGTAATAATTCTGTAAATTAAATTCCACATCAAATTTAAGATGTAAGAACTTACCTCGAGGCTCTTTCTGAGCATAAACAGCATGGACACTGCAGATCTCCTGCAGGTGGAGAATCTGTACAGTAAAGCCCCCTTACATCTGCTATTTGGCAGCCATCAATATCAGGAAGGAATTTCCAAAATCATCAAATGCCTTAAGTTTTGGATGTTCTTGAAATTCTCCAGCATTTCTGCACCTCCAATGTAAATTATCAAAAAACAAAAAGAAGACAAGTGTACCAGGACAACAGGATGAGAATATACCATATTTTTTGTTTATAAGATGCACCCCAAATTTAGAGATAAAAAAGGTAAAAAAAATGGGGGGGCTCCGTCCTATACTCCAGTTGTGTCTTACTAGAGGTGAGGTGGCAGCGGTGGTGGAGCGTGGTCACAGGAGGCGGGGCAGTGCTGGAGTAGAGCAATGCTATAGGCGCTGCGGTGGGGGCTGTGCTGGCAGTGATGGAGGCTGTGCTGGTTGTGTGGAGCAGGGCAGTGCGGCGGGTGCCCCAGATGCTCTGTCGGTGGTGTGGGCTTCAAAGCAATAGTGCCCAGAGTCGGTGTGTGTGCAGATTGAGCTCTCGGCTCAATAACAAGCTGTGATCTCATCTGCACACACGCCACCTCCGGGCACCATTTTCCTTAAGTCTGCTGCTGGGAGATCATTGGACCAGAGGGGATGCTTGCGCAGATGAGATCTTGAGCTGAGAGCTCCATCTGGACTCCAATGCCATTATTTGAAGCCTGGAAATCAAGAAACAAATGGGGAAGGCACCACCTTGAATAAATAGGTTATGGAAGTGTGCTCCAACCCATAAATAGAACACAACACATGGGAAAGAGTGGGCACAACTACACCAAACATGTACTGGAAAATCCAGAATAATGGAATGAAGCAAGAGGAGTCCCTTGTTGCATGCAAAAAGTGCGAAAAAGTTTATTACTAACAGAGAGAAATATTAAGAACACTTAAAAATCGGAAAGATCAAAGGTGTGATCCACCCATGAGCAGATTGGCACATCACTACTAAAACCTTATGAAATAATGCAGATGGAACAAATCACATAGGCTCAAAAATAACAGTACCAGAGAACTGTATACAGCAATACATAGTCACCAAATGTAGGACTAACATAAATATGGACAGATCAAAGAGAGCCAATACAATACCAGATAAGTAAATAGTGAGGGAGGAAGTGTGGGTGCACCTGCCCCACACGTTACACCAGCATGTGTGGCTTCATCAGGGGTGATGCTGCACAGCATCCCACACAACTTCCCCCACAGCACCCACTGCAACCAGCAGTACAGTCAGCATAGCGCCATTCTCTATCTTCCGGTAAGCTACATTCAGATTTTAAGAAGCACCCCTCATTTTCCTCCCAAATTTTTGGGAGGAAAAGTGCGTCTTATTATCCGAAAAATACGGTAACTATACAAACTACTAAAAGAATAAACTTTGTTAAATATATAATTAATTTCTGGCAATGCAGGTAAAGGCTAGAATTGGTGGGTGAGCAGCAGTGGGTAACCCATGTAAACAGTTTAGATCACATAGTTAATTGTTACATATAATATAGTTGAACAATTTACCTGGTTACCTGAATAAGTATTCAATAGAATATAGACATATAAATATAAATAAACGTCCATACATCTAATGGTAATGAATAAATTACCCACAGCAAAAAAATCACTAATGGATATGAGTATTAAATGAGATAACTTATCAAACACTGGGCGCATTTCACAAATGTGAATACTTATTCAGGTATATTTTTCACCATTAAATGTAACAATTAACTATGTAATCTACACTGTTTACATTTGGGGTTCTCGCTGCTGCACACCCACCAATTTCAGATTTTGTTTGCATTGCCAGAATTATCTGTATTATCTGTAATTTAATTGTTTTTAGGATTTTTGTTTAGTTATGTTTATTCTTTTGGTAATTTGTATTGTTATATATTTTTTGCATTTACTATGCCTCTGCTCTTTTTGTACATATGTTTGTGCTTCTTCAGATATTTTGTCATACCCTGCCTGATGAAGAGACCCAAGAAGTCTTGAAAGCTTGCTTTGAAACATAATTTATTTTATTTTAGTTAGCCATTAAAGGTATCATAACTACAAGATTATTATTTTGTTTCTCCCACTGAGAGTAATCTTTTTTTCAACTGGCTAACACGATACCAAACCTTTTTTTCTTTTAACTAAATTTGGGTAATTGTCTTGCTGAAATGTCCACTCTTGATCCTTCTTCATCATCCTGGTAGATAGCAGCAGATTTTATCAAGAATGTTTTGATATATTTTTCCATTCATTCTTCCTTCAATTACATGAAATTTGCCAGTGCCGTATGCTGACATACAGCCCCACACCATCATTTTCGCATATCCAAACATCACAGTGGGTATGGTGTTTTTGAGGTGATATGCAGTGTCTTTTGGCCTCCAAAACATGGTGTGTATTATGGCATTCAAAGAGTTCAATTTTGTTTTTATCTTGTCAGACTATTTCTTCTCAGTATTTCACATGCTTGGCTCAATGTTGTTGAGCAAAACTTGAGCAAAAAAAATGATCTTGAACATGCTTTCTGTTCTGCAATGACTTTTGCATGGTGAGCGTGCATACAGGCCATGGAGGTTGAGTGCATTTCTTATTGTTTTCTTTTAAGTAATTATACCTGCTAATTTCAGGTCTTTCTGTAGCAATCCAAAGTTGCTCCTTGGCTACTGACAAGTATTTGGATAATTCTTTCACTCTTCTGTCTGAAATCTTGTCGGGAGCACCTGAATGTGATATTATTTATAGCCAACAATGTATGGCAACTGTAAGCTCTGCCGTCATGTAAATATCACCTGAAAATGTAACTGTTAAGAGACAATAGCATTAAAAAGAACAGCAGGTTTTAAGGATTAAAAACTGAGAAACCAGCTAAGATTATCATCTTTATTCAACGGCATCTTGTTAACATTCTGAGATGTGAGCAAGAACAAATTGTTTTAGATAGAAGTAATTTAGTTACAGCTCAGTGTCTGTCCTCCCAACACCTCTGTTATTGCTGGAAGGACATTATGTGAACTTTCAGTCTGTGGCAACTCACTGTTCTAATGAGCTGGGCTGCACCTTCATGGTGTCTAAGGGTGATGAATTCCTCCCAGCATGTTGCCACATGGATACCCTCAGACAGGCTTGAAGAATGTTGGCCACTGACACAGTGCAATGTGACAAATGCAGCCCTCTTACACATATAGCCTATTGTCATTTCCAATGTGTATAGAGTCCTGCAGCTCAAATGATCTCAAGTGATTTACTTCTTAGCCAGTAACTAAATGAAGTAGTAGTTTTTATTAATGGAAACAACTTAACTCTTCTGGCTTTACCAAACAGTAAATTTTTTCTTTCTTTTTTTCTTTCTTTCTTTCTTTCTTTCTTTCTTTCTTTCTTTCTTTCTTTCTTTCTTTCTTTCTTTCTTTCTTTCTTTTTCTTTCTTTCTTTCTTTTTCTTTCTCTCTTTCTTTCTTTCTTTCTTTCTTTCTCTTTTTCTTTCTTTCTCTCTCTTTCTTTCTTTCTTTCTTTCTTTCTCTTTCTTTCTCTTTGTTTCTTTCTCTCTTTCTCTCTCTTTCTTTCTCTCTTTCTCTTTCTTTCTTTTTTTCTTTCTCTCTTTCTCTCTCTTTCTTTCTCTTTCTTTCTTTCTTTCTTTCTTTCTCTTTCCTTCTCTCTTTCTTTCTTTATACTGTGGCTGATAAATGCCACAAAACCTCAAAAACGTTTCATTTGTGATCAAGTTAAGTGCAGTTGACAAAATGACCAGATAGTAATTCTGTATACTGGTCTATACTGAGGAAACCACTAGTTGACCTAACGCAAAACACTGTCTGAGATCCCTCATCGTTATCTTGACTACTATGCTCCTCAACATAAACCATTCCTACTTGTCAGTGCAGATGAGTGGACCTGTTGAAGTTCGGTTCAGCTGGACTTTAGATAAGGTTCGGTTCTGGACCCGGACTTGACCTGACCCCAATGAAAGTAATTGATTGAGTAGATCGGGTCTCGATGGTCGAGTGAGGCGTTAGCATACATAGAGCACCTGAACTCCAAACTCGAAAACTGTTTTTTTGTGGTCAATCTTTAGTACGAACTCCGAACTTTACTTTTTTTAGGTTTGCTCATCTCTGCTTGTCAGTGAAAATCTTTGTCCCAGTGGATTTTGATTACCATGTCTACCGAGCCTTTAATTTCCAGAATTCCAAGGCCTTTTACTATATATCAGGGGCAGACCTGCCAATAATATAGAAAAGTCCAGCTCACTCATCCCTGTTCACACATCACATTGTCTGTGAGTAAAGAGAGGAAAACAAAAAAAATCCAGCTACCGCGATCCAAATAAAATAATAGATGGTTTTATTGGATAATCCACAACAAATATGAACTAGACACAGAATGATTATCCAATAAAGCCATCTATTATATTTGGATAGTGGGAGCCAGATATACTATTGGTGCAGCCAATAGATAAGGGTATCACTTCTACCTCCAAAGCAGGTTGAATTTTGCATTATTATGAGCTATAGACTGAAATGGGCCCATATACTGTAAATAAACAGGGACCCTCGGTAACCTTCATCTGCCTCTGCTATATATAATACAAAGAGCATCAACATGTCATAAAAATGCTGTGGTTTTCCTGCAAATTTTGGTATATTTGTAGTGATTTTGCTGTGGTATTGCACAAATCATTTGAAAAATACATAATGCAAAATTTGTTAGGCTAAAGCAGGCCTTAGGGTGGACAGCAGTATACCCCGTGGAGTGCCCGGGTTACTTCCTGTTTTTGATAGGTTCTATTTCACATTATTTTTTATTGAGTTTAGTATAGGTATGAACCTAGTGGTAATTTGACCTCATGGGCGGCACGGTGGCTCAGTGGTTAGCACTGCAGCCTTGCAGCGCTGGGGTCCTGGGTTCAAATCCCACCAAGGACACCATCTGCAAGGAGTTTGTATGTTCTCCCCGTGTTTGCGTGGGTTTCCTCCGGGTACTCCGGTTTCCTCCCACACTCCAAAGACATACAGATAGGGACTCTAGATTGTGAGCCCCAATGGGGACAGTGTTGCAAATGTATGTAAAGCGCTGTGGAATTAATAGCGCTATATAAATGAATAAAATTATTATTATTATTATTATTATTATTCCAGGTTGTATGTGTGAAGGTAGACATACAGTGCCTACAAGTAGTATTCAACCCCCTGCAGATTTAGCAGGTTTGATAAGATGCAAATAAGTTAGAGCCTGCAAACTTCAAACAAGAGCAGGATTTATTAACAGATGCATAAATCTTACAAACCAACAAGTTATGTTGCTCAGTTAAATTTTAATAAATTTTCAACATAAAAGTGTGGGTCAATTATTATTCAACCCCTAGGTTTAATATTTTGTGGAATAACCCTTGTTTGCAATTACAGCTAATAATCGTCTTTTATAAGACCTGATCAGGCCGGCACAGGTCTCTGGAGTTATCTGGCCCACTCCTCCATGCAGATCTTCTCCAAGTTATGTAGGTTCTTTGGGTGTCTCATGTGGACTTTAATCTTGAGCTCCTTCCACAAGTTTTCAATTGGGTTAAGGTCAGGAGACTGACTAGGCCACTGCAACACCTTGATTTTTTCCCTCTTGAACCAGGCCTTGGTTTTCTTGGCTGTGTGCTTTGGGCCGTTGTCTTGTTGGAAGATGAAATGACAACCCATCTTAAGATCCTTGATGGAGGAGCGGAGGTTCTTGCCCAAAATCTCCAGGTAGGCCGTGCTATCCATCTTCCCATGGATGCGGACCAGATGGCCAGGCCCCTTGGCTGAGAAACCGCCCCACAGCATGATGCTGCCACCACCATGCTTGACTGTAGGGATGGTATTCTTGGGGTCGTATGCAGTGCCATCCAGTCTCCAAACGTCACGTGTGTGGTTGGCACCAAAGATCTCGATCTTGGTCTCATCAGACCAGAGAACCTTGAACCAGTCTGTCTCAGAGTCCTCCAAGTGATCATAAGCAAACTGTAGACGAGCCTTGACATGACGCTTTGAAAGTAAAGGTACCTTACGGGCTCGTCTGGAACGGAGACCATTGCGGTGGAATACGTTACTTATGGTATTGACTGAAACCAATGTACCCACTGCCATGTGATTTTCCCGGAGCTCCTTCCTTGTTGTCCTTGGGTTAGCCTTGACTCTTCAGACAAGCCTGGCCTCGGCACGGGTGGAAACTTTCAAAGGCTGTCCAGGCCGTGGAAGGCTAACAGTAGTTCCATAAGTCTTCCACTTCCGGATGATGCTCCCAACAGTGGAGACAGGTAGGCCCAACTCCTTGGAAAGGGTTTTGTACCCCTTGCCAGCCTTGTGACCCTCCACGATCTTGTCTCTGATGGCCTTGGAATGCACCTTTTGTCTTTCCCATGTTGACCAAGTATGAGTGCTGTTCACAAGTTTGGGGAGGGTCTTAATTAGTCAGAAAAGGCTGGAAAAAGAGATAATTAATCCAAACATGTGAAGCTCATTGTTCTTTGTGCCTGAAATACTTCTTAATACTTTAGGGGAACCAACCAGAATTCTTGTGGTTTGAGGGGTTGAATAATAAATGACCCTCTGAATAAACTTTTCACAATTTAAAAAAAAAAATAAAAAAAGAAATAACATTCTTTTTTGCTGCAGTGCATTTCACACTTCCAGGCTGATCTACAGTCCAAATGTCACAATGCCAAGTTAATTCCGAATGTGTAAACCAGCTAAATCTGCAGGGGGTTGAACACTACTTGTAGGCACTGTACAGTTCCAATATTATATGTACACTACATGCAGAATATTCTTGGCAGGTTCAGTAAATCTGCTATGGCCACGGTTGTTGTACTCATCTTTTACTCTGACTTACTGTACTTTTAATTGCTTTGTGAAAAGGAATTCTCGAAGTAATAAAATACAGATATTGACCTTTTGCGTATTACGTCTGTCTTAGCAGGTTTAATATTTTTCATTTTCTGTCTTCTTTGCTAGAACAATGAGTTATGATCCCAACCTCAAGAAATTTTATTTGTATCCTGACATTTTAGTCTCAATCATAAATTTCACATCTGCATTGAAAGAGCAGGTAATCCTTTTGTGATGTAAGAACAGGGAATAATATATTTATTTTCAAAACATTATGGTACTTAAAGGGGTACAAAAATCTGGTAAATTAATTGAAAACACAGTTAAGAAACCTTAAAACCTCCTGTTCCAGCTCTGTTGCCCTACATGGTCTTTACTAGAGATGAGCAAACCTGAGGTTCCATTTTTGAACCGAACACCAAACTTAAAAATCAGAGTTTGGGTTCGGAGATCAGATGCTTTACGTGCGAACAAAGCTCACGCGAGCAATGCAGTGCTCTGGTACATTTGGTGCTCAGCCCTGCTTGGTGCTCAGTCCTGTGCGAGCCATTTGCATTGTAGGAATGGCGTACACTGGTGTAACAACAGCATGATCACATGTACTGTGCAACAAAAAATAAAAATGTACAAATCCCACCCACCCCCCACCGGAAGGGATCTGCTTATGGTTGGCTCTATGTGGCAGGAGACACAAACTGCCAATCAGTGACTCAATTTAGGGTTTGGGTCAAGCTCGAGCCTGTGGAGCTAGCCTTGCTTGCTGCCGTCAAACCAAGCCTCAACGAAATCGCTCATTTCTAGTCTTTGTTGCAGCCCAACTTCACCACTGCATTAACATGGCACAGTGAACTGTGACACAAAAATAGGGCTTAGCTGCAGCGGTCCCATAACATGTTCCAATCACACTTGTGTATGTAAAAATAACATCTATGGCCTAGCATACCCATTTTAGAACAAAGCTGTCAATCTCATGTTATCTACACTTAGATGCTCGGCAGTGTAAATAAGAGGAAGCAACATTGGTTTACCCTATTGGTATTTTTTGTGTCACTTAAAATACATATGGGCCACTGTACTGGAGTAGTCCTCCGCACATGAGCAGTGCTTGGCACAACATTACACTTCATGCAAAATATGGAGAAAAAGTCAATATACAGCGTCTCATTTATTTAACAAACTACCCATTTAATTATTTTGTGAAAGCATAAGCTCAAATTACATATATATGAGAGATGTCTATGAGCGGGCTCGGACTGGCTCACAGTGGAACAGGTGATTCCCCGGTGGGCCATTGTATAGGAGTAGTCCTCCTCACATGAGCAGTGCTGATACATTACACTTCAGGCAATATGTGTAAAAAAAAAGTCAATATACAGCATCTCGTTTATTTAACAAACTACCCAATTAATTATTTTAAGGAAACATAAGCTCAAATTACATATATATGAGAGATGTCTGAGCGGTTTTGGACTGGCCCACAGGGGAACAGGTGAATCCCCCAGTGGGCCACTGTTCTGCATTAGTCCTCCCCACATGAGCAATGCTTGGCATATTACACTTGAGGCAATATGCAACGGCTTTTATTTAACAAACTAAACTACTGTTTCATTATCTTATGGATGCATAAGCTCAAATTACTTAAAAGGACAGCAGCAATGCAAATAGTATCCTCCATCACTGGCTAATAATATTTGCTTGTAGTTGAAGATGGTTCTTCCGAATCAGTGTTAGGGGTACTTTGCAGGCTGCGACATTGCTAGCCGATGCCAGAAATGCCAAGCGTGATAGTACCCGCCCCCGTCGCACATGCAATATCTTGTGATAGCTGATGTAGCGAACATTATCGCTACGGCAGCTTCACACGCACTTACCTGGTCGGCGTCGTTGCTGTGACTGCCGAAAACGTCACTAATCGGCCAGCCAATAATAGCGGAGATGAGCGGGATGTAAACTTCTCGCCCACCTTCTCCCTTCTGCATTGCCGGTGGACGGCGGGCACAGGTAAGGAGATGTTTGTCGCTCCTGCGGCTTCACACACAGCGATGTGTGGTGCTGCAGGAACGACAAACAACATTGTACCTGTGGACGCACCAACATTATGAAAATGAACGACGTTACACAAATCAGCGATTTTTGACTGTTTAACGCTCGTTCATCTTCTGTCCTCGGCTTTACACGTTGCGACGTCGTTACCGTCACCGGATGTGCGTCACTTTCGATTTTCGATATCACAGTAGCGATGTCGCAATGTGCAAAGTACCCCTTACTGATGAGCCCTTTGTAGTGAAGTCTGACACTACCTATGAGTAGGACATTCTGCTACACCGGCTCCTGGAAAATTAAGCTGCTGGAGAAAGGTAAGTCAAATCTGTAATAAGTATACAAAGCTCAACAAGAAGATTTTCCTTTTAACAAACTAAGTCCTTACCTTTGGCTTTTATAAGGGAACCATGATGAAGAAGTACATAGGATGGTCCTCCTGTATAAACATTTATGTTCCTCTTAGGAGGAGATCCTTTTTAATACTGATTTGTAAGAAGAATAAGCTGTTCTGTTTAATTGTTGCCTGTTCTTCATTACTGATAATTTTTTATTTTCAAATTAAATATAATAATTGTTGGAACGGAAATGAGCAGCTCTTTTACATTCCTCGAGAAATGGAGCGCTTAATTGTGTTTTCACAGATTTGTAGGGTTTTCATTTAATGTATTCTTTAGGAGCATCTTCAGTTAGATAACTCTCACACAGTATTTGATTATTCTAGTGATTGGAGATGGCTGACGCAAGAAGCCAATTAAAGATGCATTTCATAAGTGGAAATGGTTTGGCAAGAATAATGAGATATATTAAATTAGATTAACATCGCTGATGAGTTTTTATTAGTACATACGAATTTCCAGAAAACTGATCCGTTAGTAAGAATGCATTTCCATATAATATCTGTATTCTGGATGTAACTAATCTCTTAGGGGTACTTTGCACGTTGCGACATCGCTACTGCGATATCGTTGGGGTCAAATCGAACGTGACACACATCCGGCACCGGTAACGACGTCGCAACGTGTAAAGCCTTGATGCGCTGATAAACGATCGCAAAAGCGTCGTAAATCGGTGATCTGTGTAGCATCGGACATTTTCATAATGTCGCACCAATAGGAGATACAATATCGTTCCTCGTTCCTGCGGCAGCACACATCGCGGTGTGTGAAGCCGCAGGAGCGAGGAACATCTCCTTACCTGCCTCCACCGGCTATGTGGAAGGAAGGAGGTGGGCGAGATGTTTATTTCCCGGTCATCTCCACCCCTCCGCTTCTATTGGACGGCTGCCATGTGACGTCGCTGTGACGCCGCACGACCCGCCCCCTTAGGAAGGAGGCGGGTCGCTGGTCAGAGCGACGTCGCAGGGCAGGTAAGTCCGTGTGAAGCTGCCATAGCGATAATGTTCGCTACGGCAGCTATCACAAGATATCGCATCTGCGACAGGGCCGGGTACTATCGCGCTCGGCATCCCTAGCATCGGCTAGCGATGTCGCAGCGTGCAAAGTACCCCTTAGTCTGCATGTTGGAAACTTACTAAGATGCCCCAAAATTGTGTGTCAAATTAAAGAAGA
The DNA here is from genome assembly GCF_048569485.1 of Anomaloglossus baeobatrachus. NCBI lineage: Eukaryota > Metazoa > Chordata > Amphibia > Anura > Aromobatidae > Anomaloglossus > Anomaloglossus baeobatrachus. Next base: position 473,204,117 of record NC_134356.1, read on the forward strand.
CCTGTCATCTAAAAAATGAAGTAAAATACATTTTCTAAAATTTCTGAGCTCTCCAAATCAGCTGCTATTTTTCATTTTTAGCTGTGTCGCTCCACTGCAGAGATATTTTAATTTTTTTATTTTCTATCACAATATGTGAAATCTCTGCTTGTAGTTCAACTGGGCATTGCTCCAAAGGTTTCTTTGGGGCATGCCCTTTCACTAATCCCTCCCAGACACTAGTATTCAAAGCTAGGCAATGACTGCAACTTTCTCAACTCTAGATCAGCAGCTGAGCTGTGATTGGCGATGTCTGAGACTGGGGTGAAGAAAAATGCCACTAGAAAAAAATCTGAAAAAACACCCAATTGGACAGATTTCACATACTGCACTCTAAAAGCTACAAATGTGATCATCTCTGCAATGAAGCTGTCATGAGGTGACTGTTAGTATAGCAGGTGATCGGGGCTCCTATGCTGTCCCTCACGCTAGGGGACCCTGGGTTATCCCTAATGTCAGGGTTACTCCTGATGGTGGATATGCCTCAGTCCCATTCTTGGCTATGGTCTTGACTAGAACTACTCTGATACCCCCCACCTACCAGGGATGGACAGGCAGGAGTGTGATGGAATACAGATAAAAACAGACGGGAAAACCAAAACTCTTACACACTGCACACACACAGGAATAGACAATGAGAGACTCAGGAGTAAAGCAAGAGCTGGAAGAACAATGGAAAATAGTTAACAACGGTTAACTTCACAACCGCACTCAGCAATAAGTATAACCACCAGATAATCTGGATCACAGACCAGTTAAGATAAACTGTAGTTACCATAGGTAGAAGGATCAAGCCAGCATAAATAGAAGGGGAGCAGATGTGGCTTCCCCACAAAATGTGATCAAAAGAGAAAATCAAGCAGACTAGCAGAGATTTAACTCTTGCTAGCCTGTTTATAAATTACCACTCTTCAGCTCGACGCCCGAGTCTGCCTGCATTGATCAGAGACACCTGAGGAGTTATCCTGCGGAGTGTCAGAATCTGTAGCATGAACAGAACACAACACCGCCATGACAGTCGGCGAAGTTTGTAAAAATCTCCGTGTGACAGATGATGCGCAGTGCAAAATGGAAAAAAAACTGCAGAATTAGGGGAGCTCACGGATTTTTACAAAGTATTTTATTTTTTAAGCAAGTAGCTGGTGCTCTATAAGCTAGCTCTCCAGCATCCATGCCGTGTATCATGTTTTTTGGACTCTTTTTTTTGAATACTTTCTATTAGACACTTTTTTTTCCACTCAGTGATGAGGTTGTGACTATGCTTATTTGTAAAATACACCCCATTTTTTTAAAGGTGGGCTCCAGTTTTTTGTATGAAAAATTAAAAAATAAAATGGTGGGTTGTTAGTCTAGACCAGGGCTTTTCACATTTTATTATACTGGGATCTCATGAGATTGATCAAGATGATGTCTTCACTCCATCCTTTGTACTAAAAAAAATATATTTATAGTTTCTTATTTATGTCCACTGAATCCACTGAAGCCAATATACAGTGCCTACAAGTAGTATTCAACCCCCTGCAGATTTAGCAGGTTTGATAAGATGCAAATAAGTTAGGGCCTGCAAACTTCAAACAAGAGCAGGATTTATTAACAGATGCATAAATCTTACAAACCAACAAATTATGTTGCTCAGTTAAATTTTAATACATTTTCAACATAAAAGTGTGGGTCAATTATTATTCAACCCCTAGGTTTAATATTTTGTGGAATAACCCTTGTTTGCAATTACAGCTAATAATCGTCTTTTATAAGACCTGATCAGGCCGGCACAGGTCTCTGGAGTTATCTTGGCCCACTCCTCCATGCAGATCTTCTCCAAGTTATCTAGGTTCTTTGGGTGTCTCATGTGGACTTTAATCTTGAGCTCCTTCTACAAGTTTTCAATTGGGTTAAGGTCAGGAGACTGACTAGGCCACTGCAACACCTTGATTTTTTCCCTCTTGAACCAGGCCTTGGTTTTCTTGGCTGTGTGCTTTGGGTCGTTGTCTTGTTGGAAGATGAAATGACGACACATCTTAAGTTCCTTGATGGAGGAGCGGAGGTTCTTGGCCAAAATCTCCAGGTAAGCCGTGCTATCCATCTTCCCATGGATGCGGACCAGATGGCCAGGCCCCTTGGCTGAGAAACAGCCCCACAGCATGATGCTGCCACCACCATGCTTGACTGTAGGGATGGTATTCTTGGGGTCGTATGCAGTGCCATTCAGTCTCCAAACGTCACGTGTGTGGTTGGCACCAAAGATCTCGATCTTGGTCTCATCAGACCAGAGAACCTTGAACCAGTCTGTCTCAGAGTCCTCCAAGTGATCATGAGCAAACTGTAGACGAGCCTTGACATGACGCTTTGAAAGTAAAGGTACCTTACGGGCTCGTCTGGAACGGAGACCATTGCGGTGGAGTACGTTACTTATGGTATTGACTGAAACCAATGTCCCCACTGCCAAGAGATCTTCCCGGAGCTCCTTCCTTGTTGTCCTTGGGTTAGCCTTGACTCTTCGGACAAGCCTGGCCTCGGCACGGGTGGAAACTTTCAAAGGCTGTCCAGGCCGTGGAAGGCTAACAGTAGTTCCATAAGCCTTCCACTTCTGGATGATGCTCCCAACAGTGGAGACAGGTAGGCCCAACTCCTTGGAAAGGGTTTTGTACCCCTTGCCAGCCTTGTGACCCTCCACGATCTTGTCTCTGATGGCCTTGGAATGCTCCTTTGTCTTTCCCATGTTGACCAAGTATGAGTGCTGTTCACAAGTTTGTGGAGGGTCTAAATTAGTCAGAAAAGGCTGGAAAAAGAGATAATTAATCCAAACATGTGAAGCTCATTGTTATTTGTGCCTGAAATACTTCTTAATACTTTAGGGGAACCAAACAGAATTCTGGTGGTTTGAGGGGTTGAATAATAAATGACCCTCTGAATAAACTTTTCACAAATTAAAAAAAAAAAAAAAAAGAAATAACATTCTTTTTTGCTGCAGTACATTTCACACTTCCAGGCTGATCTACAGTCCAAATGTCACAATGCCAAGTTAATTCCGAATGTGTAAACCTGCTAAATCTGCAGGGGGTTGAATACTACTTGTAGGCACTGTAACTTAATTAAAAGTCTAGCATCGATTATCTTGACGAAGGTAACACAGGACTAGAACATCATGGCATATAAAGTGTAATTCCACTCCTGACTTGACATTAGTTAGTGACTTGTGTAATGTTAAATTACCTTAATCCTGTTAATTCAAAAAACCTTCTGTGACAAGTTATGAAAATTATGCATTTTTTGTCTTGATATCTGTTGCTACATCTGTGTGTTGTTAAACTGGAGATTGCTGCAGCCATAAAAATAACTGTGGAACTCAAATTTCATTTCTGGGAAAGCTGCCTCTTTAGTTGTATCTTTACACATAGTAGAGGGCGCCCCACAGGTGAAGCCATCCACACCTTTAGAGAAGCACTGGACTAGATAGACTAAAGATTGACAATATTTATGATCTTGCATGAACCATTGGGAGACGTTTGATGCATGCTAAAGCTGACTACACTGAGGGGGCATTTATAGTGCATGATTATCAGGAATGACCATTCCTAGGAACGTTATTACCCAATAAATGGCAATGTAAACAGGCTGCTGTCACCTGGTGAATGTGTAAAATGCTTGTTCGTCATGTAAAATAAATTTAAGCTTGTTTAACAATCATTGTTCTCGGCAGCACATTGTCCTGTGACGCTCCCACGGGGTCGGGGGGTTACTCGTCACCGGGCCGCGGTGCTTCTGCTGGGTCGCCTCGGGGGCCTTGCCCGGTTCCGTTACCTTAGCTGTATCAATAAAGCTTTAGGATGGGGATGATGGGGCTAGTTTAGGGCGCGGCACGGTGGCTCAGTGGTTAACACTGCAGTTTTGCAGCACTGGGGTCCTGGGTTCAAATCCCACCAAGGACACCATCTGCAAGGAGTTTGTATGTTCTCCCCGTGTTTGCGTGGGTTTCTTCCGGGTACTCCGGATTCCTCCCACACCCCAAAGACATACAGATAGGGACTTTAGATTGTTAGCCCCAATGGGGACAGTGTTCCTGATGAATGTAAAGCACTGCGGAATATGTTAGCACTATAAAAATAAAGATTTGATTTGATTTTAGTTGTTCGTGACGCCACCTATGGTGTGCAGCCAATATTAGGTGCCGCTGTGGGTGCTTTCTCTGCTGGGGCAGATAATGACGCAGCTCAGGTGTTGCAGCTCCCCACAGGTAAAGCTAGGCCCCAGAGAAGATGTGGCTGGTAGTAGTCTCTTAGACGCTGACAGCACTGGGAGCGCGATGATGAGGGCACCGGCAGTAACGGGATGACACAAGTGGAGCAGTTCAAGGTCTCATTAATCACTGCTCACACACTGCCGTTGGAAGTGCCGATTCCTGCTGTGATGGGCTCCAGCCGATCCTGGATATTTCGAAGGTCGTGATCGGCGGTCCCTTCCTTTAGTCTCTTTTCTATGGTCTCCCTCCACCCCAGCTCCTGGGCCATGGAACAGGTCACGGGTGCCTGCTGTACTCCCCGCAAACCCTGGGATTCCCCTTCTTTCCTTAAGAACCCGGGTTGAGCCTCCAGCTCCTGATCAAGGGCCCTGAACTGTTTGTTTGCTGCCTGCCTCTCCAAAGTGGGATCTCACATGGACACTGTCCAGTGCTGACTGACTAATGTGTGTAGGATGACTCCTTCCCCTGTTGGTGCCCCACCTCCCTGGTTCCTGATTAGTGGGCATGAGGTCCCATACCTCTTGATGGCCAACCCAGCACCTACCCTAGCCCGGTCCCAGTGACAGAACCTCCGTGTTATGTGTTGGTTGAGTGTGGTTGTGGTTCTTATCGGCAATGACCTCCTCCACATCCGAGATGAATACTGCACCTTAAGTGAGGTGCAATACCCTCTGGCGCCTAAAGCCGCAGGGGTGCCACACCTGTTTAAACAAGACATTGTGCATTTGAGTACAATGACAGCCTTTGTACACTGTGAAAGATCATTCTGTGTTCATAGTTGATTGGCTGTCTAAATAGACCATTACTAGTGAGCAGCAAACTTAGCCAATTGATGGTTGTTTTCAGCATAGAAACTGCAGTGTATATGACTTCTAGGTAATGATGAACGAGTGCGCTTACCACTGTTCGATACTGCATTGGGGTGCTCGGATACGCTCGGTACTCGGCTGAGTATTGCGGGTCCTCGGATGTATTGTTAGTGTGCGTTCTGACACAAACAGCCACCTCACTTCAGTAAATGATGGGAGCCGGCACCCCAGTGAGAGCCACGTGCAGTCTCTGAATGGCTCTCACTGGGGGTACAAACAATGTGTTTACATGCTGTGTAAAAAAACAAACTGAAAAAAAACCCCACAGCCCACCTTCATCCAGAAGTGCTTTTTATGGCTGTTTGGATGTTGGCCAAACTGCCCAATTAGGGACTTGCATTATACTTGTTACTTGAGTCAAGCCCGTGAGAGCGTCCAACCTGCTCAACTCGATTAAAGAGCACTTGAGAATTTTTGTGCTCGCGCATCAATAATTCTAGGTTATCATTGTTTAAGTATTAGTAAATCTATTTTCCCCTATGTATTATGAGATGAGGCAGCACGGTGGCTCAGTGGATATCACTGCATTCTTGCAGGGGTCCTGGGTTCACATCCAACCTAGGACAACACCTGCAAGGAGTTTGTACGTATGTTCTCCCCATGTCTGCGTGGGTTTCTTCCGGGTTCTCTGGTTTCCTCCTATACTCCAAAGACATATTGATCAGGACCTTAAATTGTGAGCACCATTGGGGACAGTGATGATGATATATGTAAAGAGCTGCAGAAATATATAAAAATAAAGATTATTATTATGGATTACCTATCAGAATAACAGTATTTTCTCCAGGGTTGCTCTTCCCTTTTTATTGTTCCTGGAAGTCACAATGCTAATTAATGGCCTTAGTATTATATATATATATATATATATATATATATATACATATATATATATATATATATATATATATATATATATATACACACATATATATATATATATATATATATATATATAGATATAGATATAGATAGATAGATAGACAGATATTCTTATGCCTACTTGGGTTATACAAAATGATAGAAATCTTAAACTGAGGTCGGAGTCTCAATGTGACAACTATATGTACCCTAAGAGCTAAAAACTAATTCTGATTCAAAAGATTATTATTCATTTTTGTTAAAGTGACAGATTTTGAAAATAAAGTAAATCTCTATGAGGGCCCTTGCTCCCCCCAGGATGATCCAATTACTGTCAGTGCATCCGGCACGGCCACGTGTCTTCTCCACGAATCATGGCCTGGGGGTACTAGAAGACATGGTGAGAACGCTGCCCTCTATGATAAGCTCAGAATAAATTCTATGCATAGAGCTCCAAATACCCTTACAATGTGTGTTTTACAAATGAGGTCAGTGGTTTATTACTTTCTATATCTGCCTTATTTAGCATTGTGTTTGTGTGAATCCTGACCGCATAATCATAAATATGCAGATGAATAAAGAAACCGTATAAAGAGTTCGTTGATAAGTAAATTCTTATTTCTGTTTATGCCGGATGCTTTATTTATACTTTGGTTATATTTCTGATACATAATGCTCGGATCCTTTATGCATTAATGCCACTATCCCAGCTTTTCTATAGGAAACACACCAAGCCAAAAATAAATACTTTATAAAGTATTCATTTCAGAAAAAAGTTACAAAAAACATTAGTTTATTTAGTTTTCTCCGGTTATGAAATCCTAATGCATTTCTTGGCTGTTTTTAGAAGTTTGAGAAACAATGCTATAAATTTAAAGGAATTATAAATTGTTATACCCGCGGCCAACATCCTGAATGAGTGTGAGTGGAATATTAAATGAAAGATTTACATCCATTATCCAAGAAGGACTTGGTTTTGCTTATATACCACTTGTTTAGTATGAAACACTCCAATGTATACTTCATGTCAGGAGCTGCGTGATTGCATAGCTGCAAATATGCAACATAAAAAGAATGTGGCAGCGCTTCCTAAACTTGCTAGTACTCACTAAAAAGCAGAGAGCTAGCATTAAACGCTGTGCTGTGACATGAATACATTTATAAGGGCCCATTAACTGTAGTTTGTAATTTATTTACTTGGGCTCATTGAGGCAGAAGGATAATTTAGGACCGCCAGTCTCTTGGGTCTAAGGCAGCTGCAGCTTCTGCACGTCCACACTTATAGTGGTTGTCTTGTACTGTTATGTTGGTGGCCACTTTTTAGGATAGGTCACTAATATATATGATCTATTCAGGTGTGACACAATTGCACCCCACAGATCAATCAGCTGCCAGTGGCAGCCAGATGTGCTCAGTTGTAGCGCTGTGCAGTGAAAGCAACTGGGACCTGCACATCCACTCCCTACGTGGATAAGCCATCAATATAAATGTCCTGGTCAACCCCATTAAAAGTAACCTGTCTGCAGCTTTTACCCCCAAAACCATATATAGCCCAATAAAAGATAAGCCAGTAGTTCCCTTTATGATCTTAAAGTGCTGCTCTTTTAGCCAAAAATTGGAGTGCATTGGGGTGTCATGATGCACTTACATCTCTTTAGCTTCTATTTATTTCCTACCTAACAGGACCCACCCATTATCTAGTTGACAGCCGAGGGACCAGTGAGTCAGGGCAAACTACCTGTCAAGAAGCTGGGAGAGGGTGCTGCTAGCTTGCGAATACAAATCAGTGAAAATTGAAAATCTGTAAGTACCTCATCACGATCTAATGCATTTCCAGACTGATCACAAAAATGTGATTTCTCTCTGCTAAAGCAACACTTTAACATAAAGAATCATAGAATGGTAGAGTTGGAAGGGACCTCAAGGACCATTGTGTCCAACCCTCTGCGAGTGCAGGCTTTCCTCAATCATCCCAGCTATATGTTTATCTAGTTTCCACTTGAAGATTTCCATTGATGGAGAGCTCACTACCTCCTGTGGTTGCCTCTTCCACTCTCTGACTGCCCTCACTGTCAGAAAGTTTCTCCTAATGTCTAATCTGAATCTCCTTCCTTTAAGTTTCATCCCGTTGCTTCTTGTACTTCCTTGTGCTAATGCAAATAGGGTGGTTCATTCTGCACTGTGACTACCTTTCAGATATTTGTAGATCGCTATTAAGTCTCTCAGCCTTCTCATTTGCAAACTAAACATCCCTAGTACTTTTAGCCGTTCTTCATATTACATGGTTTGCAGAAGAGATGGGCTGGCTTATTTTTCAAAGAACACTATACAGTCATGCCCGAAAATGTTGGTGCCATTTTAATTGTTCCAGAAATGGAAGTATTTTTCCCGGAAAATTATTGCAATTGCACATGTTTTGTTAAATACATGTTTAATTCCTTTGTGTGTATTAGAGCAACACAAAAAAATGTGGAAAAAAAGTAAATTGAACATAATTTAACATAAAACCCCGAAAATAGGCTGGACAGAATGGTTGACACCTTTCCAAAAATTGTGGGTAAACAACTTTGCTTCCAGCATATGATACTCGTTGAAACTCACCTGTGGCAAGTGACAAGTGTGGGCAATATGAAATCACACCTCAAACCAGATAAAAAGGGGAGAAGTTGACTCACTCTTTGCATTGTCGGTCTGTGTGTGCCACAGTAAGCATCAAGTTCCCCATCAAGTGCGGGGAAAGATGGGGGCTCAACGTCTGAGCCCACATCAAAGGGAATGACATGGCCAATGTTGTAAATATAAGTCATCTTTCTTGAAGGGGTTAAAATAGATCAGTAATACATCAGACTTTATTAGAAAAGAAACTTGCTTTGTTTGAAAGAATTAAAAACAAGGCAATAAAATCACCGTGGTGAAAATCTTCACTCACCAGATTCACTACAAAATGGCTACTGCATTTTCACTCTTTACTTTTTTGAAGGCTTGAAAAGCCTCTCCTAATTAGGTAAGGTATATCACATGATGTTATAGCTGTAAAGCATTATGAGAAGCCCGTCCAGCAGTGCCCGAGGTCATGTGATCCTATTGTGCCTGGTGCAGTTTTCATTAACGTGTAAAATGGCGGCAGTGACTATTTTAGGTGATGTTTACGAAGCTCATCTCAAATTGATCAAATTCCTATAAATTCAACATGATATTGTTTCCCATTGGATCGATTTGCTCATGTCTATAAACAGTCTTAATGACCACAAATAGCATGGGCAGAAATAAATATTCATTAGGGAAATGAAGTGTAAATTTCCAAAGACTAAGCTTGACAGATGTGCTCTTGGGTTAGACGTTTATCAGGATGTTTATAAAGTGGTGCATGTCTTTTCAATTTTCAATACATACAAATACAACTGGTAGAAGGTGTCTGGACATTGAGGCCCTGATTCATGAAGATATTTAAGCCACAATTCTAAAGCACCTTAACTATTTTGCAACTTTTCTCATTTTCATGGCAATTTTGACCAACTCCACCAAAATAGTGTGGCACAATGGGGTACACATCAGTGACAGGATGTGCTGCGTTTATAAAGTGGCATGTGCCTCTTAAAGGGATTATTCCATGAAAAAAAAAATGATTTTATGCTTCATTTTAATCAATAGGTGTTGGAAAAATAATTTCCACAACTGGATGGGTTTTAAAAAAATATCCCTGTGCTGAGATAATCTTATATATGTGCCCTTGCTACATACTGTGTACTGAACGTGTCTGACTATACAGGAACATGGCTAATGATACCACATCTCCTGGGCCATGGAGGATACGAAAGAGTATACCGATATTACAGCATGGGATCATAACTGATTCTTTTTGTGAGGTAAAACATTTCCTTGCCTGTGTTGAAAAAATATTTTACCTTTAAAGAAAGAATTATATGCAATCCTTTTTTTGTCTGTATACCTTTTTATTAAATCCCCTACTTAGGAGCTGTGGTATGATCAGACCATGTTCATGTATGGTTAGACACGGCCATTACACAGCACATAGCGGGGACACATATATAAGATTATCTCAACACAGGAACATTTTATATAAACACATCCAATTGTGACAACGGTTATTGTTCCAAGATCTATTCACTAAAATTACTTTCTTTGTGGGAAAACCCCTTTAGTGATTTAGGCGCATTTTATTCCTACACACCTCTCATTAAGACTGGCATACACAATGTCACTCTTAAGGAATCTGGGCCTGAATATATCAATTTTGCACAACATTACTGCTATATAAGCTATGCTTATTACATTGAAAAAAAGGGGGGAAAAAAAGATCAAGTGCCCATAGGGTGACATTGTGCGGTATAATAGACATGGGTGATGAAATGTTTTGCACCTGATGGAGTTGTGAATGTCACAGCTCCAATAAAAGCCTGTGTTAAAATCAAAAACTGCGGTCTGTACACTTCTTCCCTTCTGCACACTTGTGGGTGTATATATGGGTAAACTTTATATTTATATATTATATATAATATATATATTTATATATTCAAGTAGTTTTGCTACGCATTTTTGGCTCAAACCAAACCCTTTATCAAATTAAACTTCAAATCAAATTAAAATTGTCTAGTTTGATTTGAAAAAAGGCTTAGTTCAAGCCAGAAATGGATAATAAAACATGAACAAAAGCCGTTCTTAGTCAATGTAGGGGTATAGATAATTAATTACATTTTGCCAAAGGCAAAAAAAACCCTTAAACTGATGACTAATTTTTTACATTAAAACATAACTTTTAATATTCAGCATTATAAATTCAAAAGCACAGCACACATTATTAAAACCAATTAGGAGCTTCAATGGGTATTTGTCTCTCTTACTCTTTGTATAAAGCCCGCTTTACACGCTGCAATGTATCTTACAATGTGTCGGCGGGGTCACATCGTAAGTGACGCACATCCGGCATTGTAAGGTACATTGCAGTGTGTGACAGGTTTGTGCGATTGCGATTGAACGTTAAAACGTTAATCGCATACACATCGTACCTTTCTCTAGAATTGAACGTTAGATTGTTCATCGTACCCGGGGTAGCACACATCGCAGTGTGTGACACCCCGGGTACGATGAACAGATCTTACCTGCGTCCTGCGGCTTCCGGCCAGCTCTGCGGAAGGAAGGAGGTGGGCGGGATGTTTACATCCCGCTCAGCTCCGCCCCTCCGCGTCTATTGGCCGGCTGCCGCGTGACGTCGATGTGACGCCGAACGTCCCTCCCACTCCAGGAAGTGGACGTTCGCCACCCACATCGAGGTCATATGGAAGGTAAGTACGTGTGACGGGGGTTAATCGTATGTGCGGCACGTTCGACAAATTGAACGTGCCACACATATGATAGGGGCGTTGTTAATCGCATACGATATCGTATGCGAGGTTGCAACTTGTAAAGCAGGCTTAAGTAATACCTTGTCTTCCAATAAATTAGTATCTTGCGGCTAGAAAAAGGCCTATAATCCAGCTCTCAATATCAGTACTGGGCTATGGTATAATCCATTTCTGCTCTCTATGGGATTATATCATAGCCCATTACTGATATTGAGAGCTGGATTATAGGTCTTTTTCTAGCTACAATTTTACTAATTATTGAGGGACAAGGTATTACTGCTACAAAGAGTAAGAGCGACAAGTACCCATTGAAGCTCATAATTTGTTTTAATAATGTGTGCTGTGCTTTTGAATTTATAATGCTGAATATCAAAAGTTATATTTTAATGTACAAAATGAGTTTTTAGTTTAGGGGTTTTAGTTGCCTTTAGCATATTGTAATTAATTATCTACACCCCTACGTTGACTAAGAACGGCTTTTGTTCATGTCGTCTTATCCATTTCTGGCTTCAACTGAGCCTTTTTTTAAATCAAACTAGAGAACTTTGATTTGATTTGTACTTTAATTTGATAAAGGGTTTGGTTTCAGCCAGAAACGCGTAGTAAAACTACTTGAATCTACCTGGAGTGTGGAACATCTCATCCTTGCCAGCAGCACGGTCATCTTCAAATGCTTATTAAATTGATATACTTAGTTTATAGTTTGATCAATTCGTTTAACCCCTTAACAACCGCAGGCAGTAAAATTACGTCCTTTGCAGCCGGGGGATATCAGCACACCTGTCAGCTGATTTGTACAGCTGACAGGTGTGCTTAACAGGCACAAGCTGATGCGCGATTTGCCCGTACATGTTAACCTCTTAAATGGTGCTGGTAAAATGTGACAGTGCCGTTATAATAGCGGTTGTGGTAGAAGTTTACTCACCGCCCGACACTGGAAGTTACATGGTGTGATTACGTGGATCCAATGATTGTCATAGTAGCACATGTGATGACTCCTGTAGCTCACATGACTCAGGTACTGTAACAAGCAGCCAAGTACTGCAGGTTACAAGAAATGAGCTTTCTCCCCGATCTGAGTGGTTGTGCTCTGATCGCGGGAGAAAACAATGAGCAATCAGACTGCTGATCCTTATAGTCCCCTAGGGTGACTAGTAAAATAAAAAAATTGTAAAAGAAGAAGTTTTGAAAAATTAAAAAAAAAGTTAAAAAAACATAAAAGTTCAAATTGCCCCATTGAAAATTAAAGGGTTAAAAAAATAATATATATACACATTTAATATCGCCATGTTCAGAAATGCCCAATCTATCAAAATATAAAATCAATTAATCTGATCGGCAAATGGCATAGTGGCAAGAAAATTCCAAATGCCCAAATTAAGTTTTTTGGTGGCAACAATTTTGCGCAAAAGGCAATAACTGGTGATCAAGACATAGCATCTGTGCAAAAATTGTACCGTTAAAAATGTCAGCTTGAGACGCAAAAAATAAGCCATCAATGAACTCCCAAAAAAGGAGAACGCTATGGGTCGTGGAACATGGTGCAAAACGTGCACCACTTTTTTGGACAAACTTCTTATTTCATTTAACTCCTAGGATAAAAGTAAACCTATACATGTTTGGTGTCAACAAACTCATACCAACCTGAGGCATCACAACAATACATCAGTTTTACTATATAGTGAGCACATTGAATAAAATATCTCAAAAACTATCGTGCAATCGCAAAGCCATTTTTCCGCATTTGGAATTTTTTTGCCATTTTCTAGTACACTATGGTAAAACTCATGTTTTTTTTTTTTAAAGTACAACTTGTTCCGCAAAAAAACAAGCCCTCACATGCCTATATTAACGGAAAAGTAAAAAAGTTATGGCTCTCGGAGAAAGGTGGCAATAAGAAAAATCGGCCGGTCATGAGGGGGTTAAGCCCATCTGCCAGTGTCCAGGCATTCCTTGAAAATAGGAACCTAAAAATTTAAAGGGCAGGTGAAATCCATCCCTAATTAAAAATAGCCATAGCAAATATGGAGGTAGTCTATTATTTCCAAATGTAAAATGTACAGGTGCAGGTTGCATTGCTATAGCATACAAACAAGTAGAACTATACTCTGAGCTCACCTTTATTGCCTATGATCCATAATGAAATCTGTGCCGTCGATGAGCATGATTTTTAGCATTTATTCCTGCCAAATTTTGGTGTAAATTATAGTAAATCATTTGAGTCAAGGGGCTCACAAACATGCATTAAACACCTAGGCGCCCATTCATTAAGACTGGTGTTTCGTACTCTACCGAGGGTGCAAAGTTATTTTCAATATGTTATCTTTAAAATAGAAATACTTTTACTAACCTTGTGACCTATGGAGAACCTTTTCCTTTCTCATATATTAGCCAATCTCTGGGATCTGTAATGGGAGGTCAGAATCTGTTTTATAGATGTGTGAAGCTTGAACAAAGGTTTTGTTAAAAAGTTCCTGCCAGGTATAATCAGGAAAATCTGCTTCTAGAGAGAACGATGAGACAACAAAGTCAAATTTGATTTGATCTCAAGAATTAGTAATCCCAGGTGCACAAGTAACGTGAGCCGGAGTCTGACAATAGACGAGACCCAGATGTGATTTCATTATTTTGAAAAGTTTATAACACTTTTGTTGTAAAAGCTCCAATGACTTAATAATTCCTAGAGGTGCAGTTTGAATGAAAAATGATGGGTCGCTGAAATATTCCCAAGGTAGCACTAAGCCAAGCATGTTAGCCAGATTAAGAACAGACCTTTATCCTTTTTAATGATTGTGATCATAAAACAAGTATACCATAATTGTGTGCTGTGAGCAGGTTCATTATGCATAGTTTATCTGATTGTTATAGTCTAAATATTAGTTTGTGTAGTATATTTAATGTGTTATAGCTATTTATTACATTATAACTAATGAGTGACACTTGGCAGCAAATACAAATTGTGTCTTAGGCCATGATTTTCAGACTGGCAGCGGTCTCCCAACCAGAAATCAGGAACCTGATAGGCATGTGTAAGGTTGTTGAATTTGTGTTGGGAAATGGACCATGTTTCACAGACGATTGAATTTGGCCTCAAATGAGTTTTGCAGGAGCGATTATTATTTTTTCCCTGACTTTGTGTAAAAATAAAGTAAGCTGTACTCACCAACCACAGGTTCAGTCAGGGGAGTAACAATCGCACTCCCATCCTCTACAACAGAGCTGTAATATGGGAGAGAAAAAGGCGCAATAGGGTCTTACCCAATTTACTGGGTAGAAGAGTAAAGGAGTAGGGCACTCACCTGATCGGGTTGTGCCAGTCACAACCCCTTCATAGACGTAAATGAGTGCCTTAGCGGTCCAGCAGAGGCCCCGTTACAGAGCGGTGTATCAAGGAAAAAAACTGGAGAAAAACATCTGTCTCCTGAGGAAGGAGAAAGATGAGTCTCTGAAACGCGTTGGATTTACCTAAATAAAAAGAATATTGTTTTATGACATTGATGTTCGTGGTTTTCAGCACGGCAAAAACCTGTTTTTCTCCAGTTTTTTTCCTTGATACATCCTCTACGACAGGGCACTTGCGGGAGGTCAGCTCTTCGATGCCAGTGCCTATTTTATCTGGATGTGTATTCTTGGATGCACATTGAGCTGAAATGCATTGTGTTACTCTTCAAAAAACGTACAATAAGGTACTCTCTAAGTGGTATTTCACCTTGCACAATCCTTGATAATTTGTGGTTGGACACACAAGGTCTTTTATTAAAAATTACTCATCTAAATATCCCGCTCACTCCCCAGCTAATTCTACTCTCACTAGGTCTTGAAGACATTCCAAACAAACTTAGACATATGATCTGCCATATTTTACTAACCATAAAAACACCCTATAGTGTCAAGATGGAAACAGGTGTTTCCTCTCAAAATAAAGGACCTAGTGGAGAGTTTCCCTTCACAATGGACTTGAATAAAATTTGGCTACATATTTATATATATATATATATATATATATATATATACATATATATATATATATATATATATATATATATATACTCAAATGTTTACATACCACAGTAGATTTTTTGCTTTCTTTCCCTTTTTTCAGAGAATATGAATGATAACACAATTTTTTTTTTTCACTCATGGTTAGTGGTTGGGTGAAGTCATTTATTGTGAAACTATTGTGTTTTCTCTTTTTAAATCATAATGACAACCAAAAACATCCAAATGAGCCCGATCAAAAGTTCACATACCCCAGTTCTTAATACCGTGTATTTGCACCCTCTAACATTTCTTGCATGAACTGCGCGCTTGAGTTCTCCTCAGAGTGGCTGAATGATATTGAGGTCAGGAGACTGAGATGTCCACTCCAGAACCTTCACTTTGTTCTACTGTAGCCAATGACAGGTCGACTTAGTCTTTTGTTTTTGATCGTTGTCATGTTGGAACTCCAAGTACGTCCCATGTGCATCTTTTGGGCCGATGAGTGCAAATTTGCCTCCAGTATTTGCTGATAACGTGCTGCATTCAACTTTCCTTCAACTTTGACCAAGTTTCCTGTGCCTTTGTAGCTCACACATCCCTACATCATCAGTGATTCACCTCCATGCTTTAAAGTAGGAATGGTGTTCCTTTCATCATAGGCCTTGTTGACACCCCCAAAAGTAACATTTATGGCCAAAATTTCGATTTTGGTCTCATCACTCCAAATTACCTTGTTCCAGTAGTTTGAAGGCTTGTGTCTGTGCTGTTTGGCTTATTGTAGGCAAGATACTTTGTGGCTTTTGTGCAGTAATGGATTTCTTCTAGCAACTCGACCATGAAGCCCAATTTTCTTAAAGTGCCTCCTTATTCTTCATCTTGAAACAGCCACACTGCTAGTTTTCAGTGAGTCCTGTATTTCAGCTGATGGTTTTTGTGGATTTTTCTTTGCATCCAGAACAAGTTTCTTGGCAGTTGTGGCCGAAATGTTAGTTAGCCTACCTAATCGTGGTTTGGTTTTTACAGAGCCCCTGATTTTCCATTTGTTAATCAAAGTTTGAACACTGCGGTTTGGATTCATCAAATCCTTGGTTATCTTTTTGTATCCCTTTCCTGTTTTACACAGTTTAACTATTTTTTCCTGTAGATCTGTTGACAATTCTTTTGCTTTCTCCATGATTCACAATCCATAAATGTCAGTGGCTGGATGAAAGATGCAAGAATCTGTCTGGATATCAGAAACTCACTCAGCTTTTAAACACACACACTGATTACAAGCAAACAGGTCACAAGTGAGGATGTTACCTTTATTAGCCAATCAAACTCATTTGTGTCAACTTCTGTGCATGTTAAAGGCCAAAATCACCAGGGTATGTGACTTTTGATCAGGGTCACTTGGATCTTTTTGGTTGTCACTATGATTTCAAAAGAGAAAACATAGTAGTTTGACAATACATGGCTTCACCCAACCACTATCCATGAGTGGAAAAAAAGATTTTGTGTTATCATTATATATATATATACAGTTAGGTCCAGAAATATTTGGACAGTGACACAAGTTTTGTTATTTTAGCTGTTTACAAAAACATGTTCAGAAATACAATTATATATATAATATGGGCTGAAAGTGCACACTCCCAGCTGCAATATGAGAGTTTTCACATCCAAATCGGAGAAAGGGTTTAGGAATCATAGCTCTGTAATGCATAGCCACCTCTTTTTCAAGGGACCAAAAGTAATTGGACAAGGGACTCTAAGGGCTGCAATTAACTCTGAAGGCGTCTCCCTCGTTAACCTGTAATCAATGAAGTAGTTAAAAGGTCTGGGGTTGATTACAGGTGTGTGGTTTTGCATTTGGAAGCTGTTGCTGTGACCAGACAACATGCGGTCTAAGGAACTCTCAATTGAGATGAAGCAGAACATCCTGAGGCTGAAAAAAAAGAAAAAATCCAACAGAGAGATAGCAGACATGCTTGGAGTAGCAAAATCAACAGTCGGGTACATTCTGAGAAAAAAGGAATTGACTGGTGAGCTTGGGAACTCAAAAAGGCCTGGGCGTCCACGGATGACAACAGTAGTGGATGATCGCCGCATACTTTCTTTGGTGAAGAAGAACCCGTTCACAACATCAACTGAAGTCCAGAACACTCTCAGTGAAGTAGGTGTATCTGTCTCTAAGTCAACAGTAAAGAGAAGACTCCATGAAAGTAAATACAAAGGGTTCACATCTAGATGCAAACCATTCATCAATTCCAAAAACAGACAGGCCAGAGTTAAATTTGCTGAAAAACACCTCATGAAGCCAGCTCAGTTCTGGAAAAGTATTCTATGGACAGATGAGACAAAGATCAACCTGTACCAGAATGATGGGAAGAAAAAAGTTTGGAGAAGAAAGGGAACGGCACATGATCCAAGGCACACTACATCCTCTGTAAAACATGGTGGAGGCAACGTGATGGCATGGGCATGCATGGCTTTCAATGGCACTGGGTCACTTGTGTTTATTGATGACATAACAGCAGACAAGAGTAGCCGGATGAATTCTGAAGTGTACAGGGATATACTTTCAGCCCAGATTCAGCCAAATTCCGCAAAGTTGATCGGACGGCGCTTCATAGTACAGATGGACAATGACCCCAAGCATACAGCCAAAGCTACCCAGGAGTTGATGAGTGCAAAAAAGTGGAACATTCTGCAATGGCCAAGTCAATCACCAGATCTTAACCCAATTGAGCTTGCATTTCACTTGCTCAAATCCAGACTTAAGACGGAAAGACCCACAAACAAGCAAGACCTGAAGGCTGCGGCTGTAAAGGCCTGGCAAAGCAATAAGAAGGAGGAAACCCAGCGTTTGGTGATGTCCATGGGTTCCAGACTTAAGGCAGTGATTGCCTCCAAAGGATTTGCAACAAAATATTGAAAATAAAAATATTTTGTTTGGGTTTGGTTTATTTGTCCAATGACTTTTGACCTCCTAAGATGTGGAGTGTTTGTAAAGAAATGTGTACAATTCCTACAATTTCTATCAGATATTTTTGTTCAAACCTTCAAATTAAACGTTACAATCTGCACTTGAATTCTGTTGTAAAGGTTTCATTTCAAATCCAATGAGGTGGCATGCAGAGCCCAACTCGCGAAAATTGTGTCACTGTCCAAATATTTCTGGACCTAACTGTATATATATATATATATATATATATATATATATATATACTATGATTAAACAAGACAAAATAATCTAATAGTCAACTATGGTTAACAGTCAGCTAGAGCCTTATTTTGTATCTGTCACATTTCTTTCTTTGAGTACCGACTGTGCAACCATTACTATCCAGTTTTGTGAGTGAGAAAATGATTTTGTATGTTAATAGTGTGATATAATAAACCAATTTGCTGTCATAATGTTACATTTTGTGATACATGGGACATGTACCTTTAGGTCGATATATTTTATATCTGGTCAAGCCCTCTAAGTCTGCCATGACAGCTCTCTGACTGAGTAATGAGGAATGAACGGTTCCTTCCAGCTGTTCTGTTTCATAGTTTAGGTCAGTGCAGGTCCTGTCGGTTTGTCAAAATATATATCAGAGTATATCAGGTTTCCAGACAGCACAAATTACTCCAGCACGTTCAGGGGTTTGTGAAAGAAAAATATATCTTTCTATTGCTCCAAGGTTTACAATTCTCAATACCTGTCAGACTCATGAGGCTGTGAATACTTCAGAGGGTTTAGCAGACGTAGACAGACATGCCTTTTTAGCTTCCTCTATTATACTCTTAAGCCTTTGTACTATTGAAGTTCAGATTATAAAAACTTTTTGTACAACTAAAACTATTATTCTTTGCATAAAAATATCATAGCAGATGTCGGTGACAAATCAGACGCCGCCATCATTTTGATTGATCTGTTCCATTCACAGAGCAGAACAATGGAGATGAAGGACACACATGTGAACAGAACCTAAGTGAAAAGTCCACTTTTAATAACCACAATTAGGAACTATATTTAAATCTATTCTAGTCATGCTACATATACATTTTTCTTTTGTTAGCACAAATATAATTGGGCAAGTGCTGTTGTCCCACAGACACTTGAAGCTGGAGCACAAAAGCAGAAAGATGTTTTACCCAGAAAAGGACAGAGAAATATATATGTAGACCTAGCAAAGATTACAATGAGTAAGAAACCAAGGCAATGTAATATCCCGACACAAAAAAAGTGTAAGTTGACACTTAATCCGATAACAGCTGTACCTTTGATTAAATCATTGTTTTATCACCAAGAGATTATCATAGAGGACTAATAAATCTGCATTATAGTCCTTCATATTCAAGCTCTGTATAACCCTTCCCACCACTGATTGGCAGCTTTCTGCCTATGGACACAAAAATGGCAATCAGTGGTGTTAGCAGAGTTATGCAGAGCTCAGCATTCAGAGATCTGGTAGATCTGCAGCAGAGAAAGCAGTCAATTTAGCAAAACTGCTGTAAACAACCATTAAGTGATGCACCTTTGGAATAAGGGTTTTTTGCCCATATATTATGCTACTCTCAGATGAAGTAGCAAACACCTGGTGACAGACACCCTTTAAGTGCTCTAACCTTCAGATTATCAAGATGGTGCAATGTGAGCCATAAAATTCTTTGCTTCATTTGTATATAAATTTCACCAAGTATAGAGAAATATACTACAGATGGGTCATCCCTTACCTTCCTGAGATTTTTGTTGAGGAGTGGACTCTAGTTTTAGGGTAAGTTCACACAGTGTATTTTTCGCAGCGTTTTTGCACGTTTTTTGGGTGCGTTTTTGCTCAGAAAACTGCATGACTTTCCTTCCCCAGCAAAGTCTATGAGTTTTCATTTTTTGCTGTCCGGACACAGCGTTTTTTTTTAGCTGTGTTTTTGTGGTGCCCACAAAAACGCAGCATGTCAATTATTTTTGCGTTTTTCACTGCGTTTTCCACCCATTGAGTTCAATGAGATGTTCAAAAACGCAATGAAAAACGCAAATTGCAAATATAGCTGCGTTTTAGTGCATTTCTATGTTTAAAAACACAGTTATAAACGCAAGGGGTGGGTAGTAAAGTAACATGTACAGGAAGAGGATTCCTTCTGTCAGTAAACACAGAAGCGTGAATCCTCCCGGTACCGCCACTGCTGCTTCCATTTCCTGGTGCCATGTCCGCTTTCGTGCAGGAGGTGGAAGCGGCTGCTAAATCAAAAGTGAACAGTAGAAAAATGTCATACTCACCTGTCTGCAGACTCTCGGTACCATGTCCAGCTCCTCTCCCGGTCCCGGTTTCACACAAAATGCTACAAATGAGTCTGACATTTTTTGGCACCTTTCCAAAATTGTGGGTAAACAACTTTAATTCAAGTAAGTGATGCTCATTTAAACTCATCTGTGGTGAATAACAGGTGTGGGTAATATAAAAATCACACCTGAAACCGGATGAAAAGGGGATAAATTGATTCACTTTTTATATTGTGTGCCTGTTTGTGCCACACTACGCATGGAGAAAAGAACTAAGGACTCAAAGCAAAAAAGTTTAAAAATATCAAGAATCGCAAGGTTACAAGTCCATCTCCAGAGATTTTGAGGTTCCTTTGTCCACAGTGTGCAACATTAGCAAGACGTTTAGAACCCATGGCACTGTAGCTATTCTCCCTGGATGGGGACAGCAGAGAAAAATTGATGAAAGGTTGGTTGTAATGCAGCATAGTCCACATAGTGAATAAATAGTCCCAATCAAGTTTCAAAGAAATTCAAGCTGTCCTGCAGGCTCAGGGTGCATCACTGTCAGCGTGAACTATATTGTCCACATTTGAATGAAATTAAATGCTGTGGCAAGAGACTCATGAGCCCTGATGACACAGAGACACGAAAAAAACTAGATTTCAGTTTGCCAAACTATACGTGAGTAATCTTAAATCCTAGTGGGAAAGCATTTTGTTGACAGATGCGACCAAGATATGAGGGACTGCTAATAATTCTTTGGCTTTACCCAGAAAGAAGCGAGATAGGATGATTAAATTTTACATTTACACCACATACTTTTCACTGATGTCAACACACTTCTTACATCGGTATTCCAAGTTCTGTAAGCCTATCAAAAAGAAGGATATTGGTTGTGCCTCAAACCAGGCATCCTTAGCAGCCATGGCATCAGAAATGGTGTGAAATCTGGTACCCTTGAGGTGTTTCTTCAAATTTTGATACAAATGATAGTTGGAGGGAGCTAGATCTGGTGAATAAGGTGGGTGGTCAACCAGTTGGAAGCCCAGCTCTGCCAGTTTTGCTGTGGTTGCTTGTAAAGTGTGAGCGGAGGCATTGTCTTGCTGGAACAAGTTTCCTATGGACAGCTTTTGCTGCGCCTTTTGGCCTTCAGAGCTGCTTTCAATTGGTCCAAAAGTTCAATGTAATACCTTGCATTGATGGTAGAACCCTTTTGAATGTAGTCCATTAGCAGCACACCATCCTTATCCCAGAACACAAATGCCATCACCTTAGTGGCTGATTTTTGCACCCTAAACGTCTTTGAACAAGGAGAACCACTGTGCCTCCACTCTTTTGACTGCTTCTTGTTTTCAAGGTTATACAAAGAAATCCAGGTTTCATCCATAGCGACCAGTCGATCCAGAAAGTTCTTATCAGTCCCAAAACGCTGACAAATTGACCAGAAAGTTTTCACTCGCATACTTCTCTCATCTGTTGTCAAACATTTGGGGACCCATTTTGCAGATTGCTTCCTCATGTCCAAATGTTCATTGATAATGACACAAACACGTTCACGGGAAATCCCCATGATGTCTGATATCGCTTTAGCTGAAATTTGTCGATTTTTCAGTATGAGGTTGTGCACAGCACTGACGATCTCCAGAACAACAACCACTCTCGGTCATGCAGGATTTCCTCATCATTGGTGCTGAAGTGGCCCATTTTAAATTTGCAACCCAGTTCTTAACTATGGAATATGAAGAGCATTGATCCCCCAATGTCTGCAACCTATCGCCATGAATATCCTTTGCGGACATTCTTTGCAGAGACAAGAATTTTATCACTCCTCTGCTCTCAGTTGCTGTGGATATTGCATTAGACTCTGTCATTTTATTTTCCCGCATGCGTAAAACACTGTTGCCATAAGCAACAAACACAAAGTTTTGAAAACATATATTAGACACACAAGGCTTTCATGTGATGTAACATTCATTAGCGTTGAAACAAAAAAAGATCACAAAGCAAAAGACTTATCAGCAGCCCCTCATAGAGCTTTTTCGTAAAGCACATAATTCTAATGTTTACAGAAAATAGGAGGCCTACAAAGAAAAGAGCACAGCACCTTTAGTCAAATATGGTGGAGGTACATAAATGTTTTGGGGTTATTTTGCTACCACTTGCACTGGATGCCTTCAGTGTGTTCAAAGTATCATGAAATCTGAAGATTACCAAAGGATTTTGATTCACAATGTAGCACCCAGTGTCAAAAAGCTGGGTTTGTGTAAGAAGCTTGTTGGTTATAACAAGTGATGATTGAAGTTATTTATTCCAAAGGGTGAGCAAACAAATAGTTGTGGTGCCAACAATTTTGTCTGGACCATTTAAGCGTTTTTGTGTGATATTTTGTCCAAATTGCCTTTTTTTCTGTTTATTTTTGGGGGGGTTTGTGTAGTTTGTATTAACACAAAAAAATAAACATGTATAATCGCAATAATTTTCTTAGAAAAATACTTCATTTTCTGGAACAATATCAATGGTGCCAACACTTTTGGCCATGATGTATAAACACGTATAGCATAAACAATGCCCATTGACAGAGTAATGTGAAAATGTTTTTATTGTTTTTCCAAAAGGGGTAATTTTGCTCAGCTAATGTCTGGAACTCAAGGACACATCAGTAATTAGCCACAATGCGAACATGTCTTATGCTTAAACTGTAAGGCTATGTGTGCACACTATAGTTTTGTTTCTTTAGCAAAAAATGCACCCTCTGATAGAAAAACGCACCTCTGGCTGAAAGAAAATGCATCAAAAAACACATGCGTTTTTTAAGCATTTTAATGCATTTTTGCCCATGCCTTTTCTCACTATGTTCAATAGAGAAACGCAGTCAAAAATGCAAAAAGAAGTGATATGCTGCTTCTTTTTTCTGCATCCAAAACTGCAGGCAAAAAATAAGCAACATGCGTCCAGCCTTTCTGTATTCTCATAGACTTTGCTGGGAAGGAAATGCATGCAGTTTAACCCCTTCACGACCCATGACGGATATAGCTGTCATGAATCATGTGAGGTTAATCCCTGCCCCCTGCCGTGGGGATCCGCGCACATATCAGGTGATTTCAACAGCTGACTTGTGTGCCTGCAAGTTACGAGTGGAATCGCTTTCCACTCGCAACTTTTAACCCCTTACATCTCGCTGCCAAAATCTGGCAGTGAGATGTATATGCACGCGGCAATTACTTTTACTTATCGCTGCCCCCACCGGAAGTCACGTGCGTGATCACGTGACTTCCGGTGGTTGCCATTGGGACAGGGTCCTTCTCCCTTATCACACAATCAACAGAGTGAGAGATGGCCATACAATCCAAAGAGGATTTATTCCAAACAAATCAAATGGTCCTTAACATAATCCACAAAACTGAGGGTAAAATTAGTCCAGCAATAAATGTTCAGGTTTCTCTGAGAAGTCTCCGCTTCTCCCAGAGATTCAATCCTTCTCTCTTCAAGTTCTCAAACAGACTGCCTCTTCCCCCTAGGTAAGCAGAGAGTTTACAGTAGGTGGATTCCAGGCCCACCTCCCCCCACACCTAGTGATAGAAGCGATTCAAGAAGCTATAACCTTGCACTACAGGGGTTGATTACCTACAAGACAATACAATGTGTACACAAGCAGTACAAATAATGGACAGTGAACCAAGCTTAAAATAGGAATCTGCACAACATGATACACCTCCCCTCATATCCCACCATCACAGCCATGGTAGCACAGGATCATGTGATGACGCCTGTAGCTAACATGAGTCACTTTCTCTCAGTACCGGCATAGTGCCAGCACTGAGAGTAAAGCAGCATATCTGCAGTTCTCAGCTCTGTAGCTGAGATCTACAGATATGGAAGAGCGATCAGATTGCTTATCCATATAGCCCCCTAAGGGGACTAGTAAAATAAAAAAAAGTAAAAAAAAAGTTTTAAAAAATAAAAAAAACCCTAAACGTTCAAATCACCCCCCTTTTTCCCCATTGAAAATTAAAGGGTTAAAAAAATAAAAAATATACACATATTTGGTATTGACGCGTTCAGAAATGCCCGATCTATCAAAATGTAAAATCAATTAATCTGATTGGTAAACGGCATAGCGGCAAAAAAAAATTCCAAACGCCAAAATTAAGCGTTTTGGTCGCCGCAAGTTTTTTGCAATAACAGGCGATCAAAACGTAGCATCTGCACAAAAATAATATAATTAAATATGTCAGCTCGAGACGCAAAAAATAAGCCATCACTGAGCCATAGATCCCAAAAAATGAAAACGCCATGGTTTCGGAAAATGGCACAAAACGTGCGCCACTTTTTTTGGACAAACTTGTGATTTTTTTTAACCCCTTAGATACAAGTAAACCTATACATATTTGGTGTCTACAATCTCGCACCGACCTCACGCATCACAACTACACATGAGTTTTACCATATAGGGAACATGGTGAATAAAATATCCCAAAATCTATTGTGTGATCACACTTTTTTGCAGTTTTTCCACATTTGAAATATTTTTTGCCGTTTTCCAATACACTATATGGCAAAACTTATGGTTTAATTTAAAAGTACAACTTGTCCCGCAAAAAACAAGCCCTCATATGGCAAGATTGACAGAAAAATAAAAATGTTACGGCTCTCGGAAGAAGAGCAAAAAGAAACCCAAAAAACGGAAGAACGGAAAACGCCCGGGGGCTTAAGGGGTTAAGGCCACAAACTGCACCCAAAAACGCATCAAAAACTATAGTGTGCGCACAGGGCCTAAAGTTGTTTTCAAATTTACTCAGATCACATACTTTTTCATTATTAACCCCTTCAAAACATATAACATTCATATGCTCCACCCATGGTTGTTAACATGTTAAATGCTGCTGTCAATCTTTGACAGCAGCATGTAACATGCACTGGCAGGGTGGCACATCATTCCACGTGCCAATTGGTGCAAAGCCTTACACAGCCCCATATACCTTAAAATTGAAAAAGTTACAGGTCACAGAAAATTATGACAAAAGTAACTTTTTACTTTTTCTCAAAATTCCTGAAATTCTTTTCACCCATTAAACAAAAGAAAAACTATGCATGACATGAGACACATGTCCATAGAGTACACCCGATGGATTGGAGAGCACATAGCTAAAGTGGTGTAGGTACTTTAATGTATGATCCAGGCTGCCGTAAAACAGATTTTTACCTCCTGATAACCAAATATCTATTGATTTAAATCTACAATCCGAGCAAGCATTTTATACATTTGTTAGTTTTTGTGTTATTTTATTCTAAAGAAGAATCTAAGCCTTTTTGAACCCATCGATAGTTCCACCATGACGAGTTCTAAAGGATGGCTATTCCATAAATTAATTGTTCTCATGTAGATGCAATGTGAGGTGTGACAGGGTCGTTCTCCCATATCCCACAATCAACAGAGCAAGAGATGGCTGTACAATCCAAAGAGCAATTATTCCAAGCAAATCAAATGGTCCATAACAATCCACAAAACAGAGGGTAAAATTACTCTAGAAATATGATTATAATCCAATAAGCGATAAATGTCCAGGTCTTTCTGAGAAGTCCAAGCTTCTCCCAGAGGTTCAATCCTTCTCACTTCAAGTTCTCCAAACAGACTGCCTGAATCTCCCAGGTAAGCAGAGAGTTTACAGTAGGTGGACTCTAGGCCACACCCAGGGACGGAAGCGCCTCAAAAGGCTATAACCTTGCACTATAGGGGGTGATTATTTACAAACAATACAATGTACACAGAAGCAGTAGAAATAATGGACAGTGAACCAAGCTTAAAATAGGAATCTGTACAGCAAGATACACCTCCCCCATATCCCACCATCACATAAGGTAGCACTATTCTTCAATAAGAATGACCTAGAAGACAAGAACCCTGCAGCCTTAATTCTTTTCTAAGATATCAATTAGATTTTTAGGTTTTCATTTTAGCTTTAATAATTCTTTGTTCTTGATACATGTTGCAAACCGAATTCATGGTCAAATAACCAGTTTCTGATGAATGGTTCGCACAGTCTATGCTACATCCTAAAGATGCTACACTTATGTATAATTATGCAAATTAAATTGTGTAAATCAATACAAGACAATCCTCATGGAGGAGATGTTTTCCTAAGAGGACATCCATGATGCCAGACTAGAATTCACTGTGTTTTCATGGACCTTTGGGAGACATCTGGACACTTGCTTTACTTTTGCTGCATCAGGACATAAAGGGTTGAAATCATACTTTATCACATTCCAAATATTCAAGGTTGTAAGTACACATATGTTAAATGTCCCTGCAGGGAGCAATATGTTTTTCGCACTAATCACTTTGTCTCGGTGGCTCTATAACACATTACATTAGGTGCATCCAATGTCCCACCTGTATTCAATCCATCATGTTTATTTCTTTAGACTTTTTCTTAATCCTTTACACTGTTCTTCCCATTTGAGAATTACTTGTTTGAGAATTTTTGACATTTTTGGATAAGCACTTCAAGCTCTATTGCATGACCCATATTTATTGAATATTAATTGACTTAATATAGAATAGTGTATTCCAATCGTTGAAAAATGGAAGCAGATGTTCTAAGTTCAGTTTCAGCTTGGCAGCTATTACGCTCTATGGTATGTAAAATCTTAGATCTGTGTGATTCCTATCCTTACACATTCCTCCATATTATTGCTTTGAGACATTTTGCATGATCGTATTTAATTATTAAAGTGCATTTTATGTTGACGTGGAACATATGCGATGTGTTATACTCGGGCACTGTTCATCTTTGTGACGGTTTTGATGAAATATACAATAGATCCTTATGGCTTTCATTTTCTCACCCATTCTTGTTTATTTTATGTCTTCCTTGCTTTTGTTTCACTGTTGTAACTTAGTTTATCCTTGAGCGACCTCCTCCAGCTGTTTTGGAATTTTATATTTTCCCATTTTTACCAGACATTTGGAATTGTTTGAGATCTAACGGATACAATAATTTTAGAAAAACAAACTAGGGCTGATTAAAAGCCAACAATAATGTTAGATAGAAAAGTTATTCAAATCAAGTAATACTTGCTCCAACCATTCACAATACTATCAGAACTGCGCTTGTGAAAGCTCATAAAAAATAAGGTTGGGTAGGGGGAAAAATGTGATTTTTTTTTTTAAATGATCCACAGACCTTATGTACAAAGCAGAGCTATGCGGGTAGCGGCTATGTTAATACATAGAGTTCTTCTCTATTACATACTCATTGTGTTGCCATGTGGTTATGTATTAGGCAGATTTCTCCGTAAAAATGAAGTTAAAGAGTTAAATCACCACCCCAGCTTTTCTTCACACCTGGAGTGTTTTTTTAATGTAAGGTCTCAACCACTACTCTTATACTCACCCTCTAGCATGGCATTTTCACCTTTTCTCATTGGTCTCCAGCAATTTGGGACCTGCCGGTAGCTCTATTGTTTTATGGAACAAGCTGGAGGTCACTCTTCAATGCAAGCTGTGGAGACAGGAGGGTCAGTGGGTGCTCTCGTCCGCTGGCCTGACTGTCTTTAGAAAGACTGCACGAACAGAGCTAATCCCACTGAATGCTTGTACTACTTTCTGGTGGGCATAACACTACACAGATAACACAGGGTAAAGGTACCACACTCGGCAAGACTTTATTCCCAACAATCAATAGTAGAGATGAGTGGGCCCATTGAAGATCGGGTTCTTTTGGTCCAGCTGAACTTTTTTAAAGTTGACTTTTGGACACAGACTTTAACTGAACTGCATTTGAAGTCACTGATTGGCATTTTGAGTCTCTCCACACATGCAGACAGCCATAAACAGAACACTTCTGGTGGAGGTGCACATTACATCTGATATTATGCTGTTGTTGCCTCCAGTGTGAGCCAACCAAACACTGCAAGCGGCCCACACTGAGCACCATGCATACCCATGCACAGCAATGCTCATGCTAGTGGTTTGTATATGTAAAGCACCCAAACTCTGAACCTGAACTTTGTTTTCTTGCAAAAGTCTGAGATCATACTAAACACCTAACATCAGATTCGCTAATCTCTAGTCAATAGCATATACTATATTGATAGCAAGAACACAAGATGGTACAAGCGACAGTCTCACCCTTCCACTGGCTCGCCAAGGATTAGAATCTTTGTGACTTTGAGACATCCAGGGCCACTATCCCAGCCAGCAGCACCCCACATTTTCTTGCATTGACTGAGAGGAGATAGTGGCAAGCTTAGGAAGCTGACCAAGCACATCAGAGTATGTAGCCAGGTGACTGGATTGTCCCAACCTGGGCTCTCAAAGCAAATTTGTGGGCTCAGTGTTGGGCAATGCAGGAGTTCTAAAATCCTCCAGCTGGATCCATGGAATTTAGGCTGAAATCCTGTAGAATGACACTGGTGACAGGAGCAAGGCCCTTTTTATATCCCTCCATTCCCATTTCAGTGTATTGTGTCTTACAGGATTGGTGGTAGATGGCTGCTCCCTTATTGGTCGCTAGTTTAAGCCGACTGCATAATTGTCCTCTGAATCATGTAGCCTGTGAGGATTTAGGCAATTGATCATCAGCAGGCATTCCACAAATTAGCAGAGAAAAGGGAGCTATGGACAGAATTTCTTTTATACCACGTTCAGACGGAGTGCTTGATTGTCACAAGCAACTGTACTTTGTTTTTTTATTTATTGTGCTATTATTTTTGCCTAGGGGGGAATACTTTTTTTTGTGTTAAATCCTCCCCCCCAAAATGCAGAGCTTTAAACTATCTTTCTCACAAAGTATACGTGTCGTAAACAAATTTTTTTAAACATGTATTTTACTAGTCAAACTTTACATCTGTACATGATCACTAAGAGACCACCCTTTATCAATGTGTAACTACCTAGCCTTTTTTATTATGCCATTTTTGGGAAAAGGGTAGCATTTTGTTGAACAAATGAGGGAAAAAATAAAAATAATGTAGACATTTAAATTTACAAGTCCATTTTCACACCTGCTATACTGGTCCAATTTAACATCATACATGCTGCACTAATACTGCAGCCTACCGCCACATTTTGCATTTTTTATATGTGTTTACCTGTCTAGGATTTTAGAATTTCTTATTGTGTTCTTTTTGTCAAAGGTTGATAAATTGGGGATGAAACAATTGTCAACAGTAAATTATAGTGTTGTAAAAATGTGGGCTAAAATAAAAACTGGTAATGGCAATGGTTAATAAAGTGTATAAGAAAAAAAAAAAAGGCTGTGCCATGGCTAAAAATGTGGGAGCCGCTAGCATCAGCAGAAGCACCACTGCCACTTTCACCAGCAGAGGTGCCTCGTTTGTCTCCAGCAGGAATTACTGTGTATCCATTATAGTTTAAGGTGTTATTCACATGTTCGTGTTTCTACACTGACTGTATGTCCAAGCAAAACACACAGAGACATGTTCATTTTTTTCCCAGCAATATGGATAACAGGGGCCAATATAAGTTTATGGGTCCATAAAAAGCACTGCCATCTTTGTGCTCTATGTGTTTAACATTGAAAAGGATAAAAGAAGCTTTGTAATTTATTTATTGCTCCATCCATGAAAAACACTGATGACTGATAGTGAAACTGGACACACCGACCCATACACTGATCCAAAACTCTGATGACACAGTAACATTTTTTAACATATATGTTTAAACATGGACGTGTGAATGAGGCCTTAGGTTGATATTTTTTCATTACCTTTCACAAAATAAATTGAAACAAGAGAAAATGATCTGAAAGTTGCACGTTTCCCTAGGCCTATACCTGCATAAATCTTCCACGATTTGCCAGGCAATAATATGCGATTAGAGAATAATTTGCATTTGGTGTAAGTCATCTACTACTTGGTAGGTTTTTATTCATGTGGAAAACAGCCTGCACAGCAATGGTCTGTACACCAATTGTCTGTATGGTAAAAATGGCATCATGGGTACACAAAAAATAATAATTTAAGAAAAAAACAAAAAAAAAAAACAGATGCAACATAGACAGCATCTACAGTGGGAAAAAAAAGTATTTAGTCAACCACCAATTGTGCAAGTTCTCCCACTTAAAAAGATAAGAGAGGCCTGTAATTGACATCATCGGTAGACCACAACTATGATAGACAAAATGAGAAAACAAATCCAGAAAATCCCCTCGTCTGATTTGGCATGGTTTTTTTTTCAAATTATGGTGGAAAATAAGTATTTGGTCAATAACAAAAGTTCATCTCAATATTTTGTTATATATCCTTTGTTGGCAATGACAGAGGTCAAGCGTTTTCTGTAAATCTTCACAAGGCTGGCACACACTGTTGGTGGTATGTTGGCCCATTCCTCCATGCAGATCTCCTCTAGAGCAGTGATGTTTTGGGCCTGTCGCTGGGTCACATGGACTTTCAACTCCCTCCAAAACTTTTCTATAGGGTCCAGATCTGGAGACTGGCTAGGCCACTCCAGGACCTTCATATGCTTTTTATGAAGCCACTCCTTCATTGCCATGGCAGTATGCTTGGGATCATTATCATGCTGAAAGACCCAGCCATATTCGTCTTCAGTGCCCTTATTGATGGAAGGAGGTTTGCACTCAAAATTTCACAATACATGGCCCCATTAATTCTTTCATGTACACAGATCAGTGATCCTGGTCCCTTTCCAGAAAAACCAGTCCCAAAGCATGATGCTGCCCCCCATGCTTCACAGTAGGTATGGTGTTCTGTGGATGCAACTTTGCATTCATTCTGTATCTTCCAAACACAACAAGTTGTGTTTCTACCAAACAGCTCTACTTTGGTTTCATCAGAGCATATGACAATCTCAAAATACTCTTCTGGATAATCCAAATGCTCTCTAGCAAACTGCAGATGGGTCCAGACATGTACTGGCTTAAGCAGGGAAACACGTCTAGTACTGCAGGATCTGAGTCCCTGGCGGCATAGTGTGTTGCTGATTGTAGCCTTTGTTACGGTGGTCCCAGCTCTATGTAGGTCATTCACTAGGTCTCCTCATGCGGTTCTGGGATTTTTGCTAATTGTTTTTGTTATCATTTTGACCCCACAGGGTGATATCTTGCATGGAGCCCCAGATTGAGGGAGATTATCAGTGGTCTTGTATGTGTTCCATTTTTTTATTATTGCTCCCACAGTTGATTTCATCATACCAAGCTGCTTGCCTATTGCAAATTTAGTCTTCCCAGCCTGGTGCAGGGCTACAATTTTATTTCTGGTGTCCTTCAACAGCTCTTTGGTCTTCACCATAGTGGAGTTTGGAGTGTGACTGAGTTTTTGGACAGCTGTCTTTTATACTGATAACAAGTTCAAACAGGTGCCATTACTACAAGTAATGAATGGAGGACAGAGGAGCCTCTTAAAGAAGAAGTTACAGGTCTGTGAGAGCCAGAAATCTTGCATATTTTTAGATGACTAAATATTTATTTTCCACCATAAATTGCAAAAAAAATCTTGTCAAATCAGACTAGCTGATTTTCTGGATTTGTTTTCTCATTTTGTCTCTCATAGTTGTGGTCTACCTATGATGTCAATTACAGGCCGACCTCATCTTTTTAAGTGGGAGAACTTACACAGTTGGTGGCTGACTAAATGCTTTTTTTCCCCACTGTATATCCATTGAAATTCTATTTTTATAGTTATATATTCTTGAATTATTGATGTATAAAACTGGATGCCTTATTGATGTAAAGACCTAACATACAGATGACATACAAGAGACAATTTAAATGAAAAATAATCTATTTTTTCTGGATGAAAAATAGAATTTTTTTTATATACTCTTGTGAACTTAGCCTACCACTGGAAAAGTCTTCTAACCACAAGATTTTGTTACAGTCGACCATTTTTTATAGCATAGAAATTGTTTGCATTGTAGTAATCATGGGGATTTCTATTGAAGATATTTTTTATTTTATAATATTGCAAAACTGACTGAGCACGGTACACCCAATGCTCACACGGGTGGAGGGAAAGAAGCAACTCAGGAGAGGGATAAGCCAAAGGAAAAGGTATATGCAGGGGACAACACACTTTTGGAAACGATGGATAATAAATCTCAATGAATATATTACTTATCATTTTCAGTGCCATTTAATGCCCTAATCAATTATTGTATACTGATATCAAGTATTTGTAGGAGATATTGATAAAATGCCAAGAAATCCTCTTCATGTTTCTACATTTCTAAGCTACAGTGCTGGCCAAAAGTATTGGCACCCCTGCAATTCTGTCAGATAATACTCAGTTTCTTCTTGAAAATGATTGCAATCAAAAATTCTTTGGTATTATCTTCATTTAATTTGTCTTCAATGAAAAAAAAAAATGTCATAAAGCCAAATTGGATATAATTCCACACCAAACATAAAAAAGGGGTTGGACAAAAGTATTGGCACTGTTTGAAAAATCATGTGATGCTTCTCTAATTTGTGTAATTAACAGCACCTGTAACTTACCTGTGGCACCTAACAGGTGTTGGCAATAACTAAATCACACTTGCAGCCAGTAGACATGGATTAAAGTTGACTCAACCTCTGTCCTGTGTCCTTGTGTGTACCACATTGAGCATGGAGAAAAGAAAGAAGACCAACAAACTGTGAGGACTTGAGAATCCAAATTGTGAGGAAGCATGAGCAATCTCAAGGCTACAAGTCCATCTCCAAAGACCTGAAAGTTCCTGTGTCTACGGTGCGCAGTGTCACCAAGATGTTTAAAGCCCATGGCACTGTGGCTAACCTCCCTAGATGTGGAAGGAAAAGAAAAATTGACGAGAGATTTCAACGCAAGATTGTGCGGATGGTGGATAAAGAACCTCGACTAACATCCAAACAAGTTCAAGCTGCCCTGCAGTCCGAGGGTACAACAGTGTCAACCCATACTATCCGTCGGCGTCTGAATGAAAAGGGATTGTATAGTAGGATACCCAGGAAGACCCCACTTCTTACCCCGCGACATAAAAAAGCCAGGCTGGAGTTTGCCAACACTTACCTGAGAAAGCCTAAAACATTTTGGAAGAATGTTCTCTGGTCAGATGCGACAAAAGTAGAGCTTTTTGGGAAAAGCCATCAACATAAAGTTTACAGGAAAAAAAAGAGGCATTCAAAGAAAAGAACACGGTCCCTACAGTCAAACATGGCGGAGGTTCCCTAATGTTTTGGGGTTGCTTTGCTGTCTCTGGCACTGGACTGCTTGATCGTGTGCATGGCATTTTGAAGTCTGAAGACTACCAACAAATTTTGCCGCATAATGTAGGGCCCAGTGTGAGAAAGCTGGGTCTTCCTCAGAGGTCATGGACTCATGGGTCTTCCAGCAGGACAATGACCCAAAACACACTTCAAAAAGCACTAGAAAATGGATTGATAGAAAGCACTGGAGACTACTAAAGTGGGCAGCAATGAGTCCAGACCTGAATCCCATAGAACACCTGTGGAGAGATCTCAAAATGGCAGTTTGGAGAAGGCACCCTTCAAATCTCAGGGACCTGGAGCAGTTTGCCAAAGAAGAATGGTCTAAAATTCCAGCAGAGCATTGTAAGAAACTCATTGATGGTTACTGGAAGCGGTTGTTCGCAACCAAGTATTAGGCTAAGGGTGCCAATACTTTTGTCTGGCCCATTTTTGCAGTTTTGTGTGAAATAATCAATGATTTGATTTTTGTTTCATTCTCTTTTGTGTTTTTTCATTGCAAGCAAATTAAATGAAGATAATAATAACAAAGAATTTGTGATTGCAATAATTTTCAAGAAGAAACTGAGTATTATCTGATAGAATCGCAGGGGTGCCAATACTTTTGGCCAGCACTATATGTATTCTTTGAGCCCTTAGTATATCTTTTTCTCAGGTAATTAGGTGCATTTGCGTTAACAAATACCTGGGTGAATCTTAAGAAAAGAATCACTGGTGTTACTGGAACAATGGCTACATTCATTCACAAGATGCCAGCTGGTGAAGATGCCATTCTTGAGCTTCTAATCTCCATCAAGTTCTATTCTTGCCAATTGTGTTAGTGTAAATGCAAAGGAATTACCTGTCTTTGGTTCGTCATATACCATTAATGCGGAATTAATTGAAGAGGGTATCAAGTTATTCCCTGAAATCTGTGAAGATGTATAGTGATTTGTGTCTGTAAAATGCAATCCAAGTAGAGTACAGTAGCAATATTTTCAGCACCTGCTATCTAACACTGTTACAGTTAAGAAAGTTATCAAATATTCAGGAGTTATTACAGCAGATTCATCTATCCTCAATAAGTCTACAAGTTTTTAAGATTTATCTTGTTGTTTTCTTTATAACTAACCCTCCAATAGCAAGTTAGTAATAAAATATCACACAAAATGTCTAATATTTTGAGTTAGCGCTCTATCTATGCTATAATATTTCTAAAATATAGATTTATTTCCTGAAAGGGTTGGGTCACTTTTTTGTATCTTTAAACTAAAATATTTCTGTGCACTGATGCACATCAGCTGCTCATTCTGCTGCAGGTGGCAGCTGGAGCCGTGCGGGCACTTCTGTATGACTGAAAGCTAGCAGCTTCCTGGAGGAATAAACTTCATTTTCTCCCTGGTGCTGTACTTTTCTTGCTCTATTTACATGCAAATTAAGCATATATCTGCAAATTAATAGCATTTTCTACATGACAGGTCCTCTTTAAAAGACATGACATAAGACACAGCATGCACATTGTAATGTCGCTTTTACATTGATGTGCAATATGTTCATTTTATGTGACACTTTTGTGTTGATTTTGCAGGCAACTAATGCACAACATCTAACTGAAAAAGACACCATGTGCACATACTTTAAGAATTCTGTAGCTTTTTTATTAGGACAAATGCTATGAGATTCTTCTCTAGCCAACCTTTGTAGTGATAAACTAGAAAACAGAAGCACTGATAGGGTCTTACCAGATAAATAAAAGGGCAATGTGTAATAATATACACTCACCTAATGTGGTCTCAACCACCACAGATAGCATACAGATAATGGTGGCTACCGCAGCCCCACATGGACGACTCTTCAACGCAGGAGAGGAGAAGTGGTTAACACTGCGCATTCGCCAGAAATGATGTAAAACTGTTGATTAATTAATAATTCTTTTATTCCGTAGGTCTACACGTTTCGAGGTATGGAACCTCTTCCTCAGGACCAAAATTTTGTATTGTTGATATTTTGGTCCTGAGGAAGAGGTTCCATACCTCGAAACACGTAGACCTATAGAATAAAATAATTATTAATTATTCAACAATTTTACATCTTTTCTGTTGAATGTGCGGTGTTAACCCCTTCTCCTCTCCTGCTTTGAAGACTAGCCAACCTTTGTGGCAGAAAGCAAAGTTGACTATATAGATGTAGATATCTATCCCCATTTAGAAAAATGTTTAGTTCACAGGAGTGTATAAATCTATTGCCACATGGACATGGTGCATCTTCCAAGGGAATGATGGATTGGGCATGATAAAATCCAGCATAGCAAATATTGGGGGGGACAGACAGAATGACCTCATACACATTACATTATGTAACTTGTATGTCCAGCTGTATTGGCTGTACTAACAGCAGCCCGCTGGGGTGGTCTACCACTGGACCTCCTCGTTCCTCAGCTGCGTGCTCTACATGATTCCTTGTGCACCTTTGTCTCTGACTCCTTTTATCTGACAGAGTGCATTGATTGTGATGGCCTCCTTATGGGTAGGCAAAAAGCAGCGAGAAATTGATTTTACTTGAAGTAGGTTCAGAAGCTCCCGCAGCTAATGGCAGCAGTTCCACTGCTATTATATTAGGAAATTACTATTTAAGAAAAATATATTCCCAATGTATTGCCAAATGTAGTTTTGAATGGAGTTTATCTATGTGAGAATTCAAACCAGATTTCCAAGAAGCGTGAGTAAAGCTGGACTCGCAGAGATTCCTAGTACTGGTGTACTGATTGTTCTTCGAAAATCATTTCAAAGTTGGTGCAATATAAAGTTTATGCACTTTTCAGTGATTGCTGAATTTGTATTTCAAAACACATCTTTACACAAAAAATTAAAAGTCAAAGCTTAGACATACTGAGGCTATTGTTGGTGTGTTCTGGACATTTTTTTCCTATGGTAAGTAGGCTCCAGCCTTTTTTCGTTATCCCATTGGGTTCATAAAATGCATAAATCATTTTTGGTATTTAAGGATCTGACATTTTATCACACAGTACCCCATGCTTTAAAATAACATATAGACCTCTTTCTGAGGCGTCTTGTATTTATATTGAATTCAATGCAATATTGTACTGCAAGTAATACAGTATCCTGAAGACCTCTTCATGTGATCTCTTATACAATAGTAGTAACTAAGTCAAATATGAAGAGAGAGAGGGGCTCT
Source organism: Anomaloglossus baeobatrachus (assembly GCF_048569485.1). Taxonomy (NCBI): domain Eukaryota; kingdom Metazoa; phylum Chordata; class Amphibia; order Anura; family Aromobatidae; genus Anomaloglossus; species Anomaloglossus baeobatrachus. Next base: position 473,241,082 of record NC_134356.1, read on the forward strand.
CACCCGGCGAAGGTAAAAAAATGGTCCTTTATTTCACATAGAAAACATGAGGCATAGGGAGGATGCGGGAAGCGAGGAGGACGGCTGCCGTTTCGCTCTTAGAGTGGCGCTTCTACAGGTCCACCTAGTAGTAGTAACTAATCCAATATCATTTAAATGACTAACTTTTAAAGCACAAGATCCTTAAACAATATTTTTCTTCAATAGACTAGTTTCCATCTTGACAGATATTCACATTAAGTCTACATTGTCACATTATGTCTGATAGTCTGTTTTTCTCTGACACTGTATCCTTTTTCTTTTACAGATTATTGGCTGTGATGACTATTTGGGATCAGAAAAAGTGCTTGACAAATGTGGAGTCTGTGGAGGAGATAACACGGCTTGTAAAGTTGTATCGGGAGTCTTCAAGCATGTGCTAAGTAAAATTGGCTACCATAAAGTTGTGGAAATTCCAGAGGGGGCAACAAAAATCAACGTTACAGAAATGACAAAAAGCAACAACTACTTGGGTAAGTTATGTTTTCCATTTAGTTTGACTCATATCTACCTACCTTAAAGAATCAGTTACAGGGAGCGCACAGTATGTGGCACCTAATTTTATCGCTGTACTCTACGTATACAGATTATGCCCAGATTATTGACAGTGTAAATATGGTACTGGCATCTACAGCCATCACCAGTCTCCCTGAGTGACTGGGCTATGGGCGGAATTTTACCGCTAATCACAACCCAGCATTCCTCCTGCTTGTGCACTCTGCAGTGAAGGAGGAGTGAGCAGGGAAGTGCTGCGCTGTGACACTGGGCTGTAATGTGCCCAGTGACTCATGGAGACTGGGGCCGGATCCCCAAGGTCACGGAGCCTGGGGGTCAGGCGACGGGAAAGAGCGGTTCGCAATAGCGCTGCTCACAGGCACGATGTGGCCAATAACAAAAAAGTGTGAACCATCCCTTTACTGTTATAAGTTAAAAACTGTTCTATGAAAATGTTGTTCTTGGCCTTTACTGAGATACTGATTGAAATCTTACTCTTTAAATTGATGTACTAAACTACAGTATGCCGTGTATGTCTGTGTATAGACATATATATATATATATATATACTAACAGACCAAAAGTTTGGACACACCTTCTCATTCAAAGAGTTTTTTTATTTTCATGACTCTGAAAATTGTAGATTCACATTGAAGGCATGACGACTATGAATTGACACATGTGGACTGAAATACTTAACAAAAAAAATGTGAAACAACTGAAAATATGTCTTATATTCTAGGTTCTTCAAAGTAGCCACCTTTTGCTTTGATTACTGCTTTGCACACTCTTCGCATTTTCTTGATGAGCTTTAAGAGGTAGTCACCGGAAATGGTTTTCACTTCACAGGAGTGCCCTGTCAGGTTTAATAAGTGGGATTTCTTGCCTTATAAATGGGGTTGGGACCATCAGTTGTGTTTTGTGCAGAAGTCTGGTGGATACACAGCTGATAGTCCTAATGAATAGACTGTTAGAATTTGTATTATATCAAGAAAAAAGCAGCTAAGTAAAGAAAAACTAGTGCCCATCATTACTTTAAGAAATGAAGGTCAGTCAGTCTGAAAAATTGGGAGAACTTTGAAAGTGTCCCCAAGTGTAGTGGCAAAAACCATCAAATGCTACAAAGAAACTGGCTCACATGAGGACCGCCCCAGGAAAGGAAGACCAAGAGTCACCACTGCTGCGGAGGATAAGTTTATCCCAGTCACCAGCCTCAGAAATCGCAGATTAACGGCAGTTTAGATTAGAGACCAGGTCAATGCCACACAGAGTTTTAGCAGCAGACACATCTCTAGAACAACTGTTAAGAATAGAATTTGTGCAGCAGGCCTTCATAGTAAAATAGCTGCTACGGACAGGCAACAAGCAGAAGAGACTTGTTTGGGCTAAAGAACACAAGGAATGGACATTAGACCAGTGGAAATCTGTGCTTTGGTCTGATGAGTCCAAATTTGATATCTTTGGATCCACCGTGTCTTTGTGAGATGCAGAAAAGGTGAACGGATGGACTCTATATGCCTGGTTCCCACAGGGAAGCATTGAGGAGGAGGTGTGATGGTGTGGGTGTGCTTTGGTGGTGACACTGTTGGGTATTTTTTAAAATTTTAAGGCATACTGAACCAGCATGGCTACCACAGCATCTTGCAGCGGCATGCTATTATATCCGGTTTGCATTTAGTTGGACCATCATTTATTTTTCAACAGGACAATGACCCCCAAACACACCTCCAGGCTGTGTAAGGGCTATTTGACTAAGAAGGAGAGTTATGGGGTGCTATGCCAGATGACCTGGCCTCCACAGTCACCAGACCTGAACCCAATCGAGATGGTTTGGGGTGAGCTGGACCGAGATGGTTTGGGGTGAGCTGGACCGAGATGGTTTGGGGTGAGCTGGACCGCAGAGTGAAGGCAAAAGGGCCAACAAGTGCTAAGCATCTTTGGGAACTCCTTCAAGACTGTTGGAAGACCATTTCCGGTGACTACCTCTTGAAGCTCATCAAGAGAATGCCAAGAGTGTGCAAAGCAGTAATCAAAGCAAAAGGTGGCTACTTTGAAGAACCTAGAATATAAGACCCATTTTCAGTTGTTTCACACTTTTTTGTTAAGTATTTCATTCCTCATGTCTTAATTCATAGTTGTCATGCCTTCAATGTGAATCTACAATTTTCAGAGTCATGAAAATAAAGAAAACTTTTTGAATGAGAAGGTGTGCCCAAACTTATATAAATAAAACAAAGTAAGAATGCTTTAAAAAATAGAGGTAAACAAAACTTTACTTTTTTCAATGGACAAAATGCAAAAGTAAATAATAAGAGAGAAATCTAAATCATGTTAGTATTTGATGTGACCAGACTTTTAAAAACATCATATCACCACTCAGTTTTTGAAGGTGGTGAAAAATATTTTGGAGAACTAACCATGTCTTATGAGCATGAAGATTTGCTCAAACTTTTCGATCTTTTCATGTTCATCTTTTCATCCCACGCAGACTTGATAATATGATTAGGGCTCTGTGGGAGCCATGTTATCATTTCTAGGACTCCTTGTTCTTTTAAGAAAATATTTCATAATGAAAATGGCTGTATTTGTTGGGACATTGTCCTATTTTAGAATAAATTTGCTGATCATCATTGTCACACGGTGTTTGGCTCTAAACACACCGAGTGCCATGGCTACACCTGATGCTGTTCACACTGCAGAGTCTGAAGCTCCTCACTATGCCTCCTTTGGTGCTTTTGAGTTACACAGACAGGCTCGGGCATCAACCAGCTGTGTTCTCATTAGTGATCAGGTTTGCAGGAGTTAATTTCTGCTACCCTGTTGGTTACCTCTTGGATGACATGTAGTGGGAGACCTATCACAGTCACTCTCTGCCTTTTTAAGATGGAGGAGCCATTTTTCGTATGCAGACTATGGCTTTAGCTACCTTGGGAAATGGGTTGTTGTATCCTAGTCCTGCTGGGGAATGTATTATTTTGTTTGTGGAGTTGTTGTGGTGTTCTCTCATCATCTCATTGTTTCCAACATACTCTAATGCGGGCGTCACATGGTACGATCTATCACACGAGCAATCGTACCCGCCCCCGTCGTTTGTGCGTCACAGGCAAATTGCTGCCCGTGTCTCACAAAGTCGTTAAACCGCCGTCACACGTACTTACCTGCTGAGCGACCTCGCTGTGGACGGCGAACATCCTCTTCCTAAAGGGGGAGGGACGTTTGGCGTCACAGCGACATCACACAGCTGCCGGCCAAAAGAAGCGGAGGGGCGGAGATGAGCGGGACTTAAACATCCTGCCCACCTCCTTCCTTTCGCATAGCCAGCGGGTGCCGCGGGACGCAGGTAAGCTGTGTTCATCGTTCCTGGGGTGTCACATGGAGCTATGTGTGCTGCCCCGGGTACAATGAACAACCGGCGCCATGAATAATAAACGATTTTTTAAAAATAAGCAACGTTTACACGACTCACGATTTGTGACTGATTCAGCATCGCTCAGAGGTGTTACACGAAATGAAACCGCAAACGATGCCAGATTTGCGTCACGAAAACCGTGACCCCGACGATGCATCGCACGATAGCTCGTCTCGTGTGACGCCCGCATTATTTTTCTCCTTATCACTTGTTGTCTAATACCTTAGTGTAGGCGTTCTGTGTGATCAAGTTTTGGTTTCCCACTGTTGCTATGTGTAGGTTCTACCTCTCCTGTCTCAGCCCTCTGCTGGGGTGAGGGAGACGATTTATTAGATCAGGGCTGTACAGGAGCAAGGTAAGGAAGGCAGCTCAAACATCGTCACCATCAGACATATCTGGCATCTGTGACAGCCAAGCCCCCCCTAGCCTGAGGACCAGTTTAGCAACCCAGAGCCCCAGTTATCCCTTAATATCCCATGATAATCACATGCTTAAATTAGGGATTGCATAATGGGTAAGTATCTAAATTCCCTATAGGACCATAATATCACTTCAATGACTCCTTATTTCTTTTTTATTCAGAGGATAGTTCTTCATGACATTAAAATGTTTTGAGTTGTCCTGCTGCAAAATTCAACTTCTGAACAGACTTTTAAGAACAGTAAATGAGTGAAACTAGGTCTCAAGAATTGCTTTCAGTTATGATCTAATGCCACTACAGGACATTTTCCAATTTTAAAGGGAAGGAAGCGTTATGTGTCTTTCATCTGTGCAGTAAGTTTCCTTTAGCCGATCAATGCATCTATGGTTCTCAACTTTGTCAATACTGAGAAATAAAGTCATATACTGCATCAGAGTGATTCCTCTCCTGAAGAAGGGGACTCCTTTTATTATAGAAAATTTTTTTGGGGGGATTTTCCCGGTCACGGGCAGCGCAGTAAAGGCCGCTTTACACGCAATGACATCGCTAACAATATATCGCTGGGGTCACGGAATTCGTGATGCACATCTGGCCTCGTTAGCGACGTCATTGCAGGTGACACGTACGAGCGACACCTAACGATCTCACTTACTTCAAATAACGTTGATCGTTGACACGTCGTTCATTTTCCAAATGTCGTTGAACTTCTAGTTGCAGGTAGTTTGTCGTTCCTGAGGCAGCACACATCACTACGTGTGACACCCCGGGAACGACGAACAATAGCGTTACTGCGTCCTCCAGCAACGAGGTGGGAGTGTTGATAATGCAGCTGCTCTCTGCCCCTCCGCTTCTATTGGTGGGCCGCTGTGTGACATCGCTGTGACGCCGCACGAACCGCCCCCTTAGAAAAGAGGTTGTTCCCCGGCCACAGTGACGTCGTTAGGAAGGTAAGTTCATGTGACGCACACTACCGATATTGTTCACCACGGGCAGCGATTTGCCGGTACGCAAAAACGACAGGGGCGGGTGCCATCGCTAGCGATGTCGCTGCGTGTAAAGTGGCCTTTATACCTCCTTCTGCTCCTCCAGTTTACATTTGATATCTCACAGGACTGCTGCAGCCTGGTTCATTGAGTTTGCTTTGGGCGTTGTGACTCTTTCACAACTTTAACAGGTGAGCGTGCTTAGCTTATTTCTACTCTGGTTTTGCTGAAGGATAAGACCCTATTGCGCCTTTTGTTTTCCAGTTTTTATCCTGTTAAAAATTTTATTTAAAATAAAACAATGGAGATGCAATTGAAGTGTAGATTTTAATGTTTTATTAAAGGGGTTAAACACAAATATCCTGTGAAACTTTTAGAAATTGCAACCATTTTTCTACAAAGTCTCTACATTTCAATTGCTCAAAAGTAATTGGACAAAGTAACTTCACCATAAATAAAATGTTCATTTTTAATACTTTGTAGAGAAGTATTTGCAGACAATGACTGTCTGACATCTGGAAGCCATGGATGTCACTAAATACTAGGTTTCCTCCTTTGCAATGCATTGTCAGGCCATAACTGCAGTTGACCTCAGTTGTCTGGTTGAATCTGAGTAGAACATATTGTCCTGTACACTTCAGAATTAATCCAGCTGCTTCTGTCTTCATTCATATAATCAATAAACACTAGTCACCCAGTGCTATTGGAAACCATGCATGCCCATGCCAGTAGATGTGATGTGCTTTGGATCATATACCTTTCCAAGCCTTCTACATACTTTCTTCTTCCCATTTTTTTGGTACAGGTTAATCTTAGTTTCATCTGTCCCAAAAATGCTTTTTCAGAACTGGGCTGACTTCTTTAGATGTTTTTGGCAAAGTCTAATCGGGCCTTTCTATTTTTAAGGCTGATTGATTATTTTCACCTTGTGGTGAACCCTCTGTATTTGCTCTTTTGAAGTCTTCACTTTGGGTGGATGTTGCAAAGAAGTTTTTCTTCACTATGGAAAGGAGTCATTGACCACTATTGTCTTCTGTGAATGTCCAGGTTTTTTTGCGTTCCCAAGCTTACTGGTGCACCCTTTTTTGCACAATGTATCAAAGTTTGATTTGGCCATTTCTGACATTTCTGCTATGTGTCTGATTGATTTAATTTTTTTCAGCCTAAGGATGATCTTTTTTTTCATAGAGAACTTTTTTGACGGCATGTTGTGGGTTCACAGGAATATCTTCCAAATGCAAATGTCAAACCTGGAATAAGCTCCAGACCTTTTACCGACTTAATTGATATTGTATTAATGAGGGAATAACCCACTAAAGAGTGTGATGCCCTGGACTAGTCAGGTCGTCCCAGGTAGTCCCATGCACACACAACCCCTCCCTAAAAAGGTGACAGCAGCCAAACTTCAAAACCTTGTCACCACCCTCTAGGTTTGATGTCCACACCAGGGGGTGGAGCCAGGCAGTTGGCTCTGCCCACCAAGGAGTTCACAGGCCTGGAGGCGGGAAAAGCACAAGTTCTAGCGCAGAAAGTAGATGAGTCTTGACAGTGAAGGAGAGAGGTCGAGTTCAAGGGCAGATCTGTGACCAGACCTGCCAGCAGTCTACTCAGGTGTCTGGGTCAGAGCCCAGTCACCTCTGGCAAGGAGGCAGACGGTGGTCGCCGCCTGCAGGAGCTGGGAATACAGCCGGTGGAACCTTAGGGACTGGGGTCGGGCGTTGGCCCGCCGGCACCAAACCGGGGGAACCGATTGGAAACCAGAGCACCAGGAGGGGTATTCAGACCCAGTATGAAGCCCCGAACCAACAGGGCTGACTCAAATCAACTGATTGAGGACTGGACTTAAGGACCTTTCCCACACAAGACCCGTTAGAAGACAACAGCCCAACCATACAGGGTAAAGCCACTGCCAAGGCATAGAGACCCAAAGGGCCAGCATCTACGCGCAAACAGGGCTCTCCCGACACCCAGCATGCCGGGGAGCGGACTACCATTGCTTAAGCATAGGAGTCAGAACATTCACACAAAGAGGTGCAGGAGAAAGGCGGAAACTATCAACCTGTTCAGGGAGAAGCTGCAGCTGGCTGCGAGCCCCGTTCATCATCCCGTTTGGTTTACCACAGACTCCAGTGTATTGTGTCATAGTGAGTACACCTGGCCTTCGGGCCGCGCCGCACAGCATCAGCACCCAGCACGCACCCGTCCCCACGCCTCGGCACCTCCCTCGGGCCCCCAGGCCCATCACTCCCCTACCCACAGAGGGGTCAACACCAAGCTGCGCAACACCGTCCCCAGGAGGCCTAGTCAATGGCAGCGGTGGTGTCCATCCATTCACCACAACCCGTGGGTGGCGTCACGAACTTACATCCCTTACAAACCACCGCGGCCCCGGCCGTGGAACTCCCCAACGAAGTCCCTGCGTGTAGCGTCAACCCTCTTGCAGAACAACGTGACCCCCGGGTCAGTGAGGAGCTCGAGCCACCCCCCGTACGAGCACGGATCCAAGCGGCTCGGCGGCCACAGCCGAGCCCGCGGGACGGTACAAGAGCTTTTGAGATATTTGTCCATTTACTTTTGGTCCCTTCAAAAAAAAGGCAGCCACATATTAAATACCTGTAATGCGTAAACCCTTACTTCAATTAGGATGTGAATACCTTAACATTTAAGCTGAGAGTCTGCACTTTAAGACCATATTGATTATATAACTGTATCTTCTATATGTTTTAGTAAACATATCAATAGATATGGATAACTGGTAAATGGCCAAAAGACTGGACAAGATTGTTGTTTATTCCTTTTCTGAAGAATGCTTTTCACTGTGGACCCTATTTAATGATTGCTGTCATACCTCATGCCAGAAAAATTCTACTGAAGAGCCTACAAAGATGCTAACAGCCTTACTTTAACAAAGAATGACCAGTGGAACAAGCAAGATTCATATAAAACAGAAGAACAAGAAATGTAATTGCTAAAATTAGATGGATAATGGAAAAGGCCAAATAATATAATAAAGATTCCTATTTTTACTTCACCAACTACCGCAAAACTTGAACTGTTGACCACCTGAAAGTTTTGAATACCATGAAGAATATGGATGTGCCGAATATCTGATCAGTCTCATCAAGAACCTTCACATCTACCAAGAAGCAAAAGTCCTAATGGAACATGATGACATGGCATGGTTCAAAGTAGAACTCTCACTATTTCTTTTCAATTTATATGCAGAAGATATTTTCAGAAAGGCTGGAGTTGCCAAAAAAGAAGGAATCAAAATTGCTAGATGCATCCTCAACAATTTGAAATATGCAGACAATACAACACTGATAGCAACAGGCATAGATGGAGTAAAGAACTTATTACATAGTGTCAAGATTGTAAGCTCAAATATGGGACTCCTACTCAATACATAGAAGACAAAGATATTGACTACTGCCAGCTATGATCGGGACACATCTAAGATGGATGGCAACAAACTGAAAGTTTCAAAGGACTTCAACCTACTTGGATCAATAATAACTCATGATGCAGCAACAACACTGGAAATCAATAGTAGAATAGCTATGGACAAATCACCAATGATGTCACTGGACAAGGTCCTCAACTCAAGAAACATTTCACTGGTGACGAAGACATGACTTGTACATAGTCTGAGCTTTTCTGTAGTAATATATGGATGCAAAACCTGGACAATAAAGAAACAAGCCAGAAGAAGGATCAACACCTTCGAAATATGTTCCTGGAGAAGGATGTTATCAATGCCACGGATGGCAAGAAGAACAACCAAATCAATTATGAAACAAATCAAGGCAGACATGTAACTCGAAGCTTGGATCACCAAGCTACGAATTGCCTACTTGGACACATCATATATAGAGGGCAATCACTGGAGAAGGACGTCATAGTCAGAAATATTGAAGAAACTAGGCGAAGAGGCAGACCAGCATCTCAGTGGCTTGCTACAATCGAGAAAACAGTCGAGAAGGCCAAAGTGGACCCATCTAGGCTTGCACAAGATCAATCTTTCCACAGAGCATTTATCCTTCAAGTTGCCATGGCTTGAGATCCAGCTAAAGGCCGTTAACAAATAAATAAATACACCAATACACCCATATGTGTGTGTGTGTGCGTGTGTGTGCGCGTGTATGTGTAGATATATATATATATATATATATATATATATATACATATAATATAAATTTTACAATGTGTTTAACTTCACAAGATGCTTTACAAAGTGTCATTTTTCATTTAAACATCATACAGTCTCCAGATGTACGTTATTGATTTTATAGATTTCCGTTAATCACAATTTTTATCCTTTATTGCTGAAAGCTAAACTGTATTAGACATTTCATTTCTATTACAGCTGATGATGGCATATTAATTTGTAATGTAGTTGATTAAAATCCCTTATCAGACTTCAGCACGTACCGATTCGGAATAAAGCGAATACAATAGAAATGTGATGTATTTTCAAAACTTCTTATAGCTCTTACTTTTTTCTCAGATTGAAAAGGCATTCACTCATATAAAAAGATCAGAAATAGTGGCAAGGTGATGAATGCAGCGGCCATGATAAGGGAAGACTTAATAAGAAAGAACACTAAAGGAACTCTGATGAGAGAGGAAATGTGGAGGAACGTTAGACAAGCTGTGAAAGAAAGCGCAATAAAAGAGCAAGGCCGATTAATTTCTAAAGGGAAAGGCAGATAGGTATATAGACATAATACATCACATTCAGACTAGCTACAAATAGGCAATGTAAAATAATGATGGTGGCTATGAACATTTGAGAGTACACAGCAAATGATACACATAGTATTTGATTAAATACTCAATTATACATTAATAAAATGCATATGTAATTTTTTTGCTATCATTTCACAAGATGCAGCAAGATATCTTGAAGCAGAAAACTGTAATGCAACAACTAACTTGATATAGCTCAGTTAAGCCTATGTTCAAATATCCGCTTGCATATTTTGTTAAAATGGAACAGACAAATGGAATTTATGCTAATGAAGTATTGCATCAGTTACGAAAAAAGAAATGACCCTCAATGATTATTATGAAGTACTGATGGACAGACCCAGACTGTAAGGGCGGCTTTGCACGTTGCAACATCGCACGTGCGATGTCAGTGGGGTCAAATCAAAAGTGACGCACATCCGGCGTCACTTTCGACATCGTTGTGTGTAAATCCTAGATGATACGATTAACGAGCGCAAAAGCGTCGTTATCGTATCATTGGTGTAGTCTCCGACTTTTTCATAATTGCGCTGCCGCGACAGGTACAATGCTATTCCTCGTTCCTGCGGCAGCACACATTGCTGAGTGTAAAGCCTCAGGAGCGAGGAACATCTCCTTAACTGCCGCCGGCGGCTATACGGAAGGAAGGAGGTGGGCGGGATGTTTACATCCTGCTCATCTCCACCCCTCCGCCGCTATTGGCCGCCTGCCGTGTGATGTCGCTATGACGCCGTACGACCCGCCCCCTTAGGAAGGAGGTGGGTCGCCGGCCAGAGCGACGGTCGCAGGGCAGGTGAGTGCATGTGAAGCTGGCGTAGCGATAATTTTTGCTACACCAGCTATCGCAAGACATCGTACCTGCGACGGGGGCGGGGACTATCGCGTGCGACATCGCAGCATCGGCTTGCGATGTCGCAACGTGCAAAGCCCGCCTAAAAGTCTGTATTCGCTCGGGTTCAAAAAAACATGAGCACCGACCCCATGCTCAAAGTTCTCAGGGAACTACAGATAACAATCCAGATCTGGCCACCCGGGTAATACAAAAAAAATCAAAGACAAACGAAAGAAAACAAGTACAAAGCAAGTGCTTCATACTTACCGTTCTCCGCATGGCTGTACACATCTTCCGGGGGTCTGCTCACTCTACCTCTGATACTGCTCATTATTTTCATGTATTTGCACTGCTTTCCCTGCCTACCAGCAGTCACCGCATCTCTGGTTGCAGTTAGACAACACCTCCACCCTATGTGACAGTGTGTCTGACTGCTTTCAATCACACATGCTGTCTGCATCTAGATTGGTGTAAAAATAAATAAATAAAATAATTGGCATAGGGTCCCCCCATATTATGACACCCAGCAATGATAATGCATATGGGCTGCAGCCCCGAGCATGTGATCATTATCTTGGCTGTGTATCAAAAAAAGGAAAACCACATGCAGCTTTTTTTTTATTATGTAAATAAATAATTTTAAAAAATCGGCGTGCGGTCATCCCCCAGTGTTAATATGCAGCCATGATAAAGCCAACAGCTGGGTGCTGGTATTCTCAGGCTTAATGGCTGCTGTGAAATGTCATTAACACATTACTCCAATTGCCACCGCATCAGGGCAATTGGGATGAGCCGGGTAAAGTGGCGGGATTGTCACATCTAATGGATACGAAAATCCTGGGTGGCTGCTAGCTGCTATTTTTAGGTTGGGGCCCCCAAAAAGCATGGGTCTCCTCTGCCTGAGAATACCAACTCTTAGCTGTCAGCTTTATCATGGCTGTGTATCAAAATTGGAGGGAACCGCACGGCAGTTTTTTAAATTATTTATTTAAATAATGATAAAGATACATGCAGTCCTTCTTATTTTTATTACACAGCCAAGGTAAGGGCACAGCTGGGGGTTGCAGCCTGCAGCTGTAGGCTTTATCTGTGCTGGGTATTATAATATGTAGGGATCCTACACCAATTTTTTATTTATTTTTACAGCAATAGAGATGCACACACAGCGTCTCTGATTGAAAGCAGACACGCTGTCAAAAAGGGTTGAGGCACGTCTGACTGCAACCACTTAGAGACGCCGGGAAAACTGTTGGGTGGGGGAAGCAGTGCACATGTATGAAGGATAATGAGAAGCTCTGGAAGTAGTGTTCGAGCCATGCAGCAACTGGTAAGTATAAAGTGCCTGCTCTAATCCCCCTATTCATTTTACCACCATTTTTAAGATCCTTATTCGGGTCCTCATAGATTTATATGGGGACCGGGGTCTGGACAGATATACGGGATCAATTCTGCGCATGAACCGGGTTTTTTATTTTTTAACCCGGTTATACCTGCCGATCCCGAGTATCTGCAAGTACACCCATCACTATTATGGAGTACTCTAATTTCTGTTTGGGTATTCCTTTTCAGAACACAAAAAAAATTGCAGAATTATTTCAGATGAATCACTTTTGTACATGAATTCCATTTGTCTCTTCCTAAAACTCAAAACAAACGGAATGTGCAAGCGGGCATGTGAACTTATCTTACAGTAGTTAACACATATGTTAGGTGAAAAAAATGCCACATTATATATTACTTGAAGACTCGCTTATACATTATATGCCCAGTGATATAAACGCAAATATTCAAACTCAAATATTGCATTGAGCGTAACAGTCAAGAAGGAGTAGTTAGTATATAGAAATGCAGTGTTTAAGTGCATCTCAAGTGATTGAGCATATGATTTCTCTAAAAGGCAATTATAATATCAGATGCTTATGGACAAAAATGACAATTGTCCATAAATGTTAGTCGTATGTCTAGCAATTATGCCTCACTCACCTTAATATGTGCCATATAAAGCTGAGTTCTACTATTATGGTTTTGCACAAAACTTCTAGTAAATTCAGCTTAGTACATAAATGTAATAAATCACAAGGAAGTAATACCTTAGAGTACAGGCACGGTCTGGCACGCTGGGAATCCAGAGAATCCCCCGGTAGGCCCGTCCTCCTGCCGCTGCACTGATCACATGCATCGAGGGGTGCCTGGTTTATTCTATACCCGGCGGCCAGCTGCACTGCTCATCAGCAAGTCATATAGATATCCAAGGTAGAAGAAATCGGGTTTTAAAGCCATGATGAAATCATGGATGATTCATTGTTCCTTTGATGTCCTGATGAAGGAGATGGATTTATCTCTGAAACGCATTGATCTGTATAAACAATCAAGGAATTAAATTAACCTTGGAATACATGATTTCAGCGCGGCTTTAAAACCCGATTTCTTCTACCTTGGATATCTACATCTACTCCTCAGGGCTGCGGCTGATCACCATTAATACATGTGCATTAAGGAGTTGTGACTGTTTCACAATCCGATAAGGTTAGTGTTCCTTTTCTGACAATTATCAATTTCCCTACCGGGTAAGACCCTATTGCGCTTTTCTGTTCCACAGTAATTTCTCCCATCAGCAAGTGATGGGAAGAGCAGGTGCAGTGCCTTCACATCACCTGCTGATGAGGCTTCCGTTACGGTCATCACACTGTGCTCCCTCCAGGCAACACAATCACAGCTGACTGAGGCTGATGGGACACAGATGTCCCACCCTCACTTGTTCACAGGGTCTCCAGCTCCTCTTCCCTGCCTTGGACAGGAGTAAATAAGCCTTACACTGACTGGTTGCAGTGCAGCCAATCAGCATTAGTGTTCAATGTGTGACCTCACAGCACAGCTCAGACAAGGAGCTGTGCTGTGATTGGTGAAGCTCCTGCCCAAACAGCGTCTGCAGATTGTAGAGAGGAGCAAAGGAACATTGCTGGCTCCAGAGTGTGACAGAGTGAGCACATACAATATATAATATGTCTGACAGTTCTCTGGCCACTGGGGGCGAAAAAGGTGCCCAAAGTAAATTGCCAATTTACTGTGGGCCCCCCTCCCCTACTGTTTTTCCTAATTTACAGTTGGCCCCCTCCCCACTGTGTCACCTAATTTACTGTAGGACCCCCTCCCCCCCTCTGTCTCCAAATTTACTTAGGCCCCCCTCCCCCACTATGTCTATTAATTTAGTTTGGGATCCCTACCCCACTGTGGCTCCTAATTTACTGTGAGATCCCTCACCTACTGTGTCTCCTAATTTACTGTAGACCCCGTTCCTTCACTGTGTCTCCTCATTTACTGTGGACCACCCTCCCCCACAGTGTTTCCTCATTTACTGTGGGCCCTCTCCCCCATTGTGTCTCTTAATTTACTGTGGACCCCTCTCCTGCACTGTATCTCCTCATTTACTGTGGGATCCCTCCCCCACTGTGTCTCCTATTTTACCATGGACCCCTCTCCCCTACTGTATCTCCTCATTTACTGTGGGATCCCTCCCCCACTGTGTCTCCTAATTTACCGTGGACCCCTCTCCCCTACTGTGTCTCCTCATTTACTGTGGGATCCCTCCCCCATTGTGTCTCCTCATTTACTGTGGCATCCATCCCCCACTGTGTCTACTAATTTTCTGTAGACCCCTCTCCCCAACTGCGTTTCCTTACTTGCTGTGGGCCCCCTCCCCCATTGTGTCTTTTCATTTACTGTGGGATCCCTCCCCCACTGTGTCACCTAATTTACTGTGACCCCCTCCCCCACTATGTCTCTTAATTTACTGTGGGATCTTTACCTCACTGTGTCTCCTAATTTACTGTGGGATTCCCTCGCCCACTGTGTCACTTAATTTTCTGTGGACCCCCTTCCTTCACTGTGTCTCCTCATTTACTGTGGACCACCCTCCCCCACTGTGTTTCCTCATTTACTGTGGGCCTTCTCCCCCACTGTGACTCCTAATTTACTGTGGACCCCTCTCCCCCACTGTGTTTCCTCATTTACTGTGGGCCCTCTCCCCCACTGTGTTTCCTCATTTACTGTGGGCCCTCTCCCCCACTGTGACTCCTAATTTACTGTGGACCCCTCTCCCCCACTGTGTCCTCTCATTTACTGTGGGATCCCTCCCCCACTGTGTCTCCTAATTTACTATGGGCCTCTTTCCCCACTGTGTTTCCTAATTAACTGTGGACCCCTCTCCCCAACATTGTCTCCTCATTTACTGTGGGATCCCTCCCCCACTGTGTCTCCTCATTTACTGTGGGATCCATTCCCCACTGTGTCTCCAAATTTGTTTGTGCCTCTTCCTCCACTGTGTCTCCTAATTTACTGTGGGCCTCTTTTCCCATTGTGTTTCCTAATTTACTGTAGACCCCTCTCCCCAACTGTGTCTCCTCACTTACTGTGGGCCCCCTCCCCCACTGTGTCTTTTCATTTACTGTGGGATCCCTCCCCCACTGTGTCTCCTAATTTACTGTGGGCTTCTTTCCCCACTGTGTCTCCTAATTTACTGTAGACCCCTCTCCTCAACTGTGTATCCCCACTTACTGTGGGCCCCCCTCCCCATTGTGTCTCTTCATTTACTGTGGGATTCCTCCCCCAATGTGTCTCCAAATTTGCTGTGGCCCCATCCCCCACAGTGTCTCCTAATTTGTTTGGGTCTCCTCCTCCACTGTGTCTCCTAATTTACTGTGGGACCCATCCCCCTCTGTGTCACCTCTTATTTCCAGTGGTACCCTCAGTGGTGGCGGGGGCCTTCAGGTAATTAGGGGTGATATGAGTAGTCGATCTTGTATAACTGAGCCTCCCCAGCCTTGTCAAAAATATTAATGCTTTTAATTACCTTCCTTTTCCAATTTGTAAAATATATATGTAAAAATAAACATAAAAGTCCAATTGTAGTTAAACTTCTTACCGACATCTGTACATATATAGCATAAGTCAGTAGCATGTTATGGTGTGCACAGTAGATGTGCAGGAACCTCTTGTATTTAGTTGACGTTCCACTATAACAATGATAGTGGCGAACAGGTATTTGTATATCGCTGTAGGGTAGGCCCCTAGAGACAATTCCCCCTGTGGGCCCCAGACACCCCTGTCCGACCCTGTTGGAGCAGGGCCGGCCTTAGGCTAAATGGCGCCCTGTGCCAAATTACCCTTTGGTGCCCCCAAACCATGTCACAGGCGACCTGCAGACAATCAGTAGCTGGTTTACTCTCTCATCCTTTAGATAAAACTGACATCCAGAAGAAGTCATAAAACAGCAGCAGCTCTCATTTCTTCTGGATTACAGTTTTGAAAGAGGGATAGTGAAGCAGCCGCTGATTGGCTGCAGATCACAAGACCCCGGTGCCCGGTTGTATTGCTTTTCTGCTGCGTTTGTTTTTTTCATGTACTGTAAAATGACAAAAAAAGCCTCACCCTAAGCATACTGCAATTTAGTTATTTAAAAAAAATAAAAATCATTTGCAAAAAAGCATCCTGAAAGTCTATATGTATGCGCCGTTGTTACTGGCTTTATTTCTGGTGTCTATGCAATGACGGTATTCTGTGTCCTTTAAGTATATAGAGCGAGTGGCTTTTTCCAATTTTAGACGCCCCACGAATGAGGTTACTTCTTTTACCCGTTTCATGGCTTTTGAAGCCTACAGCAGCTAAAATAATTAACCAAAGACGGAACATGTGCACAGCAAAATCATTTTGAAATTGCTGTGCATCATGTCCCTTTGCTATGGTGTATTTGCAGCACTTTTTTAGGCAGGTACTCCCTGTTGCTCACACGCTTTATCTGTTGTGCACAGAAACATGTCGGCTTTTTTCCGGCATCACTGATGTCCCACAGACCACACTATGGTGTGATCCGTGAAACATGTACCAGAAAAACATGGACATTGAACATAAAGTGATTTTTACATTCAACTTCTGCAGCTGTCTACGGCCTCTGCTGCCTGCTGCTTCCTGCCCGGCTAATTACTGTCATGCATATTCATTTATGCATGGCACAGCCGACCCGAAGGAACTTGAAGAGGGGAGACACAGCGACGGCCAGATGCAGCAGAGCTGGAGAGTTCAGCACCACGGACAGCAGGAGCGGGGGCAGGTGAGGTTATCTCCATGTGCTATCATGTATCACAGATCACGGATTGCACATTGACAAGCCACGTGTGCTGTGAATCACGGCACACAGAGGGACACGTGCTTTTAACACGTCAGTGAAAAACGTCTGTTTTTCACTGACATGCAAAACAAGCCTAAAATCTTAAATCTTAGCATATGTCAGAACGGATGCAGTCAGTAATCTCTGGTGAGGTAGTAAAAGCCTGCTGACAGATTCTCTTTGTTGGTGCTGTTACAGTGATACCAGATTTATATTGTTCAGCTTCTATCACACAATGAAAATGCTTTTTTTTTTATAAAAAAAAAAAAAAAAAAAAATTTCGTCGCCATATTGTGAGAACTGTAACTTTTTTCTTTTTGGAGTGAACAGGGCTGTGTGGAAGCTTATTTTTTGCGCATTAAGCTGAAGGATTTTTGGTACTATTATGGGGTACATACCAGTTCTTGATTTGCTATTTATTCAGATTGTTTGAGGGAAAACCAGCGATTCGCTTATTCTTTTAAATTTTTTGCTCAGTTCACCATGTGATAAAAGTGATGACTGATTTATTCTTCGGGTCAGAACGATTACACTATACAATTTTTTATACTTTGCGACTTTTGCACACTAAAAGCAATATTTTACAAAAATGAATTTTTTTGCATCGCCATATTCTGAGAGCTGTAACTTTTTTAATTTTTTTGTTCAAAAGGTCTTTTAGGGCTTATTTCTTCACATATGACTTTTGTTGGCTTTTTATTCAATTTTTGTATTTTCAGTAAGACTAAAAAACATTTTTGGAGTGATTTTTCCCAAAGTTTTTTTTTTTTTTTTTAATTTACGATGTTTGCGTAACAGCATTATAATTTCTTTATAATAACCTACACCTTAGGTTAGACATTTACTAAAAGAACAGCCCCTTTAAAAGGGCTGTCCACTAAATTTGACAACCCCTATTCATTCCATTTGTTGAAGCATAACCACATACCTTTGTAATAAAATGATGCCCCACTTCAATCCATAAAAGGGATGTCAACAACCCCTTCTCATTCCCCTTGTTTGCCCCAGAAAAATAAATAAAGCTATACTCCCCTCCGTTTCGGCTTTGGTTCCAGCGATGTCTAAAGCTGCATTCCATGAGGCCCCTTGACCAAACAGCGCCCAGTGTCTCTCTCTCCGCCTTCAGACATTTGAGCAGGATGTGAGCGCTACACTGAATTTCTGCCGAAATGTCCAAAGGTGGGCATAAGAAAGCCGGCGCTGATTGCTTTTGGGGCTTGTGTGTCATAACAATGTCACAGATGTCCCTGGAACGCAGTTTTAGACATCGCTGGAACCGAGGCTGCACTGGAGGGGTGTATAGCTTTCTTTATTTTTCTGTAGCAAACAAGGGGAATGAGAAGGGGTTGTCCAAGTAGTGGACTTCCCTTTTATGGACTTGAGTGGGGCATCATTTTATTACAAAGGGTGTATGTGGTTATGCTTCAAGGAGGTCCCATTTTACAGTAATGGTGCATATTAATATACTACTATGTAAGGACTCTCATACACACACACACACACACACACACACACACACCACCCCCTGCATGAAAATTATGCCCACTCCAGGAACACAATCACATATCCTTGATGGTAACAAAAGCACATACCATATTTTTTGTTTTATAAGATGTGCCGGATTATAAAACGCACAGAGAGGCAGGCGCCCGCACAGAGAGGCAGGTGGACACCCGCCCGCACAGAGAGGCAGGCGGCCACCTGCCCGCCCGCACAGACAAGCGTCCGGCGCCCACACAGAGGGGCAGGTGGCTGCCCGCCCGCCCGCCCAGACAAGCGGCCGGCGCCCACACAGAGAGGCAGGTGGCCGGCCGCCCGCCCGCACAGACAAGCGGCTGGCGCCCGAACAGAGAGGCAGGCGGCCGCCCGCCCGCACAGACAAGAAGCCAGCGCCTGCACAGACAAGCAGGCGGCTGCCCGCCCGCACAAACAAGCAGCCAGCACCCGCAAAGAGAGGCAGGCGCCCGGCCGCCCGCACAGAGAGGCAGGCGCCCGGCTGCCTGCACAGAGAGGCAGGCACCCGGCCGCCCGCAAAGAGAGGCTGGCACCCGGCCGTCCGCCCGCACAGAGAGGCAGGAAATTAACTTCTTACCTCTCTGCGGCTCCCCCTCTGAAGCATGGCCGTCGGCGCCCTGTGCGGCCGCACAAGTCGCACATACCTAAAGCCGGCCATGTGTTGAAGTATACAGTTATGGCTGAAAGAGGTGGCACCATTAAATTAGTTACATAAAATGGAGTATTTCTCATCAGAAAACTATTGTAATTACACTTCATGTTTTGTCGAATACATGTTTATTTTGTGTGTATTAGAACAACACAGTAAAAACGGGAAAAAAAGGCAACTTGGACATACTGAAATTTTACACAAAACCCACAGAATTGTTTGTACTCAATTCAATATTTGGTTGCACACCCTTTGGACTAAATAACTGAAGTCAATAACTTCCTTTAACCATCAAAAAGCTTCTTATACCTCTCAACTGTAATTTGGACCACTCTCCTTTTTTTAAAACTGTTCCATGGCTTTCATATTTGAAGGGTACTCTCTGCCAACAGCAATTTTAAGATCTCTTCACAAGTGTTCAATAGGCTGCCTAATCACCATCCAGACTATCCTGCATTACAACCTTTCATCATTTTTTTTTTGCTGTCCATGTCCAGGGAAACTAGCTACGGTGCCATGGGTTTTAATCTTCTTTTTAACTTCTTGATTAGGTGTGCAGCATGGACAAACGTACATCAAGAGCTCTAGATTTGGAGTTATAAACTTGAGATTGTTGATATTTTTCAACAATTTTGGTTCTCAAGTCCTCAGTCACACACAGACACACAATGTAAAAATTGAGTCAACTTCTCCCCTTTTTATCTTTTTTCAGGTGTGATTTTCATCCTGACCAGACCTGTAACTTGCCATTTGTAAATTTGAATGAGCATCACATTCTTGAAACAAATTTGTTTACCCACAATTTTGCAAAGGCGCCAACACTTTTGTGGTTTTTGGGGTTTTGTGTGAAATTATGTCGAATTTGCCTTTTTCTCTCGTTTATTTCCTTTCTGTATTGGAACAACACAAAAAAAGCTGGACCTCAGAAAAGTTTTGTAATGTCCCTTACGCTGAGCCAAGTAAAATTGTGACACTGTAAATGTATATATAAATCCTCTGGTTCAGAGGTTATGCATTTAAGCGTAGCGTATTTCACCTGTTTATATATTTGACGTTTTAGAAGAATTGCGCCTTCTTGTATTTCCGGTCATGCATGAAATCATTGAATAATGGCAGCATTTTATGGTGCCTATGTTTGTTAAGACATAATATGGAAACATTTTACTGCTGAATTATTTTTGATTTAAAAATTAAAATTTTAAAAGTGTTAATACAATTAAATTGCACATAGTAAAGATTTCAACAGTGTATAGTAACATAGATTAATGATAAAGCAAGTACTAAAGTGACCATACACATTAGATCTGCAATTTTAAGGGGGACCTGCTAGTAATATGACTATGATTATCCAATGTGAGTTTGGCCTACATCTATGGAAAAAGGGAAGAAGTCTGATATGTTAAATTTCATGGGTATCTAGTAGCAGCTCCCCCATACACATTGAAAAGTGTCTTGAAGAGTTCTTAGGGAGAATAGCTGTTGGTCTGTTCATCTGCTTTTAAAAATATTTTGGGTGAAACTTAAAGCACAACTGAACTGAGGGGTGAATGGGGGGTTTCACCACTGGTATGGTGCATTAAATTTGTCTCCTGCCCCATGTCATATACTTAAGGCGACATAACACGCTACGATTTATCTAACGATATGTCATCGGGGACACTGTTTCCATGACGCACTTCCATCATTGTTAGCGATGTCATTGCGTGTGACACCTACGTGCGACTCCAAACGATCGCAAATAGGTTGAAAATCATTGATCGTTGACACGTGGTTCAGTTTCAAAATATTGTTCGTCGTTCGGATTGCAGCAGACATATTGCTATGTTTGACACCTTGCCAATGACGAACAACATCCAAGCGACCGCCTTGGTCAAATAATATATCACTGATCGCTGTTGCGTCGTTTGTGAGATGTGTACGTGTGACCGCAAATAAACGACCTATGTGCGATCTCGGCAAATCGTAACAACGATCTGGGCGTGTCACATCGCTACTGAGATCTGCAGATAAATCATAGCATGTAACAGGGCCTTTACACTCTAAAGTTTTCATCCTTTTTCATGCCACTCTCATTCCATGGCAACATCTAGTGCCCATAACGTCTGACAGGCCAAAAGTGTATACCAAGACTAAAACGAAGCTTTCATAGACTTCTGTAGCGTTTTGAACTCTGGCCCACTCCATAAAACACTGGAATTGCCAGCAGGTCACAAATCACAGAGGAATAACTGTAATTTGAATAGGTAAGAGTCTGACAATAGACTGACAACTGATAGTTCTGCATCTTTCTGATCCTCATTGCGCATAATTTGCATTTACGGTATACTGTGTATTTGAGTTCTAGCTTTTTTATATTTTACATCTTTTTAATTGAGATTTCATACAAATTCTTTGTTATGTAAAAATTGAATAAGCTAAGTTGATCATAGTTTCTTGCAGAATCTGTTTATGTTGTCAAAATGTAATTTGCTTCCAAAAAACACCGATTTGAAAAGTAATTATGCTATTGTCAATCAGATAGCAATTGTACCTTTCATTTAAAGCATTGCATTCGCTTCCGTCTTGTCTGCCACGTCTTCTGAGCATCTTAGGCATAAGTATTTATCACACTGTGAAAATAATTTACAATGATTCTAAGATTCTAACTGCTCGAATTGGGAATATTAAGATTTTATTTACATAGTGTGGTTTTGTACTAGTATTGTTTGTTTTTCCAATGCAAATCTACTTTTGCTTACATTTAGAATACTATAGAAAGATACATAAAAAAGGTTGTTACTTTTATGTACTGTCTCAATTAACAATGATAGAACATTTTTATTGGTAGAACAGTACATTAGGCCATTCCTCTTCTGTTAGTTCTCCCAAAAAAGTATAATTAAATTAACAATTTGGCATTACTGTTCTGCTAGAGCGGGTCCACAAGCATTTGATCTTGCACAACTTATTGAGCAATGTCACAATGTAAAGGTTTTATTTTGATAGAACAGGTTTAAAAATATAAAAAGGCACGAAATCCTCACAATGGGAGGGGGGACAAGGATAAAGACAAACTAGCAAAATCACAAAACTGAAAGAACAGAAGAACAAAAAAAACAAAACAGATTTTGTTTATTTAGTGAAGGGAGATGTGGTGGAGTGTGAACAAAGTAACACAATCTAACTTAATTCCTTCACGACCTGTGACTTACTGGAACTTCATCAGTTATTTCCTTCCCTTCAGTGCGGGCTCACACGCAGAGTTCATATCTTTCCCTGAATATCAGGTGATCTGATCAGCAGACATGTGCCTCCAACAGCCACGGGTGGATCTATGATCCACCTGCAGTTGTTAGCCAGTTAAATCCCACTGTCAATCTCTGACAGCTTAAAAGAACTGAGAGTCCTCAGTGGTTGATACCTTTTAATGGCTAACTGAAAAGATGGTAATAATTGCAAGCTTTCGAGACTACTCAGGTCTCTTCATCAGGCATGGTATAACACAAAATCTGAAGAGTCACATATTTATACACAACAGGACTTAGAATAGTTCAGTAAAAAAAAAAAAACCCAAGAAACAAGTTATATAAAACAGAACTATCTCTATGGCAGGGGGGGCAAACTGTTGTGGCCATAAATTTTGCTGCAGTTCAGTGTGAAAGTTTTATTGTCCTCTGATAAGGGTCTGGTCCAGGGCTGTGCAACGCTCGGATGGTCAGAGGAACACATCTTTTAACTGATGTAAAAAGACATGAATCCATGAGACACATTCATTCCTACTCTGAATGTGTCAAAGGTCTTCATAACTTTGTACTCCCATAGTCTCCTATCTCTCTGGGACTTGAAATTTCCTTTCAATACCAGCAATTTCATGTCCATGATGCTGTGGTCTGAGTTACAAAAATGTTTGGCCACAGGTAGATTCATCCTTTTTTCTCTAATTGTGTGGCGGTGAGAATTCATCCTTGTCGTGAGCTGTTGTCCAGTCTCCCCTACATACAGATCCCCAGTTGGACATTTGGTACATATAATTAAATACACCACATTGGTTGTGGTGCAGCTGAAGGTTCCTGGGATCTTGTAGTCCTGATGTGATCTGGGAATCTTTATCTTGTCCGTTGTCAATATTAATGGACAGGTCTTACATTTTTTCTGGTTGCATGGAAATGTTCCTGTTGGTGTTGGAGAGGACAGGGAGCTACCATCTTTTCAGTTAGCCATTAAAATGTATCAACCACTGAG
This sequence comes from Anomaloglossus baeobatrachus, assembly GCF_048569485.1. Lineage (NCBI taxonomy): Eukaryota > Metazoa > Chordata > Amphibia > Anura > Aromobatidae > Anomaloglossus > Anomaloglossus baeobatrachus. The sequence goes on from NC_134356.1 coordinate 473,264,558, forward strand.
GACTCTCAGTTCTTTTAAACAATTTTTTTATCTCTACTGGCTAACACGGTACAAAGATATATTTTACTACTCTCTGACAGCAGCGTTTAACATATGCCCAGCAGGGAGCGCGCTATTCCCTGCTTCCTTCGGTGGCCCTGTGACATGATCACGGGGCGCCAATGGGTTATCATGACAGTTGATGGTCAGTAGATGGCCCCTGTGTCTATCATTATGAAGTTCCTGTGAATGCTGGCTGCGAGCTGACAGTCATAAGAGGTTGTAATTTCTACTGTACAGACCAGTGCTGATGCACTGCTCTATACAGCACAAGCGATTGGATGATAACCGCTTCAAGTCCCCTAAGAGGACTAGTAGTAGTAAGTACAATAAAAAGTGAGAAATAAAGTTCAAATCACTTTTGACCCATTAAAAATAAAGCAATAAACAATACACATACCGTTGTGCTCAAAAAATTACATACCCTTGCAGATTTTTTGCTTTTTTTGCTGGCCTTTTTTTTCAGAAAATATGAATGATAACACAACATCTTTTTTTCACTCATGGTTAGTGGTTGGGTGAAGCCATTTATTGGTCAAAATACTGTGTTTTCTCTTTTTAAATCATAATGACAACTAAAAACATTCAAATAACCCTGATCAAAAGCTCAAATACCCCAGTTCTAATACTGTGTATTGCCCCCTCTAACATCAATGACTGATTGAAGTCTTTTGTGGTAGTTGTGGATGAGGCTCTTTATTTTCTCAGATAGCTGCCCATCCTTCTTGGCAAAAAGCCTCCAGTTTCTGTAAAGTTCTAGGCTTTCTTGTATGAACTGCACACTTGAGTTCTCCCCAGAGTGGCTCAATGATATTGAGGTCATGAGACTGAGATGGCCACTCCAGAACCTTTACTTTGTTCTGCTGTAGCCAATGACATGTTGACTTGGCCTTGTGTTTTGGTCATTGTCATGTTAGAACATCAAGTATGTCCAATGCATAGCTTCCAGCTGATGAGTGCAAATTTGCCTCCAGGATTTGCTGAGAATGTGCTGCATTCATCTTTCCTTCAACCTTGACCAAGTTTCCTGTGCCTTTGTAGTTCACACATCCCCATATCATCAGCAATCCACCTCCGTGCTTTACAGTAGGAATCGTGTTCCTTTCTTCATAGGTTGACACACCTACAAATGTAACGTTTATGATTGTGGCCAAAAAGTTTGATTTTGGTCTCATCACTTTAAATTACCTTGTTCCATAAGTTTGGAGGCTAGTCTCTGTGCTGTTTGGCATGTTGTAGGCAAGATACTTTGTGGCATTTGCGCCGTGATGGCTTTCTTCTGGCGACTCGACCATGCAGCCCATTTTTCTTCAAGTGTCTCCCTATTGTGCATCTTGAAATAGCACTAGTTTTCAGTGAATCCTGTATGTCAGATAAAAGTTATTTGTGGGTTTTTTTTTTTTACATCCCGAACAATTTTCCTGGCAGTTGTGGCTGAAATTTTTGTTGGTCTACCTGATCATGGTTTTGTTTTTACAGAGCACCTGATTTTCTAATTGTTAATCACAGTTTGAACTGCTGACAGTCATTATCAATTCCTTGGATATGTTTTTGTATCCCTTTCCACTTTTATACAGTTCAACTATCTTTTCCTGTAGATCAATTGACAATTCTTTTGGTTTCCCCATGATTCACAATCCAGAAACATCAGTGGCTGGATGAAAGATGCAAGAGTCTGCCTGGATCTCAGAAACTCACTCAGCTTTCATGCACACACACTGATTACAAGTAAACAGGTCACATTTGAGGATGTTACCTTTATTAGCCATTCAAACCCATTTGATTCAACTTCTGTGCATGTTATCAGGCCAAAATCACCAGGGTATGTGAACTTTTGATCAGGGTCATTTGGATGTTTTTGGTCATCATTATGATTAAGAGAAAACACAGTAGTTTGACAATAAATGGCTTCACCCAACCAATAACCATGAGAGGAAAAAAAATATTTTGTGTTATCATTCATATTCTCTGAAAAAAAGCCAGAAACAAAAAATCTGCTGGGGTATGTAAACTTTTGAGCACTACTCTACTTGGTATCCCTGCAATAGAAATGTCCGATCCTCAAAATATAAAATAAATTAATCTGATTGGTAAACAGCATAATGGAAGAAAAATGAAAACTCCAGAATTATGATTTTTTTTTTGCCTCCTCAATAGTACAATAAAATGCAATGAGGTGATCAAAACATCGAATCTACCCCAAAATAATATCAGTAAAAATGTCAACTCAGGGCCCAAAAGATAAGCAGTCACTGAGCCCCACATACTGAAAAATGAAAATGTTACAGGTCTCATAAATTGTCACCAAAAGCGAATTTGTTTATTTTTTTTTTACAAACATGATTTTTTTTTACCAATTAAATAAAATCAAAACTATACATACTTTTAGTGATCTGGAGAATTATATTACCAGATCAGTTTTACCATATAGTAAACATGGTAAATAAAAAAAGCAATTGTGAAATTGCACTTTTTTTTGTAATTTCACCACACTTGGATTTTTTTTCCTTTTTCCAGTACACTATATGAGAAAATTAATGATTTAATTCAAAAGTACAACTTGTCTGACAAAAAACAAGCCTTCATATGGTTTTGTTGAAAGAGCGAATCTTTGGAAGTTCAGTTCGATAGGCATAGTTGAACCTTAAAAAAGTTCAGTTTGTGACCCCGACTAGATCCGAACCTCAATAGAAGTCAGTAATTGAACAATTCATGTCTCTCCCCACATACTGCCAGCGAAATGCAGAAAACGTCTGAGGGAGGATGGGCGGGGTTTTTCAAGAATTTTTTGTGTGTGCGCACACTACAACTGATCACACTGATTTTACCGCAAGTGCTAGCCATTCAAACACTGCAAGCGGCTCACACAAGACTGAGCATCACTCATAGCCAAGCACAGTGCTATGAGCATACGAGAGTTACATACGGTTCATCTGGAGGCCTGTTAAGATAATAGTCCAGGATAATAAATGGAGAGTCCAAATACATGATCCCCTAGTACCCTATTATCAAACTGCAGATAAGGAACAGCCCAGACAATGCTGCAGTCATGCCTGGCCTCCTAATGAACCGTATGTAACGGAGAAATGCATAGAGGCATACAACTGTAACTAATCTTAGGCTGATGTAAAGAATTCAGAGGACTTGTGCACCATTTTTTACCTATTCAGTATGGATCAGTGAATGTATTCGCCACTATTCGGTATCCGACGGATAACAGGCTATTCGCACCATTCGGTATCCGATGAATAAAACAGCATCCGCTCCGATACTTTCATTTTCATTTCTGACTTCCTGGCACCTGTTTTCCAGCCAATGAAGACATCTGATGTTGCTTTCCCTCACAGCAATACCGCAGCCATCTCTGTTGTGATGTTACTGTGATTGGCTTGGCCGCACACCATCATAGGGGCTATATAAGCCAGCGGCCATTTTGTGAACACGCATTCATAGGGAGCTGGTGGTGTACATAGACTGTATTGTGTGGGAGAGCATTCGTAGATCCAACTAATAAATAGTTCTTCTAAGGGCTGAAGACAGTGTCCAGTAACTGTTAGCAGCTCCATTAATCGCCAGACCGCAAATCTGTGAATGCGAACCCAGCTATAGGGCTAATGGCAGTGCAGTGCCTTGTAAGTGATAGCGTTTGTGCTGCAAACTCCTAAATAGTCCTTTTAAGGGCTGAAGCCAGTCAGTCTCTCTGGCTGTTGGTCTCTCCCTCTTCACTCCTCTCTCATACTCATTGATCACTGACCGATCACCGGCGCAGTGCTGCACAGCTGTCACAAAGCTCCGGTGGCTTCTCCTGCTTTTGAAAATGCCCCTCATTATTCCATCTCGAATTCACTGGTTTCCTCGCCCACCAGCACCTATGATTGGTTGCATTCAGACAAGAACCACCCTCACTATAGTGACCACTGTCTCACTGCAACCAATCACATCTGCCGGTGGGCGGGTCTATGTAATGCAGTAAAATAAATAAATAATTGAAGAAAAAAACACAGTGTGCGGTCCCTCCAATTTTGATACCAGCTAAGGTAAAGCCACAAGGCTGAAGGATGGTATTCTCAGGATGGTGAGCCCCCCAGCCTAAAAATATTAGCCAGCAGCCGCCCGGAATTGCCACATCCATTAGATGCAACAGTCCCGGGACTCTTCCTGGCTCATCCCAAATTTCCCTGGTGTGGTGGCAATTGGGGTAATAAGGAGTTAATGGCAGACCATAGCTGCCACTAAGTCTTAGGTTAATTATGGCAGGTGTCTATGAGACACCCCCATGATTAACCTGTAAGTGAAAGTAAATAAACACATACACCTGAAAAAAATCCCTTATTTGGTATAAAAGACAAAACAAAACCGACCCTCTTTCACCAATTTATTAAAATCCCCAAATACCCTTTCAGGTCTGGCATAATCCACACGAGGTCCCACGATGCTTTCAGCTCTGCTACATGAAGCTGACAGGAGCAGCCACAGACCACGACCACTCTCTGTGAGCTCTATGCAGCAACTGAAGTGAGTGGCGCTGTCAGTGATGACATCACTCAGGTTACCTGCGGCCACCGCTCTCAGGTGGAGGACTCCAGCTGGCCGCGGGTAACCTGAGTGATGGCACTGCTGATTGTGCACCTCACATCAGTCACTTAGGGGATTTGCGGTCACCGGGGAGTCTTTCACCTGTGATCGCAAATGAGACCACGGGAGAGAGAGAGAGAGAAAGAGAATGATTTCAGATGATTTCCAACCTTCTATAGGCTGTTTTCCCATCCATTTCAGCTTTTTCCTCAGTCATAACAGCTCGCTGTTAGGTCCCATGTGAAGTTATTCGGGTTTCCCATAGACTTACATTGCACATCAAATATTTGTGAATAGTCGAATAGTGGCTATCTATTCGTCGGATATTCGTGAAGTCGGATATTTTGGTATTCAATCATCCCAACTATTCAACAATAAAGTTGTTTTTATGAATTATTGGTCACCATAATTAATGGCCATTGTCCTCTGTGAACACACACTATTGGGAAGGACTCCCCAATTTTTGGAAGCAAGTATTGCAACTGGAGGACCTTTCAATGTGTACTCTGTAACTGGACATTTGTCCTCTCTTTAGATGCTTCTGAGATACTGTGATTTCTCTCCCCTGTCCCCTCCTCTCTCACCTTGTGTTATCCCTTAGGGATTGTGAGTATAGGGAGGGTGAGCCAACATGGAAAGTGGTGCCACTAAAAATTAGGGCAAACCTCCTCTGTGGCTAGGTAGACTTTTATTGGGGTAGGGCTATTCTAGGTTATTTCTAGACCTGGGGACAGCTATACTCCCTTTTTCACTAGCCAGTGTTGGAATTTATTTATGCACCTTGTTGTTGTTGTTCTTATGTTCTTATGTAAACTAAAAAAAATATATAATTTTATGGGAATTGTTTTGGTTACTATATATTAATTATTCCCTATTAAGGTTATCAATAAGTTTTTCCTCCCTGGTTCATATATATAAGCGTAGTAGGAGCTACAATATCCATTAACTTACCTGCTACAAGCAGGTCGTGCTTTCTACTTCAGTGGGTGTTTACACCACACATACATGGCAGAAAGCAAGGTTTATGGGCAATACAAGGGAAAAGATGAACTTTAGAGGAATCTTAAAATTTAAAGATCTCTTCTTGAGAAGAGAGTAACATTAAAGGATATACAGTAGTTGAATTTGTATAGACACTGAAAGACAGGAAGACATAGTCAACTAAGGAAGACTTATAGATTCATAAAGGACCAAAGACTTGTTTTTAAATTGTTGGAGGAGAGGCTAACCTATCAGTTCTAAAGTATTTTACAGAGTTAGGTCAGGATAGTCCACCACACTGTTTGAAATCAGAATGTTATCTTTTTGGGAATGTTAGATGTCATAGGGGCTCAACACAATAAGACTACATTCAATTGAAAATCCTTTGGATCATATAGACTTTCTTAATAATTTACAAATATGTTAATATTGAGCTGATCTTTAGTTTGAGAAGGAATCAAAGCTTTCCACCAGAAGAAAAAAAAATAAAAGAAAATTTAAGGTTTGCGATGAGAATTAATCCCATTGCACATCATATTTTTCTACAAGGAATGCTCACTCTATCCTCCTGTTGACATATTACAACCATTAATATTTTACTGTATAATTATTATAATGTTCTTCTCAGTTGTGGTTGTCCATGAAGTTGATTTTCACTGCTGTTGCTCAGGAGCCCAATTAAAACTCTCTGAATGTTGATGTTTTCCGCATAGTTTCCAATGGATGATGCCAAGTACCGGAGAGCGTACGAATGTAATGAATATTATTTTAGGTTTAAGAAAAAGATTTAGGTCTATGATGTCAGTCTCTATTGGGATAAAAAAAAATGTTAAAAGAATGAGACATATCTGCCATGAAAAACACAGTGCAAAGTTACATTTATCTTGTAAAGCCATATTTCTCAAGCTGCAGTTCAGAAGCCACAAGCAATTTCTCGTTAACTTCAACCATCTCTTTTTTCTTGGATGGTTTAATTGCCTCCTATCAGCCTGGCTGCTCTTAAAAGAAATCTTGGCATATGCTTTAGTATAATACATAGAGGAAAAGAGCTGTTGCTTTTATTGTCCTGAGAAATATGTACAGGTTTTCTTTGCAAGTGAGCTCGGAAACAAATAGATAAGATTTGTATAATAGAAAAATGGAAAAATGATGCTCCCGACTCCTGTTGATGGTGAATATTTTGATGTTGGGTGATCAGAGACAGCTGGGTGAAGCACAGCAATATATAATGGAAGAAACAAGGATTTCTCCACACATCCATCCGGTAGTTAAAAATATTTTTTTATTTCTGTCCATTAAAACAAAGTAATGACAAACAGGATAAAAAACTGATTTGTTTCTGGTGTGCTTGCCACCCTTTATCCTAATGTGATTAAGGGTGGCCAGTGCACCAGAAACGCATGAGTTTTTTTATCCTGTTTGTTATTACTTCATTTAAATGGACTGAAATTGTTTCGTTTTTTTTAACTACCGGATGGATGTGCTGGAAATCATTCTTTCTTCTAAGATTTGCATTCATTAATAAATGCAGATCGGTTTAATAACTAAGAATTGCTTACCCCAAAAGGTTTTACAAATAGGGATAACTTTATAGCAAGACCTATAGGATTGTACAAACATTGTCCATATCTGGTACAATATTTTTTTAGGTGGGACACAGAGGGCTAAATATGTAGGCGTTGTTTAGCAGAAGACCAAATATAGTATGTAGTACAGTGTATCTATCATCATACTACACTGCTCTGTATAATAGGAAGAATTTGGAAAATAGAGAATTAGGGTTTAAAAGGTTCTTGACTTGTAATCATTTTAAATAATTTTGTGATATATTGAAGCCACTCTTGATTTTTGTCTTGTGGTATTCATTGACAGCTTTTGAGTCTTACTCTTCAAATGACACAAAAAAAGTCCTTATTTTTGTCTTTAATCATTTTTACAACTATTTAGAGCAAAAATTCAAAGAAACTCTGTCAAAAACATTTCTCCAAGCAGGGACTTAAGTGAGATGTGTCAAACAAATGCAACTTTTGGTAGAAATTGCATTTTGTGAATCAGTGTAGAATAAATGGATAAGCAAAGTTGTCTACAAAAAAATAAAAATAAACTTAAAAAATATCATCTGGGGTGGTTGTTGACTGCTATTTATAGGCTGGGAAGGGCCAAATAGCTATGGGCCTTCCCAGCCAGATAATATCAGCCCCCAGTTATCTGCTTTACCTTGACTGGTTATCATAAAAGAGGGGACCCTAAGTCGTGTTTATAAATTATTAATTCCCTATCCACATTTGTTTACAGGGCAATGTCCTAATCTAACCCCCATTTACTTCTTTTTACAGCCCCTGAGCCTATACTACGACCATTTTACAGCACAAACCTTTGGGTCCCCAATGACTTCTAAGTAGTTGGGGGTCAAGTCAGGGCTCTGAACTATTCTTTTATCTAAAGTTTGGCAGAACCCGGCGAACCCGAGCAACCACAGATCTGCTCATCCCTATATACTAATATATTGCAATGCCTCCAGAGAAAAGCATTTGAAAAATCTACATATGGAGATTTTATAGCATGTTACATTTATTTTATCTTATATAATTGAATTCAGTTACGATTTTTATTTGCTAGTAAGTTTCATTCAATGAACTGCTTGATCCTAAGACCTCCCGGGTGCACAGGCCAAATTCTTCAGAAATTAATTTTAATTTTCCTCTCTGATTAAACACCTCATTTTGAAATTAGAGTGTAATTTCCTTTCAAAATTAGTTTCAGGATCTGTCTAAATAGGCACATTTTTAAATTCACAATGTTAACCATCTAATAGCTGTTTGTCTGGGCTTTTTATTTAACAGTCACTTATGAAGGATTTTAACTACTGAATCATATAACTAATTTCTCATTTAAAATTAACTGTCTAGCCTTAAATTAAAATTACTCAATAATCATATCATGCTGGTGAGTTTCTTGAATTTAATGCACCCTGCCAATATAAAAGCTTTTCTTAGTGGCAAACACCCACTGTGTTGAGGGGATGATTTTTGTAACTACAAAGTACCATGGTGTCTGAAACAGGCAATATAGGTTAAAGCGTGTCATATATGATGCAATATTTTTGCTAAGAAATATCCCTGCTATCATTCATGGATCAAGAGTAACTATGATAATATAGAGATGTTTCACAGATCACATATGGCCAATTTACAAATGTTTAGTTAACTTCTTTATTCTTTCCAGCTTTTTACTGTTGACTAACAACTCCAAAAACTGATCATAAAAATTGATCCCTAAAGCTGTTTTCAATGGGTTACTTTTTGGGCCCAAATCATAAGGACTAGAGCCTGCTTTACACGTTGCAATTTCGCATACGATTTCGTATGCGATTTGCAACGCCCCCATCGTATGTGTGGCACGTTCAATTTGTTGACCGTGCCGCACATACGAGTAACCCCCATCACACGTACTTACCCGTCCATACGACCTCGATGTGGGCGGCGCGTGTCCACTTCCTGGAGTGCGAGGGACGTTCGGCGTCACATCGACGTCACGTGGTAGCCGCCCAATAGAAGCGGAGGGGCGGAGCTGAGCGGGACGTAAACATCCCGCCCACCTCCTTCCTTCCGCATTGTGGGCCGGGAGCCGCAGGACTCTGGTAAGATCTGTTCATCGTTCCTGGGGTGTCACACACTGCAATGTGTGCTACCCCGGGTACGATGAACAATCTGACGTGCAATTCTAGAGACCGGTACGATGTGTATGCGATGAACGTTTTAACGTTCAATCGCACAACCTGTCACACAGTGCAATGTAACTTACAATGCCGGATGTGTGTCACTTACGACGTGACCCCGCCGACACATTGTAAGATATATTGCAGCGTGTAAAGCAGGCTTAGTATTTTATTTGCCTGTCTTAATGAAGGGCATTCAGGAGTAAGATCTGCTTAATTCATTAAGAAAAGCAAGCCACTTAATGAATTAGGTGCACCTTATCACTGACATGCTCCTTCATGCACCTTGCAAGAAATGTTTCATTTATGGGGTAGGTTACACAACTAAGGTGATATCATTTTTCAAGAAGTTTGTCTGGTACGTTTTTCTCCAGACTGACCACCCATGGTCCACCCACTGATTAGGACTAGGATTGGCATGACAATGCTAAAAATTTAAACCTTTGGGGGAACTTCAAATTGCTCCAAAATGTAGCCCTTTTCAAATTATTTTATGACATAAATCTGCCAAAAACATTTTGACAAATCTAGGTGTCACAGTGTGATTGTAGGATAGCAAGGGACAGCGACTCTTATGCTATCCTTTACTCTAGGCTATCCCTAACCTCAAGGTTACCCCTTATGGTGGAGATGACTGAGTTAGGTGCCTGGCTGTGCTCCTGAGCAGAACTAATCTGATTCCCCCCTCTCACCAGAGAAGGAAGGGGCAGGAGTGAGATGAAAATGTAGCACCCAGGGGACAGGGGGAATCAGGCACGGGATCTCGTACCTGAGTTACTCATCACCGGGGCGGTGTGGTGGTTTGGGATGTCGCGGTGGCCTGCCCGTCATCATGCCCCGAGGTGTACACCAATAAGGAGAGAGAATGATGGGGATAGTAGTAGGATAAGTTGTCATAAGGCCACCTGTTGTTCGCGGCCAAAGATTAGCCGCCGCTGCTGTCGCTGTCCTCTGGTGCAGATGGTAGTAGCAGCAGAGATGGTGTCGCTCCCCACAGGTGGAGCAGGCCCTAGGGAGGATGATAAGAGGAGTAGTGATGGCGGAGGCGCGGGACGTCGTCGTCGGTAATAGGAGTCTGAGTCAGATGCTGCGGTTCAGGTATCTTTAGTCACTCTTTGTGCCGCTCGCCCGGGTAGCACTGGTCACTCGCTGTGATGGACTCCGTCGAACCCTAATTCCTTTGGAAGTCAGTCCGGTGTGAGGCTTGGTGGGCCCCTTCCTCCTAGCACCCTGTGTATTGGATCCCCATGGCTTAAAGCTTCTTGGGAACCCCAGTCTGTCTCGAGTAGTACTCTTGTCCCTATTTGCAGGTACCGCGGCTCCACAATGGGACTTTATGCTGTCCAAGGCCCCGGATCCTATCTGGCACTGTGCTTTTGGGCTCTTTGTGGCCAGGGAAGCTTGAAACCTCCCCGTCCCAGCAGATTCTGGAAAACCAACATGAAGTGTGGTCTTCACTAGGGTCCTGCACCCTGCAAGAAGAACTCCTGTGTCTCACCGGAGCACCGGTAAGACAAGTCTGCTCCTTTCCTCTCCTGCTGGAGAACTCCTAACTGTTGTGTTGACTTCTGTCCCCCATGTTTGAAGGTTACCTTAAGACCCTACCCTAGCCTGATCCCCACTGGGGAGGGCAACCTGATGGTGAATTTGAGTGTGTAAGTGCTGAAACCGGTATCGACCTCCTCCGGATTCGGGTTAAGCACTGCACCTTAAATCAAATGCAGTACTCTGTGGTGACTGAAGCCTCATGGGCGCCACAGAAACACTGATAAAAACAAGGTAAAACCAGAACTCTGACACACTGCAAACTCACAGGAACAAATATTGAGAGACTCTGGAGAAAAGCAAGAGGTAGGAACAAGACAAAAGGATTAACTTTACAACCGCACACCACAACAAGTACTACAACTACTAGTTAGTCTGGATCACAACATATCACCAGACAAGCTTAGATAAACTATAGCTGACATGGAAAGAAGGATCTATCCAGCATATGTAGGAGGAAAGCAGATGTGATTGGCTCCCTCACAACATGTGATCAAAGGAGACGAACAAGCAGACCAGCAGAAATTAACTTTTGCTAGCCTGCCTATGAACTACCAATCTGTTGGTCAACGCCTGAGTCTGCATGTGCTGATCACAGACATTAGACAAATATGGAGTGTCAGAATCTATAGCTGACATGAAAAGAAGGATCTAGCCAGCATATACAGGAGGAAAGCAGGTGTGATTGGCTCCCTCACCACATGTGATCAAAGGAGACGAACAAGCAGACCAGCAGAAATTAACTTTTGCTAGCCTGCCTATGAACTACCAATCTGTTGGTCAATGCCTGAGTCTGCATGTGCTGATCACAGACATTAGACAAGTATGGAGTGTCAGAATTTATAGTCTGAACAGATCCCAACACCGCCATGACAGTCGGGAAGGTTTGTAAAAACCACCATGTGACACTCAGCCTTTGTTTCCATTTCCACCAGAAAGCTTTGAAGCCAGACAAAAAACATTGCATGCAATATTTATCATGTTATCAACTTTTATTACTTGCTGAGCCCTACCTCAACAAAAACATGCTGGCTACAAATGATGATGATCAGCCTAATATTTGTACTTATTTTTATGAGCAGTCACCAAATAACATATAAATTCTATTATTTTTCTTAAATACATATATTTTTAAATACATTTTAATATTGTCCAGTCTTAAGACAGAGAGACAGAAAAATTATTGGGTTTTTCAAGTGAGATCATTGTGTTTGTGACTGGAGATTAGCAAATAAATTAGAGTGAAATTGAAGCTTAATACACAAAAATATGACGTCTCAGTAAAATAGTCTTTATTCAAACATAATAAAAAAAAACCATACAAAATTTATTACATAAACAATAAAAAGGGAAGGGATGAAGGCAAATAGACTGAATGCACTAAACAGTATATTATAAAACATGTTCAACGGACTTCCGGGAGGCGGAGCTACGAGGTAGCTGCTTTTATCATGAGCTCTTGCAGCAGCCTAGGCCAAAAACGTTATCCGGGCCCATCCTAACATCTAAAGGCTGCAGGGATAAAGCCAGGACAAGGGGCGCACATCAGGCCCGGCTCTCCTGATACTCCGAAGGTGAAAGGTGTATGCTGCACCACAAAGAAAGGAGTGCTCTGACACAAAGCACCAGGCTGCAGGCTGTGGGCTGTGCTGCACAGAGGAACGCTGCCCATCCTCCCTGCTCCCCCTGCAGCTGTGCCACTGCAAACGGAAAGCACCCGGGACCTGGTAAGAGAGGGGTTAAATATCGGGCACTAACATCCAGAAGGAGACAGGGAAGGGGACTGAAGTGCTTCCAGCGGCAGCCATAGTTTTCAGTGAACTCTCACACACTCCCCTCCCTGCCACAGAAGAAATAGTGAAACACTGAGCAGCAGCAAGCTCAGCAAACAGGACTGCATGCTGTTTACCTGTTACACAGAGCTCCGTGGACAGGCCCACTGTCTGAGATACTGTGAGTGAGGAGGGAGCTGAGAGCCCCTGGAGACATTAGGCTGTGAGAGCATGTCAGGAGATAAACAGGGGGCTGAGGAGGGGGCAGATACATCCCTGCAGGTCTCATCTTACATGGCTGCTGCACAAGGCCTGTAATCTGCAACAGTAAACAGAGGCAGATAAGCCTGAAGTGCATCACAGCTCAACTTGATTAACCCCTACTCCACCACTTCACCATCACTGACAGTATAGTAGAGGGTGAAAAACAAAAAGAAGTAGGATCAGTCATCTGGCCTGCCTCCTGCCGTTCTGACTGGTGTTTTTCAAGTAACATCTATACACTCTCATACACAGCGTGGAAATAATTGTGCAACAGCCAAGTTTACCACACAGATGTAATTAAGCTTATGTTATTGTGACGTCACCACAGTCTCTAAAGAAGCTCCATATTTACAGTTCTTACTATGGATAAATTTGTGGGTAAGAGCAATGCCACACAACCAAGTAAAGGAAATAGACCGCAAAGACGAAACCAAAATGCACCCCCATCACCAGGGACTTCCCCTGAGGCAACTACAGACCCACCCCAGGCCACTGCAAAGGCCATCATGGATCTCTTGATGCCGGTGATTGATGGGCGGCTGGCAGCCTTCCAGTCTTCATTAGACGTTATAGTCACCCAAGTTAATGCCCAGGGTTCAAGGCTAACAGATGTGGAGCAGAGGGTCTCTGACATGGAGGACTCTGTAAAGGAAATTTCAGAGATGCTAGAGAGCAGGAATAAGGACATTGCTGTATTGCTGGACAAGGTAGATGATCTGGAGAACAGGTCCAGACGCAATAATTTAAGGTTGGTGGGCGTCCCTGAATCGGTTCGGCAAGCTGATCTACTGAAACTCACTTCAAAATGGCTACCAGGAGCTTTGAAATTGGATTTAAAGTCGGGGCCAATTGCTATTGAAAGGGCCCACAGAGTGGGCCCACCTCGAAATGATGGAGAGGTCAGACCCAGACAAGTAATTTTTAAGGTCCTGGACTTCCAAGACAAGATCAGATTGCTGACAGCATTTAGAAAAAAATCGCTCACTTACCTACAATAACTCTAAACTGCTTTTGTTCCAAGATTACTCAGCAGCCTTGACAACAAGAAGCAAAGCCTTCAATCCAGTATGCAAACTATTGGCGGAAAAAAATATTCGCTTCAGTCTACTGTATCCTGCTGTTCTACGCTTCACTACAGGGGGAAAGAATTGGACTTTTGAAGATCCTAAGTTGGCTTTTAATTACCTTCTTCAGGAAAATGGAGCTTCGCCAGCAGTCAACACAGACACTTAAATCGGAGACGTCACTGTGCTACAGTTCTGATGTTCATTCTGTTTTTCCTTTTTTTTTTCAGTGTCAGGACTGCCAGAGAGGCAGGTGACATTGCCATTAGATTAAGGTTTTTGTTTAGATGGGAAGGGGTTAGGGGGCTCTGCGTGCGCACCTTTAGTTTAGCTCTCATATGGGTTGTCGTGTTTACTCGCTGGGATGGACGAGGGAGCCCAAATAGGTTGTTTATAATTTTACAATTAATTCCTCCTTCTGGAATAGGATAAATGACTAACACAGAGAGCACAAATGTGTCCACGATTAAATCGCTGTATTGGTGCTCCTGGAATGTTAACGGGTTAAACTCTCCTATTAAGAGGAAAAAAGTTTTAAATTATCTACATCGTTTAAATTGCCATATTGTCTTCTTACAGGAAACACACTGGATGAAGGGCAATCACCCATTTCTTCACAGCAGAAAATATGCCGTATGTGCAGAAGCGTCATTTACGAGAAAACAAAGAGGGGTAGCTATATTGATCAATAAGCATATTAGTCATGAAGTTCTGGAGGCTTCAGAGGACCCTATGGGGAGATTATTATTGGTGAAAGTGAAGATAGAGGGCACTATCTACAACTTAGCAAACATATATGCACCAAATATTCCTGATCCACAGTTCAGAGCCAGATTGATCGAAAGTATCACAGGTTGGGATATGACTAATTTAATTGTAGGCGGAGATTTCAATGAGGCTCATGATGGAATTTTAGACAGGTCAAGTCCCCAGCCATCTCCTCTATTGGCGCTCCATAGTGGTTTGCAATATCTCGTCAATCTTTTGGGACTAATAGACACATGGCGCATGCAGCACCCAATAGATAAAGATTATACATTTTATTCACATTTCCATGACTTACATACACGGATTGACTATTGGCTACTAAGCCCAGCACTGACGCCACATTTACTTTCCTCCAACATCCTAGACATCTGTATTTCGGATCATGCACCGGTTACTTTTAATTTGTTATTATCTACCACAATACTACGGGAAAGAAGGTGGAGGTTTCCTTCATATTTATATCAATCTGAGGATTTCAAAGCTTCTTTACAAAACTACTGGAGCTTTTATGAGAAGGATAATCACGAGCATAGTGGGGACGCTGGTTTGTATTGGGCTGCCTCCAAGGCAGTAGTAAGAGGTCAGATAATATCATATGTCAGCCATAAGAGAAAAAAGCTCCTGGAACAAACTATATCAGCACAAAAACTTCTCATGCAGGCATATAAAGATTTTAAAAATAACAACACGGATACGACAAAACAACATTTCTTAGAGGCCAAGGAGGCGGCGGACACCTTGGCCCATGAGATGGCACTTAGTAACCTGGACTACCAGAAACATAAATACTTTAAATGGGGCAACAAACTTGGGAAATTACTAGCTTCTTTAACCAAACCCTTTAGAACCACCACTAGAATCCACAAAATTAAAAAGAAAGATGGTACCATGGTAACAAAAGATGAGGAAATAGTGGAGGAGTTCAGGGCATTCTTTGGCTCGCTGTATGAGGCGGAACCAAGGGAGGTTGACGGGGAAGCTGATTTTATCCATGGTACCGTAGCGCCCATCTTGACAGAGGAACAAAGAGTAGTACTAAACGCCCCTATAAATATTTCAAAAATAGTAAAAACTATTGGCACTCTTAAACTAGCCAAAAGCCCAGGGCCAGACGGATTTAGTAACGAATATTATAAGATCTTGGGAGCCTCTATCGGTCCTCATCTATGTGCAGTGTATAATAAGATAGTCACAGAATAATTCCCGACAGGTTCAATGAGGCAAACATTATAGTATTACCTAAGCCAGGAAAAGACCCACTACAGGTGGAGGGATACAGACCCATCTCATTACTCAACTCTGATTTTAAAATCTTTACTAAAATACTAGCTGGTAGATTACAACAAGTGATTCCAGATCTTATTCTGCCCTTCCAAATGGGATTCGTGCACGGGAAATCCATCACCTATAACATCAGGACGGCTATTGGGGCTATCTCTTATAGCAGGAAGCATGGATGTACCAAACATATAGTAGTTAGCCTTGATGCGGACAAGGCCTTTGACAGGGTCTCTTGGGCCTATTTACATAATCTTTTGTCATGTCGCCAGGTGGGATCCTGGTTTTGCGAAGCAGTCAAGATGATATACACAGACCCCAAATCCAGACTATCTATAAATAATACATTCTCTGAGCCATTTGAGGTACAGAGGGGAACGAGGCAGGGGTGTCCCTTGTCACCTTTATTGTTTAATTTGGCTCTGGACCCAATGTTGAGGACCCTACATAATTTAGCAATATTTCAGGGCATGAGAGTCGGTGGGACAACAATTAAACTTTTGGCTTTTGCCGATGATATTTTATTGTTTATTGCCAATCCCTCTCAAGCGATTCCAGAGATAATGAACACATTGAATAATTTTGGAAAGGCCTCAGGCTTCAGGGTAAATTACAAAAAAATTGAGGCATTGGCAATGTACAAATCGGGTAAAATTGATAACAACTTATTTCCCTTCCAGTGGTGTACCAGGTCCATTAAATATTTGAGGATTCAGCTCCCAGCAAACCCCTTGTTACTATATCAAATTAATTATAAGCCTCTTATAAATTCATTAATACATCTACTCCAATCTTGGAAACATCTGAAAATATCCTTTTCGGGTCGATGTCACTTAATTAAAATGGTAGCATTCCCCAAAATAATGTTCTTATTTCAGACTCTCCCGTTGCTTCTACGCAAATCAGATAATAAGCTACTAAATTCATCCTTTGGAAAATTAATTTGGGGGCACAAGGGGCGTACTAGGATCAGCTTAATCAAGCTTCAATTACCAAAAGGGGCAGGGGGCATAAATCTTCCAGATCTGGGCAGATATAATCTAGCAGCAAATTTTAGATATGTGGTGGACTGGGTGCGAGGAGTATCTCACTTTGCCAATGTACAATTGGAACAACAGCTATGTTCACAAGTCTCGTTAACAGCATTGCTGCATTTAGGGAACGAGGAAATACCGAGTGAGGTTAGGGATCATCCAACACTATGGCATACTATACTAACGTGGAGGAAGGTGAGGAAACTTGGTAAAATTAACACTTCAAGTTCCCCATTTCGACCCTTTTTTGGAAATCTGAGATTCCTCCAGGGTCGCCCTCCGAGGATTTATGAAACATTGTCAATGCAGGGTTGTGCTTATGCTGCAGATCTAATGGAGCCTGATTGGTCGTTGCTTTCTTACGAGAAGGCGGCACACCGATTTCCAGCTTTTGTGGGTCAGCCTTTTCTTTTTCTTCAGGCGCGTAGCTTGGCACAAAAATATCTTGTTGACAAGCCAAAGGGAGATCTTGGAGGAAATGTGGATAACTTTCTTAGGAGGGCAAGAAGCCAGGCGTCCTCGACTAGTAAGGTTTATTCAATGTTGCGTACAGTTTGGACATGGGAGGGGAAAACAACAGGTCCAGCAAAATGGAAGGTAGACATGCCAGAGTTCGAGGTAAAGGATTTTTTACAAGCCACGCTGTTGCAACGTAAATTTATGTCGTCCAGTAGCTACACAGATATGGCCTTGATGATTCTACATAGAGCATATATTACTCCAAAAATTCAATCAAAAATGGACACAAATGCCTTATACTCTTGTTCTAAATGTGGCATAAGAGACACTGACCTGTTTCACCACTTATGGGACTGTGTTCAGATACAGGGAGTATGGAGAAGCGTTCACTCAGTCTTACAAAACACATACAATATTCAGTTTGCTCTGACACCACAGTGGGCGATTTTTAACATGTTGGAGGAGGCTCAACAAAGTCTTCCGAGAGGTACCAGGGCAATGTTAACTATTTGGGCCTCGGCCACTAGGAAAAGTATCCTACATCTCTGGGTAAATCCTGAAGCACCCTCTCTAGCGTTTATCCAAACAAAAGTAATGTTCATATTCAAAATGGACTGGCTGGATGCACTGTCGAATAAGGAGAAGTTGACTAAGCGTTTCTTTGAAACATGGTCTTTATTTATACCTAACTTGGCTACAGTGCTTAAGGATAGACTTAAATCTCAGTTTGGACAGACCTCTTGGTACCTTTTTGAACTGCTCAATGGACACATACCAATTACATAAGTTACCATTTTAAGTTGCTTCTGGTCGCACGCAGAGCGGGGGGAGGGGTGGGCGGGACTGTTTTGATTATAATGTCATCAATAAAATGCTCTTTGTATAAGAGCAGATTGTAAAAGAAATTCGGTTAAAATTTAATAAAAAGATGTTTAAAAAAAACCAAAAAACATGTTCAACATAAAAATTATTAAATTGTGAATAGGAAAAAAAAAATTCTCTTTTTCTTCCCAATGATGTAAACATAAACAAATTTGACCACTACACATTAAATAGAAATGTGTGACATAATAAGGTCTAAATAGTTAAATAAGTGTACAATATACATTGCAGTGCAAACAGCCTTAACCAGATAAAATGTTCACAAGAGACTAAATAATAATGGAGGTAATAGTGTAAAGCAGGTAACATAATCCTATTAGTCAAAAGGTGAATGTAAAGCTGGAAAAAATAATTAAAAAACCTATAATGAAATGTAACGCTATGACACTATATATTACCTTATCAAACGCCCGACGTACGTTTCACCTGAGCTTCTTCCAAGTACAGTCATATGAAATTGAAGTCTACTCGAATTTTACAAAATTTTGCATTTGTCAAAATGTGTATTTTTTTACCTCCTCTCTCCATGGATTCAACAAAATAGTGGCCATTTTTATGAACCCTAAAAAGCCACAAAAATGTTAAAAAAAAAACCCTCTTATACTCACCTCCCCAGCCCCTATGCTACTCATCATTACTAAATATTGTGATTGATTTGTTGAAGGGTTTAAAGAGATCCCAAAACTTTAATATGGGACATTAAATTCTCCACTGAAATTCTCATTTAATCAAATTTTTTGAGAAACAACAGACAAACAGGAGAATTTGATTTGTGCCTATTCCTCTCATCTGTATTTGTGACCTTTTGGCCATTGTGGGTAAAAATGAAATTATTCTACATCTACTTTTAAGGCATAAGAGCTCCTTCACATTGTGTTTTTACCTTCAATTAGTGGTCCCATCGGAGCTTCCGTCCGAACCCCCTTCCTCGCAGCACAAGTTTCAGACGCATGCACCGACAGGGCCATTGACTATAATGGAGCAGACGGAGTCAACATGTTTCTGTCTTGCATCATTTTTGGGTATATACACTTTTTGCAGGTGGACACCAGGCGTAATAGACTGCATCTGGGTGTATTCCTGCAGAAAGCGTATGCACCCAAAAATGGTGCAAGAGAAAGCACACGCTGACTCCATCCTCCGTCTATTCCATTACAGTCAATGGCCACGTCAGCTCATATGTCCAAAACCCATTTTGCGGGGGATGGGAGTGCGGACAGAAGCTCTGACAGGACCACAGAACGTAGGTAAAAATGCAATGTGAAACCAGCCTAAGCCATCGCCTGTAGTAATAATTTTTAAAAGATCGCCCCCTTTTGAGTCACTGTGTGTAGTGGACATTGTGTACAAAAATGTGTTTAGCTAAATCAGGAAGGCCACTGGCAAAAGGGACTGAACTATGGAAATATTTTGTGAGTTTTTTTCTATGCATTCACACTCTCCTTGACTCTTAAATGTAAATGTGGAAAATATGTGTAAATTTGTTTGTATTATATATCATGTTCATTAATATTAATTTTCTAAAACTGTTTATGGCTAAGTTGCTATTTACATAATCACATTGTGAGAAGAGTACTTTCAGTAACTACATAAGAGATTAAAGAAGTCTCTAATGTACTTGTTGCCTATGTTCCAGTCTTCATTTGCCTAATTAAACATCAGTTACAGTAACATTTCAAAGAGGAGTGAAGGCGTAATAATATGCGCTTCAGTATTACCACTAAATGTGCCAGATGTTGAAGGTGCTCTGCATTTGGCAATTTGCCCTTTTCTTAACACCTGGGGCAGGTGTCACTTTATAATTCCTCTTTAATTGTATAATACTAGGTTACATTAAATCTGTGTAAGTTAATATAATTACCACATACCTGAATCTATTCAAAACAACATAAAGCCTTTTCAATTCAACATTATTTTGGTAAGTACATAAAACCTTAATTATGTGATCTGAAATGCACACTTTAAGAAGTATAATAGAATATTTTATAAATAAATGCATTTTAATACAATGTATATTTAATGCGTTAAAGATGAGTTTTGACAATTTAATAGCACTTTTAGAGTATTACTAATTATGCGTATATTAATATTTTGTATATAGTATCTACAGACTTAATTTGAGGCAGCCAGCCTAGACTTTTCTAAATAGCTTATTTTGACTATTATCCATACTAATCCAAATCTCCCACTCCCGGTTCCAAGACTTCTCCTGAGCTGCACCAATCCCCTGGAATGCTCTACCCAAAGTAACTAGGATGAACCACAACTTAGCTATCAGATGCTCCTTAAAAACACAAATTTTTAGGGTGGCCTATTACACTCCCTAATCGAATTCAATTCACATAGAGTCCCTCCACTACTTTTCAGAACATAACTCTGTCAAACTGCACCACACCCTAAAGCATCACAAGATTGGTTGATGACTGGTTCATGCATCCTTTATCTATCCCCCATTTCTTTGAGATGGCTGCATTGTCATTGTAAATAAGCCCTGTACCCTGTCCCCCATTGTAGATTGGAAGCTTTCACAAGCAGAGTTGTCTTTATTTTTGCTCATACTTATTGTATTTTCTATAACCGTTATCTGCTTGTATATGAACCTCTGAATTGTAAATCACTGTGGAATATGTTGGCACTATAGAAATACAGATTATTCTTATTATATGTTTTTATATTTTTACATTCATGTTCACAATGGCCCATCAGAGTACCATAGGAATCTCTGGTAGACCAACTCCAGTCCCTCAAGAGCCACCAACAGATCATGTTTTCAGGATTTCCCTAATATTGCACAGGGGAAGGAATTTTCACTTGAACAATACTAAGGAAATACTGCAAACATGATCTGTTGGTGGCTCTTAAGGGACTGGCGTTGAGGAACACTGGTCTAGACCTAGACACAGTAATGGACCCCAAAGGTCTAGTAGAAAACAACTTATGGAGCTAATAATTTAAACTAAGGTCAATCTCCTAAGAGTTGGTTCATAAATAGTTAATTGCATTTTATTGTTTATATTTTTTCTGTATAAAAAACCCAATGAAAATGTATATATGTTTTATATAGAAAAATGATGAATAATTTTCTCTTGAGGACCCAAAACACCCTAGTTCAAAGGCAGCTACATTGGACACCAAATTGATTTGCAGGATTTGGCTCTGTGTTCAATTTTCATCAAGGACATCTGCATAATTTGTATGCTCTCCTCATGTTTTTGTGGGCTTCTTTTGGGTCCCTCAGTTTCATCCCACACTCCAAACACATACTTATAGGGAATGTGAATGGTGACTATGTCTGTAATGGTGCTGTGTAGCATGTTGCTGATCCATAAGCAAAAAAAACAATATGTTCAATCTGCAGTGAGCCAGTTTTCAAAATTGCTATGATATGCTTACTTTCAGTGTAATCGAATTGTAATTTCAGTTGCTATGATATATACTTTCAATGTAAAGGTAGCTTGTAGTAGAGACACTGTAGAGTAGTCTTGACTATATTCTGTATACCATCTCACATACATTTTTAATTATTGCTGTGTGATGATGTTTTTATTGTGATATCACTGTAAGGCTGGAGTAACAGTGAGTGTGTGACTTGCGCGAGAGTCGCATCGCATCGCATCGCATCGCATCGCATTGCATCGCATCTCATTGCATTGCATTGCATTGCATCGCATCGCATTGCATCGCATCGCATCGCATCGCATTGCATTGCATTGCATCGCATCGCATCGCATTGCATCGCATCGCATCACATCGACCCAAACCGGCCAGCGGCTCTCCTGACAGGAGCATGCCAGCTTCATGCCATGTATTTCTATGCAGCAACCCGCTCCTGTCAAGAGAGCCACCAACTGGTCTGAGGATTTCCATACAATCCCCACGCAAGAAGGACTCCAGCCTAAAGGGTGCTTTACATACTGTGACATCGCAAATGATATATCGTCAGGGTCACGGTGTTTGTGACGCACATCCGGCGTGGTTAGCAACATCGCAGCGTGTGACAGCTAGGAGCGATGATCAACGATCGCAAAAACGTCAAAGATCGTTGATCATTGACACGTCGCTCCTTTTCATAATATTGTTGGTGTGCATGCCGCTGGTTGTTCGTCGTTCCTGCGGAATCACACATCGCTATGTGTGACACCACAGGAACGACGAACATCTCCTTACCTGCATCCACCGGCAATGCGGAAGGAAGGAGGTGGGCGGGATATTCCGCCCGCTCATCTCCGCCCCTCCACTTCTATTGGATGGCTGTCGTGTGATGTCGCTGTGACACCACATGAACTGCCCCCTTTGAAAGGAGGCGGTTCGCCGGCCACAGCAACGTTGCAGGGAAAGTAAATCCGTGTAAGTTATGATGTGCGCCACGGGCAGCGATTTGCCCATGACGCACAACCGACAGGGGCGGGTACGCTTGCTAGCGATATCGATAGCGATATCGCAGCGTGTAAAGTGCCCTTTAGGGTCAGTAATTGGTTCTTCTAGTCAAATGATGCAAACTAATCATTAAATGGAAATGTGCCTCAATGACATAACAGTCTTTGAAGTGAATAGCAGTCCATATTTTACATGAATGGGCCAGATTAGTCAGATTGGCTCTCTGTTTTGACAAATAGACCATCATCTATGACAACTATGTGCCACAGTGGGATATATGGACAAGATTTGTCTTCATGTGATAACTTATTTTAAAGTTCTTACTAAAAGTAAAGCATGAAGACAGAATGAAATACAGCACGTTTTTTTTTTTCTTTTTTTATCAGTCCCAAAGATGGTAGAGTCTGGTGAAGGATACACTTTATTGACATCTAGGAACAAATGGCTGAAAAGTGAAATGAAATCCCATACTTTTCAGCTGTCCATCTCTACAGAATGGTGCAGTTAGTAAAATAGGCACAATGCTCTTTCCCACATACTCTGGTTTCTTCCTATTTTATGCTACCACGATAAGATCGCAAATTATCCAGACATCTTTCTAAAGTTCCCTTATGGAGTATCATCAGATCCTCTAGTTGTTTTCTGGTCTCACTTTATAAAAAAAAAAAGTGTTCAGTTGATACAATAAATGCTCCTATTACTTGGCGAAAATTATGTGAGAGAGTTACATAAAAATCACATTACCAGGGCTGAGAATGCTGTACTGAGACACATTCCCATCACAAGATAAGAGATGGCTGGATAACAAATACATATCAACTATCGTCTATAAACAGGATATGGAGTGTTTATTAGATATATGAATAATATTATGTCTGCTGTAGATTTTAGGGTACATGATTAAAGGAAATACATAAATAAATTGTGTAAAGAAATACACACACAGATTATCAGCTCTTATATTACAGTTAACCGTCACTGACTAATGTAAATGGCGTAGTATTGGTGTGGCAAGAAAGTGGATATTCAATGTTAATTAGCAACATTTCTCAATGACATATAGGAATCTGCCTCCTGGACTCAATAACATATATTATTTATGTGGTTAAGCTGCTTTTAGTATTTTTTCTTCTCCAAACAATTTATTACAATCCTTTTTTCCAAGCAGTAATAATGTTTACTATTTTCACCTCTAATATGAAAGAATACTGAACCTTGAATGTGAAAAGTAAGACGAGAAAAGGGAGAGTTTAAAGGGAACCTGGCAGGTCTCTCATTCCCTCCAAACTACCAGCTTTTGTCTGTTCCATATAAATAAATAAATATATATATATATATATATATATATATATATATATATATATATATATATATATATATATATATATATATAAAATTGTAATGCCCCTGGACTATCAGTTCATCACAGGGTACTACACGCTCTCTCTCTTTAGTACAGTATTCAAATCCCTCATGGTTCTGGGTCCCCATCTTACAGTGTTGCCTCCAACAGCAAATCAAATCCTAAAAACACCCTGCACCACACCCACCAGACACACCAGTGGGCGGCTTGAGCGGACTAGGGTCGCCCACCTAGGGGTCATGAAAAGGGGAGGTGAGGAGTGTAGTGTAGTAAGCAAGCGGAGTACAGTGGAGGAGGTTGGGAGTAGTGGCTCCCAGGAGAAGCTATCTAGGTTGCAGATGGTGGTCTGGACCTAGAGGAGTCGGACCCTCGGTTGCAGGGGATTGAGGCAAGGTGCTTGGACCTGTGAAAGAGAACGGTCAGCAGCCTGGTCCTAACACCGGTCCGGGACCAAAAGGCATGGTGGGGTACACGGACCCTAGGTCGGGGAGAAGCTTCAGGGAAACCGGCAATTAACCTGCGGAGAGCGAAGCCTTTATGGTCTCTCAAGCGCGCAGTTCATGCAAGAAAGCCTAGAAATTTACAGGAACTGCAGGCTTTTTGCCAAGATGAATGGGCAGCTTTACCATGTGAGAAAATAGAGCCTCAGCCACAACTACCACAAAAGACTTCAAGCTGTCATTGATGTTAGAGGGGGCAATACACGATATTAAGAACTGGGTATGTGAACTTTTGATCAGGGATATTTGGATGTTTTTGGTTGTCAATATGATTTAAAAAGAGAAAACAGTAGTTTGACAATAAATGGCTTCACCCAACCACTAACCATGAGTGGAAAAAAAGTTATTATTTATATTCTTTGTTAAAAGGCCAAGAAAGCAAAAAATCTACCATGGGTATGCAAATGTTTGGACACAAGTGTATCCTGTGGATATAGACACCACTGCTTGAAAAAGATTTTCTGGAACTGAAACGTCGCCACTAAGCTCATTAAAGCAATTTTCTCACCAAAAAGCTGGAGTGCTGCCCTGTATTTTCCTATTTTTGGATATAGTATACAACGTTTAGAAGGTTGCAGTAAGGCCTGCAATAGTGGTGCACTTTTATATAAGCAGTATGACGGAGGTATGGAAGATTGGACAGTCAGCAGGGAGCAGCATGGGTGACATGAAAAATAAAAAAAATTAAACTCACCGCTCACCTTCCTGCTGCTCCCTGTCTGCTGTCCAGTCCTCTGTACTTCTGTCGTGTCGAATCTTTGGCTTGGTGTTCACCTAGACCAGGGCTTCCCACTCTGAGTAGTTCCCATGAATCTCCATCCTGCGTCATATCTTTGGCCTGTTGTTCACTAGACCAGCTCTTCCTGCTGCGAGTAAGTCCCATAACATATATTGTGAACTCAAGGGCCTGCTAGTGGTTGGAATCCCTGGCCTGAACTGAACACTCCAGCTGGAGATGCTGAACGATGTAGGTGTGAAGGACCAGAAAGTGGGCAGGCAGCAGCAAGGGCATTCTTTTTTAACTATACCTTTTGCCAACTCTCCAGTATTCAGCAAGATGTTGCCACAGCTGACCACCATTATGCTGAATAAATGCAGAGAAAAATATCTGTATTCTCCAGAATGTGAATTTTGACATGAAAATTAAAGGTTTAAAAGTTAAGAAATTTTTAACATTTTTGCCAAATTTCCTATTTTTTTTTTAAATAAATGAAAAATCTCACAATCACTGAGATATATAGAAGCATTCCAGATTTCTTACCACAGTAGATATGTGGAGGAAACCGGGTGTCACGCTGCGCTTAATAATTATCCTTGTCACTGCTATATGTCCTGAGGAAGGGGGCTGCGACCTCCGAAATGCATAGACCTGTACTTAGCTAATTAAATAAAGACATGGATTAATTTATTCCGGACTTGAATTGGTGATAAGCGCGGCATGACACCCAGTGTCGTCCAAATATCTACTTTGACTACTTTGGGGCTGCAGCTACTTCACCTACCACGTTAATATAGGAGTTGTGACTTTCACAACCCTTATAGGTGAGTTCACCTTATTAATTAATATCTTTGTTATTCTCTAGTAATGCCCTATTGCGCTTTTTGTCCACAGTCTTGACTTTCCAGATTTCCTACCACGTAAATGACACATAACAGAGTTGAAAAGTCGGGTTAGGTAAAGATTGTCTCTGGTGGCAAAGTTAATACTGTCTTTCTATAATCTTGCTGCTTTGGGCACTGTTTTTTTGGATTAATTCCAACAAATTGGGGGCAGGGAATGGGTATTAGACTGGGCCCAAGATTGTCAAGTATTATTTATCTAGAGTATAATTTATAGACTTTATAGGGCTGTTGGAGATTTGTAAATACTGTGCTCGGCAATCTCCAGCAGTCCCTCCCATATTGTTTGAATATACTCTAAAGCCTATCTCGTGCAATAAGTTTGATGCTCAGTTGACCCACAGACACTTGTGTTGATCTTCGGCCAATCCCTTGAAGCTACAATGATTTCTAAATTGCAGTGAATGTTATTTGGCACTGGCAGTAGACAACTGAATCTAATTTTATTTTTTTTTGTAAACTATGCAGTCATATAGTATCTCACAATTTTTCACTTTCGGATTATAATGTGATTGATATTGAATACTTTATTTCATCTCTGGCCATTATTACTGTTCTTTTAGATGTTTAATAATGTTTTATTGAGGTATGTATTAAAAACCCCTCAACAAGATATTCTAATGCTTTGTAGGGAGATTCCAGTTTAATACAGTTCTATGTTTCTCACAGTGTAATATTATTTTTATATCTTTTTCTCCTAGCTCTCCGCAGTCGATCTGGCAGATCAATCATCAATGGGAATTGGGCAATTGACAGACCTGGAAAATATGAAGGTGGAGGCACGATGTTCACATATAAGCGACCAAATGAAATATCAAGCACTGCAGGTGAATCATTTCTAGCAGAGGGACCAACAAATGAAATACTGGATGTTTATGTAAGTATAACATAAATCTCACAGCTAGACTGTGATTGATCATTTATTCTTTATTGGATAGGTATTGCTTATGGTCACAAAAAGGATGACTGAAAGAATTTCAATAAAAATGTTTTCATTGCTTCCTTTGTAAAATCAGTGTATAGCCCAAATCAGCTCATCCAAAAATTGTCCAATATGTTTTTGGCATTGAAAGCCCTTAATATATTAAGATCATTTGTGCTTAATCTACTCTTCCTAAAGTGCTTCTCCCCCACTAAACTACCCATTCTGAATACCACCATAGTGTATCCTAAAAAAAATAATAAAAAAACATATTTTCATCCCCGAGCCCCTAAAAAGAATGTCACATCAAAGCTGCATCCTATCTGCTGTTGCCGATTTGCTGCATAGTGGATTCTTATGGAAGACTGAATGTTATAGCCAAATTTTCCCCTCCAATTGTTTGTCATATGTAGAGATGAGTGAACCTTTGGAAGTTCGGTTCTCCAGGTACATTCAAACCTTAGGTAAGGTTTGGTTTTTGACCCTGACTTGATACAAACCTCAATGGAAATCAGTAATCGGGCAGTTTGTGTCTCCGACCGAATGCAGCTAGCCATAAGCAGAACACTTCCGGGGGAGGGTGGGCGGTGTTTTTCCAATTTTTTTTTTGTGTGTGTGTACATCTGATCATGCTAATTTTACCCCAAATGCGAGCTGTTGAAACACTGCTAACAGCTTGCACAGAGCTGAGCATTAATCATACCCGAGCACAGCGCTGCTTGCTTGGATGGTTTGAATTCGTAACTCGCTCAAACTTCGAACCCGAACATTTTATTTGGTAGTCCGTTTCGGAACCCAAACTTTGAACCTCGAACTTCAGGTTCACTCATATCTAGTGATGTGAGCACCTCGCCAATGTCACATGAGTCATGTAACATGACTGCCAAGGGGACACAGGCCTCAAGGAGATAAGTATGCAGTGCAGGAGGTAAGTATAGGGTTTTTTTGGCGGAACTACTTGAAACTTGTATGAAAATGCCAAAAGTTGTAGAATTTTATACAACTCCAAAAATATTTATAAATATTCAAAGTGTTTTACATCAGTTTTTTGGCATAAACACTTTGTTATATTTGACTCTGTGTCTATTAAAATTGACCCATAGAAAACTATAGTGTGATATGTGGTTGAAAAGAGAGATGAGCTGATCAATCTGTCATCAATCAACTTCATTATTAAATTTCCTGAAATTCACAGGTGTCAGCAAATTCAAACAAAATATGATTTGAGCAGATTGCAAAAAATAAAAATAAATACTTAGCGCCATTTCACACATTGTTGGACCTTGCCTCAGCTATAGCGCAGGCTAATGATGTTAGACGCCACCATGCAAGATTCCCGATAATGCCTTTGCAGCTATCACTTCCCATGGTCTAGATCCAATAACTTTGTACTATCACAGGGACTGTAAAAGATGAGAACTGGGAAAACAGCAATAGTTTTAGCATTTTTTTAACCTAGGGCTCAGGACTCAGATCAGAGATCACAGATATACAAATGCTTAAATATGATTATGGTATACTACTGCAGGGCTGACATACATTGAAAATGGGAGTGGTAGTCTCAGTCTGTAAATATTAACACAAAGATTCAAGTAATAGAGAGGTGCAGGATCTGCAGAGTCAGTGTGACTGTGAATTGATTGATCTGTGATATGCTGCAATGCAACATCTTAATAACAATTTTTGTTTCATTTTTTACATACTGCAATCAAAAAGGGCAGTTTTCTACCTTTCTCTTCTAGTTTTGCTACTAAAGAGAAATACTGAAACCAAAGCTTGTGTGTCAGAGAAAGTTTTCCCTGACTTTTCACACAGGAAAGGCACAAGCTATCTAATTTGCATTTCTTTCCCATTTTTTTTGTAAACGCTTTTATTAAAAATAAAAAAAATAAAATAAGATAAAAGAAAAATCTCCACATTCCAGAACTTTAAATACAGCTATCTACATCACAAAGTGTGCATCCTGTAAAAAAAAAAAATTGACACTCTTTTTGTTAAAATGGTCCAATATTACATCCATATATGCCACCCTGTTGTTGTTGCTGACTTTTGTGGCGTCAAAGTTCCTAGCTATTTTTTGCCCTGTCAATTATGTTCAAATTTCAAAAATGTGCACACCTTAATGTCTTTAGGAACTGTATACGCCATGGACAATATTGCATGCCATTGACTCATGTTCATTTCTGGACATTAATTACATGTAGCTACTAAGCAACATAGCATTTTCAGGTTACAGAACTTTTTTCGTCTTAAGACTAAGAGGATAATTAAACAAAATTAGGAAAAAATATAAATGATCAATAAAATACAAAAAAAGGTTAAGGTTTGGCAACTGTTTTACTATTCCAATTTAACAACCACACATGCCACAACAATAATCCTGACTTTTTTTAAGAAATTAAACCATTTAGGGTCCAGCACTAGGGCTACTTAGGGTCTGGTATTCGGCTCAGCGCATAGGTGCGGACCTATCTAGGGTGGTGAGGGCACCCCAGGGACTAGCTGCAGGTTTGGTCAGGGGTCACCATCTCCCCCTTTACTAGATGCAGGGGTCCTCTTCCCTTACCTTCTGCCACTCGCTTGGTATGTCTCCATACCTAGCGTGATATGCGTCCTTTTCTGATGTCAGCAACTGACTTCTGTGTGTAAGCAGGGCAGTACATGACGTCATTGCCATGTGTCCCCAGTTACACACCAACATCAGCTGCTGGCTAATCCAAAATGAATATTTTTTGTTCCCCATGCACGGTATTCTGGGCATGGGGAGAAGTGAATATTCATTTTTTTTAATAGTGGACACACATGATCGCCCGAGTCAGCTGGGGCAACTAATGTGTTTAGTATTAAAGAAAATTAATATTCACTGCTCCCCATGCCCATAATCCCGTCCACCTCTCAGCACCAGCTTCAGTGCTAAGAGGTGGGTGGGATTATGGGGTGGGGAGCAGTGAATATTCATTTTCTTTTATAGGGGACACACATGTTTGCCCGAGCTGTCGGCTTTCTGCAGTGACCAGCCTGAAACCTGCCTCCTGTAACACACTCCACTGTCACCACCACACCCCAACAGTGACCCAAGTACATCCGGACTATATATCGCACCCTACACTTTCCTCCCAAATTTGGAGAAAAAAGTGTATTTTATAGTCCAAAAAATACAGTAAATGTTTGAATTATTGGTGCAATATTCTGTTTCTGTAAGTTTATGTTGTTTGCTAAAGAATGTATTAGAGCAGTACAGGATTCTTTGTAGTCTGATTTGCAGACAATTCAGCAGTTGCCACCATTTTATATGGATCCAATCATCTTGACATCACTGAGTGTAACATTTTGCTATGTCAACTGGTGTGAAATGATGTGCTGTCCATAATTTGAGTTTTTTGAGTGTCAGGTGTGTACATTCATTTATTGCACATGTACAGAATGGCAAAAATAGTAAATTCCAAGCGTCTTTACTAAAATAGTCTGCAGGTGTCATGTGAAAAAGCGGTAAGGTTGTGTTTCCAAGAATATATTCGAAAAGTTGAATTATGGCGTACATATGTTTTCACTTAGCTCTAATATTATAAATCTTAGTGGGAAATTGAATAAGGAATTTAATTTAAAATTTAGTGATGTAAAGAGTACATGAAATAATACCTATAATGCTTTACCTAAGAAAAGATTGATTGCTTTTCTCCCACTTTTTGACAAACTATAATGTGTCTTCCAAGTATAGTGAAACAATTAATCAGCAAATTCTTCAGCTCTGTCCACCCCTATTGCTTTCCTAGTCAGATCTTATTTCTAGAACAAAAAACGATTCTACCTTTCCATTTTCCAAACATATCAATCAACGCTACTTGACATCATTGTGTAAAGTAACTAAGGAACTCATGCTGAATGGTGTCACAGATCTTCCAGAAATACTTAAGAGTTGACAAATCAGCCTATGTTATTAATATTTTGAACTTGGCAGTGTTGATCCATTCTTTAAAGCAACCATCACAGCCACCATAAACACCATCGCGCTCCAAGAAATTTTCTGTTTTGACTTTTTACAAGATGTTTCCATTTTAATCTTTAAGGAATTAAAGTCTTGTAGTCTTGCTATGTTAACATGATAAATCTTGTATTCTTAATTAATGTAAAAACATTTGCCAAGTGGGAGGTCAGTTAGGCACAAATGGTCTGTTTATACACACTTTGTACATTTCTGCAACATTCCCAAAGTGCATAGTGGTTCATAAATATCTTTTTTTGTGGACAAGGGCACAAATTTTATATTGTGTAGTGCATTCACAGTGCAACATTGTTTGCTTACTCTTTATATTTTGTACTTAAAGAGCACTCAAATTATTTCAGGTACTTATAATATATTTTCTTTGATATGTTAGGTATTTATAACATCAAGCTTCCACTAGGGCACGCAGGCACTTAGTGGAGATTGAACTCCTAAGTGCAGTAATACAAAAGCCCACCAGAGGTCGCTAGCAAAAGAATAAGAGTAGTCAGACAAGCCAAAGTCAAACTGTGATGTCACATCAATACAGGGGAATGAACAAGCTGAAGTCAAATGGAAGCAAGGGGGTCAGAAGCCGAGAAGTCACATAAAGAGCCGAGGCGGAACAGAGCCATAGTCAGGGGATGTTACCGAGTTCAGAGGCCGGTAGAGCACGTAAGTGCAAAGGTGGGGATGGAGGCAGAGACACAGGACAGGACCAGGGTTAGGTAGACAGGGTGGAAAGACAGTATGGGGGGAATGGGGATTAGGGAGAGGAAAGCTGGGTAGCGGGACAGATTAGAGCAACTCGCAGGAACCAGTGCGCATGCTGCAGAGCAGGAATTATTACTGGCGGCATCTCTGAGGAGTCCACACCATATTAAAGTGGCGAGGTACGACTGAACAGACCCCACCCACCTGACTTAACCCCGTCAGAGTCAAGCAATAGTCATGACATATAACTTATCCAAAAAATATTCACAAAAGGTATTTTCTGACTCTCATTTTACAAGAAAAGGTAGCTTGTAATAGTCAAGTCACATCTGTGTGATGTGTAGTTTAAAATATAAATATAGGAAATAACCAAGCCAACATCTGATTTTTGCCTTTCCAAAATGTCCTAGATATTTTCTTGATTTATAGAATAGTATAAATCTATCTTGCTGTTAACAACACTGTATCTTTGTTTTCCTCCATCAATTTCAACATATTTATTTTCTAATGAATTATATCATAACGTAATGTTCTTGTATTCAGATTATATTGGCAGATTTGGAATTAAAGTAGATGTGACAGCATATTTCGATCAAGAACTGTTTTTTATTTGAATTACTTGCATAGTACTTTCAAATGTTTGTAGCAAGTTTCAAAGGCATCTTCACTTTCCTAGCCATCAGTCATGTTATTACATACCAAAAAGGATCAGGAAACACTAAAGGCCACTTTACACGTTGCGACATCGCTAGCCAATGCTAGCGATGTCGAGCGTGATAGCACCCGCCCCCATCGTACGGCCGATATGTGGTGATCGCTGCCGTAGCGAACATTATCGCTACGGCAGCATCATACGCACATACCAGCTCTGCGACATCGCTGTGACCGGCAAACCGCCTCCTTTCTAAGGGGGCAGTTCGTTCAGCGTCACAGCAACATCACAGCAGCGTCACTGAACCGCCACCCAATAGAAAAGGAGGGGTGGAGATGAGTGGCCGGAACATACCGCCCACGTCCTTCCTTCCTCCTTTTCCGGTGGACGCAGGTAAGGAGATGTTTGTCGTTCCAGAGGCGGAACGACAAACAACATCGTTACTGCAGCAGCAACGATAATTGGGAAGAGGGGGGCATGTCACCGATGAGCGATTTTGAACGTTTTTGCGACGATTCAAAATCGCTCATAGGTGTCACACGCAACAATATCGGATGTGCGTCACAAATTTCGTGACCCCAAAGATATCGCTTTAGCGATCTCGTAGCGTGTAAAGCCACCTTAAGTTTTTCATAACTTTTTTTTTTAACCAGCTATTTAATTTTTTCATAGTTTTGAGCTACCGTATGTTATCTTAGAAGATTTTGAAAAATAGTATTTCTGTGGGTTGTCATCCTCTACTGTTTAAAGTTTTTAATTTTTACTACTGCAAACTATTGACATTTTTATATTAGTTACAACAGACAATTTTGTAAAATATAATTTTTAAGTTTGTCTACAAATAAATTCAGGAAAAAGCTAAGGAGCAAAAAGTGCAATAGGGTTTCATCCCAGAAAGGACAATTAGGTGCAGGGCACCACACAACAGGGATACAGATTAAAATTGTCAATTGTCAATTGTTGCAGTCACACTGGTTAAAAAGCTTGAATCTGCGCTGCTGATAGAGATCTGAAATAATCGCCAGGATACAAAGTAGACTTGATTTGTTTTATTTATCTACACGTTTCCAATACTTCAGACTTTTTCATCAGGATGTAACTACAGTGGAACCTTGGATTACGAGCATAATTGGTTCCGGGAGTGAGCTCTTAAACCAAGTTACTCTTATATCAAAGCAAATTTTCCCGTAGGAAATAATTGAAACACAGACAATTTATTCCACAACCCAAAAATATTTACTGTATTCATACAAACGTATTACAGTAATACAATATAATGTGCTGTATTCATATAAAATTACTACAGTAAACTAATGCAAAATACTGTACAATAAAAAACAAATTAAACTGCACGTTAGCTTACAATAGAATTGTTGGTGTATGGGAGGCACACTATAGAGAAAAAATGATGTATAAATATGACAACCTTTATTCTAATACAATACACAAAAAAACAGACCCCAAATTTATTCTCCCCAAAATAAGGGCAGACGTAAGCTAAATGTGGGGTAACAAGTGCTAAGCGTCTCTGGGAACTCCTTCAAAACTGTTGGAAAACCATTTCTGGTGACTACCTCTTAAAGCTCATCAAGAGAATGCCAAGAGTGTGCAAAGTAGTAATGAAAGCAAAAGGTGACTACTTTGAAGAACCTAGAATATAAGACATATTTTCAGTTTCACACTTTTTTAAGTATTTCATTCCACATGTTTTAATTCATAGTTTTGATGCCTTCAATGTGAATCTACAATTTTCAAAGTCATGAAAATAAAGAAAACTCTTTGAATGAGGAGGTGTGTCCAAACTTTTGGTCTGTACTATATATGCTATATACTGTACTATACAATGATGTACAGTATACAGTACATCTGTACAGAAATTTACCTCTAGAGCGGGTCAGACCGCGGTGAAAGACAGAACCGGAAGTGTGCACTGTGAGTATTTGCTCTTATTGCAAATCATTCCTCTTAAACCAAGTTACAAAGTTTTAGAAAGCTTTGCTTGTTTTGCAAAGTGCTCTTAAACCAAGTTACTCTTAAACCAAGGTTCCACTGTACTTGCAAAGGACATGGCTTCATAGTACAGTACTATATTATACGCCATTGCATCTCCATTAGAAGCACTGACAACCCATCTACTGTTTCTCTTCCAGAAATATACTGCCCAAAAATGAAATGCAACACTTTTGTTTCTCCTATTTTACATGAACTAAAAGACTTTTTCTATGTACACAACAGGCCTTTATCTTTCAAATATTTTTCACAAATTTGCTGAGATAATCCATCCACTTCACAGGTGTGGCATATGAAGACGCTGATTAGACAGCATGATTAATGCACAGGTGTGCCTTAGGCTGGCCACAACAAAAGGCCACTCTAAAATGTGCAGTTTTGTCACACAGCACAATGCCACAGATGTTGCACATTTTGAGGGAGCGTGCAATTGGCATGCTGACAGCAGGAATATCCACCAGAGCTGTTGCCCATGAATAGAGTGCTTCTTTCTCTACTATAAGCTGTCTCCAAATGTATTTCAGAGAATTTGGCAGTACACCCCACTGACCTCCCAACCGCCGACCACATGTAACCTTACAAGCCCAGAACCTCAACATCCATCATCTTCACCTCCAAAATCCTCTGAGACCAGCCACTTGGACAGCTGCTGCAACAATCGGTTTGCACGACTAAAGAATTTATGAACAAACTGTGAGAAACCATCCCAGGAAAGCTCATTTGCTTGCTCGTCGTCCTCATCAAGGTCTCCATATTACTGCAGTTCATCGTCATAATCAACTTGAATAGGCAAATGCTCACATTTGATGCCATGTGGCTCATTGGAGAGGTCTTCATTTCACCGATGAATCACAGTTTTCACTCTACAGGGCAGACGGCAGACAGGCAAATGTTGGTCACAACAGATATTGACTGGCTTTCTGACCCTCCAAGACTCTCCAAGTACTGTAAAACTGCACATTTTAGAGTGGCCTTTTATTGTAGTCAGTCTAAAGGGTACTTTACATGCTGCGACATCGCTACCGATATATCGTCGGGGTCACGTCGTTAGGGACGCACATCCGGCGCCGGTAGCGACACCGCAGTGTGTAACACTAATGAGCAACGATCAACGATCGCAAAATCGTTCCAAAACGGTGATCGTTGACACGTCGTTCATTTCCTTAATATCGCTGCTGCCACCAGTACGATGTTGTTCGTTGTTCTTGCGGCATCACACATTACTATGTGTGACACCGTGGGAGTGCCGAACATCTCCTTACCTGCATCCACCGGCAATGCAGAAGGAAGGAGGTGGGCGGCATGTTACGTTCCGCTCATCTCCGCCCCTCCGCTTCTATTGGCCAGCCGCCTACTGATGCCGCAGTGACATTGCTATGACGCCGAACGCACCTCCCCCTTAAGGGAGGGATTGTTCAGAGGTCACAGCGATGTCGCTGACTAGGTATGTGCGTGTGACGCTGCCGTAGCGATAATATTTGCTACGGCAGCAATCACCAAATGTCGCACGAGCGACGGGGGCGAGAGCTATCGCGCTCGACATTGCTAGCAATTGCTAGCGATGTTGCAGTGTGTAAAGTACCCTTTAGAGACACCAGTGCAATAATCATACTGTCTAATTAGCATCTTAATATGCCACACCTGTGAGGTGGATGGATTATCTCTGCAAAGGAGACTTGTTCACTAACACAGATTTAGACAAACTTGTGAACAATATTTGACAGAAAAAGGCCTTTTGAGTACATAGAATAAAGGTTGTGTCACACATAGCGATGCGGCAGCGATCACGACCAGCGATCTGACCTTATCAGGATCGCTGCTGCGTCGTTACATGGTCGCTGGTGAGCTGTCAAACAGGTAGATCTCACCAGCGACCAGTGACCATCCCCCAGCCAGCAGCGACGCGTGGAAGCGTAACTAAGGTAAATATCGGGTAACCAAGGAAAGCACTTCTCTTGGTTACCCGATATTTACCTTAGTTACTAGCGTCCGCCGCTCTCACGCTGCCAGTGCCGGCTCTCTGTTCCCTGCACTCCTAGCCAGAGTACACATCGGGTTAATTACCCGATGTGTACTCCAGCTACGTGTGCAGGGAGCCGGCACTGGCAGCGTGAGAGCACACTGCTTAGCGCTGGCTCCCTGCACTCCTAGCCAGAGTACACATCGGGTTAATTACCCGATGTGTACTCCAGCTACGTTTGCAGGGAGCAGGGAGCCAGCACTGGCAGCGTGAGAGCGGCGGATGCTAGTAACTAAGGTAAATATCGGGTAACCAAGGAAAGGGCTTCTTGGTTGACCGATGTTTACTGTGGTTACAGCTTACCGCAGGCTGCCAGACGCCGGCTCCCTGCTCCCTGCTCGCTTCAGTTCGTCGCTCTCTCGCTGTCACACACAGTGATGTGTGCTTCACAGCTGGAGAGCAACGTCCAAAAAAGGAAGCAGGACATTCAGCAACAACCGGCGACCTCACAGCAGGGGCCAGGTTGTTGCTGGATTTCACACACAGCGACAGCGACAGGACGTCGCTGCTACATCACAGAAAATGGTGACTTAGCAGCGACGTCATTGTTGTCGTTGCTATGTGTGACACCACCTTTAGCAGCTACGTCGTTGTCGTCGTCGCTATGTGTGACACCACCTTAAGTCTTGGATTTTTTATTTCAGCTCATGAAAAATGGGAACAAAAACAAGTGTTGCATTAATATTTTTGTTCAGTTACTCTACTTAGTCAATTACTCTACAACTAGTTGCCCCAATTTATCTCTAGTAGGCAGAGATGAGCAAATTGATTACATTTAAATCAAATTAGAATCAAATTTTATAAAATTTGCAGGTCTCATCGAATTCTAACAATTTGCTATTCAATTAGTTTGAATTGCCAAAAAAATGCCCCCCCCCATGCTTTTACAAACTTTAAGTGACTTCATCAGTCAAACAAGGCTTACATGACTGACCTCAAGCAAGATAAAACAGCTTTCCTATATTTCCTTGTCATTATCTCATCACATAGTATGGTGCAGGTAATAAAAAGGGACAATCGTAGTTGGTATAAAAGCCTAGGCAGGGAAGGCAGCAGTCATTTTAGGATGATTTAGAGTAGTTCAGTTCAGCAACAGAAATAGGAAGAGAAAGTCTTGAAGCATTGGACAAATAGTGTAGACAGTAACATGTTGTATAGCTACAGGAGTAAAGAAATTGAGTTTATTATTATGTGAACTTGATAAGGGGAGAAAAATATAGGAGAGGTGGAAGCAGCAGCAGCAGTGCCAGATTCGGTGTGCTTGATCAGTGACATTGTGTAGTTGTAGAGATTATTGGATCAACTTGAGTAGGAAAGAGATTGAGTTGAATTTCATGAACCTCTTGTTTCTTACGTAAATTCAAACATTATAAGATTCAGTTAGCAAAAAACAATTTGACTGGCACCCTTTTCCACACTGCTGGGGCATGAGAAAGCAAACTGTATTTTGCATCGCAGCATGGGCTTTCCCATAATACCCTACATCTGTGGCATTTTATGGATTATAACTTGTACAGTGATGATCAGTACCTGGGCCATCACAGATCAATGGTTTCCAGTTGAGCACAGTTTGTACCGCAGCGTTGTTTTTGATCTCCAAAGTCACAGGGAGAGTCTCTCTCTTCTGTAGTGAGTAAGCTGTTATGGTCAACAGTTTTCTCTCTGTATCTCGCCTGTAGAGTGTAAGCTCCTATGGTCAGTGGTGTCCTCTCTCTCTCGCCTGTAGAGTATAACCTCTTTTGATCCGCAAGGACATGTCTTTTAAACTTCTGTAGAGTGTAAGCTTCTATGGTCAGCGGGGTCCTATCCATCGCTCTCTTGTATTATTCTGACTCATGGATATGTGCTACTTGCGTTAGATACTGGTTCCTGAGATAGTTTAAACTCAGCCACCATCTCTTGTAAGAAGCATCTAGGAAAAGAGGATTACTTTAAACTGAAAATCTTGTATTATGAAGAAGATAGCAGCAGGTGAAAATAAATAATTTCTCCAGAGAGCATGTACACGATGCTTGCAGATGTAGGTACAGTTACAAAATGGAGAATGAGGGAGGGAACAAACTTACATCACAGGGCTACAGGGAGTGAGGCGGAACAAAACACATAGGAAAGCAAACTTCTTTCTAGCAACAGGGATACAATATAAGACAATGCAAAACTTTAATTATTTCCCAGGGAGTGGGACATAACATTTATAAATTGTAAGCTCTCGTGGTCAGCAAGGTCCTTTCTCTCCTGTTTCAGATAATTTAATAAAATATTTTCTTTGAAATATTAGATATGCAGATTTGGACTTAGTAGATCAGACAGCTTATTTTGATCAAGAATTGTTTGCTTTTATTTGGATGACTTGAAAAGTACTTTCAAAAGTTTGTAGCAAAGTTCAAAGGCATCTTCACTTTCAATTCACTTCAGTTCACTTCCCTATCCAGTAGCATTCTTATCACATCCAAGCTCAGTGTAAGCTCCTATGGTCAGCAATGGCCTCTTCTTCTCTCTCCTCTCCCCATGTGTATTTTATGAGCAATTACAAGTTTTTGAGTAATTGTGCAAATTTATTTGGCAAAAATTGCTGTTGTTTTTTGTTACAATTTGGTGAAGTTGGCAAATTTGAACTTCCAAAAATTAGTGCATCACTATGCAGCTGACATCTTTCCTACTGCATTGTATTTACATTTACATATTTTGTTTCATTCATAATCCAGAATGTGTCAGCAAGGAAATACATTATTTTACAGGAAATAAAAATCGATATAGGTTAGAGATGCTGTACTTGCTACAAGCGGCTATACGGATTTATTGCATTTCTTGCACAATCCTTTTTGTGAAGGTGAAATGATTGTTTTTATAAATCACTAAAGAATATTTCCTCAATCTAAGCATTTAAATATGACTGTCCACCTCAGAAAATTTGAATATTTGAATATCTGTTTTACTAATCAATTTTCCATCCATGCACTCCACACCAATACAGGTGCGAGCTTTTTGGACATGAACCTACTAATAATTTCTAATCGCATCATTTTTTGGGAAGAGGGTTAAGTTTTATTAAAAAAAAAAAAATGTTGATGCTAGGCCCCTTTCATACATCTGTTTTTTGCCATCAGTCACAATCCATCGAAATGTTAAAAAAAAACGGAAACAGCGCTGGATCCTTTTTTTCTCATTGACTTGTATTGGTGGCGGATTGCGACGGATGGCTTCACATTACATCTGTTGTACCATGGATCCGTCAACAAATGTGATGGAGATGATGTCCATAGTAATGTTTTTGTGTGCGTCGAAAAGACGGACAGCGACGGATCCGTAGCCATCCGTCGTTTGTTGTAATAGAAGCCTATGGGCGCAGGATCTGTCGTCATCCGTCAAATGACTGTTCCGTCAACGGATTCCATTTTTTTTTTTTATAACCGAGCCTGTCCAGATGTGGTGTAAATTAATTTCTGGTCAGAAAAAAGTCTTTCTCTCTCTCCCTCTCCCTCTCTCTTTCCCTCTCATTCTCTCTCTTTTGGCTAGAAGAAAAAAAAACACGGATCCGTTTTTTCCTGGCATGCGTCGGATCTGTAACAAAATGGATTATGACTGATGGCAAAAAACTGCTGTGTGAAAGGGTCCTAAACTATGCATATCTGTTTTTCCACATTATTTGTACAATTTGAGAACCGCACCTATTTTGTTTCTTTACATGTGTTTACAATTTTTAGTTACATCCTTTTTGGCAAACATTGAATATTTGGGGATGAAAATATTGTCAAAAGTTAATTATTGTGTTGCACAAAATGTTTGGTAAAAGAAAAAGTGAAAATGGACAGTGGAAACCCATACCACCATACCACGGCTAAGAATGTCGGAGCCACTAATAGCAGCTGAAACACTACTGGCACCAGCTGTCCAGACAGTAATATTACAAAACGCAGCCACATTTGGCTTTCTTTGCTTCAAATAAGGGAATTTATGGGGAAGAAGCCGAGAGCATTTTGAATTACATGGCATATCACTTGTGTTAGTTAGGGAGCAGAAATCCATGTGCATAACCCGCCCAGATAATATAAGCAGAGGTGCAACTGTCAGTCAAAAAGATGATGAATATTTAAACTTCACAAACTTAGATTTCAAAGCCTAAACGTCTGAGCTGCCCACTAATGGTATGTACAGCCTGTGCCTGATAGTGCCAGTACTGCACTGGCTTTACCTTATATACCAAAATCCTGATGTTTGGTTCCCTTTAATGATTTTGAGATGATCTGCACAGAGGAGTGGAACGAAATTCCTCCTGACATGTGCGCAAACCTCATCATCAACTGCTAAAATGTCTGACTGCTATGCTTGCCAACAAGGGTTTTGCCACTAGGTATTAAGTCTGGTTTGCCAGAGGTATCAAATACTTATTTCTCTCTGCAAAATGCAAATAAATTTATATAATTTATACAATGTGATATTTTTTTTTTTGGATATTCTATCTCTCACTGTTAAAATTAACCTACCCTTAAAATTATAGACTGTTCACGTCTTTGTCAGTGTGCAAACTTATAAAATCAGCAAGAGATCAAATAATTATTTCCTTCACTGTAGTAAGGCTGTGTTTGCATTAAGAGCTTAAAGGGTGATGGATACAGTCCTAGGAGAACTCAAAGTGTTATATGCATTTTTTTAGGGCAAGAGGAGGCTTTACTGTATTGTAATTTGTTAATCAGTTACCTGCTAATCAAATTTTGGAGAGAATTTTAATATCTGAAGATTCTATTATCTCCATTATTACGTCTTCTTGAAACTGTTAAGAAAATTTCATGACTGCTCAAAAATAATTTATTTCTTATTCCACTTTCCAATTTTGCCTGATTATGACAGGTTGTTATATCACTATAGATGAGAATATATAGAAGGAACTCATTAAGTCTGGCATTTGTATGTCTGTCTTGATCACAAGCACTCTAGAATAAGATGCTCCATTTTTTTTTTTTATTTTATTTAAAGAGGAGCATAATTCTTTGTGAATTTGGCACATGATTAGGCCGCCCACATACCAAAATTAGAAATCCACTTCAGCTATAGCTTTTGGTGTAAATTATACAGAATCTGGAAGATGGTGGTCTGCCATGAACTCCACTAAGATGATTGGCATCGCAACGCCAAAAGTAAAAGTAAAAAAAACTGCAACTTAATTAGAGTTGAGCGCGGTTCGTGGTTCGTGGTTCTCCAGTTCGCGGCTCGAGTGATTTTGGGGCATGTTCTAGATCGAACTAGAACTCGAGCTTTTTGCAAAAGCTCGATAGTTCTAGAAACGTTCGAGAACGGTTCTAGCAGCCAAAAAACAGCAAAATCCTAGCTTGGTTTCTGCTGTAATAGTGTAAGTCACTCTGTGAATCAAACTATTATCACATTTCAGTGTATAGTGTGCGTGAACAGCGCCTTCAGATCACTGCTGTTTCTATAATGGCGATCGCCATTTTTTTTTTTTTTTTTCATGTCTTCCTTCCCTAAGCGCGCGCGTCTTGTGGGGCGGGCCAGCATGTCAGCCAATCACAGACACACACACACCTAAGTGGACTTTGAGCCAGAGAAGCAACGGCATGTGTGATAGGATCTGCATGTCACATGTCCCTGCATTATAAAACCGGACATTTTCTTCACGAACGCCATTATCTGCCTTCTGCGTCTTTGGTGTCAGACATCAGTGTCGCAGCTCCGTCCTCCTGAGTCCTATAGCCGATACAGCTGTATGCGCTGCATACACAGCGTTAGACAGCTTAGGGAGAGCACATTCTAGCAGTCCTTTTAAGGGCTCAAAGCGGCAGGGTCAGAGAGCCATAAGTGACAGGTCCTGCAAACAGCAACAGCGTCTGTGTAGCCCAGGTCAGGGATTTCCTCCCTGCATTTCACCATTAGGAGGGAATAGAAAGGCAGGCTTCCATTCCTCTACCCAGAGCACCACAATCCTGCCACTGTACCCTCTTGTCCTCTGCACACTCCAACTCATTCTAAGTAAGCCATTATACTAGCAAACATTCAGTGTACCTAGTGGCATCCTATACGTGGCTATTGGACTTTGCTATAGTCCCACTAGTGCAAAGACATTTGCAGAGCACGTCTGCCTGCATTGCACACTACAACTTTT
Source organism: Anomaloglossus baeobatrachus (assembly GCF_048569485.1). Taxonomy (NCBI): domain Eukaryota; kingdom Metazoa; phylum Chordata; class Amphibia; order Anura; family Aromobatidae; genus Anomaloglossus; species Anomaloglossus baeobatrachus. Next base: position 473,307,212 of record NC_134356.1, read on the forward strand.
TTAAACTAAGCAATTTTACTAGCAAACACTCAGTGTACCTAGTGGCATCCTAAACGTGGCTATTGGACTTTGCTATAGTCCCACTAGTGCAAAGACATTAGCAGAGCACATCTGCCTGCATTGCACACTCCAAGTTTTTTAAACTAAGCAATTTTACTAGCAAACACTCAGTGTACCTAGTGGCATCCTATACGTGGCTATTGGACTTTGCTATAGTCCCACTAGTGCAAAGACATTTGCAGAGCACGTCTGCCTGCATTGCACACTACAACTTTTTTAAACTAAGCAATTTTACTAGCAAACACTCAGTGTACCTAGTGGCATCCTATACGTGGCTATTGGACTTTGCTATAGTCCCACTAGTGCCAAGACATTTGCAGAGCGCATCTGCCTGCGTTGCACACTCCAACTAATTATAACGAAGCCATTATACTAGCAAACACTCAGTGTACCTAGTGGCATCCTATACGTGGCTATTGGACTTTTGTCAATTCACAGTATTGGAACGTTATTTGCAGGACATCTGCCTGCATTGCACACTCTAACTTTTTTAAACTCAGCCATTATACTAGCAAACACTCACTGTACCTAGTTGTATCCTAAACGTGGCTATTGTACTTTTGTCAATTCACAGTATTGGAACGTTATTTGCAGGACATCTGCCTGCATTGCACACTCAAACTTTTTTAAACTCAGCCATTATACTAGCAAACACTCACTGTACCTAGTTGTATCCTAAACGTGGCTATTGTACTTTTGTCAATTCACAGTATTGGAACGTTATTTGCAGCACGTCTGCCTGCATTGCACACTCAAACTTTTTTAAACTCAGCCATTATACTAGCAAACACTCACTGTACCTAGTTGTATCCTAAACGTGGCTATTGTACTTTTGTTAATTCACAGTATTGGAACGTTATTTGCAGGACATCTGCCTGCATTGCACACTCAAACTTTTTTAAACTCAGCCATTATACTAGCAAACACTCACTGTACCTAGTTGTATCCTAAACGTGGCTATTGTACTTTTGTCAATTCACAGTATTGGAACGTTATTTGCAGCACGTCTGCCTGCATTGCACACTCAAACTTTTTTAAACTCAGCCATTATACTAGCAAACACTCACTGTACCTAGTTGTATCCTAAACGTGGCTATTGTACTTTTGTCAATTCACAGTATTGGAACGTTATTTGCAGGACATCTGCCTGCATTGCACACTCAAACTTTTTTAAACTCAGCCATTATACTAGCAAACACTCACTGTACCTAGTTGTATCCTAAACGTGGCTATTGTACTTTTGTCAATTCACAGTATTGGAACGTTATTTGCAGCACGTCTGCCTGCATTGCACACTCAAACTTTTTTAAACTCAGCCATTATACTAGCAAATACTCACTGTACCTAGTTGTATCCTAAACGTGGCTATTGTACTTTTGTCAATTCACAGTATTGGAACGTTATTTGCAGGACATCTGCCTGCATTGCACACTCAAACTTTTTTAAACTCAGCCATTATACTAGCAAACACTCACTGTACCTAGTTGTATCCTAAACGTGGCTATTGTACTTTTGTTAATTCACAGTATTGGAACGTTATTTGCAGGACATCTGCCTGCATTGCACACTCAAACTTTTTTAAACTCAGCCATTATACTAGCAAACACTCACTGTACCTAGTTGTATCCTAAATGTGGCTATTGTACTTTTGTCAATTCACAGTATTGGAACGTTATTTGCAGCACATCTGCCTGCATTGCACACTCAAACTTTTTTAAACTCAGCCATTATACTAGCAAACACTCACTGTACCTAGTTGTATCCTAAACGTGGCTATTGTACTTTTGTCAATTCACAGTATTGGAACGTTATTTGCAGGACATCTGCCTGCATTGCACACTCAAACTTTTTTAAACTCAGCCATTATACTAGCAAACACTCACTGTACCTAGTTGTATCCTAAACGTGGCTATTGTACTTTTGTCAATTCACAGTATTGGAACGTTATTTGCAGCACGTCTGCCTGCATTGCACACTCAAACTTTTTTAAACTCAGCCATTATACTAGCAAACACTCACTGTACCTAGTTGTATCCTAAACGTGGCTATTGTACTTTTGTCAATTCACAGTATTAGAACGTTATTTGCAGCACGTCTGCCTGCATTGCACACTCAAACTTTTTTAAACTCAGCCATTATACTAGCAAACACTCACTGTACCTAGTTGTATCCTAAACGTGGCTATTGTACTTTTGTCAATTCACAGTATTGGAACGTTATTTGCAGGACATCTGCCTGCATTGCACACTCAAACTTTTTTAAACTCAGCCATTATACTAGCAAACACTCACTGTACCTAGTTGTATCCTAAACGTGGCTATTGTACTTTTGTCAATTCACAGTATTGGAACGTTATTTGCAGGACATCTGCCTGCATTGCACACTCAAACTTTTTTAAACTCAGCTATTATACTAGCAAACACTCACTGTACCTAGTTGTATCCTAAACGTGGCTATTGTACTTTTGTCAATTCACAGTATTGGAACGTTATTTGCAGGACATCTGCCTGCATTGCACACTCAAACTTTTTTAAACTCAGCCATTATACTAGCAAACACTCACTGTACCTAGTTGTATCCTAAACGTGGCTATTGTACTTTTGTCAATTCACAGTATTGGAACGTTATTTGCAGGACATCTGCCTGCATTGCACACTCAAACTTTTTTAAACTCAGCCATTATACTAGCAAACACTCACTGTACCTAGTTGTATCCTAAACGTGGCTATTGTACTTTTGTCAATTCACACTACTGCAAATCTATGTGCAGCACCTCTGCATGACAACCTCGTGCTCTGTTTTTAATAAGCTATAATGATAGCACAAAATACTGCCATTTTGTGGCATCATAGAACTGGCTGTTGTATTCCATTAGTGCCCCACTGGTGACAAGCTATTTCTAGCACCTCTACATAACACCCTCATGCACATTTTGCTACGCTAATGTTATAGCAAACTCATGGAATTCATTGCTGCATTTCATAATTCGGAGGGATAGAAAGTCAGGCTTCCTTTAGCTTTTCCTTCTGTTCATAGACAGCATCTCCAAGACAAATTTCCCCTCCACGTCTAAGTGTGGAGAGGCAGCTAGTGCGCATGCGTGTGCCGATGTACCCCAGCTGCAGCATAATTACAGTGTTTCGCCTAGTGAGTATGCTCAGCCTGACTGTGCCATTCCTGACGCTAAGTTTTCATTTCGGGATACAGCGCATGCTCCCACACTAAGTGTGAAAAGCCTCTTTGCACAGGTGCTTGCATTCCGTGCCGGGTATAAGTCCTGTTTTGGGCATAGACACCATGCTAAAGCTGATAGTCTTTTTTCAGAGACTGTATTTCATGATACTGAGCATGCTCAGGCACTTCCTGCATCAGAGACTAGGTCCGGTAATGAACTCTTTGGCCCTGGCCCTGATGTGGGGGTCCCATATAGACCACAGGGCATGAGGTGTCCTCCCAAATGTCTTGCAGAGGCCCACACCTATGACTTGTCACCGCATTATTGATGCTCAGACGATGACTGGTGAGGTGTTTGGGTCATGGCAGCCATGAGGTCATCATTGAAGTTGCGTTTCCAAATAGGACGCTAGTTATGCCACTCATGACGTGTCACTCTACTTTTGTCTCCAGGAGGTGCATTGTGGTTCACCCTGGTTTGGGGCGGACCCAGGTTATAAAAGGGGCTGGAGCCAACCAGGAGGTGCGCAGTCTTCTATTATGCTCCGAAAGAGCACACCTCCATGTGTTGAACCCATTGCGGCTTTAGGCCAGAGGTAGGCAGGGATCGGGTGGTGGATGCAGGCCACCACCACAGTTGGTAACGCAGAACGGTTAAGACCAGCTCCTGTCCTAACAGTCCTGCTTGTGCAGCCCAGTGGCATTAACAGGCCTGCTGCTGCTGATGCGCCTGCTGTCCACAGGTGTGGCCCCTATGCACACGGTCAGCGTACTCAATGGCCCCTGTGTTGTTAACAGGGAGTTCCTGGGCTGGGTGGGCATGTGGACCCTGTGACGCTAACAGGGCTCACAGTCTCCAGATCCGAATGGCGTCTAACTCGGTTCAGGCTACTATTAGTTTCATAGCCACACAGCTCTGTATCCTCCACCAAACCTTCCAGTTGCCAACCTCTCCTTTTCCAACTGGGAGCACGGTGGACACTGACTGCTGATGGGGATATATACCTTTCTCTTTCTTTTCTTATTAATTTTCGTTATATATCGGTCACAGATTATATACCACTTTATCCAAATCTGCCAGTCCCACTGTAACAGATGTTGTTTCTTCAGCAAATGTTACAGTTGCTTAACCACCAAATCCACGGACCAAAACTTTTTTCCCCTTTCCAACACACCTGTTCCCCTTTCCAACAGCATCTGTCCTTTTTCAACTCATTTTGGGATATGACCAAAAGTGCAACTGTGCAGGGACACCGTACTCAACGCCATCTCAGCACAGCAGCCATCCCTCGGTCCCTCCGATGTGGACAAGTAAAAGACCATTTCCTCCTATCCATGACAAAGCGTTGAGATTCACTCTGTGCAGCACTGGTGTTTAGTGGACAAGTAGATCTAAGATTGCGTACCACATTCTGCAGATACTCCTGTATACGTGCGTCTATTTCTATGGCAGGAATTAGTTCGCCAAATTTTGTCTTGTACCGGGGATCTAACAGTGTGGCAACCCAGTATTCAGGATTAGTTCAAATTCATACAATCCGAGGGTCATGTAGGTAGTGCAGCAAGAAGGCGCTCATGTGTCTTGTGCATCCAGGAGGACCAAGTCCTTGGTGTGTTGGTGGCAGAGAGGTGAGAATCGTGCATCCTTCCTCTGCCCTCTCCCCCCAACCTCGCACAACCGAAATGTGAGCAAGCTCTCACTCATCTGCTGAGTCTTCCATGCCCATCGCCAGTTCGTCCTCCATTTCTTCATGGGCTCCTGCACTTTCATCAACACTTTTTGCTGATACTATGCGCCCTTGTTAATCCCTCTCCCTCACCATGACTGCCGCATAGGTGCCGCTGACCATCTGGACCTCGTAGATCTTGTTATCCCTTCCGCATATGACTCCTCCTGTACTTCCTCCCCTTCCTCTTGTCCCAACACCTGACTCCGAATAATAATTACAGTGTGCTCCATCATGTAGATGACCAGAATTGTCACGCTGAGAATGACATTGCCAGTGCTAAACATCTTCGTCGACATTTCAAAACTGTGTAGCAGGGTGCATAGGTCCTTGATCTGACACCACTCCAGCAGCGTGATCTGCACCACCTCTGGATCAAGTTATCCCAGGCTATATGTCTTACCGTATTTCAGCAGGGCTCTGCGGTGCTGCCACACACGCTGCAACATGTGCAGATTCAAATTCCTGCGTGTCGAAACATCGCATTTACGGCGTTTAACTGCCAGACCCTAAGACTTCCGGAGTGATGAAAGTTGTTGAGCTGCTGTGTGCGCACGATGGAAGTGAGCACATAGCGAGCGTGCCCACTGCACAAGGCCATGTAGGCCGTGATGGTGTTTTAAAAATTGCTGGCGAATTCGGTTCAACACGTGAGCCCTAAAAGGCACGTGTGTCACATTGCCCTGAGGATGGCCCGCAGCCAGGTTTGCATCATTGCCGCACACGGCTGTTAAGTCACCAACGGAGTCCGCTCCGTCAATTTGTACTCCGGTCGCCAGGTGACAACGTGTTCCTTTCATGAATAGTGCTGATGATGGGAGAGTAGTCGATGCCAGCGGCGCAGGTGGACGCAGGTTATGCTCACCCACTGGGCTGCATTACCTTGACAGATGCAGAATCTCTGGCTGAATGTAGCTGGTGGGTATCTCACAGATGAAATACCATCATTCAGCTACAACCAATGGGAAGACACCACACCCTTTTTTATGCCCATCCTGTCTGCAGACCACTGCCAGACATAGCTATGAACCTCTGGTTAATTTTACCCCCAGTTCAGTTTTATGATTTTGTGTGCTTGTTACCTGACTACTTTTCCTGCTTGCTGTTTATGTACCTTGTTGGCCGATACGCATTTCACCTCTGCTTGTTTTCTGATTCTTTCCTGGCCGTCCCATTCTGTTCCTGTTCCTCAATTAATGTTTTGACCCTGCCTGACTACTATTCTCTGTAATAGCGGTGTGACTCACATTTCCCATACATTTCAAAGTAAAACTTTGACCGCCTGATGGCATTGAGCTCTGCTGCCAGCATAGTAAGGAGGTGTGTGGTAGTCCTTGTGCGCAGTTGCAAGGAAGGGTGGCCTGACCACACAGGGTTTGCGCCAAGGTAGAGGACCCACACGAGGTTGAAGAGGCAGAAGCAGTGTATTAACTTCTACATACAGAACAAGGATTGAAACAACTCGTGGGGACGGCAAGACTTGTACAGCAGACCCTTCTCCATCTCTCACCATAGTTTGCCAGTGCCCAGTCAGTGACATGTAATGACCCTGTCTATGCTTACTGGTCCAAGTATCTGTGTTGAAATGCACCCTGTCGCACACAGATTTTCTCAAGGAAGTGGTGATGTTGTGTGCGACATGCTGGTGTAGCGCGGGCATGCTTTTCTTGGAGAAGCAGTGGTGATTGGGCATCTGGTACTGGGGCACAGCGACAGACATAAGGTCTGTAAAATCCTGTGTGTCCACTACGCGTAAAGGCAGCATTTCGGTAGCCAACAGCTTACAGAGGGATAGAGTCAACCACTTAGCGTTGTCATGGGTCGCAGTAAGTGGCATTTTATTTGACCACATCTGAGGGACAGAGATCTGGCTGCTGTCTGTAGACGGTGTTGAGTAGGGTGTCCCTGGAAAAATGCAGGTTTGTGAGAAAAGTGCAGGCGGAGACATGATGTTGCCTTCATCTTGCCTTCAGATCTGTTCATCTTGTATCATTTTTAAAAAACACAGCAAGCAAGGGTTACTCCAAGCGGAGTCTACCTTTTTTCCCCAAATTGGGCACACAGACACCCCATCAGTGGCAGGACTTGTGCCCTAGTTGCAAACAGGATGTTTTGATTTGCATCAAGCACATTCCAAATCCACAAGCATTTACTCTCCCCAGGATGACACAGGGGTAGTAAATTCCTTCTGGATCCATGACTTGTTCATTTTGATGAACGTCAGTCTGTCCACATTGTCACTGGACAGACGCGTGCGCTTATCTGTCAGCACACACCCAGCAGCACTGAAGACACGTTCAGAGACAACGCTGGCAGCTGGACACGACAAAATCTTCAAGGCGTAACTGGAGAGCTCTTGACATTTTTCTAGATTTGAAGCACAAAAGGAGCAAGGCTCCATTTGCAAAGTCATTGCATCGATGTTCATTTGGAGATACTCCTGTATCATCCTCTCCATCCGTTGACTATGTGACACACTTGATGTCTCTGGTGGCCTTGCAAAGGAGGGTCTAAAAAAATTCTGAAAAGATTCCATAAAATTGCTGTTACCAGCACCAGATACGGTCCTACTGGTACGGGTAGACTGTTGAAGATGACGAGGCCGTCCCATGTTTGTCAAGTTACAACTGGGAGAATCACTCCCTTCACCTGCACGGTTGTTTGGTGGAAAAGCCGAGCTAAGATCGAGTGCGTCCCTTTCTATGGGTGGAATTATGTCACAAAATTTGGACTTGTCCCGGGGATCTAATAGTGTGGCAAGCCAGTAGTCATCATCACTTCTAATTTTGACAATACGAGGGTCATGTTGGAGGTAGTGCAACAAGAAGGCACTCATGTGTCTTGCGCAGCCATGCGGACCAAGTCCACGCTGTGTTTGTGGCATAGAGGTGCTAACCGTTCTTTCTTCCTCTGTCATCTCCCCCCAACCTCTTTCAACTTAAATTTGACCAAGGTCCCCCTCATCTGCTGAGTCTTCCATGTCCATGGACAGTTCGTCCTCCATATCTTCATGTCCTCCTGCACCTTCCTCAACATCTCGCCTGCTACCATGCGCCCTTGTTGATCCCTGTCCCCCATGGTCCCATGCCTGCCGCGTTGGTGATGATGAACGTCTGGACCTTGGTGATGTTGTTGTGTCTTGCGCATATGAATCCTCCTGTAGTTCCTCCCCTTCCTGTTGTCCCACCCCCTGACTCCGAATAGTGTTTAGCGTGTGCTCCAGCATGTAAATGACTGTAATCGTCATGCTGATAATGGCATTGTCAGCGCTAAACATATTCGTCGCCATGTCGAAACTGTGCAGAAGGGTGCATAGGTCCTTGATCTGAGATCACTCCATCAGGGTGATCTGCCCCACCTCTGCATCTCGTTGGCCCAGGCTATACGTCATGACGTATTGCACCAGGGCTCTGCGGTGCTGCCACAGTCGCTGTAACATGTGGAGAGTTGAATTCCAGCGTGTCGCCACATCGCATTTCAGGCGATGAACCGGCAGGCCGAAAGACTTCTGGAGCGATGCAAGTCGCTCAGCTGCGGCGGTTGAACGGCGGAAGTGAGCACTGCAGACAGTTTCCGTGCCCTGTTCAGAAGGCCATCTAGGCCGGGATAGTGTGTTAAAAATTGCTGGACAACAAGGTTCAACACGTGAGCCATACAAGGCACGTGTGTCACCTTGCCCAGGCGAAGGGCCGCACCCAGGTTTGCAGCATTGTCGCACACGGCCTTACCAGGCTGCAGGTTGAGTGGAGACAACCATTTATTAAACTCGGACCGCAGAGCTGCCCACAACTCCTCAGCTGTGTGACTCTTATTCCCAAGACATGTCAAGCTAAAGACCGCCTGATGCCGTTGCGCTCTGCTGCCAGCATAGTAATGAGGGGTGCGTCATTCCTTCTGCGCAGTGAGAACGCTGGTGGCCTGACCAGGCAGGCTTGGGGCGGAGGTGGAGGACCCAGATGAGGTGGAGGATGCAGAAGCAGTGGCGGAACTTTGACAGACAGAGGATTGACACACAAGTCGTGGGGACGGCAAGACTTGTGCAGCAGACCCTTCACCATCTATCACCATAGTTACCCAGTGCCCAGTCAGCGACATGTAACGTCCCTGTCCATGCTTACTGGTCCAAGTATCGGTGGTGAAATTCACCCGTTCACACACAGAGTTTCTCAAGGAAGCGGTGATATTGTGTGCGACATGCTGGTGTAGCGCGGGCACACCTTTCTTAGAGAAGTAGTGGCGACTAGGCATCTGGTACTGGGGCACAGCGACAGATATAAGGTCTCTAAAATCCTGTGTGTCCACTAGGCGGAAAGGCAGCATTTCTGTAGCCAACAGCTTACAGAGGGATAGAGTCAACCTCTTCGCTTTGTCATGGGTCGAAGGAAGTGGCCTTTTATTTGACCACATCTGAGGGACAGAGATCTGGCTGCTGTGTGTAGACGGTGTTGAGTAGGGTGTCCCTGGAAAAATGCAGCTTTGGGAGGAAAGTGCAGGCGGAGACATGATGTTGCCTTCATCCAAAGTTGGTGCTATCGATGTCTGAGAGAGCTGTACACACTCACTTGTTTCCCCTTCCAAACCAACTGACGACCTACCAAGCAAACTGCCTGTTGCGGTTACAGTGGTGGAAGTTGTGGGTGGAAATACAGGTGTGACAGCTGTCCCCACAGTCCTAGAAGATGACGAGCGCGTGGATGCCCTGGAAGGGGCAGGCGGTGGATGGTTGGCTCCACTAGGCCGCATTGCAGCACGGTGAGCTTCCCACCAGGCCATATGATATTTATTCATGTGACGATTCATGGAAGAAGTTGTCAAACTGCTGAGGTTTGACCTCTACTAAGATAACCATGGCAAATGTTACAGATCACATAATTTGGCCGATCTTTTTTTATGTCAAAAAAGGACCAGGCTAGGCAAGGCTTAGAGGCCATGCGACCTGTTGATCCACCCCGAATAATGCTCAGAGGCAGAGTGGTGGCTGAGGATGCAGTTGTAGACGTGCTACCAGTGCTCCGACTGTGTCCAGGAAGGCGCCAGGTTACTTCGACGTCGGTTGCATCCTCCTCCACTGCCTCTATTGACCTCCTCGAGTGTCTGACTGTGGGTTGACAGTAGGTGGGATCTAGAACTTCATCATCAATTGTTGTGTTTGCACTCCCCTCCCCCTCAGACCGAGTTTCTTCTTGCCCTGACCGAATATTTAAGTTGTCATCCCAATCGGGTATCTGCGTCTCATCTTCATCAGTATGTTCCTCATTGCCTATAACCACAGTTGTTGGAAAGGCAGCATTTTGGTAGCCAACAGTTTGCATTTTATGAAAGTCAACCTCCAAGCCATGTCATGCCCTTCTAAAAGCATGTATAACACAGCGAGGGGACTCCAACCACAGTCTCCCTCGTTGCCACTCACTGGGCCACAAACACCCCACTTGACTGGCATCGGTTGAGCCCCCTTTTGAAAATGAAAAAGATGCTTTGCATGAAGCACTCTCAAAAATACGCGTGCCTTTCCCGTCCCCTGGCTGACCCCGGGGAAGAAAAGTCCTCTGAGAGCCATGACTTGTTCATCTTGGTTCTTTTAGAAACACAGCGAGGGGACTCCAACCACAGTCTCCCTCGTTGCCACTCACTGGGCCACACACACCCCACTTGACTGGCATCGGTTGAGCCCCCTTTTGAAAAAGAAAAAGATGCTTTGCATGAAGCACTCTCAAAAATACGCGTGCCTTTCCCGTCCCCTGGCTGACCCCGGGGAAGAAAAGTCCTCTGAGAGCCATGACTTGTTCATCTTGGTTCTTTTAGAAACACAGCGAGGGGACTCCAACCACAGTCTCCCTCGTTGCCACTCACTGGGCCACACACACCCCACTTGACTGGCATCGGTTGAGCCCCCTTTTGAAAAAGAAAAAGATGCTTTGCATGAAGCACTCTCAAAAATACGCGTGCCTTTCCCGTCCCCTGGCTGACCCCGGGGAAGAAAAGTCCTCTGAGAGCCATGACTTGTTCATCTTGGTTCTTTTAGAAACACAGCGAGGGGACTCCAACCACAGTCTCCCTCGTTGCCACTCACTGGGCCACACACACCCCACTTGACTGGCATCGGTTGAGCCCCCTTTTGAAAAAGAAAAAGATGCTTTGCATGAAGCACTCTCAAAAATACGCGTGCCTTTCCCGTCCCCTGGCTGACCCCGGGGAAGAAAAGTCCTCTGAGAGCCATGACTTGTTCATCTTGGTTCTTTTAGAAACACAGCGAGGGGACTCCAACCACAGTCTCCCTCGTTGCCACTCACTGGGCCACACACACCCCACTTGACTGGCATCGGTTGAGCCCCCTTTTGAAAAAGAAAAAGATGCTTTGCATGAAGCACTCTCAAAAATACGCGTGCCTTTCCCGTCCCCTGGCTGACCCCGGGGAAGAAAAGTCCTCTGAGAGCCATGACTTGTTCATCTTGGTTCTTTTAGAAACACAGCGAGGGGACTCCAACCACAGTCTCCCTCGTTGCCACTCACTGGGCCACACACACCCCACTTGACTGGCATCGGTTGAGCCCCCTTTTGAAAAAGAAAAAGATGCTTTGCATGAAGCACTCTCAAAAATACGCGTGCCTTTCCCGTCCCCTGGCTGACCCCGGGGAAGAAAAGTCCTCTGAGAGCCATGACTTGTTCATCTTGGTTCTTTTAGAAACACAGCGAGGGGACTCCAACCACAGTCTCCCTCGTTGCCACTCACTGGGCCACACACACCCCACTTGACTGGCATCGGTTGAGCCCCCTTTTGAAAAAGAAAAAGATGCTTTGCATGAAGCACTCTCAAAAATACGCATGCCTTTCCCGTCCCCTGGCTGACTCAAGGGAAGAAAAGTCCTCTGAGAGCCATGACTTGTTCATCTTGGTTCTTTTAGAAACACAGCGAGGGGACTCCAACCACAGTCTCCCTCGTTGCCACTCACTGGGCCACACACACCCCACTTGACTGGCATCGGTTGAGCCCCCTTTTGAAAAAGAAAAAGATGCTTTGCATGAAGCACTCTCAAAAATACGCATGCCTTTCCCGTCCCCTGGCTGACTCAAGGGAAGAAAAGTCCTCTGAGAGCCATGACTTGTTCATCTTGGTTCTTTTAGAAACACAGCGAGGGGACTCCAACCACAGTCTCCCTCGTTGCCACTCACTGGGCCACACACACCCCACTTGACTGGCATCGGTTGAGCCCCCTTTTGAAAAAGAAAAAGATGCTTTGCATGAAGCACTCTCAAAAATACGCGTGCCTTTCCCGTCCCCTGGCTGACCCCAGGGAAGAAAAGTCCTCTGAGAGCCATGACTTGTTCATCTTGGTTCTTTTAGAAACACAGCGAGGGGACTCCAACCACAGTCTCCCTCGTTGCCACTCACTGGGCCACACACACCCCACTTGACTGGCATCGGTTGAGCCCCCTTTTGAAAAAGAAAAAGATGCTTTGCATGAAGCACTCTCAAAAATACGCGTGCCTTTCCCGTCCCCTGGCTGACCCCAGGGAAGAAAAGTCCTCTGAGAGCCATGACTTGTTCATCTTGGTTCTTTTAGAAACACAGCGAGGGGACTCCAACCACAGTCTCCCTCGTTGCCACTCACTGGGCCACACACACCCCACTTGACTGGCATCGGTTGAGCCCCCTTTTGAAAAAGAAAAAGATGCTTTGCATGAAGCACTCTCAAAAATACGCGTGCCTTTCCCGTCCCCTGGCTGACCCCGGGGAAGAAAAGTCCTCTGAGAGCCATGACTTGTTCATCTTGGTTCTTTTAGAAACACAGCGAGGGGACTCCAACCACAGTCTCCCTCGTTGCCACTCACTGGGCCACACACACCCCACTTGACTGGCATCGGTTGAGCCCCCTTTTGAAAAAGAAAAAGATGCTTTGCATGAAGCACTCTCAAAAATACGCGTGCCTTTCCCGTCCCCTGGCTGACCCCGGGGAAGAAAAGTCCTCTGAGAGCCATGACTTGTTCATCTTGGTTCTTTTAGAAACACAGCGAGGGGACTCCAACCACAGTCTCCCTCGTTGCCACTCACTGGGCCACACACACCCCACTTGACTGGCATCGGTTGAGCCCCCTTTTGAAAAAGAAAAAGATGCTTTGCATGAAGCACTCTCAAAAATACGCGTGCCTTTCCCGTCCCCTGGCTGACCCCGGGGAAGAAAAGTCCTCTGAGAGCCATGACTTGTTCATCTTGGTTCTTTTAGAAACACAGCGAGGGGACTCCAACCACAGTCTCCCTCGTTGCCACTCACTGGGCCACACACACCCCACTTGACTGGCATCGGTTGAGCCCCCTTTTGAAAAAGAAAACGATGCTTTGCATGAAGCACTCTCAAAAATACGCGTGCCTTTCCCGTCCCCTGGCTGACCCCGGGGAAGAAAAGTCCTCTGAGAGCCATGACTTGTTCATCTTGGTTCTTTTAGAAACACAGCGAGGGGACTCCAACCACAGTCTCCCTCGTTGCCACTCACTGGGCCACACACACCCCACTTGACTGGCATCGGTTGAGCCCCCTTTTGAAAAAGAAAAAGATGCTTTGCATGAAGCACTCTCAAAAATACGCGTGCCTTTCCCGTCCCCTGGCTGACCCCGGGGAAGAAAAGTCCTCTGAGAGCCATGACTTGTTCATCTTGGTTCTTTTAGAAACACAGCGAAGGGACTCCAACCACAGTCTCCCTCGTTGCCACTCACTGGGCCACACACACCCCACTTGACTGGCATCGGTTGAGCCCCCTTTTGAAAAAGAAAAAGATGCTTTGCATGAAGCACTCTCAAAAATACGCGTGCCTTTCCCGTCCCCTGGCTGACCCCGGGGAAGAAAAGTCCTCTGAGAGCCATGACTTGTTCATCTTGGTTCTTTTAGAAACACAGCGAGGGGACTCCAACCACAGTCTCCCTCGTTGCCACTCACTGGGCCACACACACCCCACTTGACTGGCATCGGTTGAGCCCCCTTTTGAAAAAGAAAAAGATGCTTTGCATGAAGCACTCTCAAAAATACGCGTGCCTTTCCCATCCCCTGGCTGACCCCGGGGAAGAAAAGTCCTCTGAGAGCCATGACTTGTTCATCTTGGTTCTTTTAGAAACACAGCGAGGGGACTCCAACCACAGTCTCCCTCGTTGCCACTCACTGGGCCACACACACCCCACTTGACTGGCATCGGTTGAGCCCCCTTTTGAAAAAGAAAAAGATGCTTTGCATGAAGCACTCTCAAAAATACGCGTGCCTTTCCCGTCCCCTGGCTGACCCCGGGGAAGAAAAGTCCTCTGAGAGCCATGACTTGTTCATCTTGGTTCTTTTAGAAACACAGCGAGGGGACTCCAACCACAGTCTCCCTCGTTGCCACTCACTGGGCCACACACACCCCACTTGACTGGCATCGGTTGAGCCCCCTTTTGAAAAAGAAAAAGATGCTTTGCATGAAGCACTCTCAAAAATACGCGTGCCTTTCCCGTCCCCTGGCTGACCCCGGGGAAGAAAAGTCCTCTGAGAGCCATGACTTGTTCATCTTGGTTCTTTTAGAAACACAGCGAGGGGACTCCAACCACAGTCTCCCTCGTTGCCACTCACTGGGCCACACACACCCCACTTGACTGGCATCGGTTGAGCCCCCTTTTGAAAAAGAAAAAGATGCTTTGCATGAAGCACTCTCAAAAATACGCGTGCCTTTCCCGTCCCCTGGCTGACCCCGGGGAAGAAAAGTCCTCTGAGAGCCATGACTTGTTCATCTTGGTTCTTTTAGAAACACAGCGAGGGGACTCCAACCACAGTCTCCCTCGTTGCCACTCACTGGGCCACACACACCCCACTTGACTGGCATCGGTTGAGCCCCCTTTTGAAAAAGAAAAAGATGCTTTGCATGAAGCACTCTCAAAAATACGCGTGCCTTTCCCGTCCCCTGGCTGACCCCGGGGAAGAAAAGTCCTCTGAGAGCCATGACTTGTTCATCTTGGTTCTTTTAGAAACACAGCGAGGGGACTCCAACCACAGTCTCCCTCGTTGCCACTCACTGGGCCACACACACCCCACTTGACTGGCATCGGTTGAGCCCCCTTTTGAAAAAGAAAACGATGCTTTGCATGAAGCACTCTCAAAAATACGCGTGCCTTTCCCGTCCCCTGGCTGACCCCGGGGAAGAAAAGTCCTCTGAGAGCCATGACTTGTTCATCTTGGTTCTTTTAGAAACACAGCGAGGGGACTCCAACCACAGTCTCCCTCGTTGCCACTCACTGGGCCACACACACCCCACTTGACTGGCATCGGTTGAGCCCCCTTTTGAAAAAGAAAAAGATGCTTTGCATGAAGCACTCTCAAAAATACGCGTGCCTTTCCCGTCCCCTGGCTGACCCCGGGGAAGAAAAGTCCTCTGAGAGCCATGACTTGTTCATCTTGGTTCTTTTAGAAACACAGCGAAGGGACTCCAACCACAGTCTCCCTCGTTGCCACTCACTGGGCCACACACACCCCACTTGACTGGCATCGGTTGAGCCCCCTTTTGAAAAAGAAAAAGATGCTTTGCATGAAGCACTCTCAAAAATACGCGTGCCTTTCCCGTCCCCTGGCTGACCCCGGGGAAGAAAAGTCCTCTGAGAGCCATGACTTGTTCATCTTGGTTCTTTTAGAAACACAGCGAGGGGACTCCAACCACAGTCTCCCTCGTTGCCACTCACTGGGCCACACACACCCCACTTGACTGGCATCGGTTGAGCCCCCTTTTGAAAAAGAAAAAGATGCTTTGCATGAAGCACTCTCAAAAATACGCGTGCCTTTCCCATCCCCTGGCTGACCCCGGGGAAGAAAAGTCCTCTGAGAGCCATGACTTGTTCATCTTGGTTCTTTTAGAAACACAGCGAGGGGACTCCA
The DNA here is from genome assembly GCF_048569485.1 of Anomaloglossus baeobatrachus. Classification (NCBI taxonomy): domain Eukaryota; kingdom Metazoa; phylum Chordata; class Amphibia; order Anura; family Aromobatidae; genus Anomaloglossus; species Anomaloglossus baeobatrachus. The sequence continues at coordinate 473,323,056 of NC_134356.1, forward strand.
ACCACAGTCTCCCTCGTTGCCACTCACTGGGCCACACACACCCCACTTGACTGGCATCGGTTGAGCCCCCTTTTGAAAAAGAAAAAGATGCTTTGCATGAAGCACTCTCAAAAATACGCGTGCCTTTCCCGTCCCCTGGCTGACCCCGGGGAAGAAAAGTCCTCTGAGAGCCATGACTTGTTCATCTTGGTTCTTTTAGAAACACAGCGAGGGGACTCCAACCACAGTCTCCCTCGTTGCCACTCACTGGGCCACACACACCCCACTTGACTGGCATCGGTTGAGCCCCCTTTTGAAAAAGAAAAAGATGCTTTGCATGAAGCACTCTCAAAAATACGCGTGCCTTTCCCGTCCCCTGGCTGACCCCGGGGAAGAAAAGTCCTCTGAGAGCCATGACTTGTTCATCTTGGTTCTTTTAGAAACACAGCGAGGGGACTCCAACCACAGTCTCCCTCGTTGCCACTCACTGGGCCACACACACCCCACTTGACTGGCATCGGTTGAGCCCCCTTTTGAAAAAGAAAAAGATGCTTTGCATGAAGCACTCTCAAAAATACGCGTGCCTTTCCCGTCCCCTGGCTGACCCCGGGGAAGAAAAGTCCTCTGAGAGCCATGACTTGTTCATCTTGGTTCTTTTAGAAACACAGCGAGGGGACTCCAACCACAGTCTCCCTCGTTGCCACTCACTGGGCCACACACACCCCACTTGACTGGCATCGGTTGAGCCCCCTTTTGAAAAAGAAAAAGATGCTTTGCATGAAGCACTCTCAAAAATACGCGTGCCTTTCCCGTCCCCTGGCTGACCCCGGGGAAGAAAAGTCCTCTGAGAGCCATGACTTGTTCATCTTGGTTCTTTTAGAAACACAGCGAGGGGACTCCAACCACAGTCTCCCTCGTTGCCACTCACTGGGCCACACACACCCCACTTGACTGGCATCGGTTGAGCCCCCTTTTGAAAAAGAAAAAGATGCTTTGCATGAAGCACTCTCAAAAATACGCGTGCCTTTCCCGTCCCCTGGCTGACCCCGGGGAAGAAAAGTCCTCTGAGAGCCATGACTTGTTCATCTTGGTTCTTTTAGAAACACAGCGAGGGGACTCCAACCACAGTCTCCCTCGTTGCCACTCACTGGGCCACACACACCCCACTTGACTGGCATCGGTTGAGCCCCCTTTTGAAAAAGAAAAAGATGCTTTGCATGAAGCACTCTCAAAAATACGCGTGCCTTTCCCGTCCCCTGGCTGACCCCGGGGAAGAAAAGTCCTCTGAGAGCCATGACTTGTTCATCTTGGTTCTTTTAGAAACACAGCGAGGGGACTCCAACCACAGTCTCCCTCGTTGCCACTCACTGGGCCACACACACCCCACTTGACTGGCATCGGTTGAGCCCCCTTTTGAAAAAGAAAAAGATGCTTTGCATGAAGCACTCTCAAAAATACGCGTGCCTTTCCCGTCCCCTGGCTGACCCCGGGGAAGAAAAGTCCTCTGAGAGCCATGACTTGTTCATCTTGGTTCTTTTAGAAACACAGCGAGGGGACTCCAACCACAGTCTCCCTCGTTGCCACTCACTGGGCCACACACACCCCACTTGACTGGCATCGGTTGAGCCCCCTTTTGAAAAAGAAAAAGATGCTTTGCATGAAGCACTCTCAAAAATACGCGTGCCTTTCCCGTCCCCTGGCTGACCCCGGGGAAGAAAAGTCCTCTGAGAGCCATGACTTGTTCATCTTGGTTCTTTTAGAAACACAGCGAGGGGACTCCAACCACAGTCTCCCTCGTTGCCACTCACTGGGCCACACACACCCCACTTGACTGGCATCGGTTGAGCCCCCTTTTGAAAAAGAAAAAGATGCTTTGCATGAAGCACTCTCAAAAATACGCGTGCCTTTCCCGTCCCCTGGCTGACCCAGGGGAAGAAAAGTCCTCTGAGAGCCATGTCCACATTGTCAGTGGACAGACACGTGTGCCTATCTGCCAGCAGACCCACAGCAGCACTGAAGACAGGTTCCGAGAGAACGCTGGCTGCAGGACACGACAAGATCCCCAAGACGTACGTGGCGAGCTCAGGCAATTTATCAAGATTGGAAGCCAAGAATGAGCAGGGCTCAAGTTGCACAATAATGGAATCGATGTTTCCTTGCATATACTCATATATCTGTGTGTCCTCCTCTTTTTCCTTGTCCAGCTTTTTTGTTTTCGCATGAGTATATGTCCTTGTCACTTTCCCATGTGTTGTGAGTTGTTTGTGACCTTTTGGACACCTTTGAGGGTGTTTTCTAGGTGTTTTTCTGTGTTTGTGATTGCCTGCCATTGTTTCCTATGCAGTTCGAGTTCGGTTCGTCGAACGTTCGACGAACCGAACTCGAACGGGAGGTCCGTTCGGCGAACCAACCTCGAGCCGAACCGCGACCGGTTCGCTCATCTCTAAACTTAATTTTACATGAAATATACCATTATTATACATATTTGATATAAAACAAATTATGAATATCACACATTATGACCATTGTAAATACACTGCCTCTGTATAATCCTATAGCAGTGATCTCTTGAAATATAATTTAATGCAAATGGAAATAATATATTTGTAGTACATTAAACATCCAGTACTTGTTTTTAATATTTACAGATGATTCACCAGCAACCTAATCCTGGAATCCATTATGAATATGTCATTCCATCTGCTAATACTATCAGTCCTCAACTGCCACCTCAACGGAGACCAGGTATTCTTGATTGCACTTGCATTAATCCAGAATTCTATTGAACAACTTCATTACTATGTACATACATTATGGAGTAAGTGCTCTTCTTCATACTTAAAAAGAAAACTTATTTATAAAATGTCACTTTTGATTTATCTAGGGAGCATTGGTGAATATTGTACTTTTGTAGTTTACACATAAGATATATACACTGTGTGACTTGTATAATTTACCTTTTTTAGTTTACTCATATTATTGAAAGTATATTAAATCCAACAGCACATATTATAGCATAGACTGAGAATGAAAGTGCATTTTCAACAAATAACTGTAGCTGGAAAAAGATTTAATTCAGAATATTACACAGTAGAGAAGAGTGAATCAATACAATGCAAATTAAATTTTTGTCGTATTTGTGGTTGCTTTGCCTGAAATACTTAAAATGACTACCACCATTTTACACAAAGAAAAAAATTACATCAGTTAAAAAAGGCTCACGTGACCTTGCGTATCAACTTCAGTGCTGGAGAGGAGAAACAGGGTTGATGCCGCACTACTGCCAAAGTAATAGAGTGTTGATTTAATCAATTATTTTTTATTTTACAGGTCTACATGTTTCAAAGGTCAGAGCCTCCTTCATCAGGACAAAATAATGTTGATTTTTCCTTTGTCCTGATGAAGGAGGTTCTAACCTCTGAAACGTGTAAACCCACAAAATAAAGAATTGATTAAATCAACAGTCCATTACTTCGGCAGCAGCGCGACATTAACCCCGTTTCTCCACTCCAGCATTGAAGGTCAACCTCTCTGGAGCTGCAGCAGCTGCCATTATCTCCGGCTTGCATAGGGGTTGTTGTGACTTACACAACCTCTTTAGGTGAGTGTCTCTCTATTTACATCTCCTTAATATCTGGTAAGAACTTATTGGAGCTCTTTTTCCTTCAGCTTTCATTCGTGACCTTCGGGTATGGCTGAATGTACTCCCCAATAAAGTATTGCAGCTATAATTACACGGTCAAAATATTTGAAGGAAACTTGGTAATCTTATTAATACTGAATTTACCATGATTTTTTTAATTGCAATTTTTATCTGTATTGTTATCTATTTTTATGGTGCGAATAAATAATTATAAGAAATATTATGGTATAGCACAAAACAGTATTGACTCTATTTTTATTTATTTTCATTTTTTTTAATTTTTTTTACTTGCTCTGACTGTTATGTTCTCATATTGAACTGAAATAATGGATCATGTTTATTCTTAGGGGAACCTCTAAATGGCCAGTTAGACGTAATAGATACCTCAAACCCTACTGACAATCGAGGCTCATTTACCGATACTGATGTACACACTGGACAGCCAACTGGATCCATACCTTCAAGACACCCTGGAAGAGTTCCTTCTTATCAGCCTGATAATCAGGTGCCTCCTCTACAGCCACCTAGGCGAAATCGTGATTTTAACTGGAAGCAAATGGGCTCAACTCAATGTACAGTTACTTGTGGGAAAGGTGAGGTGGGTGAAGGGTAGTAAACATATATTTTTACATAAAGCATTAATTCTTTTTTGGATTTTATTGCACATGAGAACAAAAAAAATACAATTCAGTTATAGCTGTGTTTCACAATAGAAACCACAGAGCAATCTTTCTTGGCATCACCTACTTATAGTTAAATTCAGCCAAATTCAAACATTTTCAATTTGTGTGATATGCTGGTTGGTTCTTTTAAATTAAGTTCTGATGGATTTAAGCTATGACTCCTGATACATAGTAAAGTTGTTAACCCTAGAACGCGCAACCAGAGAAATCTACAATAGAAAACAAGTGACCTAGCAGAACTGCAAGGCCCCAGGTGTGCATTCTAGGGTTAATACATTTTATAAGGCATCTTATGCAAAAAAGTATTTAATTTATCCCCAAGCATCCCTTCAGTTTGACATGCACTGAAGAGAAATGTTGAAGTAACAAAATTCAAACTCATCCCTCATATTCTTATGTTGTACAGTTGTGTCTTGGAGAGCAGTACACATTTTTTCACACATATATAATAGCACAGCACAGTACAGTCATGGCCGAAAGTGTTGACACCCTTGAAATTGTTCCAGAAAAGGAAGTATTTCTCAAAGAAAAAGACATGTTTGTTTCATTTGTGTGTATTGTAACAACAACAAAAAAAAGAGAAAAAAGACAAATTGGACATCTTTTCACACAAAACCTGGACAAAATTGTTGGCACCTTTCCAAAACTGTGGGTGAACAACTTTGCTACAAGCATGTGATACTTGTTCAAACTCACTTTTGGCAAGTAGCAATTGTGGGCAATATGAAAATCACACCTGAAACCAGTAGGAAAAAAAAGGGAGACATTGACTCAATCTTTGCATTGTGTCTGTGTGTGCCACACTAAGCATGGAGAACAGAAAGAGAAGAGGCCTGTCTGTGGATTTGAGAACCAAAATTGTTGAAAAATATCAACAAACTCAAGGTTACAAGTCCATCTTCAGAGATCTTAATTTTCCTTTGCCCACAGTGTGCATCATAATCAAGAAGTTTACAACCCATGGAACTGTAGCTAATCTCACAGGACATTGACGGCAAAGAAAAATTGATAAAAGATTACAACCAGGATAGTCTGTAAAGTGCATAAGTAGCACCAATCAAGTTCCAAAGAAATTCAAACTGTCCTGCAGGCTCTTTGTGCATCTGTGACAGCTAAAACTATCCATCAACATACAAATGAAATGAAACACTATGGCAGGAAGACACCACTGCTGACACAAAGAAATAATAAAACTATACTGCAGTTTTGCCAAAATGTACATGAGTCAGACAAAATCCTTATGGGAAAGAATCTTGTGTTCAGATGAGACAAAGATAAAGCTTTTAGGTAAAGCACATCATTCTACTGTTTACCAAAAATGGAAGAAGGCTTACAAAGAAAAGAACACAGAACCTACAGTCAAATATGATGGAGGTTAAAAGATGTTTTTGGGTTGTTTTGCTGCCTCTGGCACTGGAAGCCTTGACACTGTGCAAGGCATCATAGAACATGAAGATTACCAAAGGATTTTGGGTTGCAATGTAGTCCACCGTGTCAAATAGCTGTGTTTGCATCCTAGGTTATGGGTCTTCCTGCAGAATAATGACTCCAAACATACTTCTAGAAGCACCCAGAAATAGATGGAAATAAAGCGCTGGAGAGTTCTGAAATGGCGAGCAACGAGGCCGAATCTTAATCCCATTAACACCTGTGTAGAGATCTTAAAATTGCTGTTGGGAGAAGGCACCCTTAAAATTTGAGAGACTTTGAGAAGTTAGCAAAAGAAGAGTGGTCCAAAATTCCAGTTAAGAGGTGTAAAAAGCTTGTTGATGGTTATAGGAAGTGATTGATTTCAATTATTTATTCCAAAGGGTGAGCATCCAAATAATAAGTTGAGGTGCCAACAATTGTGTCCGACCCATTTTTGGAGTTTTGTGTGAGATTATTTTCAATTTGCCTTCTTGTCTGTTTTTTTGTGTTGTTCCAATATTCACAAAGGAAATAAGTATATGTATAACAAAATGTGCAACTGCAATAATTTTTGACAGAAATACTATATTTTCTAGAACAATTTCAAGGGTGCCAACACTTTTGGCCATGAGTGTATATCTGATCTGTGACAATAATGCTAACAATGCTCTTCATCTAGTGATACAGCTCTAACAAGTGTAAGAGAGCCAGTGAAAATAAAAGCTTTGTCTCTTCCCTTAGACACCATTGGATATCACTCATAAACAGTACTTTAGGTTTGGTGCACGGTGTACATTACTTAGTGACAAATTGTGATAATTTATATTTTTAAACTTTATTCTTCAACCTGGAAAAGCAAATAAATAACTGTAGCCGGTATACTACTTTAGAATGATTTATAGCAATTTATGAGCTGAATATTGACATTGCATCCTTAGGTTGTAAGTTATTAAAATGAATTAACTTTTTTACACTATATCTTTCAGGTTCACAATACCCCATTTTTCGCTGTGTAAATAGGATTACACATGAAGAAGTGTCAGATGCCTTCTGTGACTTAACTACCAAACCCAGTTCTGAAGAAGAGCCATGTAATCACTTCCCTTGCCCTGCATTGTAAGTTTATCTGTTACTTATGTACAAGACCATATTTATAAAAAAAGTACTAATTAATAGTGTAACCAAACTTTCAAATATTTTTTCAGAATAAGCTGTCTTGTATGTGTACTTGAGGAATAACATTTCGGGCCATTATATGACAATTCTTGAATGGTCACAAGTTTTTCCCTCTGCACACGCATCTTTAATTTGCAATCTGCTGGGAGCTGGAGACAAGACTAGCATGTAACCCCAGCCTTACTCAGCACAGCACACAGAGAGGGATTCCTGCCCTTCATTTATTTTTTAGCACACAGAGAAAAGCCTCAGCAGCCTGAAGGAAATTGTATATAAATACTGAGCTGTCTTCATCTGATTCAAGATCAGATGTGAGTTACAGTTGTTGGAGAGCTCTGCACAATGTTTCTATCTCCCTCTATCTTTTTCGTCTTCCTGCGCCTTACGTCCCCTCTCAATAGAGTATAACTGGCTGTGTCGAATGACACTTGAAATTTGTCTTGTACTGAACAAAAATGATGTACGCATGCTTGTTGCCAAGAAAGACATTTATAATATGACTAGAAGGTGGCCCGATTCTACGCATCGGGTATTCTAGAATTTACGTATTGTGTAGTTCATGTATGATTTTTGTTATATATATATATATATATATATATATATATATAGATATATATATATATATATATATATATATATATATATATATATATATATCTATCTATATATATATATATATATATATATATATATATATATATATATATATATATAGATGTTGTTGTGTGTAGTTACCAAGTGTTTGTGTAGGCGCTGTACATGTTCTGGGTGTTGTCTGGGTGTGATGGGGGGTGAGAGCAGTGTTGTTTGTGTGTTGCGTTGTTTGTGGAGCGCTGTGTGTCTGTAGCGTTGTGTGTGTGTTGCGCAGTTTGTGTGTGTGTGGTGTGTTTTGGGGGGAGGTATGTTTTGTGCAATGTGCGTGTTGTGCGGTATGTGCATATATTTGTGTGTGCAGCGTTGTCTGTGTGTGTGGGTGTCTGTGTAGGGCAGTTGTTTGTGGTTCCCAGTGTGTGTGTGTGGTGTGGTGTGTTGTGCAGTGCGCGCACGCGCGTATGTGTGTGTGTGTGTTGGGGGGAGGTGTGCACTTCCCATCGTGCTCCATCCCCCATGCAGCGCACTCCCCATCGTGCTCCATCCCGTATGCTGCGCACCCCCCATCGTGCTCCATCTCCCATCCTGCGCACTCCCAAACGTGCTCCATCCGCTATGCTGCGCACTCCCAAACGTGCTCCATCCGCCATGCTGCGCACTCCCAAACGTGCTCCATCCGCCATGCTGCGCACTCCCTATCGTGCTCCATCCCCCATGCTGCGCACTCCCAAACGTGCTCCATCCGCCATGCTGCGCACTCCCCATCGTGCTCCATCTCCCATGCTGCGCACTCCCAAACGTGCTCCATCCGCCATGCTGCGCACTCCCAAACGTGCTCCATCCGCCATGCTGAGCACTCCCAAACGTGCTCCATCCGCCATACTCCGCACTCCCCATCGTGCTCCATCCCCCATGCAGCGCACTCCCCATCGTGCTCCATCCCCTATGCTGCGCACCCCCCATCGTGCTCCATCTCCCATGCTGCGCACTCCGAAACGTGCTCCATCAGCCATGCTGCGCACTCCCAAACGTGGTCCATCCGCCATGCTGCGCACTCCCAAACGTGCTCCATCCGCCATACTCCGCACTCCCCATCGTGCTGCATCCCCCATGCTGCGCACTCCCAAACGTGCTCCATCCGCCATGCTGCGCACTCCCAAACGTGCTCCATCCCCTATGCTGCACACCCCCCATCGTGCTCCATCTCCCATCCTGCGCACTCCCAAACGTGCTCCATTCGCCATGCTGCGCACTCCCAAACGTGCTCCATCCGCCATGCTGCGCACTCCCAAACGTGCTCCATCCGCCATGCTGCGCACTCCCCATCGTGCTCCATCCCCCATGCTGCGCACTCCCAAACGTGCTCCATCCGCCATGCTGCGCACTCCCCATCGTGCTCCATCTCCCATGCTGCGCACTCCCAAACGTGCTCCATCCGCCATGCTGCGCACTCCCAAACGTGGTCCATCCGCCATGCTGCGCACTCCCAAACGTGCTCCATCCGCCATACTCCGCACTCCCCATCGTGCTGCATCCCCCATGCTGCGCACTCCCAAACGTGCTCCATCCGCCATACTCCGCACTCCCCATCGTGCTGCATCCCCCATGCTGCGCACTCCCAAACGTGCTCCATTCGCCATGCTGCGCATTTCCAAACGTGCTCCATCCGCCATGCTGCGCACTCCCAAACGTGCTCCATCCGCCATGCTGCGCATTCCCAAACGTGCTCCATCCGCCATGCTGCGCACTCCCAAACGTGCTCCATCCGCCATGCTGCGCACTGCCAAACGTGCTCCATCCGCCATGCTGCGCACTCCCAAAGGTGCTCCATCCGCCATGCTGCGCACTCCCAAACGTGCTCCATCCGCCATGCTGCGCACTCCCAAAGGTGCTCCATCCGCCATGCTGCGCACTCCCAAACGTGCTCCATCCGCCATGCTGCGCCAGCATCAGCCTCTCTACCTGCAGCATCAGCCTCTCTCCTCCCAGCATCAGCCTCTCTGTCCCCAGCATCAGCCTCTCTGTCCCCAGCCTCCATATCCCAGCCTTCCCCAGGATCAGCCTCTCTCCTCTCAGCCTCCTCCAGCACGCCGTGCTCCTCTGCCAACACTCACAGATCCGATCGCATACACTCACACACACCCACACACACCCACCCGATCGCATACACTCACACCCACCCGATCGCATACACTCACACACACCCGATCGCATCCACTCACACACACCCGATCGCATCCACTCACACACACCCGATCGCATCCACTCACACACAAAGACACACAGACACTGACGATATTGCACATACGCGCTGATACTCACAACATCCGGGGATATCACATGCTTCTGGCCATGTGATCCCCCGGCAGGTCCTGGAAGCTCACAACAGCACAGTATCGAGGCCGAGAAGCAAGCGATATCCCAGGATGTTGTGAGTATTTGGATGCGATGTGATGTGTGAGGTGTGTGTGAGTGTGATCTGATTTGTGTGTATGTGTGTGTGTGTGTGCTGTTATGTGTGTGTATGTTCCGCAGCTGCAGGACCTTGATGTGTGGATGCGATGTGATGTGTGTGTGAGGTGAGTGTGAGAGTGAGTGTGATCTGATATTGTGTGTGTATGTGTGTGTATGTGTGTGTGTGTGTGCTGTTATGTGTGTGTATGTTCCGCAGCTGCAGGACCTTGATGTGTGGATGCGATGTGATGTGTGTGTGAGGTGTGTATGAGAGTGAGTGTGAGCCGGTGTACACTGGTAACTATGATACACATCGGGTAACTAAGGGACCTTAGTTACCCGATGTGTATAATGGTTACCAGCGTTCACGGCCTCCGTCAAGATCCCAGCATCGCAAGGTTATGTCTGGCGCTGCCGGGATCCTGACGGAGCCGGTGTAGAAGCAAGCGATATCCCAGGATGTTGTGATGTGTGAGGTGTGTGTGAGAGTGAGTGTGATCTGATGTGTGTGTGTACTCACCTGGGAATCGGGGCTCCGTGTCAGTTGGGCCAGAGCGAGCGTGCATTGCCTGAGGGGGGCGGGGCCTGCAGAGAGCCGGGGCGAGAGGCCAATCCGTGGGGGGGGGCGGGGCCATGGCGAGCCCAGCGGCCAATCAGCTTTGTGTCACCGTAAGGACACAATTTCGGAGCATGACAGACAGACAGACAGATAGACAGACAGACAGACAGACAGACAGAATGAGGCAATTATATATATAGATATACATAAACTATGCATAAGTAGATTAATGAATACATGAACACCACTATTGCTGTAAACCTCAAAAATACAAGGTACTTAATAAGTGTTTTTTGATCAAAGAGCACACAAGCAATCCAACCACATCGAGGTGTTCCTAAATATGGATTGTTCTATCACTTATGTCCTCTCTGCATGTGCCAAACCAAGCCTAATCTGAATAAGGAGTGAATGAAAACCATGCATAGCTGGCAATTAAAACCTTGTCTGCAGCTAAGAGTGCTAAGCCCTGGGGGGGCCAACAGGTCCAAATGCTTTGTGTCCAATATATGAACATAAACACTGATGAGCAAAAGGGTAACAATTAGTGATGGGTAAACATGCTTGCCATTGCTCAATACTTATTTGAACATTGGGGTGCTCAGCACACTCGGTAATCGATCGAGTATTGTAGGTGTTCAAGCGCCATCCTCAAGTCCATGTCTTGCATGTTTTGAGGCTGTATTTCAGCCACTAAACGTGCGGGAATTATCTCTCAATCACAATAATATCATAAGCATGTTGGCTACTTATATTACTGTAATTGTGCAGCTGCAGTGCATCATCGGGTCTATATAAGACCAGATTATGCAACGCTTGGAAATAGTGTAGGGATAGCTGCTGGAAGAGGGATAGGTTTGGATTTTAGGTATATAAGCAGACAATATACAAATGTATTGAGCATTGAGACCACCATTGATCCTGGTCAAGTTGCCAATGCTTTTGGCTGTGAAACAACCCAATACCATCAGCCTTCCTCCACTGAAATTGAGAGTTCCTTCAATTTCTGATCCATTAGCCCTCTTTTCTCATGTTTGTTCTAGCCTCATTTGCACTCATCAAATCCTAGTCTATCCACTTTCGTCTCATTGCTCAAAGTCACCCATTTCCAATCTTCTACTCTTTACCTTTCTACAAACCCGAATTGATGCTTCTTATGACAGTATTGAAGTCGAGGCTTCTTCATCTTTTTTGAGGACACCATTTTAGAATTGTGTAACATGTGTTGCACTGAGCTTTCATGGACAAATGTGATCTCAGTGTCATGAAGCATATGAGCCACCTCCACTGCTATTTGTCGTGCAAAAACTGATAGGCCATGTGATGAGACAACTTGTTGACTCCAATATTTTACCTGGACGTCCACCTTTTGGCTTTTGAATAGATGGGCAGACATAATTTTGTATGCATCCAACTATCATGACACTCACATGTTGTAGTTTGGCAATTATCTTGGCTGAGACCGCTAACGATGAGCTGTATGATGATCTTTCTCTTTTCTTGGGAAATTTTCTTCATGGATGCTCCTCGATTCAAAGCGGTGACCGTTCACTTGGGAATCAACCTAATAACACATTGAGCTTTTAGGTAATGTGAGAACAGGTTGTAATTTGTATTATACAGGGAAAAAAATGTTTTTTTTCCACCGCTAGGAGCAAAACAGTAACAATGCAGTGACATGACAACAATCTGTATAAGTAATCATATGCTAAATAATTGCAAGTCAAATTTATGTATGAGATTGCCAAGATGATTGTCTGCAAAATTAAGGTAGTCTCACGCTTAAATCTGTAGCAAATGGTGAGATATGGAGCCTGAAGGTCAAAAGTTCTAAATATGGTTATCCTTTTGCTCGTCAGTGTATATACGTGGTGTGGCAGCACACTGTAATTAATGAATACATGAACTCCAGTATTTCTATAAACATTAAAAACGTTAGGTACTTAGTTAGCATTTTTTGATCAAGGAGCGCAAAAGCGATCTAACTACGTCAAGGTATACCTAAATATAATAATATAATAATAATCTTTGTTTCTATAGCGCCAACATATTCCGCAGCGCTTTACAATTCAGGAGGATCATATACAAACAAGTAACAGTTATAGAAAACATAATATTTAGAAGGCAAAAAAAAGACAACCCTGCTAGTGAGAGCTTACAATCTACTATGAGATATGGGGGGGCGGGGGCAAGGTACAAGTGCTTATTTACAATGACAATCCAGCCATCTCACGGAAATGGGGGATAGATAATGGTTTCCTGGACCAGTGGGACAGAGCCTTGAAATGCATTTGGGTGCCATGGAGTTTGATGTGGAGTTATGTTGTGAGGAGATGTAGAGGGACTATGTGAATTGAATCTGATTAGGGAGTGTGATAGGCCGCCTTAAAAAGATGAGTCTTTAGGGTGTGTCTGAAGCTGAGTAAGTTGTTATTTGTCCTAACTTCTTGGGGTACAGCGTTCCAGAGGGTTGATGCACTCTCCAGGAGTGAGAGGTTCGAATTAGTGTGGATGTTAGTCGAATGTCGTTTGCAGAGCGTAGAGAATGGGTGGGGTGATAGACAGAGAGGAGGGTGGAGATGTAGGGGGGTGCTACACTGTGGAGAGCTTTGTGGGTGAGAACAAGCAATTTGAATTGGATCCTAGGATATATGGGCAGCCAGTGCAATGGCTGGCACAGAGCAGAGGCATCCGAGTAGCGGTTAGCCAGATAGGTGACCATTGCTGCTGCATTAAGGATGGACTGTAGAAAAGAGAGTCTAGTTAGGGGGAGACCAATTAATAGAGAGTTACAGTAGTCAAGGCGAGAGTGGATCAGGGCCACAGTGAGGGTTTTTGTCGTTTTCATTGTGAGAAAGGGGTGAATTCTAGAGATGTTCTTGAGGTGCAAGCGGCAGGAGCGGGCAAGAGATTGTATGTGGGAGGTGTCAAGTATAACACCCAGACAGCGGGCCTGAGACCTAGGAGTTATAGTTGTGCCACACACAGAGAGGGAGATGTCAGATTTAGGAAGATTGGAAGACGGAAGAAAAAGAAGAACTTCAGTTTTTGAAAGGTTAAGTTTCAGATAGAGAGCAGACATGACATTGCAAACTGCAGTCAGGCAGTCGCTTGTGTTCTGTAGTACAGCGGGGGTGAGCTCAGGGGATGAGGTGTATAGCTGTGTGTCATCAGCATAAAGATGGTACTGAAAGTATTAAATATGGATGGTTTTATCCATCCAGTTCTACTGTTTGTCACTCCTCACTTGAGCTCACAGACCTGTCCTCCCCTGACATCCATGTGCCCTAATAAAGCATAATGACGTAAGTTTTTATTACAAGATACGCTATCATTATTACTAATTCTATTGGGTTTATTATTCATTGCTGAATGTAAATTGCAATAAATCTTTCATGATTCAATGTCAACTTAGAGCAAAGCCTTTAATGTTAGGTCATGGTATATTAGTATTGCTCAAATACATCTCTTGGATTGCATTTCTATTCAAAAATCAAAAGGTTAATTGTTTTTGCAAATGTAATACAATAAGGTTATCATCAAATTCCGGGATAAGTAGTTTTGTGCATTAATACCTAAAATATGGCAACACCAACTGCCCTCTTTAATGTGACATTCATTACTCTAACCTAAGATACGTTTCTGTACACTGTTTTTAGTGTGTAAATGTGGGTGAGACTTGTAGATTGTGAGGCATAGCCATTTTTATAAATAATGTATAAGACTTTTTGTCATTTTTATATCATCTAATGATTTTTAACTGCTGAGATCACAGTTGGCAACTTCTGCCAAGCGGCTGACAAAGACTTCGTGTGAATATGAAAGTTTTATTTTTTTAATACTAACTGGTAACTAGCCATGCATTGATAAAATTGTTGCAGAATTTTAGAAGCATATGTGCAAAACTCTTAGGCCCCGATTCAAAATATGAAAACCTTTACACCAGAAAACAGACATAAGACATTTTACAAATTTGTTTTCATGTAACTCGAAGTTGCACAAAAATTCTGCAACTTTTGCCATTTCTATGACAGTTTGAAGCAGCCCCTCCAAAATTAGGGGTGCTTTGAAGAACAGGGCAAGAATGGAGTGTAGCTACGCTTGCCCATCAAATTCAGTAAAAGTGCTGGCATTTCCTATGCTAGAAATGCTATCTCAGTTTCTGGCAAGGTGCACAACACTAATAAGGTGTGCATTATTCATTAAATGGCGTACTCTTCTTGATGAATTCATCATATCATATTCCGTGGAGCCTTTCATTAAGACTTTAGTGCTTTAGGGCAACAATAGTGTTAATGGATTGATAGCCTAGGGTATGTCCATACAATGTCTGTTAGGCTGATAAGCTTTGTGACCAGGCTGAAAAAGCAAAATATAAACACTAAAAAGAATGAACATATGTACTGAAATGTAAAAATGACTAGCTGTGCATATGTTCAGTTTTTTTAGCTTTTTTTTAACTGCCTCAGGTTTCTAAACGTGGTTAAGTGACTTGACCATTCTTCAGTCGGCACTTGCTTGTAAGTCGAATCACTATTTTATTCATGCAAGTAAAAAAAGAAAAGCCGTTTGCAAAGACGTCACCCAAGACGACCTAAAAGACTCTGTGCAAAAGTAGCTAAAGGAAATATACTACTGGTATTTCCAGAAACATCTCCTGCTAAAAACAACTTGTTGGGTTTGCTACTGAATAAAAGACTATTTGTGCACATACCCTAAGAGAATATATTAAGTAGAGATGAGCAAACCTGAGGTTCGGTTTTCGAACCGAACACCAAATTTTAAAATCAAGGTTCAGGTTCGTGGATCAGATACTTTACATGCAAATAAAACTCACGTGAGCAAAGCTGTGCTCAGGTACACTTGGTGCTCAGCCAGATGCAAGCCCCCTTTAGAGTTTGAACGCCACACACTGGGGGTAGTGATCAGCGTGATCAGATGTAGTGTGCAACTAAAAAAAAAGTTTGAAAAAGCCCGTCCACCCTCCTCCGGAAGTGATCTGCTTATGGCTGTATGTGGGCGGAGACTCAAACTGCCAATCAGTGACTTGATCTGGGGCTCTGGTCAAGCTCGAGCCTGTTGAACTAGCCTCGTTTGCTGCCGGCGAACGGAACTTCCATGGAACCACTCATCAATAATAAGACAAATTCTCATTTTATTTTTTGGGTTATCCATTATTATATCTGTTAGTATATTGGTTTATTACTTTAATTCATTTAAACTAAATAAAACTCAGCAACTTTTAATTAATTAAAAGTAATCCTACTTTCTGGAGCCTACAGATTTTATATAAAAGTATGTATCTCCATGATTACAGACTACAACTCCTGGCAAAAATTATGGACTCACCTGGCTCTGAGGATGTTCTTTCAGTTGTTTACTTTTGTTTAAAAAAAAAGCAGATCACAGACATGGCACAAAACTAAAGTCATTTCAAATTTCAACTTTATGGCTTTAAGAAACTCTTTAAAAAAAAAATCATAAAAACATAATGTGCTAGCCAGTTACTTTTCAAAACCAAACAGGGGGAACAAATTATGGAATCACTCAATTATGAGGAAAAAAATATGGAATCATGAAAAACAAACAAAATAACACTTCAATACATCCCTAGTAGTTTGTTGTACCACCTCTGGCTGTTATAACAGCTTTCAGTCTCTGAGGCATGGACTTAATGAGTGACAAACAGTACTCTTCATTAATCTAGCTCCAACTTTCTCTGATTGCTTTTGCCAGATCAGCTTTGCAGGTTGGAGCATTGTCATTTTCTTGAACTTCCACCAAAGATTTTCAATTGGATTGAGATCCGGACTATTTGCAGGCCATGAAATTGACCTTATGTGACTTCTTTCAGGAATATTTTCACAGTTTATGCTCTATGGCAGGATGCATTATCATCTTGATAAATGATTTCATCATTCCCAAACATCCTTTCAATTGATGGGATAAGAAAAGTGTCCAAATTTTAATGTAAACTTTGGCATTTATTGAAGATATAATGACAGCCATCTCCCCAGTGCCTTTACCTGACATGCAGCCCCATATCATCAATGACTGTGCAAATTAACATGTTCTCTTCATCTTTATAAATCTTATTGGAATGACACCTAACAAAAGTTCCAGCATCATCACCTTGCCCAATGGAGAATTGCAATTCATGACTGAATATGACTTTCATCCAGTCATCCACGATTGCTTTTCCTTAGCCCATTGTAACCTTGTTTTTTTCTGTTTAGGTGTTAATGATGGTTTTTGTTTAGCTTTTCTGTATGTAAATCCCATTTCCTTTAGGTGATTTCTTACAGTTTGGTCACAGTCATTGACTCCAGTTTCCTCCCATTTGTTCCTCATTTGTTTTGTTGTGCATTTCCTGTTTTGGAGACATATTGCTTTAAGTTTCCTGTCTTGAAGCTTTGATATCTTCCTTGGTCTACCAGTATTTTTGCCTTTTAACAACCTTCCCATGTTTTTTGTATTTGGTCCAGATTTTAGACAGCTGACTGTGAACAACCAACATCTTTTGCACATAATGATTTACCCTCTTTTAAGGGGTACTTTACACGCTACGACATCGCTAGAAATTGCTAGCGATGTCGAGCGCGATAGCACCCGCCCCCGTCGTATGGCTGATATGTGGTGATCGCTGCCGTAGCGAACATTATCTGTACAGCAGCATCACATGTATATACCTGCTCTGTGACATCGCTGTGACCGGCGAACCGCCTTTTTTCTAAGGGGGCGGTTCGTTCAGCGTCATAGCGATGTCACAGCAGCGTCACTGACCTGCCGTCCAATAGAAAAAGAGGGACGGAGATGAGCGGGACGTAACATCCCGCCCACCTCCTTCCTTCCGCATTGCCGGAGGCCGCAGGTAAGGAGGGGTTCCTCGTTCCTGCGGTGTCACACGTAGCGATGTGTGCTGCCGCAGGAATGATGAACAACATCGTTACTGCAGCAGCAACGATAATTGAGATTAGGGGGGGATGTCACCGATTAGTGATTTTGAATGTTTTTGCAACGATTCAAAATCGCTAATAGGTGTCACACGTAACGACATCGCTAACGCGGCCGGATGTGCGTCACAAAATCCGTGACCCCAATGAGATCACTTTAGCGATGTCGCAGCGTGTAAAGCCACCTTTAGAGTTTGATAATCCTCTCCTTTGCTTCAATTGACATCTCTCGTGTTGGAGCCATGATTCATGTCAGTCCACTTGGTGCCACAGCTCTTCAAGGTGTGATCACTCCTTTTTAGATGCAGACTAACGAGCAGATCTTATTTGATGCAGGTGTTCGTTTTAGGAATGAAAATTTACAGGGTGATTCCATTATTTTTACCTCAGAATTGAGTGATTCCATAATTTTTCCCCTTGTTTGGTCTTGAAAAGTAACCGTTACTGGCTAGCACATTATGTTTTCATGATTTTTTTAGTGTTTCTTAAAGCCAGAAAGTTGCCATTTGAAATGACTTATGTCTGTGATCTGCTTTTTTTTAAAACAAAAGTAAACAACTGAATGAACATCCTCAGAGCCAGGTAACTCCATAATTTTTTCCAGGGGTTGTAGAAACAAACAATTCAATTTCTTTCTTCAGTGTAGTATGATCCTCTAGTTACATTGGGAGAAATGCTTATATTAACAAAACTGCAAAAATGGAACAGGAGCACTATAAATTTGGTTCACTATGTGATTACATTTCGCCACATCCCTTTTTCTACAACTTTCAAACCTCTAGAAGAAGGTGTAAAAATTGTCTACAGTAAATCAAGAAGTAGCTGCCTTCAAAGTACTTCACTTTCTGTTGCAATTTTTCCTGAACTTTTGTAATTTTTTATAGGTTTTGTCAAGATTTGGATATGGCCTCTGATTGTAGGCAATCCTTCTATTCATAGTATGTTAATTTTAACAGGGTTGTCCAATACTGGAGAAAATCTGCTTAATGAATTCAGCACCAGAATTAATATAAAAAGATTGAATATGCAGCGGCATTGTTCCAATGATATTCCCAAGGAGAACATGGTATTTTTGTGCCACATGTAGGGATGAGCGAAGTGCTCGGTAATTCTAACGAGCATTTGGATGGACGGGTGCTCGGTACTCGATTACAGAGTATAATTAAAGTAAATGGGGAACTTAAGCATTTTTCCTGAAAATCTTCTGGAAAAATGCTTGAGTTCCCCGTTGACTTCCATTATACTATGTAAACGAGTACCAAGCACCCAGCCATCAAAATGCTTGTTAGCCTTACCGAGCACTTCACTCATCCCTAGCCACATGCTTGCTACAGCTAATGAGCGGCCTTTCATCAATTGCAGGTGATGAATATTCTGTGAGGGCAGTCGATATCTTTGATGAAGGCTGCAGTTGATTAGTAGCCACTCATTGGCATCAGTTGGCACAAGTCACAACAATGTCACCTAACCCCCGTGAACAGCAGCGATGATATCGCTGAAATGCCGCTGCTGCAAGACATGAGTATCCACTGTTTTTACCTTAATTTCAGTACTGATTGCATTAAACTGTTGTTGTCAAGTAGTAGACAACACCTTTAAGATCTGACTTACAGATACAATATATACAAATGAAGATGTGTTGTTTCTTCATTTTCACAAGATACATGTTAATGGGTTGTAGTTAATCTTCGTATTTGTTTTTGCTTCCCATTTCTTGTCTCTATAGCTGGGACATAGGAGAGTGGTCTGAGTGCAGTAAGACATGTGGTTTGGGTATGCAGCACCGCCAGATTCTGTGCAGGCACATCTATGCTAACCGCACCCATACGGTACAACCACACCGCTGTCAGACCCTGGAGAAGCCAGAGACAACAAGTACATGTCAGCTGAAGATCTGCAGCGAATGGCAAATCAGAGCAGACTGGACACCGGTAAGTCACAGATGGAAGGGGAAATATTAAGAGACCAAAATGCCATATTTCAAGCTTGCTACTACAGGTCTGAACATTTAGGGGCTGTGTCAACAAAACTGCCATATTTTTATTCCTGTCTTGAAAATGTGTGTGTTGGGGTACGGTGTGCCAACCTCATTACCAGGTAGTTGCCTCTTAATGAATTTGGCACATTTTTCAGTTGTCATGCCCTCTGGAAGAAATGCATACCACTTTTGTGATGAATTTGTTAGACATTCTCAGCCTCGCACACTTCGGATAGAGATTCACCCACAATATCGCCAAAAGTTGTTAAGTTTTTGGCACTATTTAAAGCTGTCTATGCCTGAAAACTGATATAAGCTGCATGATGAATTGGCTCCCTTCACCTTGTAAGATGATTTACTCTAGGCCAATTACTGACTGGTGTAATATGGCTTCCAATAAGAGCCTTGTAGTTAGTGGTGATAGATTTTATTAGGATAAGATAATATTCTACTTATGGCACTAAAATGATGATGGTTCATATGGAGTGACATTAAATTATGTCTTCTTATGCCATTTTATAACTTCTCGCAGACACAGTATACTGAATGGGTCCCATAGGCATCCGATAGGCCAATATATACAGTACACATATAAAATGTTTTTATTTCATACTGTCTTGAAATACAGATCTACCAAAGGTTATTTTGCTTCAGATAATACAATACTGGGATTTCACGTTACAAAAAATTGTAATTAGACTCCCAACTTGACATTGATCAATGTCTTGTACAGTATTAAGTTATTTTAACCATCTTGAAAACATATTGTTAAATAAAGTTTTTATGTTACATGTACTATTTAAGAAAAAATGTCAGTATTTAAAAAAGAAAATTAGTAATATTTCTAGATGCACACTGGCCATGAGGCTATTTTAGGCTCACACTAAGGGCTCTCTCATACAACTGTATAACTCGGACAAGTGCTATCTGATATTTTATTGTATAGCACTCACTCCAATGTAAGGCTGTTGTCACATTGCGTATTTACCTACGTTCACTGGTCCCGTCGGAGCATCCGTCCGAAACTCCCACCCCCTGAACCCGAACGTAGTCTACTACATATGGGTGTCCGCCTACAGAAAATGTATATGCCCGAAAATGGTGCAGGACAGAGCACACGCTGACTCCATTTGCTCTATTATAGTCAATGGCCCCGTCGGCGTATGTGTCCGAAACCCATCTTGCGAGGGGGAGGTGGGGTTCGGACAGAGGCCCTGACGGGATCAGTGAATGTAGGTAAAAACGCAATGTGAAAGCAGCCTTATACTTTAGGGCAGTGCCGATCAGCGCTTTTTTCTCATGCCAATTTGGCATGAAAAGAAACTGAAGCATGCTGCGATTGACAGCTTATATTGGACTGCGTGCACCCATACAAGTCTATAGGTGCATGTGAAACATTAGACTGCACTGTTGTTATCTAAGTGCAGACCAATATACGCTGAAACAGGTAATGGAGAAGATGCAGAGATTGAGTTCTCCATCTTCTCCTCACCTGTGCTCTGAGAATCAAGCAAGAATTTGAGCACAGTAAACTCATACTTGGCTCATTAGCAGGACCACTTATCACACGGATCCAACATTCACCTAATTCTGCTCCCTCTCCCTTTACAATAACATTTGCAGACGCTCATTATTTGTTTAGAGTCTTAAAAAGACCCACTGGTCAGTGTGAAAATTGTAAGATGCCTATTTTTTGTTTATCACAGACAATGATCTGGCTTTTTTTTTTTAAATTAAAAAAAACACATTCAACACAAAAACCTCATTTAAACAATGATAACAATATCTCTAAGTGAGGAAACCTATGAAAATTTATCAAGGTGATTTGTTGTGAGTCATGATAACCTTTGCTACATTCGCGTGCCTCAGATAGACAAATACCATCAGAAAATTTTATATATTGACAAGTTCACCAGGGGATAGAAATTGTGTGTGTATATATATAATATACATGTATAAAGTAAAGACCAAAAGTTTGGACACACCTTCTCATCTCTAGATCAACTATTAAGAGGAGACTTTGTGCAGCAGGCCTTCATGGTGAAATAGCTGCTAGGAAACCACTGCTAAGTACAGGCAACAAGCAGAAGAGACTTGTTTGGGCTAAACAACACAAGGAATGAACACTAGACCAGTGGAAATCTGTGCTTTAGTCTGATGAGTCCAAATTTGAGATCTTTGGATTCAACCACCGTGTCTTTGTAGAAAAGGTGAACGGATGGACTCTACCTGCCTGGTTTCCACCGTGAAGCATGGAGGAGGAGGTGTGATGGTGTAGGGGTGCTTTGCTGGTGACACTGTTGGGGATTTATTCAGAATTGAAGGCATACTAAACCAGCATGGCTACCACAGCATCTTGCAGCGGCATGCTATTCCATCCGGTTTGCGTTTAGTTGGACAATCATTTATTTTTCAACAGGACAATGACCCCAAACACACCTCCAGGCTGTGTAAGAGCTATTTGACTAAAAAGGAGAGTGATGAGGTGCTACGTCAGATGACCTGGCCTCCACTCTCACCAGACCTGAACCCAATCGAGACGGTTTGGGGTGAGCTGGACCGCAGAGTGAAGGCAAAAGGGCCAACAAGTGCTAAGTATCTCTGGGAACTCCTTCAAGACTGTTGGAAAACCATTTCCGGTGACTACCTCTTGAAGCTCATCAAGAGAATGCCAAGAGTGTGCAAAGCAGTAGTCAAAGCAAAAGGGGGCTACTTTGAAGAACCTAGAATATAAGACATATTTTCAGTTACTTCACACTTTAAGTATTTAATTCCACATGTTTTAATTCATAGTTTTGATGCCTTCAATGTGAATCTACAATTTTTAGAGTCATGAAAATAAAGAAAACTCTTTGAATGAGAAGGTGTGTCCAAGCTTTTGTTCTTTACCGTGTGTGTATATATATATATATATATCCCAGTATAGGATTGTAGCATGTATCCATCTATGCAAATCTGGTACAATGAGGAAAGTGTGGACTAATAATGCTTATAAAAATTTAACTTTTATTAACAATATTAAACTTTTTTTTTTTAAAACATACCAACATGAAGAGGACAGCAATAAGTGTAATAAAGAAGGCATGAGTCACACTTTAGTATGATATCCCATAATTTACAATGTGATATACATTATAAAGTACAATGCCATATCATATATGAAAAAGTACCATATAGGAGTTGTGAAATTTACTGTATTTTTCGCTTTATAAGACGCACCACAAATTTAGACATAAAAAAGGTAAAAAAAAAGAAAAAAGGGGTCTGTCTTATACTCCGGTGTTCTCTTACCAGAGGGGGCAGCAGTGGTGGTGAAGCGGGTCACAGGAGGCACAGGTTGTGCTGGCATGCGCGGCAGGTCAGTGGTGGCAGGTGCCGTGGCGTCCGTGGTGGCAGGTGCGGTGGCGTCCGTGGTGGCAGGAGCCGTGGGGTCCGTGGTGGCGGCAGCAGCGACGGCGGGTGAGTCCTGCAGCAGGCCGGTGCAGTTAAAGTTTCCGCGATCCCGGTTCAAATGGTCGCTCAGTGGTAGCAGAGGCGGTGACGGCTCAGTGGTGGCAGCGGCGGTGACGGCTCAGTGGTGGCAGCGGCGGTGATGGCTCTGTGGTGGCAGCGGCGGTGATGGCTCAGTGGTGGCAGCGGCGGTGACGGCTCAGTGGTGGCAGCGGCAGTGACGGCTCAGTGGTGGCAGTGGTGGCGACGGCTCAGTGGTGGAGCAAACCGATGCGGTGTTTTCCCAGTGTGTCCGCGGTCCCGATTCAAGTCACGGCGCCCGGAGCGGTGCATGCGCAGATGGAGCTCTCATCCCAGGGCTCCATCTACGCACGCGCTGACTCCCGGAGCAGCGCGTGCGCAGATGGAGCTCTCATCCAAGAGCTCCATCTGCGCATGCGCCCCCTCCCGGCGCCATCATTTGAAAGTGGGACCACGGACAAACTGGGTAACTTGCGTGCAAGCGGCAGGGTACCTGTGCATGCGTGCGGGCAGCAGCCGAGTGCCTGTGTGAGGGCGGCAGCCGCCTGCCGCCCGTACGGGCACCCGACTGCTGCCCGCACACAGCACCCGGCTGCCGCCGGCACACAGCACCCGGCTGCCGCCTGCACACAGCACCCGGCTGTCGCTCGCACACAGCCACGGGTACCCGGCTGCCACCGCACGCATGCACTGGTACCTGGCCGCTTGCACGCAGCCACAGGCACCCGGCCGCCCGATCGCCGCACAGACAGGACCCCCAGGTACCGCTATATTCGGATTATAAGACGCACCCCCCATTTTCCTCCCAAATTTTTGGGAGGAAAAGTTCGTCTTATAAAGCAAAAAATTTGGTATATGTCTCAATAGGATTATTTCCAATTGAATATTGACATATATGCGACACTCTATTTTTGTAAATAATGCACAGCTTATAATATACCAAATGGGATGTTTCTTTTTTAAAAATAGAACATGACTGCCTGCTTTGAGCTTCTGGCAGAGACTGAGCCTCAGTGATTAGTAGTGACGTCACTCAGGTTAGTTGTGGTCACAGCTGGATGTTGCCATGCCCCTGCACCTTTGACAGCAAGTAAACTGACCTTCATTGAACCTCAATGAACTTGGTGGCCTCACCTCAGAAGGTCCCCTGAGGTCAGGTTACCTGCGGTCACAGGTGGGGGGCCATGGGAACCTCCAGCTGTGACTGCAACAAACCTGAGTGACATCATCACTGATTGCTGAGGCTAAGTATCTGCTTGAAGCAGGCGGTCATGTTCTGTTGCTGCACACAGTGCCTTTAGATGTATTAGACCAGGAATAGTTGTGGGACCTCATGTGGATTACATCGGACTTGGGTCTTTGGGGGTTAATAAAATGGTGAAAGAGGTTGAGGTCCTTTTTGTATTTTATTTGAAATAAAGGATTTTTTCGGTGTTTGTTTATTTCTTTTCACTTACAGGTTAGTAATGGGAGGTTATTATGGTCAGTATTCAGTATTATATGAAGATATCCAAAATAGGACTCAAAATGGCATTTGAACTGTATTCAGACATGCGACTTTTTGATCATAAGACTTTCATGATGGATGCTGACTTAGCTTAATATAAAATGATGAAACATATATACATAACAAAAGGGTTTTTAGCCTAGTAAAATTAGCTGCAGAATCATTGCAACATTGGGTCTAGCGCTGACCCTTATTCTATTGTTACATATATACATATATATCTCAGAATAAGCTCTTTTTGCCATTTACCCAATAGAGGGAGTGTACGTATTCTTGGCTCCTATCCAACTGACTTCTATAAATGTATTTCAACTTTCGTGATTAAAGCAGTTATCTTTTCTACTTGGACCTGTGGTCATCTCTGGCAAGCTGTCCAAAGGAATCTTGTTCCTGCAAGACAACACCTCCACTCGAACTGCACGAGCGACCACAGCAAAACTGGCAGAGCTGGGCTTCCTGCTGTTGACCACCCACCTTATTCACCAGATCTAGCTCCCTCCGACTATCATCTGTTTCCAAACCTGAAGAAACAACTCAAGCAGGGCCGGCTCTAGGTTTTTGTGGGCCCTGGGCGAAAGAGTCTCAGTTGGCCCCATCCACACATAGACATGCACAGATACATACTCATAAAGGCATACGTACACATACATGGACAAAACAGAATTCATTGTCTTTCCTCCTCCTCACTCAACTCCCCCACCTGACATATCCATCAATGTCAATGGCTGCTCACTTTCCCCAGTGCCACGCGCTCGCTGCGTGGGAGTAATCCTAGACTCTGATCTCTCTTTCAAGCCAAACATCCAAGCCCTTTTCACCTCCCTCCTAGGATATAATGGGAGGCAATCACAAACACATAAAAACGCATTATAAATGTACACATACAGTTAATAAACATTGCCATAACACTTACCGGTCCCCGCGATCCCTCCTGAACTCTGTCTCCTGCCGCTATTCCATCCGATGATCGCTGAATCCTCCCGGTGACCAGCACTGCCAGCAGTGATGTAGGACCTATCGTGACGTCAAAATAGCCATGTGACCAGTCACGTGGCTATTATCTCATTGGCTACAGACTGGCCACATGACTATGACGCATCATGTAGGACCTGCGAGTGCATCTCTCCGGTACACGGTGCACATTTGTGTATCGCCGTTTACCGGTGACATGCTCTAGCACACGGTCGACTCCCCGTTCCGTTAGGGACCGGCTGACACAGCCGGTCATTAACGGAGATCACCGTTGCCATAGCAACGCAGTTAGCGGTGACGTCACCGCTAACCGCTGCATAACCAGATGCATAACCACCACTCACTGTGTCTGAACACAGGAAGCTGAGCTGACAGCCGCTCTCTGTGCATGCAGCAGCGTCTATTGTGAAGGAGAGGCCCGTGGGGGGATCAACGCTGCACAGGTACCGTGGGACACCGGGGAACACCGGTGGGGTTATAGGGGGCGACCTGGCAGGGCCTGGGGAGGAGTTTTCTGTCGCATGTGTCATGGCACATGCGACAGAAATCAGAGGAGTAGGGAGAATGCGGCTGGCGCGCTGCTGTGCGCGCGGCCATCTTGGATTTCTGGGAGGGCATCAGGGGGGGCACTTTGGCAACACCAGGGGACCGGGGAGGAGATTTATCGTATTTGTTCATGCCAGATGGGAGATAAATAATTTTTTACCGGCGCTGTCATTTACTTTAACGTGATCATCGGTGTACGGTGTATACCTGTGATCGCGTGAGCGGGGACCGGAAAAAACGTCCTGAATCATGATCTCCAGGGTCTCAGCTAGCCCTGAAACCCCGGAGATTTTCTGACGCTGAGGGGCGTTATTCACTTATTTCTGCCTGCTGTTTAGAAACGGCAGATCAGAATAAGGCTACATTAACACGACCGATCCATTTTTGCGGTCTGCAAAAAAACAGTCCGTTTTTTTTCACGGGTGCATCCGTGTGGCATCCGTTTCCGTTTCGTAGACGGTCCGTATGTCATCTGTTTGTCATCCGTGTGCCTACCGTTTTTTTTGTGTACTGCAAAAAAACTGAAGGAGGGTAAATGCATAAATTTACCCAGGATCCATAGCTTCATCCTACATGAGGCGGTCACATGTTCACTCCAATGCCATTTTCTACTGCTTTTCACAGCGTAGAGCGCTCTGGTGATTTTCTTGTGCTTGTGCACTTCATATCAGTCTTTTCTGTCATTATAATGGCAGAAAGACACATAATGTCCCACTCTCCTGCATTTTGTAATTTTGCACCCTTTGGTGCCTTTCATGTGGCACTAAGGGGTGCTTAGCTTTGTATTTAGCCAAAAAAATGAAAAAAAAATGACGTAGGGTTCCCCCTATTTTTGTAGCCAGCTAGGGTAAAGCAGATGGCTGCAGCCTGCAGACCACAGCTGGCAACCTCACCTTGGCTGGTAATCCAAAACTGAGGGCACCCCACGCTGTTATTTTAAATTAAATAAATAATTAAAAAAAAAAACACGTAGGGGTCCCCCCAAAATTGGATCACCAGCCAAGGTAAAGCAGACAGCTGGGGTCTGATATTCTCAGACAAGGGAGGTCCATGGTTATTGGACTCTCCCCAGCCTAAAAATAGCAGGCCGCAGCCGCCCCAGAAGTGGCGCATCCATTAGATGTGCCAATCCTGGTGCTTCGCCCCAGCTCATCCCGCGCCCTGGTGCAGGGGCAAACGGGGTAATATATGGGGTTAATACCAGATGTGTAATGTCACCTGGCACCAAGCCCTGGGGTTGGTGAGGTCAGGCGTCTATCAGATACCCGACATCACCAACCCAGTCAGTAATAAAAAAAAAATAGACGACAAACACATTTTTATTTGAAAAATACTCCCCAATACATTCCCTCTTTAACCAATTTATTAGAAAGAAAAACAAATCCAGGTCTGCTGTAATCCAAGGGGTTGCCATGAGGATCCACACTGTCCCAGTCAATGAAGAGCAGGATGTTCCCCATTGGCTGGGAGAGCAGTGCAGTGACCTGAGCTAACATCAATGGGTCAGCCCAGGTCACTGCAGGGCATGACAAGTGCTGCTGTCAGCGAGGTACATTACCTGCGCTGATCTCCTGCACTGCTGACAGCACCTGTCACTGAGTTCAATGACCGCCGCCTTCACAGCCAAGTATCGCAAAAGGCCCGTGACGTCACCGCTAGTCAGTCTCGGGTCGGAAGCGAGAGAAGGTGATGTGACAAGCGGCGGCCATGGAGGACAGTGACAGCGCTGAGGTCGGGACTTCATCACCGCAGGTAAGCCGAGCGGGACCATGTGTGCAGAGTGCCAGGAGGACGTCAGTGTCGTGGACTGCATGACTGGGGACGTGTGTGTGTGTGTGTGTGTTTGTGTGTGTGTGTGTATGTATGTGTACATGCCACGTGCAGGAGGGGGCGGAGCGAGCTGAGCGGGGAAGTGTGGGCTTCCTGCACGTAACTAGGATAAACATCGGGTTACTAACCAAAGCGCTTTGCTTGGATACCCGATGTTTATCTTGGTCACCAGCTTCTGGCAGGCTGCCAGCGATGGCTCCTGCACACTGTAGCTGTAAAAAGCCCTGCTTTTTGCTGCTAGAACCGTTCTCGAACGTAACTAGAACTATCGAGCTTTAGCAAAAAGCTCGAGTTCTAGTTCTATCTAGAACAGCCCCCAAAATCACTCGAGCCGCGAACTGGAGAACCTCGAACCGCGAACTGCGCTCAACTCTAACCCTCAGTCTGATAGAGCACCACACAATCAGCTCTACCCTAACCTACTGTATCCTCATCTATCTTTTGTAGACTGTGAGCCCTCGCGGGCAGGGACCTCTCTCCTCCTGTACCTGTCTGTGTCTTGTACTGTTTATGAATATTCTACTTGTCCCTATTATGTATACCCCTTTCACATGTAAAACGCCATGGAATTGATGGCGCTATAATAATAAATAATAATAATAATACTTATTTAAAGAGAAATTCACAAAAACACATATAAATAGACATAAATCTATACACAGTCATATACACTGACATACATAGATACACATCATACATGCACACACACATTATTTTTATATATTTATACTGTACATATTTCTAATATTGGGAAGCTGGAAACAGCCTCATTCACCTCCCCGCTTGTCTAACAGACATGGGCGCACATAGAGCACACTAACACTGCTGTATAAACATCACAAGAGAGGCTGGGGACATACACATTACTGGGGGGGAATACATATTACTGAGGAAAGGAGTATACAGAACTGGGGGGGCATACAGCTCTAGAGGAGGGCAGTGACTGAGGTGGGGGGACAAACAGCTCTAAGGTGGGGGGTGACATGCAAGTCTGGGCGTATACAGCTCTGGGGTGGGGGAGACATACAGCTCTGGGGGGTATACAGCACTGGGGTGGGGGTCATACAGCTCTGAGGGGGTATACAGCACCTGGGTGGAGGGGACATACAACTCTGGGGGTTTAGTAGTATGCAGCCCCCATATTCCTCCATATATTGTTATGCAGCCCCCATATGGCACTGTGCAGCCCCCATATAACATTAAGCAGCCCCCATATAAGCACCTTCATGTAATATACAGCCCGCATATAGCACAATGCAGACCCAGATAGTATTAGGCATCCTCATGTAGTATACAGCCCCTATATAGCACAATGCAGACACACATAGCATTAGGCACCTTCATGTAGTATACAACCCACATATAGCACAATGCAGACCCAGATAACAATAGGCACCCTCATGTAGTATACAGCCCACATATAGCACAATGCAGACTCGGATAGCACTAGGCACCCTCATGAAGTATACAGCCCACATATAGCACAGTACAAACCCAGATTGCATTAGGCACCCTCATGTAGTATACAACCCCTATATACCACAGTGCAGAGCCAGATAGCATTAGGTACCCTTATGTAGTGCAGAGCCCCTATATAGTACACTGCAGAGTCAGATAGCATATAAACAACAGAAACGGAGTATTTGCGTGCAAATATTTAATAATTTTAATATGGACAATTACAAATACATGTAGAAAACATTTAAAAAGCATAGATCCGGCAAAAAATACATGTGGTCCCCGTGAATCACCCAAAATATTAAAATGGACGTAATCAGGAGAAAGTCTCAGTATACAAAAAATATGGCAACTGGCTGCGGCTATATACAGTGCGGCATAGTAAAAAATTGCTTACCAATATATAGGTGCTTTAGAGGGACCAGTCAGAGGGCACCTATTGGTAAGCAATTGTGCTGTCTCCATTTGCCTTGGTCCCTTATGGAGCTGATCTTTTTAGTATGTAGTGTATTTTTTCCCGGATATATGCTTCTTAAATGTTTTCTACATGTATTTGTAATTGTACATACTAAAATTATTAAATATTTGCACGCAAATACTCCGTTTCTCTTGTTTATATACTAGTCCTTTTGCAGTGTGCTGTCTCTGGGACATTCTGGTGGGTTAAATTATACCTTTTACCAGTATGACCCTTTTGAGACCATAAGGTTTAACCATGAGGCTTCTTGTTTGGAGAGTCAGATAGCATTAGGCACCCTCATGTAGTATACAGCCCCTATACACCACAGTGCAAAGCCAGATAGGAGTAGGCACCCTCATATAGTATACAGCCTGTATATAGCACAGCTGTATATAGCACAGTGCAGAGCCAGAGAGCAGTAGGCACCCTCATATAGTATACAGCTTGTATATAGCATAGCTGTACACAGCACAGTGCAGAGCCAGAGATAGCAGTAGACACCCTCATGTAGTATACAGCTTGTATATAGCACAGCTGTATACAGCACAGTGCAGAGCCAGAGGTAGCAGTAGGCACCCTCATGTAGTATACAGCCTGCATATAGCACAGCTGTATACAACACAGTGCAGAGCCAGATAGGAGTAGGCACTCTCATATATTACACAGCCTGTATATAGCACAGCTGTATATAGCACAGTGCAGAGCAAGAGAGCAGTAGACACCATCATGTAGTATACAGTTTGTATATAGCACAGCTGTATACAGCACAGTGCAGAGCCAGAGAGCAGTAGGCACCCTCATGTAGTATACAGCTTGTATATAGCACAGCCTGTATATAGCACAGTGCAGAGCCAGAGAGCAGTAGGCACCCTCATGTAGTATACAGCTTGTATATAGCACAGCTGTATACAGCACAGTGCAGAGCCAGAGAGCAGTAGGCACCCTCATGTAGTATACAGCTTGTATATAGCACAGCTGTATACAGCACAGTGCAGAGCCAGAGAGCAGTAGGCACCCTCATGTAGTATACAGCTTGTATGTAGCACAGCTGTATACAGCACAGTGCAGAGCCAGAGAGCAGTAAGCACCCTCATGTAATATACAGCTTGTATATAGCATAGATGTATACAGCACAGTGCAGAGTAGAGATGAGCGAACTGGTCCCGGTTCGGCTCGAGGCCGGTTTGCCGAACGGGGGTCCCGTTCGAGTTCGGTTCGTCGAACGTTCGACGAACCGAACTCGAACGTATAGGCTATAATGGGAGGCAATCACAAACACATAAAAATGCATTATAAATGTACACAAACAGTTAATAAACATTGCCATAACACTTACCGGTCCTCGCGATCCCTTCTGCACTCTGTCTCCTGCCGCTATTCCATCCGATGATCGCTGAATCCTCCCGGTGACCTGCACTGCCAGCAGAGATGCAGGACCTATCGTGACGTCAAAATAGCCATGTGACCAGTCACGTGGCTATTATCTCATTGGCTACAGACTGGTCACATGACTATGACACGTCATGTAGGACCTGCGAGTGCATCTCTCCGGTACACGGTGCACATATGTGTATCGCCGTGTACCGGCGACATGCTCTAGCACACGGTCGACTCCCCGTTCCGTTAGGGACCGGCTGACACAGCCGGTCATTAACGGAGATCACCGTTGCCATAGCAACGCAGTTAGCGGTGACGTCACCGCTAACCGCGGCTCCGAGAGCACCGTTGCTATGGTAATGCGTCTGTCAGCGTTACCGCTAGCAGCCAGCACTGATCACTCACGGAGTGAAGGCTGCACGCTGCTTCCCGATTGTAGTGATGATTGTAGTGAGGATGGAGGTTCCCCAGCCCCAAGTGATGAGCTGGTGCACCTCATCCTCACTACAATCATCACTACTACTACACTAGAAAGAAAGAAGACAGAAGAGCAGGATCGTGGAGGGCTGACAGGGGGTAATAAAGATGGAGTCTCTAATGTGTCTGTGTATTTATTTCTATTAAAGTATTTTTTCTCTGTGTGGTGTCTTTTTTTTAACCCTTTATTGGAGATTCTTAATGGCCGGGTCAAACGTGCCTGACATTAAGCATCTCTGGCTTAATACTGGCTAGTAAAACAAAGCCAGTATTAACTCATGATTACCCAACAAGCCACCCGGCTCCAGGGCTGTTGGAAGAGTTGGATACAGCGCCAGATGATGGCGCTTCTATGAGAGCGCCATTTTCTGGGACGGCTGCAGACTGAAATCCGCAGCAGAGGCGCCCACAAACCTCGGGCTAACCTGTGCTGCGGATTCCAATCCCCAGCTGCCTAGTTGTACCCGGCTGGACACAAAAATAGGGCGAAGCCCACGTCATTTGTTTTTTAATTATTTCATGAAATAAGTGAAATAATTAAAAAAAACGGGCTTCCCTATATTTTTGGTTCCCAGCCGGGTACAAATAGGCAACTGGGGGTTGGAGGCAGCCCGTGGCTGCCAGCTGTACCTGGCTAGCATACAAAAATATGGCGAAGCCCACGTCATTTTTTTGGTGGGCAAAAAACTTCTGCATACAGTCCTGGATGGAGTATGCTGAGCCTTGTAGTTCTGCAGCTGCTGTCTGCTCTTCTCCATACAGACAGACAGCAGCTGCAGAACTACAAGGCTCAGCATACTCCATCCAGGACTGTATGCAGAAGTTTTTGCCCCCTGAAAAAATTATGTGGGCTTCGCCATATTTTTGTATGCTAGCCAGGTACAGCAGGCAGGTACGGCTGCCCCCAACCCCCAGTTGCCTATTTGTACCCGGCTGGGAACCAAAAATAAAGGGAAGCCCTTTTTTTATTATTTCATGAATTTCATGAAATAATTAGAAAACAAATGATGTAGGCTTTGCCCCATTTTTGTGTCCAGCCAGGTACAACTAGGCAGCTGGGGATTGGAATCCGCACCACAGGTTGGCCTGAGCTTTCTGGGCCCCACTGCTGAGAATTGCAGTCTGCAGCCGCCTCAGAAAATGGCATTTTCATAGAAGCGCCATCTTCTGGCGCTGTATCCAACTCTTCCAGCACCTGCCTGCTATACCTGGCTAGCATACAAAAATATGGCGAAGCTCACGTCCTTTTTTTGTAGTTTTTTGGCAAAAAAAATAAAAAATGCTTCCCTGGATTTTCCATTGCCAGTGAAGGTAACACCAAGCAGTGGGGGTTAGCAGCCAGTAGCTGCTTGGATTACCCTTAGCTAGCAATACAAAAAATGCAGCGGGAGCCCATATATATTTTTTTTAATTATTTATTTAAATAACTAAAAATAAAATGGGCTTCCCTGTATTTTGATTGCTGGACATCACAGTGCTGTAAAAATAAATCTTTAAAAAAATGACGTAGCGCTCCGCGGTATTTTTGATTCTCAGCGCAGATAAAGCAGACAGCTATGGGTTGCCACCCCCATCTGCCTGCCGTTACCTTGGTTGGCAATCAAAATACAGGGAAGCCCATTAATTTTTTCTATTTAAAAAATAGTTAAAAAAAAAAAAATTACGTTGGGTCCCCCCATTTTTGATAGCCAGCTAGGGTAAAGCAGACGACTGTAGCCTGAAAACCACAGCTGGCAGCTTTACCGTGGTTGGGGATCCAATGTGGAGGTCCCCTCAGGCTCTTTTTTATAATTATTTTATAAATATTAATAATTACACAATAAAAGTAGGGTCCCCCCCAAATTGGATCACCAGCCAAGGTAAAGCGGACAGCTGTGGTCTGGTATTCTCAGGGTGGGAAGGTCCATAGTTATTGGGCCTTCACAGCCTAAAAATAGCAGGCCGCAGGCACCCCAGACATGGCGCATCCACTAGATGCGCCAATCCTGGCGCTTCACCCCAGCTCATCCCGTGCCCTGGTGCAGTGGCAAACGGGGTAATAAATCGGGTTGATACTAGCTGTAAAGTCACCTGAGATCAAGCCCAGCAGTTTGTGATGTCATGGCGTCTATTAGATACCCAACATCATAAACTGTCAGTACTAACAAAAACAAAAAATCGACAAAAGAAATTTATTTGAAAAAACAGTCCCCAAAACATTTCCTCTTTCACCAATTTATTGTAAGAAAAAAAATAAAGGGGTCCAACGACGACTCTGGACCGTCTAGAATATGGGGGGGAGACACTCAGGGAACGTATCCCCCATTTTCTAGGAGTGCGGACCCTTCATGTGAGGAGTGTGGGTGCAATGAATCTGCACTCACTCTCCCCGGGTCCACAGCAGCAGAGTCCATGTCGTAATGGTTGCTACCAAAGCTGCAATGCCCTGCTCATGAGGTAAGGGCATGCCTAATCAGGAGAACTACTGTAGAGGAAGCTCTGCTCACTGGTATATAGGTGCTCAGAGGTAATAATAGATAAAATTAGTGAGTAACCTCGGCACTCTATATCTCCCAGACTAAGGGTATGTGCGCACGTTGCTTTTTACCTGCTTTTTACCTGCTTTTTTGCTGCTTTTTCTTCTGCGCTGTTTAATGCCAAAATGGATATGTTCTTCTATTCAAGCAAAGTCTATGGGAATTTGGGTTTCTTGTTCACACTATGTTGTTCAAAATGCTGCCTTTTTGTGGCAGAACTTTGGTCAAAAACTCAGCTTTTCAAAGAAGCAACATGTCAATTGTTTTTGCCATTTGGGTTTTGCACTGCAAAGCTGAGTTTTTGACCAAAGTTCTGCCACAAAAAGGCAGCATTTTGAACAACATAGTGTGAACAAGAAACCCAAATTCCCATAGACTTTGCTTGAATAGAAGAACACATCCATTTTGGCATTAAACAGCGCAGAAGAAAAAGCAGCAAAAAAGCAAGTAAAAAGCAACGTGCGCACATACCCTAAGTCAGTAAGTCACAATGGATAGTACTGCAAAATCACTCTTTATTGGTCCGTATTAAGAAAATTTTTTTTTCATAAGCATATATGTTTTTGTCCAAAACAAGTTACAAATGACGTTTCGGCCTGAGCCTTCGTCAGATTGGACTTATCTGCATGTAATCATGAAAAATGACAATAATCAGTATCACATAAGAGTGAGAGAACAATAACATAAACTCGAACAATGTAGAGGTACAATTGGGATGCAGCAAAAAAATTGCAACACAGCAAGAAATGAAACACATGATACAAATGTCATAATAAAGTACAAGGACAATATAGTAATGACAAATATGGGGTCAGAGTAGGCTTAGACAGCTCTGGTACGAAAGAGATGTCAATCATAAAGTAACATGTGCAGTAGGTGTAGAGCTACAGTATGCATGGCAGAGCTAATGGGTAGACCGACCATAGAAAAAGAACGGAGAAAAAGTGGAGAAAAAGTGGAGAAAAAGTGGAGAAAAAGTGGAGAAAAAAGTGGAGAAAAAAGTGGAGAAAAAAGTGGAGAAAAAAGTGGAGAAAAAAGTGGAGAAAAAAGTGGAGAAAAAAGTGGAGAAAAAAGTGGAGAAAAAAGTGGAGAAAAAAGTGGAGAAAAAAGTGGAGAAAAAGTGGAGAAAAAGTGGAGAAAAAGTGGAGAATAAATGGAGAATAAATGGAGAAAAAGTGGAGAAAAAGTGGAGAAAAAGTGGAGAAAAAGTGGAGAAAAAGTGGAGAATAAATGGAGAATAAATGGAGAATAAATGGAGAAAAAGTGGAGAAAAAGTGGAGAATAAATGGAGAATAAATGGAGAATAAATGGAGAATAAATGGAGAAAAAGTGGAGAAAAAGTGGAGAAAAAGTGGAGAAAAAGTGGAGAAAAAGTGGAGAAAAAGTGGAGAAAAAGTGGAGAAAAAGTGGAGAAAAAGTGGAGAAAAAGTGGAGAAAAAGTGGAGAATAAATGGAGAATAAATGGAGAAAAAGTGGAGAAAAAGTGGAGAAAAAGTGGAGAAAAAGTGGAGAATAAATGGAGAATAAATGGAGAAAAAGTGGAGAAAAAGTGGAGAATAAATGAAGAATAAATGGAGAAAAAGTAGAGAATAAATGGAGAAAAAGTGGAGAAAAAGTGGAGAAAAAGTGGAGAAAAAGTGGAGAAAAAGTGGAGAAAAAGTGGAGCACCCTTTGGTGTCCTTCATGTGGCACTAAGGGGTGCTTAGCTTTGTATTTTGCCAAAAAAATGAAAAAAAAAAATGACGTAGGGTTCCCCCTAGTTTTGTAGCCAGCTAGGGTAAAGCAGACGGCTGCAGCCTGCAGACCACAGCTGGCAACCTCACCTTGGCTGGTAATCCAAAACTGAGGGCACCCCACGCTGTTATTTTAAATTAAATAAATAATTTAAAAAAAAAAACACGTAGGGGTCCCCCAAAATTGGATCACCAGCCAAGGTAAAGCAGACAGCTGGGGCCTGATATTCTCAGACTAGGGAGGTCCATGGTTATTGGACTCTCCCAAGCCTAAAAATAGCAGGCCGCAGCCGCCCCAGAAGTGGCGCATCCATTAGATGCGCCAATCCTGGTGCTTTGCCCCAGCTCATCCCGCGCCCTGGTGCGGTGGCAAACGGGGTAATATATGGGGTTAATACCAGATGTGTAATGTCACCTGGCATCAAGCCCTGGGGTTGGTGAGGTCAGGCGTCTATCAGATACCCGACATCACCAAAACAGTCAGTAATAAAAAAAAATAGACGACAAACACATTTTTATTTGAAAAAACACTCCCCAAAACATTCCCTCTTTAACCAATTTATTAGAATGAAAAACAAATCCAGGTCTGGTGTAATCCAAGGGGTTGCCATGACGATCCACACTGTCCCAGTCAATGAAGAGCAGGATGTTCCCCATTGGCTGGGAGAGCAGTGCAGTGACCTGAGCTAACATCAATGGGTCAGCCCAGGTCACTGCAGGGGATGACAAGTGCTGCTGTCAGCGAGGTACATTACCTGCGCTGATCTCCAGCACTGCCGACAGCCCCTGTCACTGAGTTCAGTGACCGGCGCCTTCACAGCCAAATATCGCGAGAGGTCCGTGACGTCACCGCTAGTCAGTCTCGGGTCGGAAGCGAGAGGTGATGTGACAAGCGGCGGCCATGGAGGACAGTGACAGCGCTGAGGTCGGGATGGCGGGACTTCATCACCGCAGGTAAGCCGAGCGGGGGGTGGGGGGATGTGTGTGTGTGTGTGTGTGTGTGTATATGTGTACATGCCGCGGGCAGGAGGGGGCGGAGTGAGCTGAGCGGGGAAGTGTGGGCTTCCTGCACGTAACTAAGATAAACATCGGGTTACTAACCAAAGCGCTTTGCTTGGATACCCGATGTTTATCTTGGTTACCAGCTTGTGGCAGGCTGCCAGCGATGGCTCCTGCACACTGTAGCTGTAAAAAGCCCTGCTTTTTGCTGCTAGAACCGTTCTCGAACGTATCTAGAACTATCGAGCTTTTGCAAAAAGCTCGAGTTCTAGTTCGATCTCGAACAGCCCCAAAAATCACTCGAGCTTAGAACTGGAGAACCTCGAACCACGAACTGCGCTCAACTCTAGTGCAGAGCCAGATAGCAGTGGGCACCCTCATGTAGGATACAGTGATTAATACTCACTTATCCTCGTTCCCCCGCTGATCCAGTCTCCTCGGCGCGTCCACTGCTGTCGCTCGCTCTGACCTCAATGCAGGTGCGCAGTGGTGACGTCACCGCGCTCTGCTTCAGAGCTGTCAGAACGCTGACAGTTACAGCGGGGAGAATGATAAGAGAGGGAGCGCGCTGCTCACTCTCTCATCATTGCTCTCAATTGTATCGGCAACTGTGATGCCGATGCAATTGAAAGCGCGATACTCGGCGGGGGGGAGGGGAGCGGTGACAGCGTGGGCACTGGGCCCCCCTGAGTAGCGGTGCGCCACTCCTGCCACAGCGAGTGGGCCCCCCCCGGCAGCTAAGGGCCCCGGTATTTGACCGGGTTTGCCGGGTGCTAACGCCGGCCCTGACCTCAAGGGTACTAAATTCCACACCATTTCTGATGCCATGGCTGGTACGGATGCCTGTTTTGAGGCACAACTGAAATCCTTCTTTTTGCTAGGCTTACAGAACTTGGAATACCGATGTAAGGAGTGTGTTGACATCAGTGGAGAGTATGTAGAATAAATGTAAAGTTTCATCATCCTATCTGGGTAAAGCCAAAGACTTATCAGCAGCCCCTCGTATAAAAGTAATCACTACTGTGCTTATGTGGATTTTTCATAAAATATCATCATGATATTTTTCTTTTCTTTTAAGATTTGCTGAAGACCAAGAAAACAAATCCGTTTTTATAAAGTTTATCTAATTCTCACTGTGTTTTTCATGTGCAGATGAGTCTCTGCTCCTAATAACCAGAATATTCCTTGTCTCGCAGATGTCAGGATTATTTTACACGGCAGATATCCCCTCGCTTTTCCAGAGTCGCACTCGTCTCTTCTGCACATGATATGAATATGACTAGGGGTTGTCTCTAGCTGCTTGTCACTAATAATACATGTTTCTCTTATTGAACGCAAAGAAAAAAAATACCCTGAAATGAATTACTTGGCAAACCTTGAAAATGTCCTATCTGCGCCCCTCATAATATTGTTTTTTTGTTTTGTTTTTATTCTCACATCTCCTTCACACGGATTGTTTTATATCTAAAATGGCATATGTTCTTAGCAATTTGTCAAATAACAACCTGCAATTTTACTCTTGTTTATTGTATTCAAGAAAACTGTGTGCCAATTGTCAGTTTTGCATTTTGTCTGTGGAATTCAGTCATTTGCATTTTTGGTGACAGCTCGGATATAGAAGAGATGAGACACTACGTTAGCTTAAAGCATGCAAAAGAAAAGTCGTCTTTAAGGATGAATATATGTAGCCCTGAAGGGCAATATTTTTACTGCCATATTACAACTATTTTTCTCACTATTACCATTTTCTTTGTCTGATTGCATTAGCATTAAAGCGGTATTCCCATCTCCAAGATACTATCCTAATATGTAGTAGGTGTAATAATAATAATAATAATAATAGCAAATACCTCATATAGAAATGTAGTATAGTTCTTCTGATTAACTATGTCACTTACCTCATGTTCAGGGCATTGCAGGACCTTAGGTATCTAT
This sequence comes from Anomaloglossus baeobatrachus, assembly GCF_048569485.1. Lineage (NCBI taxonomy): Eukaryota > Metazoa > Chordata > Amphibia > Anura > Aromobatidae > Anomaloglossus > Anomaloglossus baeobatrachus. Next base: position 473,361,763 of record NC_134356.1, read on the forward strand.
GGTTATAACCATGAGCAACTAACTTTGACTATATGCTTTGACAGAATAGTGATTAATTTTGTAATATATATTCTATGTTGTTGGATTCTAGCTATGCACTGCCTTATAACCCTTTGTTTACCCTTTGACATTATCTGGTTGCATATGTGCAACTCCTTATGGGTCACTGGTTGTGTATGCCCCTAGGATTAAACCCGTGTTTTGACATGTTGGACTAAGTTTATTTTACCCTTTGTCCATTGTGCTTTATATATATATATATATATATATATATATATATCTGTTACAATAACTTCCATTTTTTCGTGCCTTGATGTCAACATATATACGGTTAGGTCCAGAAATATTTGGACAGTGACACAATTTTCGCAAGTTGGGCTCTGCATGCCACCACATTGGATTTGAAATGAAACCTCTACAACAGAATTCAAGTGCAGATTGTAACGTTTAATTTGATGGTTTAAACAAAAATATCTGATAGAAATTGTAGGAATTGTACACATTTCTTTACAAACACTCCACATTTTAGGAGGTCAAAAGTAATTGGACAAATAAACCAAACCCAAACAAAATATTTTTATTTTCAATATTTTGTTGCAAATCCTTTGGAGGCAATCACTGCCTTAAGTCTGGAACCCATGGACATCACCAAACGCTGGGTTTCCTCCTTCTTAATGCTTTGCCAGGCCTTTACAGCCGCAGCCTTCAGGTCTTGCTTGTTTGTGGGTCTTTCCGTCTTAAGTCTGGATTTGAGCAAGTGAAATGCATGCTCAATTGGGTTAAGATCTGGTGATTGACTTGGCCATTGCAGAATGTTCCACTTTTTTGCACTCATGAACTCCTGGGTAGCTTTGGCTGTATGCTTGGTGTCATTGTCTATCTGTACTATGAAGCGGCGTCCGATCAACTTTGCGGCATTTGGCTGAATCTGGGCTGAAAGTATATCCCGGTACACTTCAGAATTCATCCGGCTACTCTTGTCTGCTGTTATGTCATCAATAAACACAAGTGACCCAGTGCCATTGAAAGCCATGCATGCCCATGCCATCACGTTGCCCCCACCATGTTTTACAGAGGATGTGGTGTGCCTTGGATCATGTGCCGTTCCCTTTCTTCTCCAAACTTTTTTCTTCCCATCATTCTGGTACAGGTTGATCTTTGTCTCATCTGTCCATAGAATACTTTTCCAGAACTGAGCTGGCTTCATGAGGTGTTTTTCAGCAAATTTAACTCTGGCCTGTCCATTTTTGGAATTGAAGAATGGTTTGCATCTAGATGTGAACCCTTTGTATTTACTTTCATGGAGTCTTCTCTTTACTGTTGACTTAGAGACAGATACACCTACTTCACTGAGAGTGTCCTGGACTTCAGTTGATGTTGTGAACGGGTTCTTCTTCACCAAAGAAAGTATGCGGCGATCATCCACCACTGTTATCATCTATGGACGCCCAGGCCTTTTTGAGTTCCCAAGCTCACCAGCCAATTCCTTTTTTCTCAGAATGTACCTGACTGTTGATTTTGCTACTCCAAGCATGTCTGCTATCTCTCTGATGGATTTTTTCTTTTTTTTCAGCCTCAGGATGTTCTGCTTCACCTCAATTGAGAGTTCCTTAGACCGCATGTTGTCTGGTCACAGCAACAGCTTCCAAATGCAAAACCACACACCTGTAATCAACCCCAGACCTTTTAACTACTTCATTGATTACAGGTTAACGAGGGAGACGCCTTCAGAGTTAATTGCAGCCCTTAGAGTCCCTTGTCCAATTACTTTTGGTCCCTTTAAAAAGAGGAGGCTATGCATTACAGAGCTATGATTCCTAAACCCTTTCTCCGATTTGGATGTGAAAACTCTCATATTGCAGCTGGGAGTGTGCACTTTCAGCCCATATTATATATATAATTGTATTTCTGAACATGTTTTTGTAAACAGCTAAAATAACAAAACTTGTGTCACTGTCCAAATATTTCTGGACCTAACTGTACATGCCGTTTAACCATCTGTTTTTGCCTCTGGGCATGAGGATACAGTACGCAATATGACCATTTTTATCATTCTTTTTTCTTTATGTTAATGTTTGGGACCACCTTAATTGAGAGATGCATCCTCTTAGTAATTTTTTATGTATTAACATATGGATTCATTCATACTCACTGCACGATCTATTGTGCTTCTTGCATTTTCCTCCGGAGGAGCGTGTTCGCATCTGTCTCTCTGAAGCCTGGGCACACTCTGGCATCTGTTGTGTCTGCGCACTCACAGGAGCCATGGTGATTTGTCCCTGTTCCCAAGCATCCCTGCGGAGTTCTCCAATGACCGAGGCTGCGGCGCGGGTCGATTTGGGCCACCACACATATGCCACACAACTACCCTGGATATATAAAAATGGCAGTACTGGTATTTCCTGTTTTTGGGGCTATTTTAGCTGATGCACAGGATCTATGCACCAGATTATACCTTCCCCCTGATGAAGCTGTCCAATTCCTAAGTACCGCAAAATGTGCATTGGGGCTTTTTATGAAATTCCTGCACTACCTGGTTATGTTATATTAATTGGCATATTTTATTTATCTTTCACTGTCTCCACTTCCACTCCTATTACTGATACCCGTCTTTGCATTGACTTCACGGTTTTTTGATAGGGAGGTTTTACAATGCATGGTAATTACCAGGAGCTCTGTCAGGTGGCTTCATTTTCATGCCACTCCTACTCTTCTTTTTTCTAATTTTTGTCAATATGGTTTTTATATGCACTTTGTTTAATTGTTAATGAAGAGAATTGAATTTAAGCAAAATCTTTTCTGTTCGCCTTATATCATAGCTATGCCTATAAAGTTACTTAAACCAAGTTTCTTTATTTCATCCTGGTTACTTTCTTATAATCTTTATGGATATGTTAAAAACTATTTCTAATTAGAGGTATTTGCTAATATTATTATTATTACACCTACTACATATTGGGATAGAATCTTAGAGATAGGAATAACCCTTTAATATTTATCTATGTATCATCATTCTATGTGTTTATCTTTCTAAACATTCATCTATGTATCAATAGGTATAGATGTAGCAGCTACTCCAAAAAATTAACATGTGCAGGACATAGTATAACATTAATAAACAACTCATATTTTGGCATAAATACAAATATATACATATGGTGTGAAAAAGCTAAGTCATACAAAAATGTGTTCCATGACCCCCTTTTTGTGCTGGGCATTGCTTCACCACGTCGTTTATATATATATATTTATATATATATATATATATATATATATATATATATATATATATATATATATTGTGATAACACGCTCGGGGATCGCCTTTGCTGGGTTCAAAGGGCACGTATTCACCTCAGGCGGACAGCTGAATTCAAGGTGTAACTGACGCTTGGTCAGGTTTATTGCAGTGAAGCATAAACAAAAGAAAAACACCAACAAAATAAATCCTTGCCTGTCCGGCACTAACTATACACGGTGATATCCTAACTACAAACTGGAGGGCTTCTCCCTTCCAGCTAAACCATACAGACATCAAGCACTGCTCCTACTCACAAGTATCTCCTACACAGACAGGCTGTCTGTGCTCCCAGATGGAGACCCTCCCCCACTCTCTGACTCCTTTTACATCAGTCCTTCACCTCCCATTAATCCATTAGTAACCAGGTGATCCTGACCAGGCTAAGTCACATAGGACTGACACCGGGGTGAGATATACCTGCCCTCATCCACTAATCCCACATGAGTCTCACATTTCCCCCCCCCCCTCTGCTCAAACCACCTCAGCTGAGCAACGGCACCCACAAAACAGTGCACACGAGACAGGGCATCAGCATTCACCATCTGCACCCCAGGGCGGTGTTCCGCTGTAAACTGGTAGGCCTGAAGTGCAAGGAACCACCGGGTCACTCGGCCATTCCGTTCCCTATTCAAGTGCATCCACTTGGGAGGGGCATGGTCAGTGATCAGCTGGAACTTCCTTCCAACCAAGTAATATTTGAGGGACTCCAGAGCCCACTTAATGGCTAAGCATTCCTTTTCCACTACCGCATATTTCCGTTCATGCTTATTCAGTTTCCGACTAAGATAAAGGACCGGGTGTTCCTCTCCGTCCTTCAGTTGCAACAATACGACCCCTATACCGGCGTCAGAAGCGTCCGTTTGGACCACGAACTCGCTGCGAAAGTCAGGAGTCACTAGCACAGGTTGAGAGCAAAGAGCAAGTTTCAAGTTATGGAAGGCTTCTTCGGCTGCCGCGGTCCATTTGATCATGACAGAGTCTTTCCCTTTGGTAAGATCCGTCAGGGGAACAGTGGTGGCCGCAAAATTGGGAATGAACCGTCGGTAATAGCCGGCTATTCCCAAAAAAGCTCTCACCTGCTTCTTGTTGACTAGTTGTGGCCAGCTCTGAATGGCTTGTATCTTGTCAATCTGGGGCTTAACGATTCCCCTCCCAATTACGTATCCCAAATACCGGGCTTCTTCCAGCCCAATATGACATTTCTTGGGGTTTGCTGTTAGACCTGTCTCCCGCAGGTCCTCAATCACGACCTGTAGTTTCTGGAGGTGTGTCTCCCAGTCCAGGCTGTATATGACAATATCATCCAAATACGCAGAAACATACTGCCTATGGGGCCTCAGGACTTGGTCCATCAACCTTTGAAAGGTTGCCGGTGCCCCGTGAAGTCCAAACGGCATATACACATACTGGTATAAACCGTCCGGTGTAGAAAATGCGGTTTTCTCTTTAGCGGCCTCCGTTAGCAGGATCTGCCAATAGCCCTTCGTTAAGTCTAGGGTCGTGATATATCGGGCTTTTCCAAGCCGATCTATTAATTCGTCGACCTGCGGCATAGGGTAGGCATCAAATTTGGAGACTTCATTTAGTCTCCTGAAGTCATTGCAGAATCGAATGGAGCCGTCTGGTTTCGGAATTAGCACAATTGGACTCGACCGGCACTATGCGATTCCTTGATTACACCCAACTCTAACATGGTCTTCACTTCTCGCGAGACAGCTTCCCGCCAAGCTTCTGGTGTTCTGTAGGGCTTTACCTGAACTGTTACCACGGGCTCTGTTATGATATCATGTTTAATGAGAGTGGTCTGCCCGGGCTTTTCTGAGAAAAACTCGTGATTGCTGATTACAAACTGCTTGACATCTGTCTTTTGCTGCTCCAACAGCATCTCCGCAATCCCGACCTCCGGTATAGTCTGCGTGCAGACCGGAAGGGCCAGACCTGCTGACAATGCTGGACGGTCCTTCTAGGGTTTTATCAGATTCACGTGATAAATCTGTTCAGGCTTCCTTTTACCAGCCTGGTACACTTTGTAGTTTACCTCACCCACCCGTTCCATAATTTCAAAGGGGCCTTGCCACTTTGCCAGGAATTTGCTCTCTGCCATGGGGACCAGTATCAATACCCTATCTCCAGGTGTAAAAGTACGGATCTTGGCCCCCCTATCATAAATCCTCTTCTGTGCTCCTTGAACCTGTATCATATGCTCTTAACGATGGGCATCACCGCGGCAATTCGGTCCTGCATTTGGGTTACATGGTCTATTACACTTTTGAACGGGGTGACCTGTCCCTCCCAGGTTTCTTTAGCGATATCTAACAGGCCACGGAGACGTCGGACGTACAGAAGCTCGAAAGGAGAGAACCCGGTGAAAGACTGGCGCACCTCCCGGATGGCAAAAAGCAAATAAGGGAGTAAGTAGTCCCAGTTCTTCCCGTCCTTGTCTATCGCCTTACGGGGCATCTGTTTCAAGGTTTTGTTAAACCGTTCGACCAGTCCGTCCATTTGAGGGTGATCCATGGAGGTGCGTAACTGTGCTATTTGTAACAGCCTGCAGGGCTCTTTCATTACTTTGGACATAAAGGGGGTCCATTGGTCTGTGAGTATTTGTTTTGGGACACCGACCCGACTAAACACATGGACCAGCTTCTTGGCAATGGTCTTGGTGGCCGTGTTACGAAAAGGGATAGCCTCGGGGTAACGTGTGGCATAATCCAAGATGACAAGGATGTGCTGGTGTCCTTGTGCAGACTTGGGGAGGGGTCCCACTAGATACATCCCAATCCTTTCAAATGGGATCTCGATGATGGGCAGAGGTACTAAGGGGTTACAGAAACGGGGCCTAGGTGCAGAGATTTGGCAGTCGGGACAAGACTCGCAATAGGTGCGAATATCATGATGCATGCCGGGCCAAATAAAACAGTGTAATATCCTTTCGGTGGTTTTTTGGACCCCCAGGTGACCCCCCATCACGTGTCCGTGTGCCAGGTCCAGCACTCTCCGCCTGTAGGGTTTTGGCACAACCAATCGTTCTCTATCTGATAGAGAAAGTCATTCTCCAGGGCCATGTAGGGGTAAGCCAGCCTAGTACCTGCACCCACCTGCACCCAGTTTATCATTTTAACATTTTTTATAGCCTGAGACAGGGTAGGATCTCTCATTTGCTCACTTTGGAAGTCATCTTTCTGGACTTCTGAATTCAGCCAACCAGAAGGTTGACAGCCGCCCACGTCTACCTCTGCCCTGGGTTCATCGGTATCGCCCACCAGAACTGAAAATGGGAACTCTAGGTTGGTCTCAGAGGATTTCTTCTCTGACTCCTCTTGAGGGGCATCCTCTAGTGGCTCCGGGCCCACACAAGGTGTGGGAGAAGGACTATCTGTGCGGCTACCCTAGGGTACTAATTGGTTCTCCCACAACTGCCAGAAGTGGGGAAAATCCCTGCCCAAAATGATATAATGCAATAACACTGGTACTAGTCCCACCTTATGATGCACAGACCCATAGGGCGTAGTAATGCAGGAGACCGTTGTGAGGTACGAGCAGGTGTCTCCATGCACACATGTCACAGAAAATTTATCTGACAGTCCCATCGGGACTGCCACCAGACTGGCCTTTACCAGAGTCACCACACTTCCCGAGTCTAATAGTGCAACAACAGTATTGCCATCAATGGACACTTCACACAGGTGTTTTTTCATATCGCCTTGACATGCCACAATACACACTACCCGTGCAACCATAGCCATGCGCTTTTCAAAGTTTGTGACATCGCACTGCATCGGTTCTGTAGTTACTGGACAGTTTGCAGCAATGTGGCCCACCTCCTGGCAGTGGAAACACCTCACGGGCCCCTTGCTAAGACCATAGTTTGGCACCTTAGGCCTCACATGGCCAGCAGTCCTATTTTCCTCCTCCACTGCCTTAGAACTTTTTCCTCCTCCTCCCCTAGACCCTGGAACAGTCTTACCAGATCCTCGTCGAGAAGGATATATATATATATATATATATAAAAAAAAATATACACAGTACAGACCAACAGTTTGGACACATCTTCTCATTCAAAGAGTTTTCTTTATTTTCATGACTCTGAAAATTGTAGATTCACATTGAAGGCATCAAAACTATGAATTAACACATGTGGAATGAAATACTTAACAAAAAAGTGTGAAACAACTGAAAATATGTCTTATAGTCTAGGTTCTTCAAAGTAGCCACCTTTTGCTTTGATTACTGCTTTGCACACTCTTGGCATTCTCTTGATGAGCTTCAAGAGGTAGTCACCGGAAATGGTCTTCCAACAGTTTTAAAGGAGTTCCCAGAGATGCTTACCACTTGTTGGCCCTTTTGCCTTCACTTTGTGGTCCAGCTCACCCCAAACCATCTCGATTGGGTTCAGGTCTGGTGACTGTGGAGGCCAGGTCATCGGGCGTAGCAACCCATCACTCAAATAGCCCTTACACAGCCTGGAGGTGTGTTTGAAGGCATTTCAGCAGGACAATGACCCCAATGTGAGTACAATTTTCAGAGCATGAATATAAAGAAAACTCTTTGAATGAGAAGCTGTGTCCAGCTTTTGGTCGGTACTGTATATATATTATATATATATTATATATATATATATATATATATATATATATATATATATATATATATATATATATATATATATGCGCACACACGCGCGCGCACACACACACACACACACACACACACACACACACGTGTACATTTACAGAACTAAATATTACAGGGATACTTGTTCAACTCAAACATAGATATGCAACCCACAGTCTCCTTGCAGATGGTTCCATTTATCAGATTTAAACCCAGAACCTTTAAGCTGCATTAAAGGTAACCTACAACCAGGTTTTCCCAATATAAACTAAAGCCACCACCTTTACCGCCTTTTTTTCAGTAATCTAGCAACCTATATGTAAGTCACTAATCCCCTCTGCCTACCTCAAAAAAATCCTTTTATAATCCTCTCATATTGATGGTTGTTGCCATTTTCCTGCTTTGCTCCATCATCCACACAGTTGCCGTCCTCCTGCCCTTCGTCATCCACACAGTGCCTCGCAATCCCGATCCCCCTGTGCAGGTGTTATTGACTCTACCCTGCAGAAGGCAGAGCAAAGTATTGTAATGTGCATGCACCGGGAGAGGACAAAAAAGTGCCGATGACCCAAAGGTGAAGGTGGTGCTTGTACACTACAGTAATTTGCTCTGCCTTCAACAAGGTAGAGTGAAGTATGCCTGTGTAAGATCAACATTGGGAGGCACTGTGTGGATGATGAAAGATGTGGATTTGTCATCCACATGAAGCAAGGCAGGAGCATTGCGATTCTGTGGAGGGAGGAGGTGTGAAGCAAGGCCAGCATCACCCATCAGACTGTACCACGTTGAATGACTGGATTATAAAAAATATCTTTTGGAATATGCCCCAGGGATTTTGGGGCTTATATATTGGTTGCTAGAATACTGTAAGACAGGCAGTAAAGGTGGTGGCCTTCATTTATATTGGGAAAACCTGGTGACAGGTTCCCTTTAAGGACATACATAGAAATCCAAAGACCCTATAGTGAATGTCCATATGTCTACAGCTTAGAGTACACAACCCATCCGTTTACCCACCTGGCTCAATGAAGGTGTGAGAGCCCTTCCTAGTTTAACTACTTAGATGGAATGGTTTTGATCATGGCACGTAGGGAGTTAAACGACCTCCAATTACAAGCAGTTATAGTGTCTGCTATATAAAACAATCATGTTTGGAGCAGGCTCAGTCATTCAGGGGTTGGGTTGGCACTGGGACCCCTCAGATAATGGGTCTCAAAACAGTCACATGACTTGGCCAGTCATAACTGTCATAATTGGCAGCCAGCTACAGCTAAAATTTTGCTAATCAGTACTATGCTGGAAAAAAGGTTAAAAATATTAAAAACATATCTCACCATTCACCTCTCAGGCCGCCTCCACTGCTCCCTGCTTGCTGTTTAGACCTCTAAGTCTCCACCACATCTCACTACTGGCCCAGTTTTTATTTAGGTTGGGGCTTCCATCCATAAGCAGGCCCCAGAGAACACTGTGCATGCATGGATTGTACTTGTGGCTGGAAGCCCTTGCCAAGAGTGAATACTGAGCTGAAGATGCAACGCAACGGAGGACGGGACAGCAGTCAAGCAGCGACCAGAGAGGTGAATGTAGGGTGAGTATAAGGGCTCTTTTTCATTTTTTACATCTTATGTTTATTATGTACTGGGGTCTGTGGAGACCCCCAAAGCATAATAAGCAATATTAAATTACTTGTTTACTGGTAAAATCCATGTGAACTGATGAATTAGAATTTCGCCTGATTCACTCATCTTTATTTAGTAGTGCATGTGAATATGCGAGACATTTGATTTTAATCTGTTTTACCAGGGTAAAGTACTAAGTTCTGATATTGTAGTCGTCTTTTCCTTGTCGGTAGTCTCTTTGCAAATGTTTAAAAGTCTTATTTTCAATAACATAGTAACTAAGCACACAGTGTAGCGGAGAGGGAAAGATACTGAGGGGGATGATGCTGCAGTCTCTATGCCTCAGCCAGGGGGAATTATGCTATGAGATGGTAAGGGAGTATCAGGTGAGATATTTAGGACTCACAGTGCTGTTCTCCTGCTAAACTCATTTTTGGTTCACCCCAACGTTGCCTTATAATCATGTTTGTCATCTGCGTGGAATATAGGAATGATAAAGTCCAGCTATTAATGAAAATGGGGTATTAATATTAGAAAGGCCCGAGTCACTAGTTATATTCTGCAGCAAACAGTGCACTTGTGCCTATTCTGCTTAATGAACGGTTATTAGTAGGCTATTGGAATTACACGTTTCTTGGCTCTGACATAAAGCCAACAATGTTCTGTTGCTATAAACCACTTGGCCCAATTCTTAAGCCTAAAGCAAGGTTTTCAGCTGTAGATTTTCTCTTTCTGCCAATGGAAAACATTATGTTTATAAGCACAAATTAGGAATTATCGTCGTTCGGCCCTGTTCAGGTTATTTAATATTATGGTTGCTCTTTAGTCTTTTGCCATACAGTTGTAACTCAGCATCATTTAAATTGATTGTAAGTCATTAGCGGCAATTACTTTGGGCAAATTGCAAGGTTCTTTTTCAATTTTGTAGATTGTATATTTCTCAAATAATTCTCGCTATGAATTCACTTTATTGGTGCAGTTTAATTCTGTTCATGGCCTAAGCATATTGATCGGATACAACTAAATCCCCTTATTGCTACTATTTATATAGCGCCATTAATTCCATAGCACTACACAGACATCATCACTATCTCCATTGGAGCACACAATCTATATTCCCAGTAAGGGTACCTTCACACTTTAGTGATGCAGCAGCGATCCGACCAGCGATCTGACCTGGTCAGGATCGCTGCTGCATCGCTACATGGTCGCTGGTGAGCTGTCAATCAGGCAAATCTCACCAGTGACCAGCCCCCAGCCAGCAGCGACGTGCAAGCAACGCTGCGCTTGCACGGAGCCGGCGTCTGGAAGCTGCAGACACTGGTAACTAAGGTAAACATCGGGTATGGTTACCCGATGTTTACCTTAGTTACCAGCTCACACCTCTTAACTTAGCATGTGCAGAGAGCAGGAGCCGGCACTGGCAGCGTGAGAGCTGCGGAGGCTGGTAACGAAGGTAAATATCGGGTAACCGCCTTGGTTACCCGATGTTTACCTTGGTTACACCTTACCGCAGGCTGTCAGACGCCGGCTCCTGCTCCCTTCACATTCAGGATTGTTGCTCTCTCGCTGTCACACACAGCGATGTGTGCTTATCAGCAGGAGAGCAACAATAAAAAAACGAACCAGGGCTGTGTGTAACGAGCAGCGATTTCACAGCAGGGGCCAGATCGCTGCTCAGTGTCACACACAGCGAGATCGCTAATGAGGTCACAAAAAACGTGACTCAGCAGTGATCTCAGTAGCGATCTCGCTGTGTGTGAAGTACCCCTAAGTCTTTGGAGGGTGGGAGGAAATCCATGCAAACACAGGGAGAATATACAAACTACTTGGAGATGTTGTCCTTGGTGGGATTTGTACCCAGGACCCATGGACGGACATACCATTGGTGCAACCTGTGCAACTGCACTGGGGCCCAAGAGGTAACGAGCCCACTTCTTTCTCCAAAGCAGAAGAAATTGTGTATTATGAGGAGCTCTTGGGCTGCAGAGGGCCCATATATTGTTATTGTGTCCGCCAGTGCCTGGAACCCATCGCTACAAAGCCACAGTGCCAACCACTAAGCCACTGTGCTGCCCACATCAATCATTGTGCTGAGGTCACACATTTCTATCTTGATTTTTGTCTACAATTGTATCATCAGGTCTTAACCAAATTTAAAAGGACTGCTTCTGGATCCAATCATTACAGTTATCAAATGTTTTACTTTATTCGCAGTGTTCGGTGCCATGTGGCGTAGGGCAGAAAACCCGAGACGTAAAATGTGTCAGTAACATAGGAGATGTGGTTGATGATGAAGAATGCAACATGAAACTGCGGCCAGATGACATTGAGAACTGTGATATGGGTCCATGTGCCAAGAGTTGGTTCCTTACAGAATGGAGTGATCGGGTAAGATATTACATATGTATGACCGAGCAATTCATATGATTTAGCAGTGAAAAATTTACATAGGAAACGTTTGTAGCCTGTCGATATCCTGTTAGAGAAGCCATATGGAAACCTCTCAGAAATTACAAAAAGTGTAGGTAATATTTAATCAGTCCTTAATAGGCCATTTTAATACGTTTTTGTACATAAAATCTGCTTTTAACAATTTAATGTTAGTGGATGTAATTTCATAAAAACGCATGGTTTGTGCAAGTAAACGCTGTGAACTGTGCGCTTGGAGACTTGAACTGTGTTTTTTTCCCCTTTATTGACATCTACAAGGAGCCTTTAAAAATGCTGTTGCGTTTTTAACTGCAGAATCCCAATATTTCTATATTTTAAAATCTCCTCTTAAAAAAAAACAAAAAAACCCCACTGCTTCAAATCTTCAGAAAATGCAGCAAAAACGCAATAATCAAAAATAATTGCTATTTTGTATTTTACTACAGAAAAAAACACAATGGAAAAATACAGTTTATTTGCAAATGGTAACATGAGGCTTCCATTTTCTATTTTGCAGTAATTATTAATAATAATTGAAACAGTTTTCAGAACATAATTAGAATATGAACTTCTGCATTTTTTATTTGGAAATCTGCGTGAATTTTTTAATAGTAAAACACAACGAGTTTGTCATTTAAAGCACAACTCCCCCGTCTTATATTCACCCTCCGACGACTTCATCTGTTATCAGCGCTGCTTCTGTCGATCTCTGGCAGTTTGTGACCTGCCAACAGCGCCGGTGATTCATGGAGTGCACCGGAGGTCACAACTGAATACAAGTCTATGATAGCCTTATTCTAGCTGTGGGACAGAAGAGTTGCAACAAAAGGGTAAAGATGCTGGAGGGTGAGTATAAGACCAGAGGAAAGGCACTGAGGTCTAAAGCAGCATTCCAGCATTTTTTTTTTTATTTCACTACTGGAGTAAAACTTTAAAGAGAACCACCTGTCACCCCTTTTTTGGCCTATAAGCTGCGGCCACCACCCCCGGGCTCTTATATATAGCATTCTAACATGCTATATAAGAGCCCAGGCCGGGGATATAACATAAAAAAACACTTTATAATAAAACCTAACGGTCGCGAGGTGGGCCTTATGGGCGCCTCCGTTGTCCGGTGCCGGCGCCGCCTCTTTCGGCCATCTTCGTCCTCTTTCTGAAGCCTGGGTGCATGACGCGTCTATGTCATACACCCTCACTGTTCCTGTACAGGCGCACTACAATACTTCGATCTGCCCTGCTCAGGGCAGATCAAAGTGCGCCTGCTCAGGACCTGAATGCCGGCGAATGTGTATGACATTGGAGCCGTCATGCACCATGGCTAGAGAAGAAGGAGAACAAAGATGGCCAAAAGAGGCAGCGCCAGCACCGGCAACAGAGACGCCCATGAGGCCCACCGCGCGACCGTTAGGTAAGTATTATAAAGTGTTTTTTATGTTCTCTCAGTGGCCTGGGCACTTATATATAAAGCATGTTAGAATGCGGTATGTAAGAGCCCAGTGGTGGTGGCCACAGCTTATAGGCCAAAAAAGTGGTGACAGGTGACCTTTAAATCTAAGTCCCCAACTTCTACTCTTATACTCACCCGCTGGTATCTTCATCTATTATGGGCCGCGCCTGTCCGTCTTTTGTAGTTTGTGATCTACTGGCAGCTCCAATGTTTCATGGAATGAGCCGGAGATTACAACTCAGCGCAACTCTATGAGAGCCTCTTTCTGGCCTGGGGATGGCTCTCATAGACTTGTATTGAGAGCTTGTGATGTAACTTCTGATTTCCAGTCTGTCAGAAGTTACAATTAAAAGATGGTGCGGGACTAGAGCAACGCTGAAAAAAAGCTGAAAACACTAGAGGGTGAGTATAAGACCATGCGCAGGAACCTTAAATTTAAAGCATGACTTTAGCGCTGAATAAAAAAAAAAAAATGATGGAGTGGTTCTTTAAAGGTTTTTATGTTCAGCAATAATTCCATAGCCACAAGATAAGTAATATATAAACCATACCGGTTACATTCCATTATTTACATTACTTGTCAGTACATTTTGATTACAAAGTCAGTGCATACAAGGTTTCTAGGCTTAATTTGAAATATTAGACTTTACACTGTAATGGCACAGACAATTGCAATGCTTTGGTTAGCGGCAATTACATTGTGTTACATTACTTAGCATTGCTTTTACAAATGAGAAATCAGCAAAGTATTTGCCCTCATTTCGCTGAAAGCCTTTCCTGCTGATACTTAGTCTCTAGAGTGCGTTGGATAATGTTCTCTTCACAGTTCAGCACAGCTTTTATAGTTGTAGATATGGAGTGCAAATAACCTATCCTTTAGTTACATTTTACATGCACACTGCGACCATACTACTGAACATCATCAACGGTTTCTTTCCTCTACCTCATCTGTATTAAAGTCAGCTCTTAGCCCGGTAAACAGCATATGCTGCGCTTTTCTCCGTAAGCAAATACTGGTGGTCGGAATAATTGCTTCCATCTTCTGTTCCAGTGCTCAGCAGAGTGTGGGGAAGGAGTGCGGACACGGTCGGTCGTTTGCATGTCCAATCACATCAGCAGTTTACCATTGGAAGGATGTGGAAATAATAGACCGCCAGAAAGTACAACCTGCGATAACGGTCCTTGTGAAGGCAATGTTGAGTGGTTTACTGGAGCCTGGAGTCAGGTAAATCTCTTTACTGCACACAACTGACTTTCTGAATGACTGGAAATAAAGAAAGGACTTATATCGCTGACTAAATATTTACACTTTCAACCGAAAAGCGCAACCCAATTCTCCGAACACACATAAAAAAACAGATTTCACATTCACAAAAAGAAGTTCCTGGGTTCTTTTCTTCATAATAATCTAATATCAATTGTATAACAAGGACCAGTATTATATATAACGATATAATGGGCGGCATGGTAGAATAGATTTTTGCTTTTTCATACTAGAGGTATCATCTAAATGTGTGATATAGTTGTCCTTTCTACAACAGTCAAAAAAAGTATATAATGAGCTATTTGGGTGAATCGAATATGTTGAATTTTCATAAAGGACATGTTAGCTCTTTTCCTAAATTCCACAAAAAGGTCCACCATTCCTAGGTGAATAATTACTAAATAATGTTCAGCCGTTGGGATCACAGAAAGCTAAATCATGTTTTTAAGTCCCTGCTATTATACTCAATAGTGTTGGATGTTGAGTTTCTGATAATTATCTAGACACTCTATGATTTTTAGGTTATCTTCCAATCAAGAATACTTAAGGCTGCTTTACACCAGACAATCTATCGTGCGATAGATCGTCGGGGTCACGGTTTTTGTGACGCACATCCAGCATTGCTGGCGATGCCGGCCTGTGTGACACGTCCTAGCGACGCAGTATTGCTCACAAATCGTGAGTCGGGTACTGCTCGCTAGGTTCCATAATATCGTTTAATTTAGTTGACCATCGTTTCCGTGGTAGCACACGCCGCTCCGTGTGACACCACGGGAACGATGAGCAGCTCACCTGCTTCCCGCGGCCGCCGCCGGCTCTATGTGGAAGGAAGGAGGTGGATGGGATGTTTATGTCCCGCTCATCTCCGCCCCTCCGCTTCTATTGGCCGGCGGCCGTGTGACGTCGCTGTGACGCCGAACGTCCCTCCCACTCCAGGAAGTGGACGTTCGCCGCCCACAGCGAGGTCCCACGAGAGGTAAGTACGTGTGACGGGGGTTACTAACTTTGTGCGACACGGGCAGCGATTTGCCCGTGACGCAAAAAGGACGGGGGCGGGTACGATCGATTGTGAAATCGCACAATCGGTCGTACCGTGTAAAGCAGCCTTTAGACTTATGTTTTAGTGTTATTGCAGCAAAGCAATTGTAATTATTGCTGTTTGTGGTTTGAACTTACTCATGTTGAGGGATCTGTACCTTAAAGGGAATCTGTCAGTAGGATTAGTCATCTACATGGTAATGTAGGTAATAGAAAGTTTAATAAAATGATACTTTGATATCTACAATCTGATGTCTTAATCTGGAGAAATCCACATTTTTCCGATTATGTAAATCTGTTAAGATCTATAAGGCAGACATAAATCTCCCTGGGAATCTGCCTATAGAGCTCACTTTAAATGAAAAGAGAGTGTTAACAGTTTGAAACATGTAATGACGAACAATCTGCTCTCCGGCACTACATGTCTCACACCTCCTTTCATTTAACACAAAATCTAGAGGCAGATTCTCAGAAAGATCTTACCGTCCCTTAGATCTTAACAGCTCGTTTACATATTAAGAAAAATGTTGATTTCTCTAAAATATGTCATCAAATTGCAGATATCAAGGTATTACTTTATTAAACGTTCCATAATCTAAATATCTATATGGATGACATAGGAGGAATTATTCTTCTGACAGTTTTGTCTTCATGTGTATAATTCATTTTACCATAAGTGGGTTCTATCTATTGCCACTTTTTTATCCACATAATTCTCAAAAATAAATAGTCCATACAAGCATGTGCACATATTATCTCTGAATTGTAAAGCACTGCGAAATATTTTAGTGCTATAGAAATAAAGATTATTATTATTATCATTATTATTATTATTATTAGGGCTCAGTCAGACTTCAGTTTTTCATATTCAAGTACTATTTGTATTTTTCACGAATAGAACTTGAACCTATGATAGCTATTCAATTACCCGATTGTTTTTTTTATGGATCCAGTAGTGTGCTCAGAATCATGGAGACATGTCCACTTTTGATTGAAATGTCAGATCAAAATTGCCAATGTAAGTTTATGGGTCTCTGAAAAAAAATTAGTCAGCACTTGGATGTAGAGCTGCTTGGACTCGCAGAAAACTGGAACCGGTGGGTCTTTGCTAAATTTAAAAACAAAATTGGATTCAGTCCAGAATCCGGTACCCATATAAGTCTATAGGGACCAGAATCCGGAGACTAAAAATGATGGTAGAAGGGATAGGGGGGTAGGAGTGCGCACGGTCTACCCTCCGAAGATTTGTCATGGTGGCAAGCTGCTTCCAGGTTATGCATTCCCTTCCAGAGCCAACAATTAACCTCATTAAATATTCACTGCTTTCCCCACCCACCAGTGAGTGTAATTGGTTGCAGTCAAACACGCCTCCACCCTGAGTGGCAGCATGTCAGCTGACTGCAACCAATCACAGGTGCCAGGAAGGCCGGTGGGCGGGGATGGCAGCGCAAATGTCTGCAGGTAAGTTTCATGGTATAAAAATAAATGAAAAAATAAAACAATCAGCCTAGGGGCCCCCATATTCAGATACCAGCACAGATAAAGCCCACGGTTACAGGCTGCAGCCACCAGCTGTTGGGCTTTTTCTGGCTGTGTATCAAAATAAGACCGGAGTCACACTTGCGAGGGACTCACGAGTCTCGCATTGCATCACCCAGCACAGCCTGATGCACTCTGGACACAAGCGTACAGCTGCATAGAAATACATGTAGCTGACCTGCTCCTGTTGCCGGGTGATGCGTTGCGAGAGTCGTGAGAGTCCCTTGCAAGTGTGACTCTAGCCTAAGAGGAACCTCATGTGGTTTTTAAAAAAAAATAAACAAATAAAAATTAAATAAATAATTAAAATAGAACAAAGTGCAGTTCCCCCCCAATTTTGATACCCAGCCAAGATAAAGCCTGACAGCTGGGGGCTGGTAGTCTCGGTCTGGGGAGACTCAGCCTAGAAATATCAGCCTTCAGCCACCCAAAATTGTTGTATTCATTAGATGTGACAAGCCCGGTGCTTTACCTGGGTCTTTCCATTGCCCTGGTGCGGTGATATTAAGGTGTTAATAATAGCACAGAGCTGCTACTAAACCCTAGATTAGTGATGGCACAGGTGTCTATGAGACACCCCATACAGCTGGACAGAAGCATTGGTATGTGTGAAGCACTTGCTTCATTCTTATTTTCTTTATTTTTCCTTTATTTTAATTTCTCGAGTGCCGCATCAAACACCTGGAGTCCTGGGTCTGGCACCCGAGCAACTTTGAAACCATGTGTATCCGGACTTTTACAATCCGGGTCTGCCCATCCGTACTTGGATGCCATCCATGGCCTGTTCATTTTTCGAGGACTGAAAGGAGAAACTGAAATCTTTTTTCCACTGTTCTCTCTTTTTTTCACACTCTGATGATATTCTGATTAGAATCACTGATTAAAAACGAACATCTTAATAAACCCCAAGCCAGTCTCGTCAATTTGGTGGGTGTGCTGCATTCTGTTATTCAGTGGCTTATACTGTACATGAGTCATTGTTGTTACTATCTCTGTGCAGCACTAAAATTGCATTGTCCATAAATTTGTACTGGTCCAATAGTATTATTAGCCAGATGTGTTTCACAATGCTACTGTAATCCTTTCTTAATGGGATAAAGGCTTCTTATAGAAGACTGAAAGTGATTAGTTGGACAATTAAAGAAGAACTCCTCTCAAAGTTTTTAGCCTCTTAAAATATTGCACTTATCATTTATATAGCACTGTTTATTTACAATTGCTCATTTTGCCCTTTTACCCAGTTAATTCTTCTCTTTTGCATTAGGTCTGATATCACGTGATTAAAAACAGACTATCTGAATCCTTCGAAACTCTTGTAGACACAAGAAGGCTATGTGCACACGCTGCGTTTCTTTGACGCTGCGTTTTTAGCCGCTAAAACCGCACAAAAACGCACCCGCGTCATAAAACGCGTCAAAAAAGGCATGCGTTTTTGCCGGAGTTTGGTGCATTTTTGGCTGTGTTTTGATGCGTTTTTGGCTGCGTTTTCCTGCGTTTTTAATCTCTGCGTTTTCCTGCGTTTTTCCAATGCATTGCATGGGGGGAAAACGCAGAAAAACGCAGAAAAGAATTGACATGTCCATTTTTTTTTAAGCTTAAAAATGCAGCTTAAGGCTATGTGCACACGCTGCATTTTTATGACGCTGCGTTTTTGGCCGCTAAAAACGCACAAAAAGGCACCCGCGTCAAAAAACGCATCAAACGCATGCGTTTTTGCTGCGATTTGGTGCATTTTTGGCTGCGTTCTGGTGCGTTTTTGGCTGCGTTTTGCTGCGTTTTTAATCTCTGCATTTTCCTGCGTTTTTCCAATGCATTGCATGGGGGGAAAACGCAGAAAAACGCAGGAAAGAATTGACATGTCCATTTTTTTTTTAAGCTCAAAAACGCAGCTTAAAAAAAAAGTTTTGTGCGGACAGCAAAAATGAAAACTCATAGACTTTGCTGGGGAAGCAAAGTCATGCAGTTTTGAGGCCAAAAACACACCTGAAAAATGTGCAAAAACGCACTGTGTGAACTTACCCGAAATCTCTTTTCCCTGCATGAGTCATCACTGAAAAGTCCCTGATGGGGATGAGCGGAGCAGTTGGGTCAGGAGTTGAAGAGGGGAATTACTCATAAAGGGAAAAAAGACTTATTGTTTCTACATACATCTACAAAGGATTCAGCTAGTCTGTTTTTAATCACGTAATGTCATAGCTGTAAGAGAAGAATTAACTGAGGACAAGGGCAAAATGATCAATTGTAAGTACACAGTGCTATATAATATCATGATTGCAATATATAAGGTTAGAAATATTGATGGGGAATGCTTTTATAAACACCTAGCTAAGATGCAAATCACCAAACGTGAGTAATTTCAAACCAAAATCACAATATTTCTATTTGCTATTCTGCAATAACACCGGCAGATAAGGAAAAGCCTATTTTTTTTGTTTGATTTGGACATAACCTAAAAGTAATAGCATATTTACTTATTTATCAGCAACTCAATATTTAACACTATTGCTGCAACTTTAACATTTTTTTTTTTCAACCTTCTAAAGGCCCTGAAATGTCTGAACAATATTTAATAATTCCGTTTGGACTGACACTACATTTTTTGATGTGCATTTCGCAATGTACGTATTTGTGTATTTTTAATCTACATTTGTATTATGGTGTTATTTAAGCAGAATGCTAGTTCTCTGTATTTTTTCTATTTTTTGCGATTCTATTTATGTGTGATTTTTTTTTTTCTTTCAATAAGTACAGATGTGTCTCTTATTTTCCCAAATATTGTTTCCAATAAATTTGGTTTGTTTTGCTAGACATCTTGGATACTTTGAGTATTTGTTCCTTGTAAGAGAAGTACCTTTCACACGTTATTGTAGTTTTTTCCTTATATCACCTTTTCATTGCCATCTTTAGTTTTGCTGAAGTACACTAATATGTTATCCAAAATAATGATGCATGGCATGAGTCACTACGCCACTTTTTATAACTTTTTAGCTGTGTCCTTTGCCCAAGTTTGTTTTCAAAACTAAATAATAGTGAGGTATAAAAATAATGTTATCACACAACATGCTCCATACTTTGGCTACATTTTTGCAGGAATTTTTTTGCACACTTTTTTTTAGCAATCAGCTCCAATGTCTTCAATGTAAAAAATCATCTTGGGCAGTTTTATAAATAGATTCTAGGCTACCTAAGAATCTGTTCATAGTACTCCAAGTTAATTACATTTTAATATAATCCCAACATGCCATGGATATGCAAGTACATAAAAGTATGTATGAGTATTACTCTGAGTTTGTATAATTTGTATAACAAGTGAATGAAGAAATTAAAGTAGGCTTAACTACATTTACACCTTAGATGATAAAGCCTCTAGTGAGCAAGTAAAGCAGGCACAATTTATTGTATGACATAGCTAAAGCCCTTAAAGGGGATGTGATTGCCCCATAAAAAGGAATAACCCTACAATCCCCTCCAGTGTGGCCACGATTCCAGCGATGTCTGAAGTTGCATTCCTGGGGCCCATGTGACATTGTTATGACACGTGGGCCCCACAACCCGTCAACCAATGTCTCCCTGCCTGACATTTGAGCAGGATGTGAGCTCTGTGCTCACTTTCTGCTCAAATATCTGAAGGCAGGGTGAATGAAATCGGCACTGATTGGTTGTGGGGATTGCGAGTCATAACAATGTCACGTGGGCCCCAGGTATGCAACTTCAGACATCGCTGGCACCACGGCCGCACCGGAGGTGAGAATAGGCATATTTTTTTTCTGGTGCGAACAAGGGGAATGAGAAGGCGTTGTTCAAGTAGTGGTCAACCCCTTTAAGCTGGGTATACATGTTGCATAACCAAAGAACACACTAGGCTACTTCTACCTCACAGCATAATGGAAGTGAATGGGATTGCGTTGTAGTGAAAGTAGCTCCAACTATATTTTTACTAGTCAATTGCGAATTTGGCTGCTAGGTGTCTGTAGGCACTGGACTTTGTTCATTGGTATTTTTTTTTATTACTATATTGCCTTTGAGGGGTAGACTAGCCTGTCTATTTTTTGTACTTTTTTTAATTATTTAAGAATGTGTATAAATGGATAAATATAAAATTTGAGCTTTTCATTAGCCCCAATTAGGAAATATGTTTTTTCTACAGTATGTGTTATACTTGCTCTAAAGTACTATGGTAACTATAAAACCGACACCACTATAGACTATGTAACTCTGCTAGTGATGAGTGAGCACTACAATACTCTGGTGCTCAGTACTGGTAATGAGTAGTTCAAAGCTCACACAGGCTCAATTCATCTACCAAGTATAATGGAAGTCAATGGGAAACTCGAGCATTTTTCCAGAAGATCCTCCTTAAAAATACTCGAGTTTTCCATTGAGTTCCATTATACTTGGGTGCTCGAATTGCGCCCATTCGAGCAATAACTACTCATTACGAATACTGAGCACCCGAGCATGGTAGTGCACACTCATCACTATTCTTTGCTCATTGTTAACTAGACCACTATTAGTTATTTGGGGAATGTTGTTCGCTACTATATTTTTCTGCAGCCATTTTAGGTCTATTTCTTTGATAGCAATAGTCTGTTCACGCAGTTGTATTCTCATACCATATTGGTGACGTACGGTGTAGTCTAGTCACACAAGAGACTGCAATATAAAACCATAAAGATTAATCATGGCTTTCTCCCTTTAAGGTGTTGAATAGACTCAACTGTTGTATACAGTGTTCTGCAGAGCTGTCAAGGAGTTTCAGAAGTCCTTGTTTAGAGCACGAAAGAAAATAGCTCTACATTGTTAAGTTGCAGAAATGCAGAAGAAAATATATTACCTTACAAAATTTCCAGCCAAACTCTGCTGTGCCTTTGTCTTAAGAAGCAGCAAAACAAAAGGAAAACCTTTAGCATTTGCTTACTTTGCTAGGGTACAAAGACTCTTATAGTGACATGTGAAGAATACGGAGTTTGGCTATGTCTCAGCTTCCCTAAGGCGACCCTGTAAAGATAATTCTAAATCCTTGATTCTACATCAAGGTTTCTTTTTATTCCTGTATAAAATATGCAGCTTCCAGTGGTAGAAGTGCATTAAGCACAGAATCGGAGTCATGAAAGGTACACTATGTCTTCTTGGTAGCACTGTGACTTGACCTGAGAAAATGCAACTCTTAAAGCCAACATTCCACTGAGTTGGCTCAAAAGTGTCTGCTAATGAAGACTTTCATTACTATATCCATCTGGCAGAAAAATGAGAAAGCTAGCAAAACGTTACACTGATCTATTCTATTGTATCTTTGGTCCAGAGCTCTCCATAGGTCACGCATGCTTTCATTCTTGTTCAGTTTAATGTTTCACTCAGCTGAACAAAATAACAACAGTAGCGGGAGGTTTTTGTATGCGCGTAGCATTTCAATATTCTGTGAATGTACTTGCTGGATTATTTTCTATTTACATTTTTTTATTGATTTTCAAAAGAAATGTATAACAATTATTAAGAAAATGTAGTAGCAAATGGTATAATATGAGTCATACCCAGCAAGAACTACATCAAAGCATGTGCTGATGGACTACAGTAATTACCATGATAGATCAAGCGATGTATATTATAAGAGTAGCGCTCTGGATATGAAATTCCAATCAGTATTTGATAGGAGATACACACAGTGCTCACAAAAATAAGTACACCTCCTTTGTAAAGTAATATTTTAAAGCGAACCAATCACTAGGACTTTCCTATATAAACTAAAGTCAGTGCTATACTGGCACTATCAGGCTGATTCTATACATACCTTTAGTAGTCAGATTGGATGTATAGTTTCTGAAATACAGACAAGTAAAGTTACAGGAATGTACTGTTTTTTGATTGGCAGCAGCTGTCGAATATCTAATATGTGGGTCGGGATTTTGCGATCTATTCCCGCCCCAGTCTGCCTTTTTGGCTTTTGTTAAATTTTAGACAGTATGGGCTGCATTTCTAACATCCCCTATCATGTGACAGAAATGACTCATACCTGGAAGGAGCCCATACAGTCTAGCATCTACAAAGTCCAGGCAGCAGACAGGGGCGGGAATAGATAGCAAAACCCCACCCACATATTATCTATTCGGCAGCTGCTGCCAATGAAAAAGCAGTTTATTTCTATAACTTAACTTGCCTGTATTTCAAAAACTATACATTCAATCTGACAACTAGTATGTTTAGAATCAGCATGATAGCACCAGTATAGCACTGGCTTTAGTTTATATAGGAAAATCCTGGTGATTGGTTCGCTTTAATCAATTTCTCACTGAATACAAGAGAACTTTCTAACATTTTATTAAGACTGAGTTTCATAGAACATTTTTTTAACCCATAACATAAAAGTAAAGTTAAAAATATAACTTTCATTGAAAAATCTTTATTTTTACTCAAATTAGTTTATGTAAAAATAAATACACCCCACATCAAAAACTACTACATTCTGTATTTTATATGACCTTCATAATTTTGAAGGACAGCATCCAGTCTTCTAGGTATTGACTGAACAAGTTGACAACATATTGTAACATCTATCTTTTTCTATTCTTCAAGAATGGTCTATTTTAGAGCCTGGATATAGGATGAAGAGTGAATCTCAAATTGCCTCTTGAGAATTCCCCAATGGATGTTCAATTGGGCTCAGATCAGGAGACATAATTTTCCACCAAATCAACTTTACCCTGTTCTCCAAAAATGTGTCGGATGTGTGTTTTGAATCATTGTCATGTTGAAAAAGTGAATGTCTATTAGTCTATTAATTGCATGAAGTGATGGTTGCATCTACTCTTTCCTGTGTTAAGTGGTACTGTATATGTCTGTGTGCATATATATTGTGAGACTGCGCTCCCTGAATGTAATGGGGGACACTTGCTTGGCTGTTAGGTTAAGACACGGTAGAGTTTTCTATTTAAACAGTCCAGTAGTTTTATTCACACACAAACCAGCACAGCAGCAAGATAACAAAGGCTTTTTAGCAGCTTCAAAGTAATACAAACATGAGCCTTCCTTTGGCTTTACAGAAACATAGATGACATACAGTCCATTTTATCTGCAGGTACGCCCGCACGGCTTCAGATATAAAGCCTCACAGTAGAATCTCAGTGGAAGTATAGAACTGTTCACTCACTGACCTTGGTCAATATACAACTCCCTTTTGTGAGGTTACCTTTCTGGAGCTTGAGCAAGGCTCCACTCACTGACTCCTGTCAGCACTGACATTTAGGAAACTGCCTCACTGGAATCACCAACCAGGATCTGTATCTTGCTTTGCACACTGACTACTGGCAGTCCAGATCCTCAGAAGTTTGGCTGCTCTTAAACACAGAGTGACCACAGGCTCCAAAACACACCTGGCCTCCTAAATATTATGCCTCCAATGAAGTCTGCACCTGCAATGCATTATACCAGTGATCAAACTAAGAAAAGTGAATGTTCCATAGAGAGGCCAGGCTAAAAAAAAGGTAATAAAAGTAAAAGTTAAAAAAAATTGCAAAATGTGAAAAAAAAATCACAAAAAAATTATACCCTAAAATACATTTATTTATATAACATCCAAAATAAACAAAAGAAGTATACGTGTTTGGTATTATCTCGTCCGGCCCGGCCTCATCCATAAAACTGTCAAATTATTTGACCCTTAAAGTGAACAGCTTCAAAAAAATGCTTTTTCATCATACTGCTTCTGGTATGTTGGAGAGGTGTTCTATTCATGGATTAATTCCGATTTTCACTATAAAGGGCAGATGGCAGACTGCGTTTATGGCATTGTGTGGGTGAACAGTTTGTGGATGTTAGCGTTATGAATTAAGTGGCTGATGGTGGAGGTGGGGTTATGGTATGGGCAGGTGTATGTTATGGACAATGAACACAGGGGCATTTTTTATTAATGTTGACAGTAGAAGATTGGAACCGGGTGATTTGGAGTCATGAAACAATGGTGCAAATGGGTTTTGAAGAAATGAGGGAAAAATGGGGTAACAGATCAAGAAAATGAAAGGCGCTGTCAAGTGTGGTGGAGTAAGTCTGATCATTTGGAGTTGTTTCATAACCAAAGATGTTACATACTTGTCCGGGATCAATGGTGGTCTCAATGCTGAGCTATATGTGAGTATACTAAAAGTCAAGTTACTTCGTACACGCGAGTAATATGGATATGAAAAGGACAACATAGTGTTCCAGCAGGGTAACGACCCGAAGCATATTATTATTTATTATTATCATTTATTATTATAGCGCCATTTATTCCATGGCGCTTTAAAAGGGAAAAGGGTATACATAAAAACAAGTACCACAATCATTAACAATACAAAATAGACTGGTATAGGAGGATAGAGGACCCTACCCGCGAGGGCTCACAGTCTACAAAGAATAGGTGAGGGTACAATAGGTGAGGACAGAGCTGGTTGCGCAGTGGTGTACTGGACTGAGGGTTATTGTAGGTTGTAGGCTAGCTTGTTTGAAGAGGTGGATCTTCAGGTTCCTCTTGAAGCTTTCCATGGTGGGACAAAGTCTGATATGCTGGGTTATAGCATTCCAGAGTATGAGGGAGGCGCAGGAGAAATATTGTATGTGATTGTGGGAAGAGGAGATAAGAGAGAGGGAGATCTTGTGAGGATCTGAGGTTGCGTGCAGGTAGGTACCAGGAGACTAGGTTGCAGATGTAAGGATGAGACAGGTTGTGTATGGCTTTGTATGTCATGGTTATTGTTTTGAACTGGAGTCTTTGGGCAATGGGAAACCAGTGAAGGGATTGGCAGAGTGGCGAGGTTGGGGAATAGTGAGGGCAGAGGTGAAGTAATCGGGCCACAGAGTTTAGGATAGATTGGAGGGGTGCAAGAGTGTTGGAAGGGAGGTCAGAGAGCAGGAGGTTGCAGTAGTCGAGACGGGAGATGACGAGGGCATGTACTAATGTTTTTGCTGATTCTTGGTTAAGGAAAGCACGGATCCAGGAAATGTTTTTGAGTTGTCGTCGGCATAAGGTGAAGAGGACTTTGATGTGCGGCTTGAAGAATAGAGCAGAGTCGAGGGTTACTCCAAGGCAACGATCTTGTGAGACTGGAGAGTGTGAGCAGCCATCAAGTTTGATGGATAGGATTGTTGGAGGAGTTGAATGAAGAGGAGGAAAGACAATGAATTCTGTTTTGTCCATATTAAGCTTTAGAAATTACGCAGAGAAGAAGGATGAAATAGCAGACAGATATTGGGATTTTGGTTGGTAAGGAAGTCATATCATATGGCATATGTCGAGATTGGTGAAGAAATGGTTCAATGTCAATTAAGTAAAGGTGCTGGACTGGCCCCCACAGTCCCTGGACCTCAATCCAATTGAATACTTGTGGGTAGAGTGTAAAGTAAAGAAAAAACTGTATACATATCCTGGTGAGTCGATCAGTATGCATCAACATTGAGAACATGTCATGAACATGTCCCTTTTCATGACATGCTTATGAGTTTGTGCTTGGGGTGGGGATCCAGAAGAATCTGGACCCACCCTATATTTTGTATGGTATTGTGGAGTTTTCTCTCCCTAACATTGAGAACATGTAGATGAGACATAAGATCAGATTATGGTTGAGACTTGCTTGAATCTGATCCAGAGCATGCACAGAATTATACAGGCAGTGTTTATTAGAGATGAGCGAACCGGTCGTGGTTCGGCTCGAGTTCGGTTCGTCGAACGGAGGTCTCGTTCGAGTTCAGTTCGTCGAACGTTCGACGAACCGAACTCGAACCGCATAGGAAACAATGGCAGGCAATCACAAACACATAAAAACACCTAGAAAACACCCTCAAAGGTGTCCAAAAGGTGACAAACAACTCACAACACAAACACATGGGAAAGTGACAAGGACATATACTCATGTGAAAACAAGAGTTGGACAAGGAAAAAGAGGAGGAGACACAGATATAGGCATGGCACGCCCTTCTAAAATCATGTAAAACACCGCAAGGTGACTCCAAGCGGAGTCTCCCTTTTTTCCAAAAATTGGGCCACACACACACCCACCCCTTCAGTGGCAGCACTTGTGCCCCAGTTGTACACTTCACAACTAGATTTGCATCAAGCACATTCAAAAATACGCCATACTTAACCGTTCCCAGGATGACCCCGGGGTAGGTAGCAAAGTCTTTGCTGAAAAATGACTTGTTCATCTTGGCTCCTTTTAAAAAACACAGCAAGCAAGGGTTACTCCAAGCGGAGTCTCCCTTTTTTCCAAAAATTGGGCCCCACAAACACCCACCCCTTCAGTGGCAGCACTTGTGCCCCAGTTGTACACTTCACAGCTAGATTTGCATCGAGCACATTCAAAAATACGCCATTCTTAACCGTACCCAGGATGACACCGGGGTAGGTAGCAAAGTCTTTCCTGATCCCAGCTCTGTTCATCTTGGCTCCTTTTTAAAAACACTGTAAGCAAGGGTTACTCCAAGCGGAGTCTCCCTTTTTTCCAAAAATTGAGCCCCACAGACACTAACCCCTTCAGTGGTAGCAGTTGTGCCCCAGTTGTACACTTCACAGGTAGATTTGCATCGAGCACATTCAAAAATATGCCATACTTAACCGTTCCCAGGATGACCCCGGGGTAGGTAGCAAAGTCTTTGCTGAACCATGACTTGTTCATCTTGGCTCCTTTTTAAAAACACAGCAAGCAAGGGTTACTCCAAGCGGAGTCTCCCTTTTTTCCAAAAATTGGGCCCCACACACACCCACCCCTTCAGTGGCAGCACTTGTGCCCCAGTTGTACACTTCACAGCTAGATTTGCATCGAGCACATTCAAAAATACGGTATACTTAACCGTTCCCAGGATGACCCAGGGGTAGGTAGCAAAGTCTTTGCTGAACCATGACTTGTTCATCTTGGCTCCTTTTTAAAAACACGGCAAGCAAGGGTTACTCCAAGCAGAGTCTCCCTTTTTTCCAAAAATTGGGCCCCACACACACCCACCCCTTCAGTGGCAGCAGTTGTGCCCCAGTTGTACACTTCACAGCTAGATTTGCATCAAGCACATGCAAAAATATGCCATTCTTAACCGTCCCCAGGATGACACCGGGGTAGGTAGCAAAGTCTTTGCTGAATTATGACTTGTTCATCTTGGCTCCTTTTAAAAAACACGGCAAGCAAGGGTTACTCCAAGCGGAGTCTCCCTTTTTTCCAAAAATTGGGCCCCACACACAGCCACCCCTTCAGTGGCAGCAGTTGTGCCCCAGTTGTACACTTCACAGCTAGATTTGCATCAAGCACATTCAAAAATACGCCATAATTAACCGTCCCCAGGATGACACCGGGGTAGGTAGCTAAGTCTTTCCTGATCCCAGCTCTGTTCATCTTGGCTCCTTTTTAAAAACACTGTAAGCAAGGGTTACTCCAAGCGGAGTCTCCCTTTTTTCCAAAAATTGGGCCCCACACACACCCACCCCTTCAGTGGCAGCAGTTGTGCCCCAGTTGTACACTTCACAGCTAGATTTGCATCAAGCACATTCAAAAATACGCCATTCTTAACCGTCCCCAGGATGACACCGGGGTAGGTAGCAAAGTCTTTGCTGAACCATGACTTGTTCATCTTGGCTCCTTTTAAAAAACACAGCAAGCAAGGGTTACTCCAAGCGGAGTCTCCCTTTTTTCCACAAATTGGGCCACACAGACACCCCATCAGTGGCAGCACTTGTGCCCTAGTTGCAAACAGGATGTTTTGATTTGCATCAAGCACATTCCAAATCCACAAGCATTTACTCTCCCCAGGATGACACAGGGGTAGTAAATTCCTTGTGGATCCATGACTTGTTCATTTTGATGAACGTTAGTCTGTCCACAATGTCACTGGACAGACGCGTGCGCTTATCTGTCAGCACACACCCAGCAGCACTGAAGACACATTCAGAGACAACGCTGGCAGCTGGACACGACAAAATCTCCAAGGCGTAAGTTGAGAGCTCTGGCCATTTTTCAAGATTTGAAGCCCAAAATGAGCAAGGCTCCATTTGCAAAGTCATGGCATCAATGTTCATTTGGAGATACTCCTGTATCATCCTCTCCAGCCGTTGACTGTGTCAGACTTGTTGTCTCTGGTGGCCTTGCAAAGGACGGTCTAAAAAAATTGTGAAAAAAGATTCCATATAATTGCTTTTACCAGCACCAGATACGGTGCTACTGGTACGGGTGGACTATTGAAGATGACGAGACCAGCCCATGTTTGTCAACTTACAACTGGGAGATTCACTCCCTGCACCTGCACGGTTGTTTGGTGGAAAAGCCGAGCTAAGATTGAGTAACAGCTTCTGCTGATACTCCTGCATATGTGTGTCTCTTTCTATGGCTGGAATTATGTCACAAAATTTGGACTTGTACCGGGGATCTAGTAGTGTGGCAAGCCAGTAGTCATCATCACTTCTAATTTTGACAATACGAGGGTCATGTTGGAGGTAGTGCAGTAAGAAGGCGCTCATGTGTCTTGCGCAGCCATGCGGACCAAGTCCACGCTGTGTTTGTGGCATAGAGGTGCTAACCGTTCTTTCTTCCTCTGACATCTCCCCCCAACCTCTTTCAACAGAAATTTGACCAAGGTCTCCCTCATCCACTGAGTCTTCCATGTCCATGGACAGTTCGTCCTCCATTTCTTCATGTTCTCTTGCACCTTCCTCAACATTTCGCCTGCTACCATGCTCCCTTGTTGATCCCTGTCCCCCATGGTCCCATGCCTGCCACGTTGGTGATGATGAACGTCTGGACCTTGGTGATGTTGTTGTGTCTTGCGCATATGAATCCTCCTGTAGTTCTTCCCCTTCCTGTTGTCTCACCCCCTGACTCCGAATAGTGTTTAGCGTGTGCTCCAGCATGTAAATGACTGGAATTGTCATGCTGATAATGGCATTGTCAGCGCTAAACATATTCGTCGCCATGTCGAAACTGTGCAGAAGGGTGCATAGGTCCTTGATCTGAGACCACTCCATCAGGGTGATCTTCCCCACCTCTGCATCTCGTTAGCCCAGGCTATACGTCATGACGTATTGCACCAGGGCTCGGCGGTGCTGCCACAGTCACTGTAACATGTGAAGAGTCGAATTCCAGCGTGTCGCCACATCGCATTTCAGGCGATGAACCGGCAGGCCGAAAGACTTCTGGAGCGATGCAAGTTGCTCACCTGCGGCGGTTGAACGGCGGAAGTGAGCAGACAGTTTTCGTGCCCTGGTCAGAAGGCCATCTAGGCCGGGATAGTGTGTTAAAAATTGCTGGACAACAAGGTTCAACACGTGAGCCATACAAGGCACGTGTGTCATCTTGCCCAGGCGAAGGGCCGCACCCAGGTTTGCAGCATTGTCACACATGGCCTTACCAGGCTGCAGGTTGAGTGGAGACAACCATTTATTAAACTCAGTCTGCAGAGCTGCCCACAACTCATCCGCTGTGTGACTCCTATTTCCAAGACATGTCAAGCTAAAGACTGCCTGATGCCGTTGCGCTCTGCTGCCAACATAGTAATGAGGGGTGCGTGATTCCTTCTGCGCAGTGAGAACGCTGGTGGCCTGACAAAGCAGGCTTGGGGCGGAGGTGGAGGACCCAGATGAGGTGGAGGAGGCAGAAGCAGTGGCGGAACTTGGGCAGACAGAGGATTGACACACAATTCATGGGGATGACAAAACTTGTGCAGCAGACCCTTCACCATCTATCACCATAGTTACCCAGTGCCCAGTCAGCGACATGTAACGTCCCTGTCCATGCTTACTGGTCCAAGTATCTGTGGTGAAATGCACCCGTTCACACAGAGTTTCTCAAGGAAGCGGTGATGTTGTGTGCGACATGCTGGTGTAGCGCGGGCACATCTTTCTTAGAGAAGTAGTGGCGACTGGGCATCTGGTACTGGGGCACAGCGACAGACATAAGGTCTCTAAAATCATGTGTGTCCACCAGGCAGAAAGGCAGCATTTCGGTAGCCAAGAGCTTACAGAGGGATAAAGTCAATCTCTTAGCTTTGTCATGGGTCGCAGGAAATGGCCTTTTATTTGTTCACATCTGAGGGACAGAGATCTGGCTGCTGTGTGTAGACGGTGTTGAGTAGGGTGTCCCTGGAAAAATACAGCTTTGTGAGGAAAGTGCAGGCGTAGACATGATGTCTCCTTCATCCAACGTTGGTGCTATCGATGTCTGATAGAGCTGTACACACGTACTTGTTTCCCCTTCCAAACCAACTGACAGCCTACCAAGCAAACTGCCTGTTTCGGTTACAGCGGTGGAAGTTGTGCGTGGAAAACCAGGTGTGACACCTGTCCCCACAGTCCTAGAAGATGAAGAGCGCGCAGATGCACTAGAAGGGGCAGGCGGTGGATGGTTCACTCCGCTAGGCCGCATTGCAGCACGGTGAGCTTCCCACCGGGACATATACTATTTATTCATGTGACGATTCATGGAAGAAGTTGTCAAACTGCTGAGGTTTTGCCCTCTACTAACAGAATCATGACAAATTTTACAGATCACATAATTTGGGCGATCTTTTGCTATGTCAAAAAAGGACCAGGCTAGGCAAGGCTTAGAGGGCATGCGACCTGCTGATCCACCCCGATTAGTGCTCAGAGGCAGAGTGGTGGCTGAGGATGCAGTTGTAGACGTGCTACCAGTACTCCTACTCTGTCCAGGAAGGCGCAAGGTATCTTCTTCGTCAGTTGCATCCTCCTCCACTGCCTCTGTTGACCTCCTCGAGGGCCTGACTGTGGGTTGACAGTAGGTGGGATCTAGAACTTCCTCATCAATTGTTGTGTTTGCACTCCCCTCACCCTCAGACCGAGCCTCTTCTTGCCCTGACCGAATATTTAAGTTGTCATCCCAATCTGGTATCTGCGTCTCATCGTCATCAGTATGTTCCTCATTGTCTATAACAACAGGTGTTACAGTTTGTGAAAAAGGGTCAACATTATGCTCAGAAACTTGGTCCTCACGGCCTGAATCAGAGTCACAAAGGTTCTGGGCCTCACTGCAGACCATTTCCTGGTCTGTACTCACTGTAGCTTGGGAGCAGACCTCTGATTCCCAGGCTATAGTGTGACTGAACAGCTCTGCAGACTCAGCCATCTCAGTTCCACCATACTGTGCAGGGCTGATGGAGACTTCAGAGCTGGGAGAAAGCAAGTTTGATTGGGATGACAACTCAGAGGACTGCTGTTTTTTGGATGCGGTAGTTGAGGTGGAGGAGAGGGCACTTGTTGGACCACTTGAGATCCATTCAAGCATTTTCCTTTTTTGGCCATCATCTACCTTTGTTCCAGTTGTTCGTGTCCGTAAAAAAGGGAGCACATTGGATTGTCCACTTGAAGTAGTAGACATCTTACTTTTGCTGGAAGATGGTCTATCTTCAGCAGATGTTAATGGAGCTTTGCCACCTTCCCCACGGACAAACCCTTTTTTTCCTTTTCCAACACACCTCTTCCCCTTTCCACCAGCATCTGTCATTTTGCCACTCATTTTGATTGCGACAAGATTGTGCACTTAATATGTGGTAGTAAAAATTGAGAGGTGGTGTAGATTTCAGCGGTGGTCTAGCTTTATTAACAGCAGAATAAACAACAATAATTATCCCTGACAATGCAACTATGGCCCTTAAACTGGCAGCATAATTTGCTAGTATAATGGCTTAGTAACAATGAGTTTGAGTGTGCAATGCAGGCAGATGTGCTGCAAATATCTTTGCACTAGTGGGACAATACAGAAGTCCAACAGCCACTTTTATGATGCCATTAAGTTCACTCAGTGTTTGCTAGTATAATGGCTTAGTAACAATGAGTTTTAGTGTGCAATGCAGGTAGACGTGCTGCAAATATCTTTGCACTAGTGGGACAATACAGAAGTCCAACAGCCACGTTTAGGATGCCACTAAGTTCACTCAGTGTTTGCTAGTATAATGGCTTAGTAACAATGAGTTTGAGTGTGCAATGCTGGCAGACGTGCTGAAAATATCTTTGCACTAGTGGGACAATACAGAAGTCCAACAGCCACTTTTAGGATGCCACTAAGTTCACTCAGTGTTTGCTAGTATAATGGCTTAGTAACAATGAGTTTGAGTGTGCAAAGGGCAGGAGGGTACAGTGGCAGGGTTGTGGGTCTCTGGGTAGAGGAAAGGAAGCCTGCCTTTCTATCCCTCCTAATGGGGAAATGCAGCGAGGAAATCCCTGACCTTAGCTACACAGACTGTCATCTTGTGTAGCTGTTAAACTCTGTTTTCACGGACCTGTCACCTATGGCTCTGACCCTGCCGTATTAGCCCTTAAAAGGACTGATAGAAAGTGCTATCCCTATTCTGTACAGCGCTGTGTATAGAGCGTACACAGCAGTATCGGAGATAGGCGCTGCGCCAGCGGTGACTGACACCAAGGACGCAGAAGAGATAATGGCGTCCGGACGGGCAGATACTCGTTTTTATAATGCAGGGACATGTGACATGGACATCCTATCACACATGCCGTTGCTTCTCTGGCTAAAAGTACACTTAGCTGTGTGTGTGTGTGGGATTGGCTAACATGCTGGCCCGCCCCACTACACGCGCGCGCTTAGGGAAGGAAGACGAGGAAAAAAAAAAAAAATGGCGATCGCCATTATCCATACAGCAGTGATCTGAATGCGCTGTTCCCACACACTATACACTGAAATGTCATAATAGTGTGAGTCACAGAGTGACTTACACTATTACAACGGAAAGCCAGCTAGTAATTAGCTGGTCTTTTTGCTGCTAGAACCGTTCTCGAACGTATCTAGAACTATCGAGCTTTAGCAAAAAGCTCGAGTTCTAGTTCTATCTAGATCAGCCCCCAAAATCACTCGAGCCGCGAACTGGAGAACCTCGAACTGCGCTCAACTCTAGTGTTTATACCCATATGTGGATTTACAAAATACTAATAAAATAATAAAAATTTAAATGTTGATTTTCATGATCAAAACAGACGAAAGGCCCCGTCACACACAGAGATAAATCTTTGGCAGATCTGTGGTTGCAGTGAAATCATGGACATATTGTTCCATTGTACACAGCCACAAACCTGGCACTGATTGTCCACAATTTCACTACAACCACAGATCTGCCGCACATTTATACCTGTGTGTGACAGGGCCTTTACTACCAAGTGTCAAGATGGAGAGCTAGAACATTTGACTGCTACTCAATACAGAAAAGATAAAGATATTGACTTCTGCCTGGTATGACCGGGACACACTTGAGATGGACGACGATGAACTGGAAGTTGTAAATTATTTCAACTTTGATCAATGCAAGGAGATAAAAGGAGAGGGGGGCGCAATGAGGAGCACCTGCGGTTTTAAAAACTAAAAGGTTCCTAAATACTGCTCACCTTGCAGGGTTGTGCACCCCTGCACAACCCCAGTAGTAGTTTCTATTAAATTCCAAGGAGAGATTCCAGCCGTCCTCTCTCCACCGCTGGGTCTGGAATAGACTTGGTCCGGGTGTCATGTGAATCCACACACTGCAGCTGCTCACCATCACCGCGGGTCCCATACTCTGTGGAAGCACCCGGCAAACAATAGTTCTAATCCAATTAGGTGTTTCTTAAGGTGGTGTCACACACAGCGACGACGACAACGACGTCACTGCTACGTCACCATTTTCTGTGACGCAGCGACGTCCCGTCGCTGTCGCTGTGTGTGACATCCAGCAACGAGCTGGCCCCTGCTGTGAGGTCATTGCTCGTTGCTGAATGTCCTTCTTCATTTTTTCGTCGTCGCTCTCCCGCTGTGAAGCATACATCGCTGTGTGTGATAGTGAGAGAGCGACGAAATGAAGCGAGCAGGGAGCAGGAGCCGGCGTCTGGCAGCTGCGGAAAGCTGTAACCACTGTAAACATCGGGTAACCAAGGGAAGACCTTTCCCTGGTTACCCGATATTTACCTTCATTACCAGCCTCCGCCGCTCTTGCTGCTAGTGCCGGCTCCTGCTCTGTGCACATGTAGCTGCAGTACGCATCGGGTAATTAACCCTATGTGTACTGTAGCTAGGAGAGCAAGGAGCCAGCGCTAAGCAGTGTGCGCGGCTCCCTGCTCTCTGCACTGTGACATGTAGCTGCAGTACACATTGGGTTAATTAACCCGATGTGTACTGTAGCTAGGAGAGCAAGGAGCCAGCGCTAAGCAGTGTGCGCGGCTCCCTCCTCTCTGCACATGTAGCGACGTTATGATCGCTGCTGCGTCGTTGTGTTTGACAGCTAAGCAGCCATCATAACAGTGACTTACAAGGTCGCTGTTACGTCACAGAAAATGGTGACGTAACAGCGATGTTGCTGTCGCTATGTGTGAACCCAGCTTTACAGCAGCTCCTACCGAACTTCCTTTAAGGGGAATGTATACAAGGAAAACAAAAAAAAGGGTCGGTCTCATGGAGCGCTAATGCAAGGAGAAGTTCAGAAGGTTTTTTGAACAACAAACCTTTTATTAGTGGTCCCTTATAGCCACAATGCGTTTCGACAACTCATACGTTGTCTTCCTCAGGTAATATATATATATCCGACCGACCTTCAAAATGTAGTCCTGGAGAAGAATGTAATGACTACCAGAAGATAAAACAAATCATGTTTGGATGAATTTATGCCAGACATGTCACTTCAAACATTGATCACCAAGCTATGATTTGCCTACTTTGGACACCACACGGTGAGAACAGTCACTGCAGAAGGCCATCACGGTTGGAAGAATAGAAGGAACAAGGCAAGAGGAAGACCAGAAACCCGATGGGTTGATACTATCAAGATAACATGCTCATGTGTTTTTGCTTAGTCACAGTCTGTTTTTAAAATAAATTAACTTCCAAAAAATATTATTATACAAGTTCAAAACAATTTGGGCAAAAACAGCATTTTGATGACAGTTGCTGTTTAAATAAACCCCTACTTCAGCCTTTAGTCTTCCGAATCTTAGCTATATCTAATTATAATAGAAATAGAACTTAAAACGAGAATGTGCCTTTAAAGTTAGTTGCTTTTAGCCTCCGTGACTGTATTTGTGCAGTGGGTTTCTTTTAGGATAGTGGAGCTTATAAATAATGTATTCAATGAGACAACACATTTGCTGCCATGTAGGATTCTAAAAAGCATGTGTAAAATGTTATTCTTGTATTGCTGATATTATAAATACTTCATGGCTCGAAGGGCTGGAAATTCTGCAATGTACTTCAATAAACATCGTGACTTCCTGCTCCCGTATGAACTCTGGATTCTGTTACAAAAAATGAATTAATATCTTTATTAATATATTATTCTAAGCAGTTCCTAAAGGTACCGTCACACTAAGCAACTTACCAGCGATCCCAACAACGATAGGGATCGCTGGTAAGTTGCTAGGAGGTTGCTGGTGAGCTGTCACACTGCGACGCTCCAGCGATCCCACCAGCAACCTGACCTGGCAGGGATCGCTGGAGCGTGGCTACACGAGTTGCTGGTGAGCTCACAAGCAACCAGTGACTAGCTACACGTGCAGAGAGCAGGGAGCAGCGCACACTGAGCGCTGGCTCCTTGCTCTCCTAGCTACATCACACATGGGGTTAATTACCTGATGTGTGCTGCAGCTAAATGTGCACAGAGCAGGGAGCAGCGCACAATGCTTAGCGCTGGCTCCTTGCTCTCCTACTTACAGCACACATCAGGTTAATTAACCCGATGTGTCCTGCAGCTAGCTACATGTGCACAGAGCAGGAGCCGGCAGCACAGGCAGTGAGAGCGGGGGAGGCTGGTATCAAAGGTAAATATCGGGTAACCAAGGACAGGGCTTCTTGGTTACCCGATGTTTACATTGGTTACCAGCCTCCGCAGAAGCCGGCTCCTGCTGCCTGCACATTTAGTTGTTGCTGTCTCGCTGTCACACACAGCGATCTGTGCTTCACAGCAGGACAGCAACAACTAAAAAATGGCCCAGGACATTCAGCAACAACCAACGACCTCACAGCAGGGGCCAGGTTGTTGCTGGATGTCACACACAGCGACATCACTAGCAACGTCACAAAAGTTGTTCGTTAGCAGCGATGTTGCTAGCGATGTTGCTTAGTGTGACGGGGCCTTTACCATATTGAGGCACACAATATACATTTCCATGGAACAGGACAATGCATGCAAGGTTATAAATTAAAGTCAAAGACTTTGAGTCAAAACAATGATGTTACCCCCCCAGCTCATTGTCTTCCATTAATTAGAAATGCAAATAAGGTTATTAGCATATCTTTCCTAGGGAGCATTGCCCCCAGGATATCCCTATGCTAACTTGAGTTTTACAAATAAAAGCAGTATCCTGAGAACACTAAGATTTTAAAAAACCATAGCAACAGTGTGTTTTCTTATAAAGAGTAAAACAGTAGTAAGTTACTGGTTACGGATATATGCATGTACATATATACAAGAAATGAAAAAGATAGTGTTTGAAATATATATATATATATATATATATATATATATATATATATATATATATATATATAATCATTCAAACACTATCATTCATACACTATCTTTTTTATTTGTTGTTGATTTATATTGTTTAAATATTAAGGATAAATGAGCAATTTACTGAGACAAAGAAACACTGATAAACACAAAAAAATACTTCAGAAACTTGGCAGCATCTTTTCCGTCAAATTTCTTCCCAAAAATGGTCAAGTTATTAAGTTGACCTCTTTTTACCCTACAGTACAATTACTTTTATAACAAAAAAAGCATAATTTTAGAAGTTATTATCAGCAGGTTTATCACCCGATTTATACTGCTTGTAAGAGGATTTGCATTTAGACTCCTTTTGTTGAAAAAGATCATTTCAAATAATTAAACTTACCTGCTGCTTGTACTGAGGATTGAATATGTTTATCTTTGTTTATACCATGAAATCTTAATAAAACATGACTGTACTTTAAGGTCTTCCATTATAATATCCATTACGTTGTAAAACAAAATTCTGTGGGTAGGTTTGGTAATAAATATGTAATATATGGGCTTGTAAATTTCTACACATACATGCAGAATGATCCTTACATACATTGCTAACTTAAATAAATGGTCTTTTTTTCAAAGTTTTTGTGTCCAAATATTTTACTAGCTAGATGTTCAACAAGTTTTGTGTCATATAAAACATCGCATGTTTCAGGTCATTTTTAAAGGGCCCTCTAAAATATGACACCTTTATCTGATTGGTATTATGAGCAACATCTCCAATTTACCTTCCTTTACTTTTAATAAATGTCTCCCACTCCTCACAACTCAAAAACGTTACACTGAAAAGATGGAAAATTGCCTACTATTAGCCAACCATTTCTTGGCAATGCCAACATGCTTAGTTAGATCTTAGGATGGGGATATGCCTCCCTGACCATTATTGCTGATAGGAAAATGTGTGTGGCCACATTTATTTTCTAGTTTACTTGATAAGCTACTTTGCATATTTTTTTTTCCGCAAGGAGTGTTGTCTAAGCGCAGGTAGAGTATATCACAAAAGTGAGTACACCCCTCACATTTTTGTAAATATTTAATTACTAGAAGGTGGCCTGATTCTACGCATCGGGTATTCTAGAATTTACGTATTGTGTAGTTAATGTATGATTTTTGTTATATATATATATATATATATATATATATATATATATATACATATATATATATATATATATATATATATATATATATATATATATATATATATATATATATATATAATATATAGAGAGAGAGATGTTGTGTGTAGTTACCAAGTGTTTGTGTAGGGGCTGTACATGTTCTGGGTGTTGTCTGGGTGTGACGGGGGGTGAGAGCGGTGTTGTATGTGTGTTGCTTGTGTTGCGTTGTTTGTGGAGCGCTGTGTGTCTGTAGCGTTGTGTGTGTGTTGCGCGGTTTGTGTGTGTGTGGTGTGTTTTGGGGGGAGATATGTTTTGTGCAATGTGTTGTGCGGTATGTGCGTATATTTGTGTGTGCCGCGGTGCTTGTGTGTTGGGTGTTGTGTGTGTGCAGCGTTGTCTGTGTGTGTGGGTGTCTGTGTAGGGCAGTTGTTTGTGGTTCCCAGTGTATGTGTGTGGTGTGATGTGCAGTGCGCACGCGCGTGTGTGTGTTGGGGGGAGGTGTGCACTTCCCATCGTGCTCCATCCCCATTCAGCGCACTCCCCATCGTACTCCATCCCCTATGCTGCGCACCCCCATCGTGCTCCATCTCCCATGCTGCGCACTCCCAAACGTGCTCCATCCGCCATGCTGCGCACTCCCAAACGTGCTCCATCCGCCATGCTGCGCACTCCCAAACGTGCGCCATGCTGCGCACTCCCAAACGTGCTCCATCCCCCATGCTGCGCACCCCCCATCGTGCTCCATCCCCCATGCTGCACCAGCATCAGCCTCTCTACCCACAGCATCAGCCTCTCTGCCCGCAGCAGCAGCCTCTCTCCTCCCAGCATCAGCCTCTCTACCCGCAGCATCAGCCTCTCTCCTCCCAGCATCAGCCTCTCTGTCCCCAGCATCAGCCTCTCTCATCCCAGCATCAGCCTCTCTCCTCCCAGCATCAGCCTTTTTTGTCCCTAGCATCAGCCTCTCTCCTCCCAGCCTACCCCAGCCTCAGCCTCCCCCAGCATCAGCCTCTCTCCTCCCAGCATCAGCCTCTCTCCTCCCAGCATCAGCCTCTCTCCTCCCAGCATCAGCCTCTCTCCTCCCAGCATCAGCCTCTCTCCTCCCAGCATCAGCCTCTCTCCTCCCAGCCTACCCCAGCCTCAGCCTCCCCCAGCATCAGCCTCTCTCCTCACAGCATCGGCCTCTCTCCTTCCAGCATCAGCCTCTCTCCTCCCAGCATCAGCCTTTTCTGTCCCCAGCATCAGCCTCTCTCCTCCCAGCCTCCCCCAGCATCAGCCTCTCTCCTCCCAGCATCAGCCTCTCTCTTCCCAGCATCAGCCTTTCTCCTCCCAGCCTACCCCAGCCTCAGCCTCTCCCAGCATCAGCCTCTCTCCTCCCAGCCTACCCCAGCCTCAGCCTCCCCCAGCATCAGCCTCTCTCCTCTCAGCATCAGCCTCTCTCCTCCCAGCCTCAGCCTCCCCCAGCATCAGCCTCTCTTCTCTCAGCCTCCCCCCTCCCAGCTTCCCCATCCCAGCCTTCCCCAGGATCAGCCTCTCTCCTCCCAGCCTCCTCCAGCACGCCGTGCTCCTCTGCCGACACACCCACACCCGATTGCATACACTCACACACACACACACACCCGATTGCATACACTCACACACACCCGATCGCATACACTCATGCACACACACATTGACGATATTACACATACGCGCTCACACTCACAACATCCGGAGATACCACATGCTTCTGGCCATGTGATCCTCCGGCAGGTCCTGGAAGCTCACTGCACAGTATCGCCGCCGAGAAGCAAGCGATATCCCAGGATGTTGTGAGTGTGTGGATGCGATGTGA
The DNA here is from genome assembly GCF_048569485.1 of Anomaloglossus baeobatrachus. Lineage (NCBI taxonomy): Eukaryota > Metazoa > Chordata > Amphibia > Anura > Aromobatidae > Anomaloglossus > Anomaloglossus baeobatrachus. The sequence continues at coordinate 473,402,445 of NC_134356.1, forward strand.
TGTGTGTGTGAGGTGTGTGTGAGAGTGAGTGTGATCTGATGTGTGTGTGTGTGCTGTTATGTGTGTGCGTGTGTGTATGTTCCGCCGCTGCAGGACCTTGATGCGCTGGTAACTATGCTACCATGGTTACCAGCGTATCTCGTCCCCCGCTCGCACGGGAGCCCACACCAGCATACGCCGACCAGCCCCAGCAATGCGAGGGTATGTGTCGGCTGGGTTGGCGGCGTACGCTGATGTGGGCTCCCGGGGGTACAGTACTCACCTGGGAGTCGTGGCTCCATGACCGTGTCGGTTCGGGGAATGCGTGGGGAGGCGGGGCCAGAGCTAGCGTGCATTGCGTGAGGGGGGCGGGGTGTGGCCGAGTTGCCAATGCCTGCAGGGTACCGGGGCAAGAGGCCAATCTGTGGGGGGGGCGGAGCCTAGGCGAGCGTCCGGCCAATCCATGTGGGGGCGCAGCCTGGGCGAGCGGCCAATCCGTGCGGGGGCGGGGCCATGGCGAGCCCAGCGGCCAATCAGCTTTGTGTCACCGTAAGGACACAATTTTGGAGCAAGACAGACAGACAGACAGAATAAGGCAATTATATATATAGATATATTTTCATGCGACAACTCTGCAGATATGACACTTTGATACAATATAAAGCAGTCGGTGTACAGCTTGTATAACAGTGTAAATTTTGTGTGTCCTCTAAATAACTCAACATGCAGCCATTAATGTTTAAACCACTGGTAACAAACGTGAGTACACCTCCAAGTGAAAATGTCCATTTTGTGACCTATTAGCCATTTTCCCTCCCTGGTGTCATGTGAGTCATTAGTGTTACAAGGTCTTATGTGTGAATGGGGAGCAGATGTGTTAAATTTGGTGTTATCACACACTCATACCGGTCACTGGAAGTTCAACATGGCATCTCATGCCAAATAATTCTTTGATGATCTGAAAATAAGAATTGTTGCTCTACATAAAGATGGCCTAGGCTATAAGAAGATTTACAGCACCCTGAAGCACAGGGGCCAAGACCATACAGCTGTTTACCAAGACAGGTTCCACTCAGAACAAGCCTTGCAATGGTCAACCAAAGACGTTGAGTGCACATGCTCGCATCATATCCAGA